>NC_092745.1:60923095-61548095 GCF_047496795.1 Chiloscyllium punctatum
AGGAAAAGACCATTGCTATTCATGTTATCTATGCCCCTATGATTTTATAAACCTCTATAAGGTCACCACTCAGCCTCCAGAGGAAAAAGAATCTCCCTGTTAGATTGCAACACTATAGTTATTTGTGTAAAATTTGTTCTGCTTTTGATGCCATATCACTGTCATCCTTGTTTCACTTTCCCTCCCTCTCTCTGCTTCTGAAAGGCACTGATTCTTGCAAGACAGTTTCACTTGCACCAACAATTTTTTTTTTAGTAACTTGCCTAAATGACTTATCTAAGTCTCATGAATGTTGACTCTCTAGTCTACCCACTAGTACAAAACAGTACTTGTTGAATCTGAATCCATCCTTACTCACTGTGTCTAGACACAATTTGCAGTGAGTTTTGTTTGATGCTGATCAGGAGCAGAACGTTTGACATTTTTATTCTTCCCATCTTCTCCTTTTCCACTAGTCATGTGATGACATAACAGCAATGCCACAGCTACTGCCCTGCCACTGATTGGCTATCTCGATAAAATTTGGGGAACCAAAATAGTCAGTGTAATGTTGAGTCATGTGTTGACTAATCAAATCAACAGAGCAAGCTGTATCATTATTGTAATCCTGGGTACAGTTTTCTTCCAATAACCTAACATACTGCATGCACCCCTGCTTAATATATCCAAACAACAGATTCCCCTCTAATGTTCCAAATTACATAAGTCGATGGTGTAAAAACATTTCTCAATTATTTTAACTTTTTTTTTAATGTAATAGCCCAATTGTTCATCAGTCCAAATGATTCAGAACAAGTTGTCGCTTTATCCTGCTGGGGAACCTCTGGAGGTGTTTAAGCATACCTGCTGCAGAACAGAAGGCTGGGCAGAGCAGGTACTGTGCATTTGGGGCAGAAGTATTCTGGTTTTCTCAACATGATTTTGACAAATAATGAGCTGGATTTTTAAAAGATGTAATTTGCAGATTCTTATGTTTAGTAATTACAAGACCTAATTCCAACCCTCCCCTGATTAATAAATTGAAAGACTTCTTTTAATCTGCCCAAAAGGAATCCTGTGAAACTAAGTCTTTCTGGCTGTTAAGCTACAGCACAAAATTACTGCCACATTGAATCAAATTTGACAAGTTCAGCCAAGTCATCTAACACTGTTGAGTTCAATTCTCAGCTTGATTTGTGGTACATTGTGTGGACAGAGCAGAGAGAACTTTACCCAGCATCTGGTGAGTACCAAACATGATCGTGGAGCTCTTCATGCTGGTACAAAACACCTTAAACAGAAAGTTCTTCATGCTCGAATGAAAACATGATTGGCAATGTTTCAATGGTTCTGTCAATAACACAGGAGGTCGGTGCTCTGAGTTGCTGAATTTGCCATTTGAACGTGTTTTAATTGGACGCGTTCCAGGAATTTGCAGGATGAAGCTTTCCCAGCAATTGATCTTTTGCTGAATGTTGCTTCCGATTTGAGGGAGGGAGGTTTTAACAATTATTTCTGCAGAGTTGCACTTCCTGTCAACCCATCATAGAGTCTACAATGTAACGCTATGAACAAACATTGTGATTAAACTTGCCCTTTTTAACTGTACATTTAAGAAAATATATTCGTACTTGAGTGTTTTCATTTCCAAAATATAAATTAAAAACTTTATTCCATTTCCTCTGTGCTGTTTCACTACATTCAAGACAGAACTCACTTCCTGTAAATAATATAATGGTGCAGTCATAGCAGAATCTTCTGACTCTGGATGTGCAACGTTGGAATTTATACGGTCCCAATACATTAAGTTTTAAAATGGAATTCAATAAACCTGGTAATCAGTGGACCGGCAATGGAAAGATGACTATGAAAATCTGAATGCTGTGTGGAAAACCCAACACCGAGAACTAGGTGCATTTTTTACTTTAAAAACTTTACAAGTGAAACAATAACCCCAACCTAGACTTTCTTTATCACCTTGTTGCTGCCCCCCAAGTGGCTGTTACAGGTCTAGGATCACAGAAAATGACACAATGGGAAAAGGTTTGAGAAGCACTTGGTTAAGGTCTGCAATGAACTGCTAGATATTGTGATATAAGTAGGTTTAACCAACACATTCAAAAGTAAATTAGACTATTAGCAAAAAGAGATAGAAAAGCAGAATGTAGAGCAGAATTTTGGGGAAAGGAGGAGGGCAGAACATCTTTTAAGTGCTTTGCTCATTTTGTATACATGGAGTATACAAAAATAACGCCGTGTGTGTTGTGATAACTGTTTCTTTTGCCAATTTGTTGAATTTTTGATTTTTTTTGCACTTCAGGTCGTTTATCAATGGGAACGTGTGTCTGTTAGACGATGTGAGAATATTAGTGGCAGAACAGTGGCACAGCGATTCTGTAAGTATCTTGGAGGAAGTATGCAACAGAGCCACTGACTTGGTAAATGAGAAGTCTTGTGAAACCAGTCTAACCCTGACGTTCACCTAAATCCTATTCAATTGGAATTTCTACTCAATTAGAACCTGCTTAAACAGTTCTGATTGATGTTTCTGTAAAGATTTGTAGCTCAGGTGCCGGTTGTCGTAGTTGTGGGTATGTTCACCAAGCTGGGAAGTTGATTTGCTGATGTTACGCCCTGTCTCGGTGACATCTTCAATGCTTTGGAGCCTCCTGTGAAGTGCTGCTGTACTGTGTCTTCTGGAATTTATTTGGTTCCGTTCCTGCTCCTTCCAGTTGCCGGTTCCAGTTGTTCATTGTAGTGGCTGACTATTGGGTCTAGGTATATGTGCTTGTTGATGGAGTCCGTGGCTGAGTGCCATGCTTCTAGAAATTCTCTGGCTGTCCTATGTTTGGCTTGTCCTATGACCATTGTGTTGTCCCAGTCAAATTTGTGGTCCTTGTCATCTGTGTTTATGGCTACTAGGGACAGCTGTCACACCAAATAAATGCCATAAGAGACAGTACAGCAGTGCTTCACAGGAGGCTGTAAAGCACTGAAGATGTCACCGAGACACGGGACGAAATATCTGCAAATCAACTTCCCAGCTTGCTGAATATACCCACAAATCTGATAGTTCTGATATTTAACAGATTTGCATTGTTTAGGGGGTCTTGTGGTGACTTGGTAGTATCCCTACCTCTGAGCCAGGAGAGCTAGGTTCAAGTGCATTCTCTCCCAGAAGTGTATCATAACAGCTTTGTGCGGCTTTGTTAAAAATAACTTGCATCATCAGTTATATGCTTCCACATTACTATTTGAATTTTTGAGAACAGCTTTGGAGTCAGCAAGCTTCCACCTAAACCCTTCTACCTTTCTTCTCACCATATATCTCAATTCTTTCTTGAAAAAAGCATCTAATTGTTTATGCAACACATTTATACTGTCTGCCTCAATGGTGACAACTATGTAAATAATAAAATCAGTCTGCACTAGTTTCACCCTCCTTCCAAATATTCTCTTTCTTCAGAAGAGAAAGGAAGAACTTCCATTAACAAGGACCTTACCATATCCCCAATACTTTACAACCATTGATATACTTTGTGTAGTTACTAATTTATTAGGCAAACACAGCACTCGTTTCAACAACAAAGTCCCATGGTTAGTCTTTTTTTTGGTGATGTTGGTTGAAGGACATCAGGTGCACTCCTTGTTCTTCATATAACACTGAGGTTCATTACATCCCCTAAAGTGGCTAAATCATTGGTTTAACATCTCAACTAAAATACTCTTTGGAATTTCCATTAACAATATATTGAGGTCTTGTTATCAACTGCCTTCATAATCATGAAATATCCATGAACATCCCATTCCTTCAAACTCCAGAGAATCCAAGCTTGGTTTCCTAAATCTTTCCTCATAAAACAATTCCTCCATCCCAGCGACTTAGTCTGGTGAACCTTCACTATGCTGTCTCTCTATGGCAAGTGTTTCCTTCCTTATATAAGGAGGCTAGAACTGTAGAAAATACTCAGAGTATACTCTCACCAAGGCTCTATACAACTGCAAGGTATCTTTATACGCTTATCCCCTTGTGATGAAGGCTCAGAGTCCCATTTACTTTATTGATTGTTGCACCTGCAAGCAAACTTTCACTAAGTCAAGAACAAGGACACCAGGTGCCTTGGAACACTATTGTTTCTTAACCTCTGTAAGAGTGGAGGTGCAGGTAGACAGGGTAGTGAAGGCAGCATTTGGCATGCTTGCCTTCATTGGACAGAAGATTGAGTGTAGGAATTGGGATATCATATTGCAGCTGCATAGGACAAAGGTGAGGCCACTTTTAGAATACTGCGTACAATTCCAGTCGCTTTTCTAAAGGAATGATGTTGTTAAACTTGAGAGGGTACAGAAAAGATTTACAAGGATGTTGCTGGGACTAGAGCATTTGAGTTATAGGGAGAGGCTGAATAGGCTGGGAGGTGACCTTTATAGCAGTTTATAAAATCATGAGGTACATGGAGAGGGTGAAAAGCTGAGGTCTTTCTCAGAGGCTGGAAGAGTCCAAAACTAGAGGGCATGGGTTTAAGGTGAGAGAGAAACAATTTTAAAAGGACCTGAGGTATAACTTTTTCACGTAGAAACTCGTGTATATGGAATGAGCTGCCAGAGGAAGTGATAGTGGTGGGTACAATTACAACATTTAAAAGGCATCTGAATCGGTACATGAGTAGGAATAGTTTGAGAGATATAGGCCAAATGCTCATAAATGGGACTATGTCTGATTGGGATATCTGGTCAGCGCAGACAAGTTGGACCAAAAGGTCTGTTTCATGCTGTGTAACGCTGACCTGATTACTCTCAACATTTAAGATTTGTTCTTTGTTTTATTTTCCCTATGAAACTGAATTCTTCTTTCTTACTTATCTTTCATTTGCCATTTTCTTTCCCGTTCGCTTAGCCGGCCCAAGACTGCTTGAAGCCTCCTTTCACTTTCCTGACAGTTGACATTCACAACTAGTTTTGTCATCTGCAAACTTTGGAACATTACATTTGGTTCATGCATACTCATATAAATTGTATGAGCTATTGTGGAACTAGCACTGATCCTTGTGATACTCCACTAGAAATAGCCAACTAACCTGTGGGTGGCATATTTATTTCATTTGTCTTCTTTGTCCTGTGTGGGAACTTTTCAATACACTTCTGAAAATCCAAATCCACCACATCCACTGGTTCTCTTTTACCTATTCTATTCAACAAGTTTATCAAACATGATTTCCCATTCATAAATCCATCCATGTTGATTCTGCCTAATTTTACCATTATTTTCTAAGTGTCCATTTGTCAGGTCCTTTGGAATAGATTCTAATATTTTCCTGATTAGTCATGTCAAACTAACAGCTCTGTAGTTTTCCATTCTCCTACCCCAAGCATTATGAAATATAAAGGTTCTTTTTCCTAGTTTCCAATCTGCATGAATCTTTCCAGAATCTACAAAACTTAGAAAGATAGTCACCAAATGGATACATTATCCCTATAGCTGCCACCTTCAACATTCTGGACCAGATGAGCTGCACTCGAGTGGATTGTCAGCCTTCAATCTAGTTAACTTTTCAAAAACCACCTTTTTATTGATACTAATTTTACTCAAGTAGGGATTGACAAAATCCCTACTGTCTTTACCTAACATATGCTTCCTCCTTTTTCTTGATGAAAACCTCAATTACTCTAGTCATCCAGGATTCCATACACATACCAGCCTTGCCCTTCACCCTAACAGGAACATAATGTCTCTGGACTCTCATTATCTCATTTTTGAATGCTTCCCATTTCCCAGCTGACCCTTTACCTGCAAATATCTGCCACCAATCAACTTTACCTAATTCTGTCAAAATTGGCCTTCTTCCAGTTTAGAACTTTAACTTTTAGATCGAATCTATACTTTTCCATGACTATTTTAAAACCAATATAATTATGGTCACTGGCCCCAAAGTGCTCCCCCACTGACACCTCAGTCACCTGCCCTGCCTTAATTCCCAAGAGTAGGTCAGGTTTTGCACCTTCCCTAAAAGGTACATCCACATACTAAATCAAAACATTTTCTTGTGCACACTGAACAAACTCTTCTCCATTCAAACCCTTAACATTATGGCAGTCCCAGTCTATGTTTGGAAAATTAAAATCCCCTATCATACCCACCCTATTATTCTCACAGGTAACTGAGACCTCCTTACAAATTTGTTTCAATTTCCTGCTGACTATTAGGGGGTATATAGTACAATCCCAATAAGGTGATCATCCCTTTCTTATTTCTCAGTTCCACCCAAATAACTTGCCTGTACAAATTCCCAGGAATATCCTCCCAAAATACAGCAGTAATGTTATCCTTAATCAAGAACGGCACTCCCCCACATCTCTCGCTCTCCTTTCTATCCTTCCTATAGCACCTATACCCTGGAACATTAAGCTGCCAGTCCTGTCCATCCTGGAGCCATGTCTCTGTAATAGCTACGGTATCCCAGTCCCATGTTCCCAACCATGCCCCCTGAGTTCATCTGCCTTCCCTGTTAGGCCTCTTGCATTGAAATAAATGCAGTTTAATTTGTCAGTCATACCTCATTCTCTGCTTTGTTCCTGCCTGCCCTGACTGTTTGACTTAGTCCTTTTCCCAACTGTATAACTATCAGACTGCTCTTTTTCCTCACTATCTCCCTGGGTTCCCCCCTTTGCTAGTTTAAATCCTTCCAAGTAGCTCTAGAACTTCTATTCCAGAAGAGATTCCAATGATTGATAAATGTGAACCCTTCTCCCCTGCACCAGCTCCTCAGCCTCACATTCATCTGCTCTATCCTCCTATTCCTATTCTCATTAGCTTGTGGCACCAGAACTAGTGTTACTACCAGAAGTATTACTACCCTCATGGACCTCCTTTTTAAACTCCTGCCAAACTTTCTATATTGTCTCCTCAGAATCTCATCGTTCTCTCTTCCTATATCATTAGTTCCAATATGTACAACAACCTCCCACTGATCCATCTCGCGTTTGAGAATATTCTGCACAGCTGAGCTATCTTTGATCCTGGCACCAGGGAGGCAACACACAATTCTATGCCACGGAAGCATCTGTCTATGCTTCTGACTAGAGCAACTCCTATCACAATTGAATGCTTGGAACCTGATGTGCCCTTTGTTACATTAGAATCAGTCTCATTACCAGAAATTTCCCCAAAGAGTCCATCGCCCCCTACATTTTCCAAAACAGCATACTTGTTTGAGATGGGGATAGCCATAGGAGACTACTGCAATACCTGCCTCCCTCTCCTACCTGACTGTACCTTCAGTTTATCTCCCTTCCTGCAACTGCCATCCATCTCATGTAAATTCCTTGTTGCTTCTAACTGGCAGTTCAGCCAATCCATGTGATCTTATAGGATTCTCAACCAAGCACACTTCTTACAGACATAATCATCAGTAATATGGAAATTCTCTCACATCTGACAGGAAAAGCGTATCACTCTACTAAAGGCTATCTTTGCACCTTAACAATCTACAGTCCCAGAAAATAGCACAGTTTTATTACTCTTAAAAACACTGCTCCAGGCTAACTTAGTACCTATGATTTTTTAGTTTTAAAGTTTAATCAAGGGACAGATCACAGTAAAAATGTATAATCAAAAAGGACTCACTATTATAGATTTGCAAAACAAAACTAGTCACTCAGCTGTTCCCCTGCTGTGATCGCCCAACACTGGTTTCTCCAAGGTCAGCTGTTTATTTCGCTGTTTGTTTATTTTTCATAGATTAATTCCAATGTCCAGAGATACTTCAAATCAAATAGCTGAGGCAATAGGTTTCTTTCTCCATTGATTCATTTCCCACCACATGATTGCTGCCTTTGTCTCCCTTCCTCCTCTTTTAAAGTGCTGTTAATTTGATATTTTTTTTCCCAAAGTTCCAAAACAATGCAACAGCTTATAAAACAGTACTTCGTAATCCTACAATGAGGAAATCCACTCCAACACTGAAAATACCTCAAAAAAAGGAGCAGCTCTTACAGCCACACTTTTTTCATGGCCTCCATCTTGGATTACCATAGAATCCTTCCAACAGTGATCACTTCTGACATCTTACCAGAAAATGACCCTCATTTTTAGCTTGTTACTAAACTTTAGCTACTTTAGTGCCCACCATGAACCATTAATTGCAAGGTGAAATTTTATCAATCTTTGAGGTGATATAAAACGTTTTTATCATGTGTGTTAAAAAGTTCCAGTTTAGCTAAACATTACCTCTGATCCCTGAATCCATGCTGATTACCTTTTTAGCATGATCTTTCTTTCTGAAATATTAATCCACAGTGGTGTTTGTCTAAGAATTTCTTTGTAAATGGTGTTAAACTGTTGGTCTATAGTTTGTGTTTGTGCATTAGCAGAAATTGGTACATGGCTTTGCATGTGCATAATGCTAATGAAGGTTAAGGCACCATGTACAGTTTATCTCCGTTTTTGAAGATGGAAAGTTACATGCATGAAGCACATTAGCCTCTAATCCTGAATTCCCAATATAAACATGCCACACAGGCTTTGTGCTGAAAGCCTTCCAGTTATTAGTTAGTCTTTTTCACATCCATATATGTCATATCAACTTCAACTGTGTGTACATTTTAAAATTTGCCTATTCTGTCCCCTGAATGGCTTCTTTTTGAGAAACACATTTACAGGTACTTTCCATCTTCTAGAATCTCTATCCATTGTTCACAATTCAACCTCTGGAATGACTGTGAGTAGGAACTCATCCAAATACACCTCCCCATTGAAGTATAATCTGTGTGGTAATCAATTATAGGAATTGAAGCTAATCTGTTTAGACTTTCCTCTCCACTGCCATTTCCAGTGAAAATAATGACTTATCCATCTACTATTGCACAGTCACACCACCTATTTAGTTTGTAAAATAACTTGCAACTCTTTGATTACATTCATGTAACTATGATAACTTCACTTGTTTTGTAGATGGAGCAAACAAACTAATCAGTGTGGGAACTGATGGACTTTCAAATACTGTGCAAGTCAACGAACCAATCAGAATACAGTTTCACAAAAAGCCCAATAAGGATCACAGTGTGCAGTCCACTGTAACCTCCACTCTAGGGGCCATGAAAAGAAGTGGTGGACAATCTGAAGTGACTGGTTGTTCTTCCCTTCCTGTGAAACGTAAGCATGCTGAGCTGACCTTGGATGACTGGGACATCTTGAACTGTTACTGAGAAGGACTCAGTAATTTTCACAAGTCATGTGAAAAAGAATTATGATCCCCTGGTTTAGTGAGGCTTGGATGGTTGAACTACAATATAAAGGTTTTAACGTTCAACCTTTGTCTAAGATGAAAAGTATCATGTTATTTTACACCATTTTTCATCTTGATTTCTGAATTTAACTGCACTTTGAGTTGGATGATAAATTGAAATCATGTAATAAATATTTTTAGATCATAAGAGATCTGACAGTTTCTCAATTACCATTTTTTCTTTAGTCTCATTGGCTGTTTAAATTTTCATTTTATATAAATAATTTCCTGAGAATGACATGCCCATTCAGTTTTCATGTCTTCTGCAGACAGATGTCTGTCTGGCATCTAGAATGTTTTTCATTATGGTACAGCTAAAATCAGAGGGAAGATGGAAGATGGAGGAGGGAGGAATTGAATGTCTCTCATGGGGGTCTTTCCAATAAATATTTGGTTATTGAGTATTTGTCTCATTGAAAGGATTGTCAAAAATGGTTATCACATGGTCCTCGATGCTAGGAAAATTGACCATATTTAGGAGCGGGTTCAGCCATAGACTGCAATAGATGATGATTTGAAATTTTTTATTTAACCTGGACACCATTAGGAAACCTACTGACTAGGGCGGCACGGTGGCTCAGTGGTTAGCACTGCAGCCTCACAGCACCAGGATCTCAGGTTTGATTCCAGCCTCGGGTGACTGCCTGTGTGGAGTTTGCACGTTCTCCCCGTGTCTCCGTGGGTTTCCTCCCACAGTCCAGAAGTGTGCGGGTCAGGTTAATTGGCCGTGCTGAATTGCCCATAGTGTTAGATGCATTAGTCAGAGGGAAATGGGTCTGGGTGGGTTACTCTTCGGAGGGTTGGTGTGGATTGGTTGGGCCGAAGGGCTTGTTTCCACACTGTAGGGAATCTAATCTGAAAAAAACTCAATTTCATTCTGCCTTGTCAGAGTTTATTGAAAGCAAAACTATTGTAGTAATGATGTTTGTGTATTAAGGAGTACAGCCTTTTTGCAGGAGAGTGTAATTTGACTTCCAAAACATTACATTCAATTCTACCTGCCATTGGAGCAGGACCTGTTTTAAGGATTTTAAAAGGTCCCCCAGGACAGTTTGGGACTGAAGGTGAGACATTGAAAGACTGTGCAAAAGCAAGAAAAGCAGGCTTCATTTTAGGCAGGGTTGTGGTTAGCTCCACTGCTTTAAAAAAAAACTGATCAGGTTCGATATGGCTGGGGTTCAGGGAAGTCCTACTGTTGTAGTGTTGAAGTCCTAGTCCTGGTATAATAGTTGTGTAGTGAGGGGCCAGGGAATTCAGAGGAGCTGCAAAGGGCTCAAAAGAAGCCAGTGCACAGTTAACAGCTCAGTAGAGCAGAGATCAGGGATTGAAGGCCCACAAACAGTATTTGCTTTTGTACAAGTGAACCAGATTAAAACAAAAAGAGGCAGTACTGGCTTAGTATCTCCAAATCCTTTTCAATAATGAGCTTTGGCTTAAGTGCTGGAGTGCAGTTTCCAGGAATCCAGAGAAAAGAAGGTGAACTACAAAACACGAGCAATCATTGAGGGAGTCCATGATGGAACAGCTTTTACAGGAGTTTCAAAAGTCAGGAACTGTAATCCTTCTGGTTTTGGTAACCCACTGTTTCACTTTAACTCTGGTGGGACAAATGCAGGGTAAACAATAGCCTGTGATTTGGATATATCAGGACCAAACCTGCACAGCTAGTTTCTCAGCTGTCTTATGTGGACTGGAAGCAATCTGACATTTCCCTGTGTTTGTGAGGAGGCTCTCTATGCTGGGAGTTTTAAGCTCTTAAATTGGATAAATCTGGAGGTTTAAAGTCAGGTCTTTTAATGTCTACCTCATTTCTCAAGCTATCTTTCTGGATTACTGATTAGATTAGATTACTTAGTATGGAAACAGGCCCTTCGGCCCAACAAGTCCATACCGCCCCGCCGAAGCACAACCCATCCATACCCCTACATTTACCCCTTACCTAACACTACGGGCAATTTAGCATTGTCAATTCACCTGACCTGCACATCTTTGGACTGTGGGAGGAAACCCGAGCACCTGGAGGAAACCCACGCAGACACGGGGAGAACGTGCAAACTCCACACAGTCAGTCGCCTGAGGCGGGAATTGAACCCGGGTCTCTGGCGCTGTGAGGCAGCAGTGCTAACCACTGTGCCGCCCACATTACGACCTCCAACTATATACACTGTTGCCTGGCAGAACAATTATAATCTCACATACAGAAAACTTTAAGTTTTTTTTTGTTTTTAAACCACTGTTTCCCATCAAAAGACATTTCATGTAATGAATGTATTTCAAGGAAGCTTGACAATACAAGTAAAAGAAAGCACAGAATATGCAATTGTGAAATATAGCAACAAAAGGGGGAAAAAGGCACAAACCAATTACAGTTTAATTAACATTGATTCTTGTTATGCTGGAGATTTTGAACATGGATACCATTTTAATAGACAATAATGCTGCACAACTGTTTCACAAGAATGGGATGGATGCTTGCATCTGTGTAAGTTTGAGTCTGTAACAGCTTAAAATGTAGTGTATGCAGTGAGATGCCGTAATTTCCAAAGCCATTTGCAGGTCAAAGATGCATTTTATAGATAAAAGAAGCACAAAACCGAAATCTGCTGTCCTTGTTAAGCAATATGGGATTACTGATACTCAGGCTGTCATCATCCTTGGTGTTATGCTATTCCTTCCCACTTCTGGCATCAGTTTGAAGAACAGGTGTACTCATCTGACCAGTCCACACAGTGTTGTACATCATCCCTGCACAGTTCTCTGGGAATGCAGTTACAGTACTGAGAGACAACAGATTTGCAGCTCCAGTACTGTGGCCCACACGGAAGACAGTTGGACACTGAAATTAAAATTAGATCCAAAAAAAAGCAATAGTTTGACATCAACCATATTTAAATCTTAACATTGAAAATGTGCTGCAGATGGTCAGGTGACATTTAGGGCTAGAAACAGATGCTATGTTTAAGAACTATTAACTGTATCAAGTACTTCTGATTGCATATAGTACGGTTAGATATGACATAAAACCTGAATTGGAGATAGTTGCAAGCTCATAAATGGGGGCACTCATGTTTTCCACACCAATCTTACTCATACAGCACCCCAAGGACATAAGCAGAAGCAAATACATTCTCCAGCTGCTAGTGTGTTAACTAACAACCTATCGAGAATGATCTTATTGCCATACCCCACATAGAACATAGAACAATACAGCACAGAACAGGCCCTTCGGCCCACGATGTTGTGCCGAACTTCTATCCTAGATTAAGCACCCATCCATGTACCTATCCAAATGCCGCTTAAAGGTCGCCAATGAATCTGACTCTACCACTCCCACGGGCAGCACATTCCATGCCCCCACCACTCTCTGGGTAAAGAACCCACCCCTGACATCTCCCCTATACCTTCCACCCTTCACCTTAAATTTATGTCCCCTTGTAACACTCTGTTGTACCCGGGGAAAACGTTTCTGACTGTCTACTCTATCTATTCCTCTGATCATCTTATAAACCTCTATCAAGTCACCCCTCATCCTTCGCCGTTCCAACGAGAAAAGGCCGAGAACTCTCAACCTATCCTCGTACGACCTACTCTCCATTCCAGGCAACATCCTGGTAAATCTTCTCTGCACCCTCTCCAAAGCTTCCACATCTTTCCTAAAGTGAGGCGACCAGAACTGCACACAGTACTCCAAATGTGGCCTAACCAAAGTCCTGTACAGCTGCAACATCACCTCACGACTCTTGAATTCAATCCCTCTGCTAATGAACGATAATACTCCATAGGCCTTCTTACAAACTCTATCCACCTGAGTGGCAACCTTCAAAGATCTATGTACATAGACCCCAAGATCCCTCTGTTCCTCTACCTGACCAAGAACCCTACCATTAACCCTGTATTCCGCATTCTTATTTGTTCTTCCAAAATGGACAACCTCACACTTGGCAGGGTTGAACTCCATCTGCCACTCCTCAGCCCAGCTCTGCATCATATCTAAGTCCCTCTGCAGCCGACAACAGCCCTCCTCACTGTCCACAACTCCACCTATCTTTGTATCATCTGCAAATTTACTGACCCACCCTTCGACTCCCTCATCTAAGTCATTAATAAAAATTACAAACAGCAGAGGACCCAGAACTGATCCCTGCGGAACTCCACTTGTAACTGGACTCCATGCTGAATATTTACCATCTACCACCACTCTCTGACTTCGACCGGTTAGCCAGTTTTCTATCCAATTGGCCAAATTTCCCTCTATCCCATGCCTCCTGACTTTCCGCATAAGCCTACCATGGGGAACCTTATCAAATGCCTTACTAAAATCCATGTACACTACATCCACTGCTCTACCCTCATCCACATGCTTGGTCACCTCCTCGAAGAATTCAATAAGACTTGTAAGGCAAGACCTACCCTTCACAAATCCGTGCTGGCTGTCCCTAATCAAGCAGTGTCTTTCCAGATACTCGTAAATCCTATCCCTCAGTACCCTTTCCTACCTTCCCCAGCCCAAAGTGCAGTGCCCTGAAACAACATCCCTTTCCAGCTGTGTGGAAGAGTTTCTAATGCATCAGAAATATTGTTTAACTATTAAAACGTTGCAACAAGCTCAAAACACTTTTTTAAAAAATATCCCTAGGTTGGATCAAGCAATAAAACAGACTAATGTTATTGATTTACTGGATTCTGATAAGAATCAATGCTCACGTGGTCCTGATTCATCTGAGCAATCTCCACAGTTGTTGAACCCATTACACACTTGGTCAGCGTAAATCCATGAATTAGGATTGCCACATCTAAACACAAGATAGCTTGGTAGATTGTGCGGCAAGTCACCTGGCAAAAGAGTGGGGCATCAGCTAAAGTCACTTCAAAGGAAATTAAATACAAAAAGAAATATAACGATACCTACTGCACATCGCAGGTTCATGAGCATTGTCCAAACAATCCTCAATCCTGAGGCAAACTTGAGAAGATTGCAAACAGGTGACACGGTCATCACACAGGAATCCTGAATGATTATTTGCAGTTATACAAAATCTGTCTGGAAAGGGTATATTGAGTTTTAACCGTTTGATTCTCCAGTCACCACTTATTCTGCACACAACATTGTAAAGCGTCTTGAACTTTGATTATTTACCATTACTCCCCACTCTTGCTCCAATTTCTACTGTGCTCTTTTGCTTATATTTTCTTTCCTATCACACTACCCTGCACTTCTGCTCTTGTGTTTCTTTTCGATTTTTTAAAAGCCTCCCTTCAATTGAGCACCCCCTCTCCTCCAATCGCCCCTACCTAGCCCAGGGAAAGCAGAATACAAAGTCTATGCAGCACAGGTTTACTCAGGTCAGTTAGAACTTAAGGAAACCATTGGAAGCTAAAGGCCTCAGAAGGACACTTTTTCATGCTGTTGACAGTTAGGGCTCAGAAACTCAAGAGCCATTTACAGCTTGTTGCAACCAGGAGATTGGAGTTTGGAGAAACCTGGGGCAGCCCCAGTTTAATAAATCTAGTTGTCCATGGAAGAGGGAGGGAACCATGCCAATGATTTGCTGGAGCACAGCTTCATGAATCCAGTGGAACGTGGCCCAAACCATCAGGTGTGCAGTCTAAAAAAGAGTGGCTTGAGGAAAGTCAAAAAGATAAATCTTTGAAAGAATTGAAGTTACTTGTGAGGAAGGCAGTGTTCATGAGATTGAGAACTTCATTATATTTATCTTGGTTACATCTGCTATTTAATATGCCAAATGACATGTTCTTCACAACAATTTGCCTGTTATTTCTTATTTGCTGTGTTAATTCTGGATGCCAGAAAGAGGTACATACTGTAGATTTCACTTTTTGACTGTGTAGTAAAATTTGTATCAGTTTTTTAAACCAGTAGAATCTAATGGCTTTATTTTCTTGCCAAGTACCTAAAATTTCAAGTTCCATCCATTCTAATCAAATTTAGGGATCTGGTCTGAGATTATAAATTACATTCAGGATTTCAGACAAATTAACGTAGCCTGAAAGCAAAATTTTGTTAATCAGTATAAACTATGAAATCATTATTAATTTGTGAATGGAACATGGCATTTTCCAGTATCACAAAGAGAAGTGCGATTTGCAGGAAATGAGTCATTCTTCAGCTGACTGATTTAATTGCCTTGACCTGAGTTTTCAAATTTCCTTTGATCAGCTCTTGACACAATTCCTGCGACCAGTAGTCAATTGAAATTACAAATGTGGGCCCTGCTGTAGTTTATCCAATTTAGTCTAATTTACATTGTTGCTGCTGGATTCAAATACAACTGAATAATAATCAAGAAATGGCAACGCGAATAAAATGCCAGGGTGTAATCACCAGAAATTCACCATGCCAAACTCAGGACATTGCCAGTAATGTGAGAAGGGAACTTCTTTGTTCCAGTTAAAATACTACATGGATATAGTTAGACACAGTATGGTTTATAGATACAACTCAATTTTTAAAAAAAAATCCACAACCTTTAATATTGCTGGACAACAGATATCTGGGCGCAAATTGGAAAGCTCCACCTCATGAATCTAACCTTGAGTATTTTTTGGAATGCCAAAGACCACAGCACATGCCAGAGCAGCAGCAGTAACTCCCAATAACAGCATCACAATAGAGATCCAGCAGCACTGCCTGGAGCACCAGCAACGAGATGGATCACTCTGACTGCAATCCCAACAATCTGATGGGAGGGTGAAGGGAAAACAACATCATTTCATATCCTCCTGCAAAATCCATCCACCAACAAATTACAGGGTGCAACAAAATTAAAAGTAGCACACATTTTCCATTCCCCCACATTTACCTTTCTTGCTGTTGTTGGATGTCACGGAAAGTGTTGAACCAAAAGAAGCGACATCAAAACTTCGCTATATGTTGATGGAATGGATAACAAAGAAAGAAACGTTAGTAAAGTGTATACTATCCTCCATTGAACATTGTGATATTAATCTGTCAATTCTCTTCAGTACCATGCTGGTATTTTCCGGGAATGTCTTATTAAATTTCATTTTTTGCCAGTTCCTGCTGCACGACGTTAGTCTTTATTACTGGGAAGATTTTGGTTTGTAGAAATGATCCAGTGATGTCAGTTCTTTCAATACAAATCCGTTACTTAGATACTAAGTGTAACATAGATAAATAAAATAGATGGATGTAGTTTGTGCCAAGACTTTATCGAAGTCAATACTATAAATTTTGTTCAGACAGCAGCACATAAATCATGAGCCACCAGCATCTGCCAACAATGCTTCAAAGTTGAATAGAAATGGAACCTAGATTTAAGGAATAAGATAGAGCTGAAAAAGTCTGAAAAACAAAAACTTACTAACAAAATGATTCTTTTAAACTCTACCCCCTATATTTCATTTGGTCTATTTGGTTTCTCAAATGAATAAAAAAAACCCTGTGATGCTATTTTGAGGAGGAGTAAAGGCATTTTCCCTTTTGGTTATATTGTTTTAACCATCACTACCAAAATAAACATCTGGTCATTCTCATTACTGTGTACCAGAACCTGGTGTCTACTAATGGTTGCATGTACCTTATACATTATATCAGTGACAGCAATTCTAAAGGACTTTAATAACTAAAACCTCTCTCTTCAACTGTAATCTCAACAAATAGTCGACTAGCATAGAGTCATAGAGATGTACAGCATGGAAACAGACCCTTCAGTCCATGCCGACCAAATATCCCAATCCAATCTAGTCCCACCTGCCGGCATCCGGCCCATATCCCTCCAAACCCTTCCTATTCATATACACATCCAATGCCTTTTAAATGTTGCAATTGTACTAGCCTGGCAGCTCATTCCATACACATACCACCCTGTGTGTGAAAAAGTTGCCCCTTAGATCTCTTTTATATCTTTCCTCTCTCACCCTAAACCTATGCCCTCTAGTTCTGGACTCCCCAACCCCAGGGAAAAGACTTTGCCTATTTATCCTATCCATGCCCCTCATAATTTTGTAAACCTCTATAAGGTCACCCCTCAGCCTCTGAGGCTCCAGGGAAAACAGCCCCAGTCTGTTCAGCCTCTCCCTATAGCTCAAATCCTCCAAACCTGGCAACATCCTTGTAAATCTTTTTCTGAACACTTTCAAGTTTCACAACATCTTTCCGATAGGAAGGAGACCAGAATTGCACGCAATATTCCAACAGTGGCCTAACCAATGTCCTGTACAGTTGCAACATGACCTCCTAACCAGTGTACTCAATACTCTGACCAATAAAGAAAAGCATACCAAACGCCTTCTTCACTACCCTATCTACATGCGACTCTAGTTTCAAGGAGCTATGAACCTCCACTCCAAGGTCTCTTTGTTCAGCAACACTCCCTAGGATCTTACCATTAAGTGTATAAGTCCTGCTAAGATTTGCTTTCCCAAAATGCAGCACCTCGCATTTATCTGAATTAAACTTCATCTGCCACTTCTCAGCCCATTGGCCCATCTGGTCAAGATCCTGTTGTAATCTGAGGTAACCCTCTTTTCTGTCCACTACACCTCCAATTTTGTTGTCATCTGCAAACTTACTAACTGTACCTCTTATGCTCGCATCCAAATCATTTATGTAAATGACAAAGAGAAGAGGGCACAGCACTGATCCTTGTGGCACTCCACTGGTCACAGGCCTCCAGTCTGAAAAACAACCCTCCACCACCACCACCGTCTGTCTTCTACCTTTGAGCCAGTTCTGTATCCAAATGTCTAGTTCTCCCTGTATTCCATGAGATCTAACCTTGCTAATAAGTCTCCCATGGGGAACCTTGTCGAACGCCTTACTGAAGTCCATATAGATCACATCTGCTGCTCTGTCCTCATCAATCTTCTTTGTTACTTCTTCAAAAAACTCAATCAAGTTTGAGACATGATTTCCCACAAAGCCATGTTGACTATCCCTAATCAGTCCTTGCCTTTCCAAATACATGTACATCCTGTCCCTCAGGATTCCCTCCAACAACTTGCCTACCACAGACGTCAGGCTCACTGGCTTGTCCTTACCATCCTTCTAAAACAGTGGCACCACGTTTGCCAACCTCCAGTCTTTTGGTACCTCACCTGTGACTATCGATGATACAAATATCTCAGCAAGAGGCCCAGCAATCACTTCTCCAGCTTCCCACAGAGTTCTAGGGTATACCTGATCAGGTCCTGTGGATTTATCCACCTTTATGTGTTTCAAGGCATCCAGCACTTCCTCCTCTACAATATGGACATTTTGCAAGATGTCACCATCTATTCCCCTACAGTCTATATCATCCATATCCTTTTCCACAGTAAATACTGATGTAAAATACTCGTTTAATATCTCCCCCATTTTCTGCAGCTCCACATAAAGGCCACCTTGCTGATCTTTGAGGGGCCCTATTCTCTCCCTGGTTACCCTTTTGTCCTTAATGTATTTGTAAAAACGCTTTGGATTCTCCTTAATTCTATTTGCCAAAGCTATCTCATGTCCCCTTTTTGCCCTCCTGATTTCCTTCTTAAGTATACTCCGACTGCCTTTATACTCTAAGGATTCACTCGATCTATCCTGTTTATACCTGACATATGCTTCCTTCTTTTTCTTAACCAAACTATCAAGTTCTTTAGTCATCCAGCCTTCCCTTTCACCCTAACAAGAATATACTTTCTCTGGATTCTTGTTATCTCATTTCTGAAGGCTTCCCATTTTCCAGCCTTCCCTTTACCTGCGAACATCTGCCTCCAATCAGCTTTTGAAAGTTCTTGCCTAATACCATCAAAATTGGCCTTTCTCCAATTTAGAACTTTAACTTTTAGATCTGATCTATCCTTTTCCATCACTATTTTAAAACTAATAGAATTATGGTCACTGGCCCCAAAATGCTCCCCCACTGACACCAGTCACCTGCCCTGCCTTCTTTCCCAAGAGTAGGTCAAGTTTTGCACCTTCTCTAGTAGGTACATCCACATACTGAATCAGAAAATTTTCTTGTATACACTTAACAAATTCCTCTCCATCTAAACCCTTAACACTATGGCAGTCCCAGTCTATGTTTGGAAAGTTAAAATCCCCTACCATAACCACCCTATTATTCTTGCAGATAGATTAGATTAAATCAGATTTCCTACAGCGTGGAAACAGGCCCTTCGGCTCAGCCAGTCCACACCGACCCTCTGAAGAGTAACCCTCCCAGACCCATTTCCCTCTGACTAATGCACCTAACACTATGGACAATTTAGCATGGCCAATTCACCTGACCTGCACATCTTTGGACTGTGGGAGGAATCCGGAGCACCCAGAAGAAACCCATTCAGACATGGGGAGAATGCGCAAACTCTACACAGACAGTTACCCAAGGCTGGAATCAAACCTGGGTCCCTGGTGCAGTGAGGCAGCAGTGCTAACCACTGAGCCACTGTGCCACAGCTGAGATCACCTTACAAATTTGTTTCTCAATTTCCCTCTGACTATTAGGAGGTCTATAATACAATCCCAATAAGGTGATCATCCCTTTCTTATTTCTCAGTTCCACCCAAATAACTTCCCTGGATGTATTTCCAGGAATATCCTCCCTCAGCACAGCTGTAATGCTATCCCTGATCAAAAACACCACTCCCCATCCTCTCTTGCCTCCCTTTCTATCCTTCCTGTAGTTTTTGTATCCTGGAATATTAAGCTGCCAGTCCTGCCCATCCCTGAGCCATGTTTCTGTAATTACTATGATATCCCAGTCCCACGTTCCTAACTATGCCCTGAGTTCATCTGCCTTCCCTGCTAGGCCCCTTGCATTGAAATAAATGCAGTTTAATTTATTAGCCCTACCTTGTCCCTGCTTTCAGTGACTGTTTGACTCGCTTCTGGAGCAGCTCTAGCAAATCTCCCTGCCGGTATATTAGTCCCCTTCCAATTTAGGTGCAATCCGGCCTTCTTGTACAGGTCACATCTACCCCAAAAGGGATTCCAATGATCCAAAAATGTGAATCCTTCTCCCGTATACCAGCTCCTCAGCCATGCATTCATCTGCTCTATCCTCCTATTGCTGCCCTCGCTAGCTTGTAGCACTGGGAGTAATCCAGATATTACTACTCTCCAGGACCTCCTTTTTAAATTTCTGCCTAACTCTCTGTAATCTCCCTTCAGAATCTCAACCTTTTCCTTTCCTATATCATTGGTTCCAATGTTGGCAATGACGTCTTGCTGGCCTTTCTTCCCCCTTGAGAACATTCTGTACCCTCTCAGACAGCCTTGATCCTGGCACCAGGGAAGCAACACACCATTCTGATTTTTCACTGCTGGCCACAGAAACGTCTGTCTATACCTCAGTCTACAGAATCCCCTAACACAATTGATCTCTTGGAACCCAAAGTACCCCTCATTGCATTAGGGCCAGTCTCAATACTAGAAACTTGGCTGTTCATGCTCCGTTCCCCTGAGAATCCATCACCCCCTACATTTTCCAAGATAGCATACCTGTTTTTGAAATGGATTGAGCCACGGAAGACCCCTGCACTAGCTGCCTACCTCTCTTACCTTTCCTGGAGTTAACCCATCTATGTGCCTGCATCTGAGACTTTTCCCCCTTTCCTATAACTCCCATCCATCACATACTGTTGCTGTTGCAAATTCCTCATTGCTTCTGTCTCTCCAACAGACCCATTCGATTTGATAAGGTAATGAGCGTCATTGTATAATCCATGCGCAATTGTTACCTCAGGTATTAAAACGAGATTTCAACACCAAGGACATCTCCAAATACAACTGAAACATTTGTTGATAGACAGAGATGCCTTAAATATATATACATTTTTTTAAAAATGGAAATAATCACCATGTTACGAAACCAATTCAACTACCTGCATGGTTACTGCTGACCTGCACAGTTACTGCTTTTGCTGTTTTGAATTCATGTATCGTTGGACATCTGAGTGCGTCTGGTAAAATGAACAAATAGTGAAATTCACAACTAATCTTGGAGAAACCGGTTTGGGCGAAGTTCACAGCACGGAATCAGATAAGTCAATCATTGTTTTAAGTGTGTCCAACAGAAAGGCTGCAGTAGTGATTAGAGTGGGTTATTTCTCGATTATATGTTTTTAAGAGATTTGTCTCTTGATTAAACTTAAAATATAACCATAACTATTCATTTAACCTGGGGCAGTGTTTTGTAGAGGAATAAGACGTTGGTATTTTCTAGGTCTGTAGATTGTGAAGGAGTAAAAATGGCCTTTAGTACAGCGATACGTACTTCTGGTCAGATGTGGGAGTTTAAAGAGAGTTCAAGGGTTACTGCGGATGATATCTGCCATAAATGCTATTGGATGCAAATCTTATCCGATTGAATGGATCGGTTGGAGAGACAATTAGAAGCAATGAGGAATTTGCAACACAACAGTATGCGATGGATGGCAGTTATAGGAAGGGGGGGGGTGGGAGTCTCAGATACAGTCACATAGATGGGTTAACTCCAGGAAAGACGAGAGGTAAGCACCTATTGCAGGTGGTTTTTGTGGATATACCCATTGCAACCAGGTATGCTGTTTTGGAAAATGTACGGGGTGATGGATTCTCAGGGGAACGTAGCACAAACAGCCAAGTTTCTGATATTGAGACTGGCTCTAATGCAATGAGGGGTTGTCGGCTTCCAAGAGATCAATTGTTTTAGGGGATTCTGTAGTCTGAGGTACAGACAGACGTTTCTATGACCAGCAGCCAAAAAACAAAAGCAGAATGGTGTGTTGCTTCCCTGGTGCTAGCATCAAGGATGTCTCAGAATGTTCGCACAGGGGAAGAGGGGCCAGCAAGAGGTCATTGTCTACATTGGAACCAACGACACAGGAAGGGAAAAGGTTGAGATTCTGAAGGGAGATTACAGAGTTAGGCAGAAATTTAAAAAGGAGGTCCTAGAGAGTAGTAATAGCTGATTACTCCCAGTGCTACAAGCTAGTGAGGGCAGGAATAGGAGGACACAGCAGATGAATACATGGTTGAGGAGCTGGTGTATGGGAGAAGAATTCACATTTTTGAATCAGTGGCATCTCTTTTGGGATAGATGTAACTTGTACAAGGCGGCCAGATTGCACCTAAATTGGAAGGGGACTAATATATGGCAGGGAGATTTGCTAGAGCTGCTCGGGAGGATTTAACCTAGTAGTTTGGGTGGGGGGGGGGGGGGGTGGTGGCAGTGGGAACCAGGGGGATAGTGAGGAATGAGATCAATCTGAGACTGGTACAGAAGCGAGTCAAACAATCACGGAAAGCAGGGACAAGGTAGGACTAACTGCATTTATTTCAATGCAAGGGGCCTAACGGGGAAGGCAGATGAACTCGGTGTGGTTAGGAACACAGGACTAGGTTATCACAGCAAATACAGAAACATGGCTCAGGAATGGGCAGGACTGGCAGCTTAATGTTCCAGGATACAAAAGCTACTGCAAGGATAGAAAGGGAGGCAAGAGAGGATGGGGAGTGGTGTTTTTGATAAGGGATAGCATTACAGCTGTGCTGAGGGAGGATATTCCCGTAAATACATCCAGGGAAGTTATTTGGGTGGAACTGAGAAATAAGAAAAGGATGATTACCTTATTGGGATGGTATTATAGACCCCCTAATAGTCAGAGGGACATTGAGAAACAAAATTGTAAGGAGATCTCAGCAATCTGTAAGAATAATAAGGTGGTTATGGTAGGGGACTTTAACTTTCCAAACATAGACTGGGACTGCCATAGTGTTAAAGGTTTAGGTCAGAGGAATTTGTTAAGTGCGTACAAGATAATTTTCTGATTCAGTATGTGGATGTACCTACTAGAGAAGGTGCAAAAACATGACCTACTCTTGGGAAATAAAGGCAGGGCAGGTGACTGGTGTCAGTGAGGGAGCACTTTGGGGCCAGTGACCATAATTCTATTAGATTTAAAATAGTGATGGAAAAGGATAGATCAGATCTAAAAGTTGAAGTTCTAAATTGGAGAAAGGCCAATTTTGACGGTATTAGGCAAGAACTTTCAAAAGCTGATTGGGGGCAGATGTTCACAGGTAAAGGGAAGCCTTCAGAAAATGGGAAGCCTTCAGAAATGAGACAACGAGAATGCAGAGAAAGTATACTCCTGTCAGGGTAAAAGGAAAGGCTGGTAGGTATAGGGAATGCTGGATGACTAAAGAAATTGAGGGTTTGGTTAAGAAAAAGAAAGCACATGTAAGGTATAGATCAAGTGAATCCTTAAAAGAGTATAAAGGAAGTAGGAGTATACTTAAGGAAATCAGGAAGGCAAAAATGGGACATGAGATAGCTTTGGTAAATAGAATTAAGGAGAATCCAAAAAGGGATTTTACAAATATATTAAAGGACAAAAGGGAAACTTGGGAGAGAATAGGGCCCTTCTTCATGGCTTATGCCTGAAATGTCGATTCTCCTGTTCCTTTGATGCTGCCTGACCTGCTGCGCTTTTCCAGCAACACATTTTTCAGCTCTCATCTCCAGCATCTGCAATCCTCACTTTGTCCTAGAGAATAGGGCCCTCAAAGATCAGCAAGGAAGCCTTTGTGTGGAGCCACAGAAAATGGAGGAAGATACTAAATGAATATTTTGCATCAGTATTTACTGTGGAAAAGGATATGTAAGATATAGACTGTAGGGAAATAGATGGTGACATAACTACAAAATGTCCAGATTACAGAGGAGGAAGTGCTGGATGTCTTGAAATGGGTAGAGGTGGATAAATACCCAGGACCTGATCAGGTTTATCCAAAAACTCTGTGGGAAGCTAGAGAAGTGATTGCTGGGCCTCTTGCTGAGATATCTGTATCATCGATAGTCATTTGTGAGGTACCAAAAGACTGGAGGTTGGCAAACATGGTGACACTGTTTAAGAAAGGTAGTAAGGACAAGCCAGGGAACTGTAGACCAGTGAGCCTGACCGCAGTGGTGGGCAAGTTGTTGGAGGGAATCCTGAGGGACTGGATGTACATGTATTTGGAAATACAAGGGCTGAATAGGGATAGTCAACATGACTTTGTGCATGGGAAATCATGTCTTACAAACTTGATTGAATTTTTTGAAGTAGTAACAAAGAGGATTGATGAGGGCAGAGCGGTAGATGCGATCTATATGGACTTCAGTAAGGTGTTTGACAAGGTTCCCCATGGGGGATTGGTGAGCAAGGTTAGATCTCATGGAATACAGGGAGAACTAGCCATTTGGATACAGAACTGGCTCAAAAGGTAGAAGACAGAAGGTGGTGGTGGAGAGTTGTTTTTCCAGACTGGAGGCCTGTGACCAGTGGAGAGCCACAAGGATCAGTGCTGGGTCCTCTACTTTTCGTTATTTACATAAATAACTTGGATGTGAGCATAAAAGAGGTATAAGTTAGTAAGCTTGCAAATAACCCCAAAATAGGAGGTGGTGTAGTGAATAGCAAAGAGGATTACCTCAGATTACAACAGGATCTTTACCAGATGGGCCAATGAGCTGATAAGTGGCAGATGGAGTTTAATTCAGATAAATGCTGCATTTTGGGAAAGTAAATCTTAGCTGGACTTATACACTTTGGTCCAACTTGTCCATGACAACCAACTATCCTAATTTAATCTAGTTCCATTGGCCAGCACTTGGCCCATTTTCCTCTAGATCCCCTCCTATTCATGTATCCATCCAGATGCCTCTTCAAATTGTTGTAATTGTACCAGCCTCCACCACTTCCTCTGGCAGCTTATTCCATATGCACACTACCCTCTGAAACAAAAGGATGCCTCTTAAGTCCCTCTTAAATCTTGCCCCTCTGATCTTAAACCTACACCCTCTAGTTTTGGGCTAGTCTATCCTGGAGAAAAGACCTCTGCTATTCATCCTGTCCCTGCCCCTCATGATTTTGTAAACTCTAAGATCACCGCTCTATAAAAGATCCCAGGGAAAAATAGCCCTAGCCTATTCAGCTTCTTCCCATAGCTCAAACCTTTCAATCTAAGTAACTCTTTTCTAAAACCTTCCGAGTTCCACAACATCTTTGTGGAATTGAGTGCAATAATCCAATAGTGGCCTAACCAATATCTTGTTCAGCTGTAACATGACCTTCCAACTTCTTGAGCTATTTTCAAAGGGTTTCGAAATACATGCACAATAGACAGAATAGCCAATTCAAATATTATAACAATAGTAATCCTTTTAGGTAAACAGTTAGGCAGTGAAAAGATTAAGGCGCAAACAAGTTACTAGACTGATGCAGCTAATACTGGTGTAATCAAGTGATTATTAAAGTTAAATCGAACATTTTTTAAAAATTCAGAACCATCAAGGGATTAGAAGAATGTTATGGTTAAAATAGTCTGATCACCATAAACAAGATGAAGAGGAGATGCAAATTCTTCAATACTTTTCCATTCAGAGAAACTGGAGGCTAGAAGTGATTGGTAACTATGATGAATATAACATGGTTGCCTAAATTTAATCAATCTATAAAAAGGGTTAAAAAGAGTTTCTAAATACTTTCATAAAGCGGCTTTCTCCTTAATATGCAATTAAAGTATTATCTAGACTGTACACTTACTATTGAAGATCTTTTCCAATAGCTAATTATTCAGATTCTGCAGAATTCTGAAAGGCAGCACATCAGCTCTATCCATTCCTCGGAGACAGCAAATCTGACAACAGGATTTACTCAGTCTGATTTGTTGACTAGCAGCCAAATAATCCATCCTCATTCCATTCTATCCAATCATTTGCTGAACGCACCACTCTCCAAAATCCTACAGGTCACACTGCATTATTGCAAACAATACAAAGATCTGCAAACTTTTTCATTTGGGAAAAATGTCCAAATTTTTCACATTTTTAAAAAAGTAGAATAAACAGCATTGCATCACTTGATGAGGTGATTAAACCAATGTTTATTTTATAATTCTTTGAACAAAAAAAATGTTGTCCACAAAACCCATGAGGAAATTACATTTGGATCAAAACTACAAACAGTACTAGAGTTTGATTATAATAAAGATTTTATAAATCAAAAGCAAAAAAAAAATGTTTAACTTGAAGAAAACAATGGAAGTGCACTAAAAGAAAATACAGCTGAGTTGTAAAATAGCCACGAGGTTTATTATCAATGAGTTACTGAGAAGTGGGAAAAACTTAAATTTGTGTTCTGAGGTTACTGTGGCTCAATATTTACATAATGTGTGCACACAACTTTTTCATGTATCCAAGAGCAAGATATCCATGATGCAGGTACAGAAAAAGGAAAAAGATGTTAATACATAAATTGATTAAAACTAGAGTTAAATATCCAGATTGTAGAAATAACAATCATAATAAGTGTTACAAGCAGTGACATTTAATCTGTACAAAGGAACAACCAGTGCGATCAAAAGGGTCAGCCGCTTACAAGTTTTCAAACATGCAGACAAGTGTGTTGTGCAACACTAAGAGCGATTTAGAATCGACCCCTTTAATAAAACAGCTCAAATCTATGTCACCCTAAAGTTCCAATTATTGTTTGCATCCAGGAATGTAACAAAAACAATATTTATCTTAATTTTGAAATTTCACCTCAACTAGACATTTGGCAAAAACTACCACTTTAAAATTTCAGAACACAAGGAGAGTCCAAATTTCATCCACATTGTCTAAATCGTCGAGTGATCCAGGTTCACTTTAGTAGGTATGGGTCCTGCCATGTCCTTTTCATCCTTGGATTTGATGACAATCAATGAAGATGCTGGATATGGAGTTAGCTTCAATTCATTCATAAATTCCATGTCTCCATATATGCTTAGTTTCTGAAACAGAAATGCACACCTGATCACTGAAAACTTGTCAGAGTCATAGAACACAGATGTAGACCCTTCAGCCTAACCATATTGAAAAATAATCCCAAACTAAATTAGTCCCTCCTGGCCCATATCCCTCCAAACCCTTCCTATTCATGTATCTATTCAAATGTCTTTTAAATATTGTAACTGCATCCACACCCCCCACTTTCTCAGTATGATCTTGGGACTATGGGAGGACGTCAGAGCAACCCAGAAGAAACCCACAAAGACACGAAGAACATGCAAACTCCCCACAGACAGACAACAGAGGGTGGATTCAAACCCGGGTTGCTCGAGCTGCGAGTCAGAATTGCTAATTACTGAGTCATCAGGCCACTCTAGAATGATGGAGTTGGTTTGAGCAGACCAATGGCCTGCTTCTGTTTTGATGAGAATGGCAGCTAACTCTCGATCATTGACCACGTCCAAATCGAAGGAAGGCAATTTTTAAATTTAAATTTTCCTTTTTATGTAAAGCAGCATTTTAAATTTCTTTCTTAGCATTAATGAATGCTGAATATTTCCTTAGATTAGACGCACAGTCAGATGTACAGCATGGTAACAGACCTTTGGTCTAACTCATCCATGCCAACCAGATATCCTAAATTAAATTAGTCCCATTTGCCAGCACTTGGCCTAAATACTAAATGTTGCAATTGTACAAAACTCCACCACTTCCTGACAGCTCATTTCATACATGCACCACCCTCTGAAAAAGTCACCCCTTAGATCCATTTTAAATTTTTACCCCCTCACCCTAAATCTATTCCCTCTAGTTCTGGACTCCCCTACCCCAGTGAAAAGATCTTGTCTATTTATCATATCCACAGCCCTCATGATTTTAAGTCTCTGTGAGATCACCCTTAGCCTCTGACACTCCAGGGAAAACAGCCCCAGCCTATTCAGCCTTTCGCTATAGCAAGTTTTGAGAAGATTTGTACTTCAGCTTTTCCGAAAGCTCAAATCTCCCAACCCTGACAACAGCCTTGTAAATCTTTTCTGAACTCTTTCAAGTTTCACAGCATCCTTCCTATAGGAAGGAGACCAGAATTGCACACAATATTCCAACAATGGCCTAACCAACGTCAAAAACACAATATTTCAAAAGTGGCCAAACCAACATGTGCAGGGCAGTTCCTGACAAACAGTCGAAATGGGGACATGTCAGTTTCCAGCACATCCATCCATTCTCACTACTCTGCAACCCATGAACTCTGCATCATCTGCAAAATATGGCTCCACTAGACAAGTAATCAAACATTCAACCTCTGATTTGCTGATTCTAAGTAACTGAACTACATTCATAGATTGATCCTTCTGCAGTCCTGAAGATCAAAAAGGCAAGATGGGAAGATTTCTCTGTAGAAATTTTTAAAAATCTGAAAGCCTTTATCCATATTGGTGCATTAAGAAAACCTAGCTTTGAATGTTCCTTATAGTTTAACAATTAAGCACAGCACATGCTATGACAACAGCAATGTAGAGAAAGTTTAAAGAGTTCTTTAAACCCAACTGCGATGCCTGTACAGGTGCAATCAGTACAAGTTCGCTACACATTAAGGATTTCCCATTCAAATAGTTATGCCTTGGCAACTGGCTGCATGATAATCTCAGATAAAGGTTGCTATCAATACTGAGCGTTAGAACTTGCCTTCACTGTAGAAGCTCATAGACAAAGAATAAATGCCTAAGCAAGGTACCAGAGGCTATAAGCAGCTATACCTCAAATCACCCTCAATGCAAACTTTCATCTACAACAGATGAGTAAATAAAATTAGAAAGAGAGGATATAAATTCATGCAAGCTTAAGTGAAAATAATTAAAGCTAACATGAATGCAAAGATGGCTGTCAAAATGGCCACGTGTGCCTGCACACAAGCCTGGTGATATCAGTAACTGGCAAAAACATCTCCCCTTCCCAAAAGGAAAAAAAAATTAATCTGCAAGAGCAGTCAATGTCACTATCATCTATGCATTACATTTGGGTATACAAGTGCAGATAGTCCTACTGAGGCTCAGGTACTGTACAGAGAATCCCAGGAGCATGTAATTCTCCACAAACAATATGAAAGTAATACCGGCACAGTAGTACAGCTAGGTTGCTCTTCATGCTGGAAAAGCGAGAGACAGCAATTTTAGGATAAATTCGGACTTCAGGAAGCATTGAATACATAAGTCTTTGTCCCCAGCTTCATTGAATTCCCAAGGGTTGGATCAACAAACATTTTCCTAGTTGGAAGACAGCTTTGTTTTAGCACTGCCACGTGAAGTCTGTGCCTACATGCTCCTTGCGCCACCTAGGAGATAGTGTTCATATGAAACACAGCCTAAAATAAACAAAATTAACACCTAACTAGATAGTAGAGATGACAACCTACTAATTTTTAGTTTTGATTAAAGAACTGAAAAGCAGGCAAAGTACTAATTTAAGGAGGCATCGAAATGGGATTTTTAAAATAATTTATTTCTGAAAAAGACCAGACCGACTTCAGAATGGGAATATCATCTAACTTAGAGTTTTTGAGGAAGCATGTGAAATGCCACCACCCTCAAAATTACCGATTCTCAGATGCTAGTAAACCTTTGGCAGTTTGGTCTGGGATCGTAAGTGTCACAAGATTCACTGCTGAGCCTCAATATACAATTTATACCAAGGGCATGGATGAAGGATGCCAAATTTACAATACTAATATAGAAAAGTTAGTTACGAATAGGACATAACCAATCTATATCCCAATGCAGGCTCCTTGCAAAGAATTGCCAGAGTATAAAATAGGGAAACGTAAAAATGGCATGAAGAATAGAAAAGCAGTGTATCACTTAAATGGAATGGTGGGGGGGGGGGGGGGGGCTCACAAAACTGAAATACAGGAATCGGAGTATCCTATACGTGAACCCAAAACTTTACATGCAGATGCAGGTGATCGGGAGGGCAAATGGAATGTTATTGCTAAGTGCAAGGAGAATGGAACAGAAAAAAGGACATATTTGCTCAGGATGCTGAAGTGATTTTTTTGCCACTGGAACAGAGGCAAAATTCTAGGGGGACTAGAATTAGTGTTCAAAAATAATGGATACCCTATTTAAGATGGAGATTTTTTTTCCTCTCAAATGTTGAGAGCCACTGAATATTTTTAAAGGTAGTGGTGGATCAACTTCTCGGTAGTCCAGTATCCAAGGTTATCTACAGTAAGCAAAAATGGAGAGGAGGTCACAATCTGTCAAGCCATGATTTTATTAAATGGCAAAGACGACCAAATGGCAGATTCATATATTGGTGAGCCCTGCATTCAAAGTGCAGTTATTTTCTTCAAATATGATAGCATTAGGGTGTTAAAGCTCAGTCTTACCTCTGATGGAATGTGCTGTTCCACAGCTGTGGCAGCAGTAGCACAACAGATCCACAACAATACTAGCACGGAAAGTACCAGGGTGGTGGTTAATATCCAGCGAGGGATTCCAGCATTCCTGAAATATCAATGATTTATTAGGTGGTCAATAATTCTGTACTTATAGCCCTTTGACTGGAGTTGATTAAACAGCAGTGAACAAAAATGTTTGCAAATATATTGCTTTTTCTGTGCCTTCATTCCTTGCCTATGAACTAACAGCTCTTTATGACTCAAGGTGGAAGCAAGGAAACTGGTAAAGTGGCCACAGGTCACCTCCTCTACTTCCATTTTTGTCTCTGCTCAATGACACTGTTGGGTCCCAGAAATTACATTGCCAACTTGGAAAGTAACCTCAGTCCCTGGCTGGCACATGACAAAGCACCACAACTTATCCATTGTAATGAGCCTGATGTTCACAGGAAAGAACTAAACCAACATCAAATTTTTAAAAAATAACAAATTCAACAGGTAAAATGATATGACCCCCCACAACACATCAAATTGATGAAAGCCGCCTTTCTTTCTGATAAAGACAATTGTAAACATCTAAAATTATTTGTGCTAACACTTTTCTGAAAGTGTTCATTTGCTTTAGGTTAGTTTTATGGTCATTATGGATCATTGAATTGCTCTAGTTCAAATCTAAGCCCAGAGGGGATTTTAACAATAACTGTAAAGAAGAATGCCTGGAGCGAGTACATAATGGGATGGTTTCCTTGGTCAATACATTGAGGAACCGTCTACAGAACCTGCTAAAAGAAAGGGTTATAGACTCAAGATATTTACTCTGCCTTTTCTCCAGATGCTGCCAGACCTGCTGAGTTTCTCCAGCTATTTGTTTTATTTGCAATTAAAATATATATTTTGGTTCTGACTTCACAAGGAGGACGACACAATGCCCTAAACATACAATTTCTAGTTAGAGTGATGAACTGAAGGGGGAAAAAGAAATTTGGTATTTGTACGGAAATGTTATTACAGAAATTTATGAGATTAAAGGCCATTAAATTTCCAGGTGTCAATAATCTACACCCTAGAGTGGCCCTAAAATAATGGATGAATTGATGGTCATCATTTAAGATTCTATTGATTCTGGTATAGATTCAATGGATTAAAGGGCTGGTAATGTAACGCCACTAGATATAAAGAAAAAAGGGAATTCCAGGCCTTTTTTTGGTGGGGGAGAAAAAGAGACTGAGAAAGCAAGACAGGAGGATGATGCAACAAGGGCTGGATGTCCGATAGGTGCAGCAGGCAGTGACGACAACAAAAAGCATCTGGACTTAGTGAGAGAATGGATAGAGGAGCAGGAATGTCTTGCTGCTATTGTACAGAGTAGGTAAGTGTGGCGCTAGAAAAGCACTGGTCAAGCAGCATCTGAGAGCAGGAGAATTGATGTTTTGGGCCCTTTATCAGGAACATGAGGGAGTTAAGGGGGTTGAGAGATAAATAGGAGGAAAAGGAGGCGAGAGATGGTGATAGCTCAGAGGGGAGGGCGGAGTAGATAGATGGGAAGGAAGGCGAACATATAGGACACTTCAAGAGGGCAGTGCCAGGTTGGATTGGTGGTGGGTGGGGGGAGGGGGGAAAGAAGAGTCAGAGAGGCAGAGAAATTATGAACTCAACATTGATGCCATGTGGTTGAAGGGTCCAAAGGCAGAAGAGGAGGCATTTTCCCTCCAGGTGACAGGTGGCTAGGTTTTGGCAGTGGAGGCAGCCCAGGACTTGGCGGAGTGGGAGGGGGAGTTGAAGTAGTCAGTCACAGGGCAGTGGGATTGCAGAGCCTTGGTGAGACCATGCGTGGAGTAGCGTATGCAGTTTTGTTCTCAGCTTCTGAAGATGGATATTCTAGCTATGTACAGAGAGTAACAAAGATTTACTAGACAGATTGATGGGATGGCTGGACTTGGGCATGGAGATATTGGATTAATTGGGACAGAATTGCTGTGTGTATTTTGAGGGGCAAGCAGAGACAGCTCACAGAAGCTTGCAAGATTAAAATGAGACTTAAAACAGGGTAAATGCACAAAAGATGTTCTGGTGATCACTGGTGAATCCAGAACCAGGGGCCACAGATTAAAGGATACTAGAGCAGCCATTTAAGACCAAGATGAGGAGAAGTCTCTTCAACAATAGTAAACCTGTAGTTGAATCAAAAACACTGAACACTTTCAAAAAGCAGTTAGTCATAATGCTGAGGGCTAAAGAGGTCAAAAGGGTATGGGGAAAACCAGGTAGAAGGGTATGGAGTTGAATGATTAACCAATGGATAATATTGAATGGCAGAGCAGGCTTGAAGGACTAAATGGCCTGCTCCTATTTTCTAAACTGATAGGTCGGTAGTTGTTTAGACATTGAGGACCATCACCTACATTTTAAACACTCAGGTAGATTTTCCATAGGCCAGTCAGTTGTATCTCAACATTTAGGAATTGTAGACAGGGATTCTGGAATCTTCATTGTGGCATACTCTTAAGAAACTGTCCTGGAAACTGAATTACCCACTACACAAGTCTTCCAAGCTAGGATCCCTTTGAAAGTCTTCATTTAAATTGGAAACTTTTGATGGCTCCCATGAAAGAGTAAAACGGTTAAAGCATTGAATACTTAGTCTAACTCACAACTAGTAACTATTCATCTAAATACCACACACCCCTCAACTACACCTTCTGAGACTCCATTCTCCCTCTACTCCAAGAGGCCAAACTCAACATCCCACTATCCAATGGATTCAAATCAGGCAGATCCTACTGCCAGACCCACCCCGTGTCCATTCCATGACAGCAGCTTTCAGAGTGGTTGTCAAGACCTTAAAATATCAGAAGAATACAGCAGCAAAATGCTGTGAAAGGAGAAGTGGTCGCCTTCCTCTGACAGCTCTCTGCTACGAAACAACTGTCAGATTGGAAATATGGCTCCATAGTTTAGAAGGAGTCTCAAGTGGTATCGCATTTCAGAAATGCCAGGTTACCTTCTTTCATAGAAAGGAGGTGTCAGAGTAACATTGCTACTCCCTGGAAAATCTAGCTCACTATTTCCAAAGTTTGAACCTGTTATCATCAAACTCTAGTCCCCTCTAATGGCAATTAATGAATATCCTGCAGGATCAGGAATTCTCAACTGATCAATTATAACAATTCTACAGCATTACAGATCAATACCATAGGAAAAAGGAATACACTATTCTGTCCCTAAAACCCATTTCATCATTCAATTACAAAAAGGAACTAAAACTTAGAGCCACATTTATGACCAAGTATCTCAAAGCACTTCACACACATGTACTTTTGATGTCTCACTATTGCAAGAGAAAAAAACACCAATTTGTCCTAATGATAAAATGCATGTCTCTAACAACTGATTTAACATCTATTCCCCATAATTAACATCAGGTTGTCTAGGTAGAGAAACGGATCGTCAATGTCTCTATTCTGTAAAGTACAAGTATGGATAGTGCAAGCTGCTAAGGCTTACTGATGAGACTTTCAATTTTCTACTTTCAAACATGGCATAAATTATCTCCCCTGTTACAGGATGCCTTAGCAAAGTAGCAAAATGTTACTAGACTAGTAATGCAGTGCGTTGGCTCTAATGATTTAGAGGCAAACTAAAATACAACCACAGCAGCAGGGGTAATTTAAATTCAATACATTAATGAACCTGAAAAAAAGATTAGTATTTATGAAAGAACCAGATGTACATATGAAACCCACCCTGATTTACTGACTTGAGAGGAAATCTACCATCCTTACATGTCTGGCCTACATGTGACTCCAGAACTACAGCAATTTGGTTTACTCTTGACTGTCCTCTGACATGGGCAAAAAAAGTGAGTGAAGGGTTTTTGCCCAAAACAGATTTTCCTGCTCCTCAGATGCTTCCTGACCTGCTGTGTTTTTCCTGCACCACACTCTTGTCCTCTGAAATGGCCTATCACTTAACTCCTACAGAGAAAGTGCACTGTGCAGTGTAACTGCGACAATTGCAATGACTCAAGGTGGTCACTCACCACTACCAAAGGCAATTAAGGAGGGGAATAAATGCTGGCCTTGCATACAAATATTTGTTTCAAAAATAAAGTGTCAGTTTAGATTGGTGATTGAGTGTAACTTGATTGATTTCAGGACATCCATTCTTACACTAGTATGCAAGTTGGAGAATCATCTTAACTATAGTTAGGCTGTATTCCTGCACACATTAAATCAACTCATTATACAACTATTTTGAATGGATGGAAGATATGATTCATTCTCAATTTTGCCGAGGCACAATTCACCAAAACACCTACCTTGACAAACATTCCAAGACACTCTGGTATTCCTGTTCATGACCTTCTTTCATAAACAAGCCAGTTCCATGTTCCTTTCGGAAAGTTTTGCGAGTATCATCATAAATAGCCTTAGCTATGTGATCTATTGATAAAGAACACAAAAGATAGTATTGTTGAGAATTTTGAAAAGCATTAGAAACTAACAAGATGTTAGTTTTCTGGGTGATGTTCAATTCCAACACAAGGAAATCTGTATAAAATGGTGCATTAGGAGGAGTAGTCAGGAAAATTCAGCATCAATGACTACAGAAACAAATGTAGACAGAAACAAATAGCAAGACAGAGCACTAAAGATGAATACAACAATAATTCAAACAATCCTGGAGAGAAACATAATACAGAAAGATAATTTGTGGATATGAATACAGTCTTGCGAGTCCAAGGCAGTTTGCTGCATCACAATTAAACAGCATGCATATGATACTCCAGGGGAAAAATCCTTATTATTATGTTAATGAAGTAACTTGATGAAGTGGCAAAAGGGATTTCAGGAGGACAACTAAAATTTAGACAAACAGATTTCAGGAGGTTTCAAAAAAAAAGATGGAAAAGTCAAGAACAGAACCTCCGTTGCATGGATCTTAAATGAACTGAAAACTGAACTGTTAGTGGGGAGGCAAAGAGTATGAGAATTGGAGGAATAGACAATCTGGAGGAATTGCTGCAGGGCTTCAAGTCATACAGCATGAGGCGATAAACTATGAAGGATTTAAAACACAAAAGATCAAAAATTTGAAATCTGAAGTATTTATGGACTGCAAGCTAAAAATAGCAGCAGATCTTTGGAACTCAGTGGTGAACTAGCTGGAGAGAAAAGTCAGTAACCAAACTTGAATCACAAAATTGAATTCTAAGAGCAACACCAAGCATGAGTAGTCCTAGCAAGCTAGGCTGCACAGAAATGACAAATTGTTGAATAGAGTGTTGATTAGACCAAAGAAAACACAAAAAAATTAGATCAGAGATAAGGAGGATGGATACAGTCAGTCAATAAAAAATGTTACACCTGACTTGTAAAGGGGCCATTCCTATACCATGGGAGGGAAAGTAATCTATTCTGACAGATTCAAGAAAACAAAGTTACTGTAAAGTTGAGAAGGAATTACAATAACATTGTAAGACAATTGAGGGGAAGAGCTGGACAAATGGGCACATGTTTACAGAGCTGTTTTTTTTCGATGCAAGCATAATGACACCACTTGAAACGGGAGGACAACTACCCTGCCAAGATCAGTTATACCAGCACAGACCTGAATTCACACTTCGATATTCTGTTTAATAGCTTTTAAAAGTTGGTAACATATTCAGCTAAAGAGTCACTAATAAGTAATCATTTAAAAAAACTCAACAGTGTTAAGTCCGTAATGCACCGATGGTAAGGATGCTACTCTGCTCAACTGGTGGTGGTAGCTGTGCTTCAGGTTTGAATACTGCTAGACATCCTACCTGGGTGATTATCTCAAATATCTGCTACCAAAGCAAATAAAGCAGGTTTGCTGACTACCTGAAAATTATCCCTTTAAAAAAGGCAGTCCTACAACAGGAATTTATCACAGTTGGTTTAAAAAAAGTTTACCTGACAGTGCTTGAGAAGTTTCTTTTGAATTTTCTGTTTGCAGTTCAAATTGTGGGACCATAAACTGTACATCTGGTTCAGACTGGAAGGAAAAGGCAAAGAATAAATATTTTAAAATTCGACAGTTTTAACTTGCAGGTAAAAAACAGGGCAAAATATTTGCAAATCATCCTGGATATCAAACCCATACTTGGATAGAAGAAATTCGAAATATTGGGCTGTGAAATAAGACAGATCATAAGTGCCAGTTTACTCAGACTCTATACCTTCACTGTGATGCTGATTCAAAAACTAAATATGACAATAAAACTAAACCAAGGACAAAGCTTTTCTACGTACTAACCTCAAGATACAAGTTATCTAAACCAATTTTGATATTTTGAAGAACTACCTACCTCTTGCCCTCCACCTTTTCTGCCTATAAAAGGTTTTTCATGTTATGAAATATTGTTTATTTAATAACTATACCTTTTTCCTAGAATTTTTTTAAAATGGAAGCTCCTTTCAAATTAGTCAAAGGGTGATAGATTAGTTTTATATTAAAAAAACTCATTTCCAGCAAATTATCCAATTGCATCATACATATCTTTACGTAATTTATTAAAAAGGCCATCTGCCTGGCTGATTCAATTCATATACTGTACATTGATGTATCCCTTCTGTCAAATACACTTCAGGATGACCAAAGTAGTTGAATGACCAAAGTAGTTGAAAACATTACAGTTGTTCATTTAAACACTTCCCTGATCCAAAAGGATGATACAAACACTTAAGGATTGTTCAAAGGAAATTTTATGCATATACATTCACATAAATAAAATCAAATGAAAGTGCAAATGATAGGATCACTGTGCATTTACGGATGCTGACATAAATGATTTATTTCAACATTCAGTCATTTGTATCCAATTCATAGATCACAAACTTAAATCTTAACTCTTAGACTGCAGAAATATAGCTTCAGACGTGGCTTTGGTGTTTAAATTTTAATTTCCATACAGCATCAGTAGTCAGTACATGCTGACAAATGCACATACGTAAATTATCCTCCAAGGACTGCAAAACACATGATAGCTTTGCCTGCTTGACAACTAATCAAAGGACTTTGCACTATTTACACCTACAGCTGATAACTTATTAAACATCAAGTTGCAAGTGTTATTCAAAGCCTTATAGATAAGAAACTCCTGCTGTCAATCCCTAGTCCATGTAAAGATGATGACCTCAGCAAGGGGAGAATTGGGCAGTGACCTGAGAATAGACTGGACCGGAACCTTATTCCTGATAACCACTGGAGGAGGAAGAACAGTGTCCCTGTGCCATCTGTAAAATAAGGCTTGGTTCGCTGTAAATCTGCAACAATTAGTATATATAATTAATCATCTACTGGCATGTGAACAAGATAAGCAAGGATTGAAGGTATTATGTAAACATAACACAGGAAACATTTGGCAGAGGACAGAAGCAAGCAGTTTTACAATGACATGCAATAATCAAAATTCTGACATACAATGCAAAAGTAGTAATTTTGCAATGATTATAAACTGACCAGATGTCATTCTGAAGGGTTTTATGTTCACTGTAGCTTAAAATGGCAGCTGATGAGTTTATGAACATTTAGTTACAGGTAAAGTTTGCTTGCTTCAAAAGGGACAGATTAAAAAGTAAGAGTATATAGCAGTTGGAAGCATTTTCAGATAATTTGGCGAACCTGCATTTGAAAGCAAGATTTCAGTACATAAGTTTGCTAAAGCAATAGAACTTAGTGTTCAAAATTCCATTAATTTTTGTCCACTTAATTTTTCTAACCATCTACACTCATGTTCTTCTAATTGCTTGATTATCCATAATGCCACCTATTTCACAGAGTCATATAGCACGGAAAGAGAGACTCTTCGATCCAACACCAGCCTGATACCCAAAACTGATCTAGTCTTATCTGCCAGCATTTGGCCCATATCCCTCTAAACTCTTCCTATTCATGTACCCATTCAGATGCCTCTTAAAATTATGTAATTGTACCCACCTCCACCACCTTCTCTGACAACTTGTTCCATACACTCACCACCTTCTGTGTGAAAACATTGCCCCTCAGGTCTCTTAAATCTTTCCCTATCATCTTAAATCTATGCCCACTAGTTTTGGACTCCCTACACTGCCTTGGTAACAACTTCCTTCTCAAAAAAGATGCAGTGAATGAAATCTATGTCAGTAAAAAAAGATAAATCCACAACAGCATGCATTAGAGAAACACAAAATCCACTAAGTAGAAAAAGATAAATTTGGCAAAAGGTTAACAGTTCTCTCCAAAGAATCGATCCACAGATGTGAGCTTCTTAATTCAGATGCGGCACACTTACAGCACCATTTGCATTTACTCATGCACTAAATTTAATTAACAGCAAATGTTAGAGTGCAAAACTGTTACCTGGAAAACAACTACTTTGCCATCATCGGTTTGCAAATAGAAGGTCCATGAAGTGAAGAAGCTCTGAGCTGAATTCATCAAATCACTGTAGAAAGCAGACATTATGCTGATGGGGTAAACGAAGTGGATTTTTGGAACCATGGACATGAGCTGTGGGAAGATGATCATTTGTAACTCAAAAGTATAGTAAAACTATCCCAAGTTAAAGTAGAATAAGGAAATTATATTTAGTACTGTGACTCATTGATAATCCCTGTGCAATTGAAAGTTAAATGAAATAGCTAACATGCATTTTGGATTAGATCTGTAGATCCTCAGAACTTGCATTAGGTTGGCATCAAATTCTCAGCTTCTGTAGCTGATACATTGCATCTGCAATCTGAAAGGTTTTCACTATGTTGATATCTTTCTTTAGTTTTATTACTCCAGTCCTCAACCATGAATCTTATTTTCTTACCCATTAGCTTTTGTTCAAAATTTTATAAAGCTGTGCAAGTTTCTGCAAACTTTTTTCACATTTAGTTGTAGTTTTCTGAAGGAAACTACACATAAATGAAATTAATTAGCCAGGAACAGACTGGATGGGATATTTTATAAATCCACCTGAATCTTTCTGCCATCAAAAGTGAAGAATCAGCCAACATAACCAAGGATAGCCTGCACCCATGGAACTATGTCCAGCACTAGCACATTTCCTTGTCTTCTGAAGGCAAAACTTGAAACTTTAGCCCTGTTTTAGGGCAGAAGGGAAGCCAGCAACTGCGCTCTTCCCCATGAAGTACAAACAGAAATAAGGTGCATTTCCCACTTTTGGGAAAGTCTTTTAACCTACAGGGCTCCCAATCACAGGAGCCAAGACAATTTGAGTACTCAGGTCTTCTCTCGAACAGCAGATTCTTAAGGAATTATATCGTCACTTACTGGGAGCAGCATCCAAATAAAGCAACATCTATACTGATTGCAAAGGTCACCCAACCAGCAAGCAGCAACAATAAAATTGAAGCTCTCTGGCATTACACAATGCATATTCTTTACCTTGTTAACCCACTACCCTTGTCTCCAGCATCTCATTGTTTACTGCACACTTTTATCTGGTCAAAGCCATGCTAGCTGAGCCTTTGTCACCCAACCCTAAATTTAACACTCTCCCTACTTGCTTATACCTTATGCACATTCTCATAAGTTCCCAACTGCAGATGCAAAAAAAAAAATTGTCTTTTCCACTCAGTGGAGACAGGATGCAAGCTGGCAGACCAAATGCATTTGAGTGTATTGAATGAGGATTTACTGGCTCTCGATGAAAAGAGTCTTGTTCACAAAGGATACATACATAGGCATATGTATACATGTTTGACATCAGCATTAAACAACAGATATCTGGTGACTGAAGTCTAGGCATGTGAAGCCTAGACGTGTGAAGCCATCAACATCCTCCAGCATCATATTTGACAATGTTGATAAATGGTAGCACAGAAATATTCTATGGTATTTGTCTTGCTGATGATCAGACCAAACATTACACAGATGTGTTCATTTGCAAAAGCTGTTCCTTGATATGGAATACCAGTGGAGCGCAGTCAATGTACAGCAACTCCAAGAACTTAGGCATGCAGGGCCAAGGAACCTTTCATCAGTCTGGCATGCAAGTTGACACCCTCTGAAGATGGCATGAAGGCACATCAAAAGCAAAAAAAAAAAGATAACCTATGCAATCCCAAAGTTGACCTAGTGTATTATGTTGCCATAAACAGCTTAAGTAGTGAGCTAGTTTCTTTTTCCAGCAGTTTAACAGACCCATCTCTACTCAGATGAGACAAATGTCATGGTGAGATCAATAAGGATTTAAGAATGGTCTCTTTTGCTCACAGCAATTCTTTTGCAGCTGTCAGACTAAGAAGATCACATCAATTAGAAATTTCCCAGTACTGAAACACTGGAATACAAGGTAGATATTTTCAGCCAGGATTTGCAATCTACCAACAGCAACACAGACAAATACTTTTACCACAATCTTCAGCAAGGAAATCATTTGATAATTTGTTACAACCATTTCAGTCACTCATTCTTGCACAGGGTATGCTTGTGTGATGCTAGAGGACAGGAATGTCCAGTACTACATCAGAATCTTGATCTTTGTCTTTGCCAAAATGAATCAATAACTTTGTTCAGCTCCTCCATTGTGGATGTGATGTCCAACTCTGCCATGATGAGTGAGCTTTCATGTTTCTAACTTCAGTGAGAATGTTCCCCACGAAGAGGGGTACAGTTCAAGGTACTATTTGACTTCATGCAAGAAACACATGGAAAGATTAGTTCTCCTGCTTTTGTGCTCAGATCAGTTTACTTTGTTGATTGACCTCTTCCTTTGATTTTTTTTCAGATGTCCCCCTAACATTACTTAGGTCAAAGGATACGAGAGGATTGAAGCTATCCTGATGAGGAACAAAATCATGCAATCTTTTCTCGGTGTTTAAACCTGGCTCTCACACCACATCAAGAAATAGGAAATAAAAGAAAATGGTGTCAATGTTCAAATGTGGATTGCACTATGACTTCAAAATTTACTCTAGCTCAGATATCGCCATCAGCGTGAATTGATAAAAAACTCTTAACGTTCACTAGCAAGGTCATTTGTTAAACCAAATCTCCCTTTGCAAAAGATAGCATTGAGCCCTTTTCCTGAATGCTGTATACCATACGGTGAAGTTACTCCCATCGTCTGTATTATAGGAGCTGCATCATTTGAAGTGTGAAAGAATGGCAATATATTTGCAAGTCAAGATGCTGCGCGACTTGCCAATGATAGCATCCTCAAGTACCTACTACACTTGTCCTTTTAGGTGGCAGTAATCATGGGTTTGAGAAGTACTTTAAACACCATAGACAAGTGATGATACAGAAAGAAGCCATCCAGTCAGTAGGTCTTCACAGGCCAGAGAAAAAAAATTTACTACTCACCCATTCTAATCCTACTGTAAAGACAGCACACTGGTTAGCACAGCTGCCTCAACACCAGAGACCCATGTTCAATTCCAGCCTCGGGTGACTGTGCAAACTCCACATAGACATTCTCCTTGCGTTTCCTACCTTTGAGGCCATATAGTCTGATTCCACATAGAATCAGAACAGAATCATGCAATCCCTACAATCATTTATCAAAGCCCTGCAGGTCAAAACATTACAAGCACAGATCAGGTACTTAAATGAACAACTGAAGATTTCTGCTTCACCAACAAACCTGGCAGCAAATTCTAGATGAGCACCAATTGCTGGGCATAAATATTTCCCTCGTGTCCCTGTTCTCTTTCTACAAACCACGAGAGATCTGTGCCCTGGTAACTGACCATGCCAGAAGAGTGAAGAGATCTTGGAGTACTTGGTTGGTGTCCCTCAATAATGCCATTCCTCAGTTTTAAGAGAAACAACTGTAGTCCAAGCAATTTTTTGGATCACCTGCAATTTTCAAACCCTTGTAACATAGGAATAGGAATAGGCCACTTGACCCTTTCAATAGGTTTGTGGTTGATCATCCAACTTAGCACCTCATTCCTGCTTACTCCCCATATCCTTTGCTCCCTTTAGACTCAAGAACTACAAATACCTCCTTAAAAAACATTCAATGTTTTAGCCTCATCTACTGTGTGACAGGAACTCCACAGGATCACTACGCTTTAGGTGAAGGAACTTCTCCTTAGCTCAATGGCCTACTCAGTACCCAGGGACCGTAACCACTGGTTCTGATCTCAGTTTTGGGAAGATCCTTCCATTGTTTATCCCATCTCGTCTTGATGGAATTTAAGTTTGTAAAGATTTCCCTTCCTCATTCTTGAAAATTCCCATAAACATCACCCTTAAAAAGTAGTAAATCTTTGTTGCACTCCCTTTATTGCCAGAACATCTTTTACTCATGAGACCAAAACTGCATACAATACTCCAAGTGTGGTCTCAAAGTTTTGCAATTACAGGACCTTCTCCCTTTCCCAATCTATCACCGTTCAAATAATAAAAATTGGTCTTCCAGCTTTGCTAACAAATTGGATAACATCTTATTTACCCAGATTATACGTCATGGCATTTGCCCAATCATGCTGCATTCTAAAACCTCATCCATATTCTTTCAAGGGAAATTGCATCCTCCTGTACCAAAGCAAACAGGATTGGACACAAAATTCCATGTGTGGCCCATCCAGCTTTTTATTAAATATAGTGCCAGCATTATACCCTGCTTTTGTTTTATCTACCTCATCCAATGCTCATGCTTTACCTTATTGGCTGGTCTTGTCATCTCCAAGGACATGTAAACATGCACTCCAAGATCTCATCATTCCTTTATCCCTTCGGTCTTTGTGCATTACAGAGGGACCTCGATTATCTGAATACCAGATTATCCAAAGGAGATCAAGGTCCCGATAGAAACGTTACATCAAAAGAACAGTTTCAACCTTGATCGTGTCTTTTGTTTAGTGATTAAAAGAGATCTCCACTTACTGAAATGCTACCGATAACAGTCTCTGGACATCGATGGGAGCCCAGGCACCATCTCCAAATGACTGACCACCCGCCCCCTACTCTCTCCCCACACACTTTCCCTGGAGTTCTACATAGGGTGACCCCTAAATCTCCCTTCCCCAGATATTCTCTCTAACATTGCCTTGTACAAGGCAGAGGTGGAACACAAAGTTGTGTGCATGCCAGCGTGCGTGCGTGCACTCATGCAACTTACCCCACAAAGGCAGCAGCAGTCTTATTGTTGGTGTCCACTCCGGCTGCCCCAGAGGGGGAGGGGGGGCTGACGGGGGCAGGGGGATGGCCAGGAGCACGCCACTGGCCAGGGTTGGGGTTACACGGGATGGCTGTGCTGGATGGGGTTGGGGGGTGGGGCTCGCACGCAGTGTGCTGCAGTCTCCTGACCAGGGAGCAGACTTAACAGAAAACCGAGCCCCAGAGGAGAGGCATCGAATCGATCAATCAAATAAATCAATTATCTGAATGAAATAGTGCCCACTGATCTTATTTGGATAATCAAGTTCCTCTGTACTTAGCTTTGTTCATCCTTCCCAGATGCATACCTCACATTCTCTGGTCTGAATTCCATTTGCCACTTTTTACATTTCTACAATTGACAGCCATCGTCTTCACTAGGAAGATCATGTCCAATTTCAGTCATCTGTAGACTTCCCAGTCACACTGCCCAAACTTAAGTCCAAATCATGAATAAAACCAAACAGCAAGGGATCCAACACTAAGCCCTATTGAACATCATTGGAAACTGCTTTCTACTTGCAAAAACATTAACAGTTATCCTTTGTTCTGGTTTTGTCACCAAACAATTCCTCTGCAGCCCACAAGGTTTTATTTTGCTGACTAATTTAGATTAGATTACTTACTGTGTGGAAACAGGCCCTTAAGCGCAACAAGTCCACACCAACCCTCTGAAAAGCAACCCAACCAGATCCATTCCTCTGCATTTATCCCTTCACCTAACACTATGGGCAATTTAGCATGGCCAATTCACCTAACCTGCACATTTTTTTGGACTGTGGGAGGAAACCCACGCAGAGACAGGGAGAATGTGCAAACTCCACACAGACAGTTGCCGGAGGCAGGAATTGAACCCTGGTCTCTGGCGCTGTGAGGCAGCAGTGCTAACCACTGTGCCACCGTGCCGCACACTAATGGGTTCTTGTCAAATGCTAGCTTAAATCCATATTATCAACATCCATTGCACATCCTCTATATTACTTTGTTCCTATCCCAAAACTATTTTTTTCAGCAAGTTAACTTTTACTCAATGCTAAGAACAGTTGTAATAATTTGCCCTAAGTCACAGAAGATCCCATAATAAATTGGTCTATCCCTTGCACATAACATGATACCATGCTCAGAGCTGCAATTGATATACAAGATGTGGTGAAGGAAGGAATGATTGCCCCCCCCCAATCACACTCAGGATATGGGCTGGAGAACAATTCAAACCAAAGGAGTAGCCATGGGCACCCGCATGGACCCCAGCTATGCCTGCCTCTTCATAGGCTATGTGGAACAGTCCATCTTCCGCAGCTACACTGGCACCACCCCCCACCTTTTCCTCTGCTACATCGATGACTGTATCGGCACTGTCTCGTGCTCCCACGAGGAGGTTGAACAGTTCATCCACTTTACCAACACAGTCCACCCAGACTTCAAATTTACTTGGACCGTCTCAGACTCCTCCCTACCCTTCCTAGACCTCTCCATTTCTATCACGGGCGACCGAAACACAGACATTTACTATAAACTGACCGACTCCCACAGCTACCTAGACGACACCTCCTCCCACCCTGCCCCCTGTAAAAATACCATCCCATATTCCCAATTCCTTAGTCTCCGCCGCATCTGCTCCCAGGAGGACCAGTTCTAATACCGAACAACCCAGATTGCCTCCTTCTTCAAAAGACGACAATTTCCCCCCAGACGTGGATACTCTCCACCGCATCTCCTCCACTTCCCACTCCTCCGCCCTCGAGCCCCTGCCCCTCCAATCACCACCAGGACAGAACCCCACTGGTCCTCACCTACCACCCCACCAGCCTCCATATACATCGTATCATCTGTCGTCATTTCCGCTACCTCCAAACAGACCCCACCACCAGGGATATATTTCCCTCCCCTCCTCTATCAGCGTTCCGAAAAGACCACTCCCTCAGTGACTCCCTCGTCAGGTCCACACCCTCCACCAACCCAACCTCCACTCCTGGCACCTTCCCCTGCAACAGCAAGAAATGCAAAACTTGCGCCACACCTCCCCCTTTACTTCCCTCCAAGACCCCAAGGGATCCTTCCATATCTGCTACAAATTCACCTGCACCTCCACACACATTTACTGCATCCGTTGCACCCGATGTGGCCTCCTCCATATTGGGGAGACAGGCCGCCTACTTGCAGAACGTTTCAGAGAACACCTCTGGGACACCCGGACCAACCAACCCAACCACCCCTTGGCTCAACACTTCAACTCCCCTTCCACCAAGGACATCCAGGTCCTTGGACTCCACCGCCAGACCATAGCAACACGATGGCTGGAGGAAGAGCTCATCTTCTGCCTAGGAACCCTCCAATCACAAGGGATGAACTCAGATTTCTCCAGTTTCCTCATTTCCCCTCCCCCCACCTTGTCTCAGTCCCAACCCTCGAACTCAACACCACCTTCCTAACCTGCAATCTTCTTCCTGACCTCTCCACCCCTACCCCGCCCTATCACCCTCACCTTAACTTCCTTCCACCTGTTGCATTTCCAACGCACCTCCCCCAAGTCCCTCCTCCCCAACTTTTATCTTGCCTGCTTGGCACACCTTCCTCATTCGTGAAGGGCTCATGCCCAAAACGTCACTTCTCCTGCTCCCTGGATGCTGCCTGACCTGCTGCGCTTTTCCAGCGACACATTTTCAGTTCTGGACAACATTCATTACCCATCCCTAACTTGCCCTCAAGGTGGCAGTGGTGAGCTGTCTTCTTGAAAACTACAGTCTATTTGGTGTTGGTATATTCATAATGTTGTTATGGAGGAGCTCCAAGGGTTCAATCAAGCAACGCTGAAGGAATAGCAATATATTTCTAAATTAGGACAGAGTGGCTTGTCATATTCTCATTTATCTTCTGCCCTTGTCATTTTAGACGATGGCGATTGTGGGTTTTGAAGTTAAAAATCACAACACCAGGTTATAGTCCAATAGGTTTAACTGGAAGCACACTAGCTTTGTGCGTCCAATTAAATCTGTTGGACTATAACCTGGTGTTGTGTGATTTTTAACTTTGTACACCCCAGTCCAGCACCAGCATCTCCAACTTATGGGTTTTGAAGACTCTGTCCAAGGAACATTGAGGAATTCCTGCAATGCATTTTGTAGATAGTAAATACCATCTGCCGCTGGAGTCCTGGTGGTGGTGGTGGTGGAGGAATGAATGGTACCACATTCACAAACAAACAGATGGGCTGCTTAGTCTTGGGTCATGTTAAAGCTTCTTGAGTTTAATTGGAGCTGTACGCATTCAGATATATTCTATCACAGTCCTGACTTGTATTTTGTAAATGCTTTGGACAGATCTTGGGGTGTCAGGAGGCAAGTTAACCGCTGTAAGATTCTCAGCCTCTAATGTGCACTGGCAGTTACATACTTAGATGACTAGTCCAGTTCAGTTTCTGGCCAATGGTAACCCCAGGATGTTGATACAGGGGGATTCAGTGATGGTGAATGTCATTAAATGTTGGTTAGATTCTCTGTTGTGGTGGTCATTGCTTGGCATTTATGGGGTGTGGAGGTTACTTTCAATTACCAGACAAAAACTGAATGTTCCCCAGAGAATGTTATAGTATTCGAATGGTTTCACAATATGAAGTTGTGAATGGATCTGAGCAGTGCACAATTAGAATATATCCCCAGTTTTGATACAGCGACAGTCATTCATAAGCAGCTGAAGATGTTTGGGGCTTGGATGCTATCTTGAAGGACGCTTGCAATGATGTTCTGGGGCTGAGATGACTTACCTCCATAAACAACTATCTTCCTTTGTACTAGTTTGTGACTCTAACCAATGGTGGGTCTTTCCATCGATTTCAGCTTTACTTGGGCTCCTTAATATCCCACTTAAATCTAAACCTGCACTTTTTAAGGACAGTCAGCTTGCCTCATGTCTGGAATTCTGCATGTAGGGCCATCCTTTGCCTGTTTCTATTTCTCAGAATGAGCATGTTTAATGGCACTGAAGGAAACAAAAATATTCACTTCGATAAATGTAGCTTTAAAATTTAAAGATAAAACTGTGGGAAAGCATAAACAATACCAGCCATAGGATATCATAATCAGATAACTTTCAAATCTGAAACGTGGTATGGAAATGATCTACTGGGATGTAGATTTATCTGTATGAGCATTCCACCATTCTTGTAACTGATTATTGGTTAATAACTACAAGTTTTGTTAGGGTGGGGAAGTTGCATTTAAGTTAACATAAGGTTATGTCAGACATCAGTCTATTTAGGTTTCTCTTTCAATAGTTCTTTAAAAACTTGTTCTTTTCAGAACTTTCAATCCATAATTTCAGTCTTTCCCATTACATATGTAAATGCAAACATTGAAAAGGTCAATAAAAATGTATTCACAGGTTCCATTAAGACTTTGTACACTTGTTATGCAGTCTCCTCTTTCCCAACTTGCTTCCAACCCTCCATTTTCACATTATAAATATTTCTAGTCTTCTATTAACTTTCATTCTTCCAAATTGGTAACCAGTTTATTTCTTTCTCTTACCTGTTTTTGTCTCTGCTCAGCAAATGGCAGCTGGTTTTCACATCCCAGGTTGCAAGCAAATTGCTCACCTTGTTGTTTATATGCTTCTGCACAAGCTGAAAAGATAATGTAAATTGTAAAATAGAAGGCATTTATGTTTGGCCAAAGTTAGACTCAGATGACCTCTGCAACAATATCATATGAATAAGTATGTCTAAGTGTGCACAATGTAGGAACCGGATTACCATTTATGCTCAATATTGTAATTAAATGTAAAAAGTAGTTTCATTATCAGCAAGTACTGGTTTTGTTTCACAGCGGAGTTTATTAAGTCAAGAGTTTGCTAAAATACACCCACAACTGTGCATTTAGATGTTTACCCTTCTAAAGCATATTTATTCAAAATGAGATTTCAGCCCCATTTGTTCAAATGGTGCTGCTATTACATGATTTTCTTATATTGCATGAACTACTGTATTATATCAGAACTAATTAAAAATTACAGCTATCCATACCAATAAAAGTACATTATCTTCAATGCATCGTTCCTGTAGTGCATTTATAGTACTATACTAAATAAACTCAACACCCACCCCTGTAATCTATAATATTCTGAACAATTAAAATCAAACCTGCAGTGGAGGAAGAGGCACTGCATGATTCAGGAATATATTAAATTATTCAAAGAGCAATGAAAATTAGTTCAAAATTAAGCAATGCAATCCAGTTTCCTGTTAACTTCCAGGTAAAAGTGCATACATTCAAAATAAACATTGTCTTTAAAAGACAAAAATAATGTTAATGCATTAAAGTGAAGCAGCCTAATGCATCCATTAAAAACACTGGTAAAGCCACTTGTTATGGACCATGCCTGACCCCCTCTAAAATATTTTAAGAATGTAGACCAGAACTTAACCTTTATAGCGGTTTTAAACAGATGTAAGGTGAACATTACAGGAGTGACACAGCTGGTCAAATTCTATTTTGTTTAAAACTGAATCATTTATTTACACACTAACAAGAGAAAATTGAATTTAGAATAGCATAACTATTTGAAAACCCAACGGACATGAAAAAGCTACTTAAAGAGCTGTTCTGATTTCCTGCAATATCCCATAAACACACCCCTTGGCAAAAAGGTAAATGCAAACATGTTCTTACAGGAGAGATGTCAGAGAGAGAAAAACAAAACAAAGAGGATCAGCATGGAGCTGCTTCTTTGAGTCCACAGCTAAAAACTAACCCAAAACTAGATGAACCCTGAAATGGGAGAACTGGCCACTCCCCTTTCATTATACAAGTGTTTTTAAAATAAAAACCTGAAAGCCTTTTGATTGGACTTAGGCAGCATCTGTTAGCCATTATCAAAGTAGCCAGTTCTGCCTTTATGACCCCTCAAACAAAAAGACAGAATAACCTTAAAGGAGTAGCATCGTCACACACAACTTTCAGATATTGCCTTAAGTATTTGTTATGTAATATTGCTTTAGCAAACAAATCCTTTCAACAAAATGGTGTCTCTTTGTTAAAACTTTGTTCTGACATTTTAAGTACTCTATTTCTTCACGGCCATAATTTCTCTACAAAACAAAATCATGAGAAGCGCATCTAGTTTCAATAAAAGACTGCCCATTTGCCCATTTTTATTTCAGTGAAAAAAAAAATCATATTTTTAGTATGGTAAAAGCACAGATCTTGAAACTTCTCTCGAAACAGAAGTACCCTAAAACAGCCCAAATCCAATAATCCATTGAATTAAAATCAATGATACTGAAAAAGCCAATAACAGAAGCTCCGATAATGTGTGCATTTGGAAGACTTGGAGGCTTTCAATGCTTTCTGCCAAGCAACAGTTCTGAAATATCCCGAGCCAGCAAACAGGGCACTGTAACATATATGTTTTTGCATCTATCACTAAAACTGCCCACTTTTCAATATATATATTTTTTTAAAAATCAACTTCGTTATTGCCTCATTTCATCTGTTGCTCAAAACCTCATCACTGCTTTTATTACTTCCAAACTGGACTTTTTCAAAGCTGTGCTGGAGGAGAAAGTTTATAAAGAGTATACTGTACACAGATCAGCCAAAACTTTCGGCCTAACTTTCACCAAGATTATTACCCATCATTCCTAGTGCTACTGTTATATAATGGTACCAGGTTAATAAACAATTCTCATGCTGGTTTTCAGTTGCCTCAATGAGCACTATCCTACCCCTGTAACCTCATTGAAATTCTAATATCTTCAGATATCTGCAGTGTTCTAATGCTGGTATTGAACATCCTCGATTTCAACTGAAAAGCAGTTTACTATTGGTCAACCTCAGAATTCTTTCCTTAATGAAAACCTTCCTATATCTCTAGCTTCTCTTTTAAGAAATTTCTGAAAATGTAATTTCTTGAATAAGCTTGTGGTCAGCTTCTCCAATTCTATACACCTGTGCCAAATGTTGCTTGAAGGCATGGGACATTTTGTAATGCAAGGCATTTAAGTACAGATTTCATTAGATATAATGAAGAGCAGAATGTCTAATTTAACAGGTCATCGAGCCATACATTGCAGAAATATTCCTTCAGCCCATCGAATCTGCACTAATATAACTATTACGGCGCTAATCCCAACGACTTGCACTGGTCCTATATCCTTGAATATTATGATATTTCAAGTGCTCATACAAATTTTTGTTTTTGAAGGTTTAAGTTTCTGGCCTCCAATATCTTCCCAGGCAGTGCATTCCTGATTCCCACCATACTCAGTGAAGGTGCCAGTCTTAAAACTGATTTTTGCAGTACAAATTTTTAAAGATGCGGGCTTAACTAGGTTCCTTTTACAATGTAAAATATAAAATGATTTATACATCAGTTTCTAGTTTGCCAAAATGTTCTATTGGATCACAGTGCATCCATGACAAGCTACAGAGTTTAAAATCTTACCTGATTCACATTCATTTTTGGTCTTGTTTAAGTCTGTGCCTTCATCAACAAATTGACAAATAGAGAAGAGTCTGCATCCTCTCTGGCAAGCATAGAGTTCCTCCTCCTATAATTATGGAGGAAGGAAAATTTTTAAAAAGCCACTTCTACTGGTACATCCAAATAGAGTCAAAGAGTCAGATGTACTGCATGGAAACAAACCCTTCAGTCCAACCCGTCCATGCCAACCAGATATCCCAACCCAATCTAGTCCCACCTGCCAGCACCCGGCCCATATCCCTCCAAACCCTTCGCATTCATATACCCATCCAGCTGCCTTTCAAATGTTGCAATTGTACCAGCCTCCACCACTTCCTCTGGCAGCTCATTCCATATGTGCCCCACCCTCCGCATAAAACGTTGCCCCTTCGGTCTCTTTTATATCTTTCCCCTCTCACCCTAAATCTATGCCTTCTAGTTCTGGACTCCGACCCCAGGGAAAAGACTTCGCCTAGTTACCCTATCCAGGCTGCTCAAATTTTGTAAACCACTATAAAGGTTACCCCTCAGCCTCCGATGCACCAGGGAAAACAGCCCCGGCCTGTTCAGCCTCTCCCGGCAGCTCAAATCCTCCAACCCTGGCAACATCCTTGTAAATCTTTACTGAACCCTTCCAAGTTTCACAACATCTTTCTGATAGGAAGGAGACTAGAATTGCACGCGATATTCCAACAGTGGCCTAACCAATGTCCTGTACAGCCGCAACATGACCTCCCAACTCCTGTATTCAATACGCTGACCAATAAAGGAAAGCATACCAAACGCCTTCTTCACTATCCTATCTACCTGCGACTCCACTTTCAAGGAGCTATGAACCTGCACTCCAAAGGTCTCTTTGTTCAGCAACACCTCCTCGGACCTTAGCATTAAGTGTTTCAGTCCTGCAAAGATTTGCTTTCCCCAAAATGCAGCACCTCGCATTTATCTGAATTAAACTCCACCTGCTACTTCTCAGCCCATTGGCCCATCTGGTCAAGGTCCTCTTGTAATCTGAGGTAACCCTCTTCACTGTCCACTACACCTCCAATTTTAGTGTCATCTGCAAACTAATTGTACCTCTTATGCACACATCCAAATCATTTTATGTAAATGACAAAAAGTAGAGGACCCAGCACTGATCCTTGTGGCACTCCACTGGTCACAGCCCTCCAGTCTGAAAAACAACCCTCCACCACCAATCTCCGTCTACCACCTTTGAGCCAGTTCTGTATCCAGTTCTGTAGGCTAGTTCTCCCTGTATTCCATGAGATATAACCTTGGTAATCAGTCTCCCATGGGGAATCTTATCAAACACCTTACTGAAGTCCATATAGATCACTTCTACCACTCTGCCCTCAATCCTCTTTGTTACTTACTCAAAAAGTCAAATCAAGTTTGTGAAACACAATTTCCCATGCACAAAGCCATGTTGACTATCCTTAATCAATCCTTACCTTTCCAAATACATGTACATCCTGTCCTTCATGATTCCCTGCAACAACTTGCCCACCACCACCAGGCTCACTGGTCTTTAGTTCCCTGGCTTATGCTTACCACCCTTCTTAAACAGTTACCATGTTAGCCAACCTCCAGTCTTCCAGCACCTAACCTGTGATTAATTGACAATACACATATCTCAGCAAGAGAGCCAGCAATCACTTCTCTAGCTTCCCGGAGTTCTAGGGTACTCCTGATCAGGTCCTGGGGAGACTTCCAGCACTTCCTCCTCTGTAATATGGACATGCTGCAAGGTGTCACCAGCTATTCCCTACAGTCTATCTTCCATATCCTTTTCCACAGTAAATACTGATGCAAAATATTCATTTAGTATCTCCCCCATTTTCTGTGGCTCCACACAAAGGCCGCCTTGCTGATCTTTAAGGAGACCTACTCTCTCCCTAGTTAGCCTTAAATGTATTTGTAAGAACTCTTTGGATTCTCCTTAATTCTATTTGCCAAAGCGATCTCATGTCCCCTTTTTGCCCTCCTGATTTCCCTCTTAAGTAAACTCCGACTGCCTTTATACTTTTCTAAGGATTCACTCGATCTATCCTGTGTATACCTTACATATGCTTCCTTTTTCCTTAACCAAACCCTCAACTTCTTCAGTCATCCAGCATTCCCTATACCTACCAGCCTTTCCTTTCACCCTAACAGGAATATACTTTCTCTGGATTCTTGTTATCTCATTTCTGAAGGCTTCCCATTTTCCACCGTCCCTTTACCTGTGAACATCTGCCCCCAGTCAGCTTTTGAAAATTCTAGTGCTATCAGTAATTGTTTGTATGCATTTTTAAGGCACATTTTTTCTTATATTGACTTTGAACAATGGAAAATTCAAGATTCACTTTTGTGCAAAAGCAAAATGCAATACTTTTACTACCAACAGCAGAGGGGAACAAAAAAAATACAAATACTGAAATTGCATCAAACAGACAACATCTGAAAACATTGAAATGTTTCCTGTGTTCCAGTGAAGGCGAGACTAATTTAACTCAATTTAATGTCTTTCAAAGACTAGCAATGCACAGCAGGACATAAACCTACAGCCTGCTGACAAGAAATACATGAATTACATTTGAAATACAAAAAAAGCTTAGTCAATTTTTATCATCTCATCTCAAATCTGCCCAGATGCAAAAAAAAATTCTCATGAATTCAGAGGAGCAGGGTCATGCATTTTTTCTCTCAAATACAAACCATGCAAGCATTTTAAGTTTTAAAAATGCTGGTATTGTACACAGCATAAATGTGGGGCAATGAAATAAAAAAAAATTGGCAAGGGGTCGTCTCAAATTTTAATTTCAAACAGAACTACATACAGAAAGTATTAGCGAGAAGAAAGCAAAACCTAGTCATAGTCATATCAGAGAGACAGGTCATAAATCAATACAGTTTAATAAAAAAACACAAAAGTACTATTTCAAACATGAAGGGTCACTAGGGAGTATTAGACAAACCACAGATGTGCATTTCGGCTATACTGTTGACAAGTCACATCGGCTGGCAGAGGAATCTCACTAAAGGAACTATAAAAGGTGGCTTCACTTGGGTGAAATACAGAACCGCGTAGGGTGGTTGAATCATGACAAGCTCGACAATGAATTCAACTAGAAAAACAGCAATAAAGTGTGCAGCTATAATTATTTATAGAAAAAAAAGGAAAGAAAAGAAAAAGGAAGGAATAATATAACCAGACTGCAGTCAAGAACAAAGATAAAGATCAACTAAAATGGAATAAAGGTGGAGAGAATTAACAATTTCACATTGGTCTAGGAATAACTGAATGAGCCATTTTTAAAGGAAGTTCTAGAAAATAACTTTGTTCCAATTATTTGCAGGAACCTCAAATTTAAGGACAGATAAATGTAGCAGTTGTTAGACTGCAGATCAACATTATCTCAAGAGCAAATCAGGGACAGGCAACAAATATGATAGCCAACTCCTAAGGTTAAAAACAAAACTTCACTCACAAAGTGTTTTGTGGGGTTTAGGACACAGGTAAAGTTAAATTTCTGTATCAGAAAGTTATTGATCCTGACACTAAGAGCTTGAAGTCGGAAGATACTCAATTCTTCAACAGTGCCCCTGATCTTGAGCACAACACCATGATATTTACTACACTGTTAAAAATCACAAAAATTGCATTTGCAGGTTCTAACGTTGATATTTATGGCCATATTACACATTTTCAAGGGCAAAGATCTTTTGGATATTGTCTGTAGTAGAACTGATGAGGTTTCTACTGCTAAACAATTACTGGGAGGTATGTAAAATGTCTTTAAGAGATTAGCTCTAAATTTGTATATTATGATTTCTTACTTCCAATCAAACAAATAGAATTTGAACAAGAACCCAAGAAACAAACAAGTAGACAAATGGATTCCAAGCCTGCTCTGCAGCACATTTAGACATCATATTCCTGCACACTTCTCATGTCCCTAGATTCCCTCAGTTTGTAAACTAGTCAACATTCCCAACTGAACCAATCTAACAATCCAGAACTAACTCAAAAGACAAGTACTTGCACATTAAAGTTGAGAGAAACTTTGGTGTTCCTGTACAGGGGTACAGGAAGTTAAATGAGATTCTACTTTGTACCTGTAGTAGGTGAATAATTTAAACACCCACCAACATTATAGCCCCTTTTTGGGACCTTATTGCCTGTTCACGCAACATCTGACCTCCTCAGTTTACATTCAACCTAACTTTGTTAACAAACTTCAAAACATTATTCTTGGTTTCTTTGTAAGTAGCTACAGAACCAGCACTGCTTATAAAGCCTGTTGATGTGAAAATTCCAGGTGGTTCCCCATTCCTGTCTGTTAAGCAATCCTTCAGATGTTTTAATTCACAGGCGCAACTTCAGATGTTAGCATCAGTCTACTAACCTTGCACTTCTAATGCCTGCAAGGATGCCTTAAATTGTACTAGTTCCCTTTTGTATTCTTTAAAAAAAAAGTGTACCTCTACGAGATTTATCTTAAAAAGCTATTACAACTGGAGGTCACTGGACCCAAAATTGCTGACTGAAACAAAAACCAGAATTGCTGGAAAAAACAGATTTCCAACATCCTCAGCTCTTTATGTGGCAAAAGTCCTGGTCACTAGTCAGAAGTCAGTACAATAAGTGTATATCAAGCATACTCCACCGTAAGAACACAGTTTCTAATTGTAGCCTTGACTTTTCTTGACCCTGTGCATAATTCCAGCCAGAAATTATGGGACCGGGTTTTGACTATGGGACACAGTGAAACCACCTGCAGCCAGATCTATTTCAGTGAAATCTGAAGTTACAAAATCAAGATAATACAGAAACATGGACTGATTCATCTACATCTCCTTTGCTTAGGGCAGAACAATTATATTGCTTCACAATCATGCTACCTTAACAATAACCATTACAACCAACAAACCAACTGACTGGCACTTAGATGGGCATCCTAACTGAGTTCTTCTGGTTTAGATGAAGTTTCAAAAAAGTCAAAAAATGATTCAAGAGTTATAAATGCAATGAAAATGTGTTAAAAAGATAGGCAAAAGCTTTGGTCTATTGTTGTAGATCCTGGTGCATGCAATTGTCACAAATATCAGATTACGCAAACTCATTGCCCACAAAGCTCAAATTTATTACATTTGCACAATTATATTGGAATACAATAAACCAAACTTCCTCTAGGAGCTCCAATAGAGATCATTTATCATTTTTCTAATCCAATCCACCAAAAACAAGGTTATATAGAAACACTGGAGTGTCTCTGAAGGGTCTCAGACTGTGTTAAAGTTTAGTAAATTATGCAACATGTCATGCTGTTTAGAAGCACTGCTTCTTTCTGCACACTATAGGCGCTGATGTTTTTAAAAGGACTATCCTAATTGTTGCACTGGAGAGACTTCACAATTGCCAATATACTTGTATGTCAATCTTGAGGAAGGGTCTTCAAACTGATACTTCAATTGCTACCTCACCTCTCTCAGTATTTATTTCCAAACTTTAAGCAACTACAGAATTTCTCTTTTCTTTACTAATCATACTTGCACAGAAATTTTAAAATCAAAGCTATCTTTTAAAATCTCCTACTTCAGCAATGACTTCCAGTTCTGGCAACCAATACCACACATGGACCTCAGAGGTCTGTGCAGAAGAAAGATTATAGAGGGAAGGGCTATGGTAAACCTAACTTTTGAACGATCCAATGGGCTTAGTAATGTCAATGGACTAGTTATCCAGAACCCCAGTTAAGATGATATGGGTTTGAATATCACCAAATGACATACTGAATTCATCTTCTTAAATTGAAACAGGAATTAAAAAGCTAGTCAGTCAATTGCTGTAAACAAACACTCATCTGTCTCATTAAAATCCTTAAAAAGGAAATCAGCCATCCTTACTTCTCTGGCCTTTGACTCCAGATCAATAGCAAGTACAAGGATATTATCAGGACTGGAAGATTAGAGTTACAGCGATAGGCTAGATAAGCTGGGACATTGTGCACTGGTGCATAGGTGGTTGCTGAGGGATGACCTTAGAGGTTTATATAATCTGAGAGGCACAGATAAGGTGAATAGCAATGGTCTTTTCCCTAGGGGTTGGGGAGTTCAAAAGTAGAGGGTGTAATTTTAAGGAGAGGGGAGAAATATTTAAACAGGGACTTGAGGGGCAACTTGCATATGGAATGGACTACCAAAGGAAGTGGTAGGTGCAGGTGCAGTTACAATGTTTAAAAACATGTGGATGGGTACATGAACAGGAAAGATTGAGAGATATATGGACCAAATGTAGACAAACGACAGTAATTCAGTTTGGGAGAGTTGGTCAGTATGGGCAAGTTGGACTGAAAAGTCTGTTTCCATGCTGTATGTATGACTATAACTGTGGTCGACTCTTAAATAGCACTCCAAGCAACTAGGAATTGGCAAATCAATGCTGGCCTAACTCGCACTCCATAAATTCTTGCATGATTTAAGGATTACGTTTAACTACCATTCACAAGAAAATGTTCAAAAACAATGCTGTTAACCTTGAGAATACTGACATTTACAGCTCAGGTGTGACATAGGAAGTAAATTATGCAAATAAGTTGTCTAACAGCAATGGAAGGATTTCTCATGGGTTGCAATGGTTCAGCCTATGTTTCTCATCAACCTGTTCAGAGATGTTATAATGCACCTCTGGAGCAGTTGGGACTTAAGCCCAAGTCTCGAGTTCAAAGTTAGGGACACTACCACTGCAGCACACGAGAGCCCCGATAAAGGTTCAAGGCACAGGCTCATGGCTTCTATGACTAAGACTATCAGCATCTGACAGCCAATTATGCCTTGGGCAATAAAATGCCAGCAACACCCATTTTCCATGAACAATCATTAAAAAATATATCATATGGCATTATCAGATGTTTACTTAACCACAATCATGTCATGTTTCCTCCCCAAACTCAATCAGTAATCTGACAGATTTAAATCCAACATTTTCCTTTGAAACCAGTCTCCAAACCAAGCTGAGAAACCCTCGTATTAAAAAAAACTTCCCTGGCCATCATGGTGGTCATTCACACATGATTGCATTCCAATTTCTAAACCCAAAGAGGTTAGGCCACATCAGCTTAATATACCAAGAGTACTGGTTGAACATATTTTACTTACTTTGAGAAACTAACTCAGTCAGTCAATCACAATATATTTTACAATTACATGAATTGCATATTTTGTTAATTCAACCAGCTCTCAAACTCCAAACTTGCAAGATAATGTAATTCAGACACCCACTGATATCTGTCAAATAGTGTGGCCCTGGAAAAGCACAGCAGGTCAGGCAGCATCCGAGAAGCAGGAGAGTCAATGTTTCTGACATAGGCCCTTCATCTGGAATGTTTTTTTTGGGGGCGGTGGTTGGGATGAGTAAAGCATTAAGTAGAAGCAGATGAGAGAGTGGTTGGATGGGTTAGATAGGTTGGAGCAGATAGGTGAAGAGCAGGATGACAGGCAGTTCAATTCAAGAGGGTAGAGCTGAGTTGGATGGTTGTATCTGGAATGAGGTGGGGAAAAGGAAAGATAAGGAAACTGGTGAAGTCAACGTTGTTACTGTATCATTGGAAGGTCCCAAGGCAGAAAACAAAGTGTTCTTCCTCCAGCTTTCAGATGGCTTGGATTTGGCAGTAAGGGCAGCCCAGGTCTTGCATGTCCTTTGCAGAGTGGGAGGGGGAGATGAAGTGGTTAGTCACTTAGGTTGTTTGGCAAGTGTGTCCCAGAGACATTCCTTGAAACAGCCCTGTGGCCAACCAATTCAACTCCCCCTCCTACTGACATGACATGCAAGTTCTGGGCAGCTCCTCCAGCACCAAATCCAAGCCACCAGACAACTGGAGGAATAACACCTTATCTTCTGCCTTGACACCTTCCAACCACACAGCTACATCATCAACTTCACTAGTTTCCTTACCTTCCCTCACCCCACCAATTCAGCACCACCCTCTTGAACTCTTAACCATCAATCTTCCTTCCCATCCAATCTACCCTCCCCTCCAATCCATCACCCCTCCACTTACATCTACCTATCACCTTACCCCACTTCTAGTAATTTATCTCAGCTCCTCCACCCCCTCATTCCTAATGAAGGGAATATGCCCTAAACATCAACTTCCCTGCTCCTTGGATGCTGCCTGACCTGCTGTACTTTTCCAGCACCACACTTTGACTCTAATCTCCAGCATCTGCAGTGCCCACTTTCTCTCATCCACTGATACCTCACAATGCAAAAGTTGACTCCTCTTTAGAGGCATGACAAAGTGGTGACTGAGAACCTGATCACTGTACAAGGCAAAGCATGGGTAACCACATTTTTGCATATATTTTGACCTTTTCAAGACAAATAAACAATTCTTACTTCAGACAAAAAAATTGCAATGTCAGTCAATTAAATGAGAAAAATCTTGTCACAAATTGGTCATTAACATGCTTCACAAAAATATCAACAATGCAAGTGATGAATAAATGGAGTGGCTGTTATAGTCACAAAAACTATATACCGTAACACGGATCGAAAACATTCGATTAAACGAAAGCCAAAGCAACTGTCAAGAGGCCAGAGCAGAGAGAGAGGGGGAAAAAAAATCGATGCCACGCGAACATTATGAAAATACTTCACTGCAATGTTAAAGCATTAAAAAAAAAGTTCTTGTCCCTCGAGTAGTACAATAACTTTTTGATCACTCAGCGTTAATTACTGCCCTGGGCAACTAGTCGCCCTTTTTTTTCTGAAACGCCCTAGGATCCGTCAACTCAGTTCAAAAGCTCCAACAAATAGATTGCAGATTTCAAACTGTCTGGATCACGCAAGAACTCCATAACACGAAATATGAACCCAAGATAACTATTAATTAGAAATATTAACAGAGGATCAGCCTCGTTTAAAAAAAATAAACACAGGCCTCTGTTTCTACCCCTTGCCTGCCTGCCGGCCGGTCTGCCCTACCTTCGGGTAAGTGTGCAAGCTGTAAGTCATCTCGCAGCTTTTTTGACACGACACAGTGTCACCCAAAACCGCTTCGAAGGCATCGGAAGCCAGTGACAAAGTGGAGAAGAAACATAACGCGATTCCCAAGTATAGCAGAAGACTAAGGACAGGAGCTCTGCAAACAACCCCTCCAGCTACCTCCGCCATCTTCAATCTGTTTGTTATGATCCAACCCCCAACGCACATGCGCTCTCCAACCACCCTCAGTGACCTCAACCCTTATTGTCAGGTCTTTGTTTTAAAATTTATATTAGCCCTCCTTTGACCGAGATGGAGTCGAATTCCATGGCCAAGGCTGGTTTTTGGAGCCGGTATTGTAAAATAGCTAATTCCTTTTTTGGGAAAAAAATTGTTAGAGAAAAAAACCGCCGGAAGTCGCTTCTGGTTTCGCGCAGGGGACGCTGGGATGTGTAGTTTTCCCTGGCGATTGCGGCCTGCGGCTCCCAGCATGCACTGGGTGGGCCGGTTTGTCTCTGAGAAGGGGAAGGCTGTCCAGGAGTGGGGTGCTGCTGATGGATCACTCTGTGGGAAAGGGCAAGGATCAAGGCCCAGTGCAGCACCGCGCCAAGGTTTACCGTCAGGTCACTCTCGAGTCTTTAAAGGTACAGTCCTGGTCTCTTTTGGGGCCGTTGAATTATTTGGGTTAAATTGCAAGGCCAGGTTTTGTTTGCCAGCTGGTCTCCCTCATTTCCTAGTGATCCCTAGCTGCTCAGGGGAAGAGAAGGCACGTTTTTCAGGATAAGTGAAAGACTGGAGATGGGAGAGATTTTGTTACAGTCGCAGGTCGATGTCTGTTTCATCACACAAAAAAAACCCACCCAGGTTAGTGGAAAAATTCAGCAAATCTGCAGCATCTGTAGAGAGAGAAAAACAGAGATAACTCTTCTGGTCCAGTCTTGAGTTCTGAAGAAGTCACACTGGACCTGAAACGTTGACTCAGTTTTCTCTCCACAGATGCTGCCAGGCCTGCTGAGTTTCTCCACCAACTTCTATTTTTGTTTCAGATATCCAGCATCTGCAATTTTTAAAATTTTGTTTTATTTCATATTTTCCACAGTGCCAAACTACTGCCCAGCACCACCCTCCCTTTTCTCCCCCTCCAAAGTGCTTGAATTGTTCTCATCCTCCAAATCTATGCCCATCCATTTCTGGAGTTCCATGTTTTAATTCTTCTACTCAAGTTTCCACCTTTAACACATGAGCAAATGACATCCTTTGCGAATGACAAAGGGGAAATTTTCCCTCTTGGTCTTTATCAGATTCTCCCTAACTTTGACTGCATGGTTGGCTGCACCATCCTCCTCTAATGCTACTTAACTCATCCAGTTGGGTAGGATTATATTCACCTGATTATGTTCTTATCTATCTAACCACAGCCAGAGAATCATCTGTTCTGGAAATACCCCTTCCCTATTTCTCTGCTCCATCACTTAGCTATTGAACTCACCCCTCCTCCAGTTATCTGTGTGAGGTTAAATCAGACTTCTCTAACATTGGTGTAGTTTTTAACTCAAGATAAGCTCTTAACTGTGTGTGTTGGCCATCACAGTAAGATTCCCATTTTTATGTCCATTACATTGATTTTACAGAAGGAGAGGATTAAATAGCTTTGAAATGTGAATTTTGAGGAAAATTCGAAGGATCTGCTGGACAGAGAAAACAACATAAGATGAAGAATTACATTTGTTGAACATAATTAGGGAGAGCTAGAGAATTTCCAGAGGCACATTTTGAGACAAAAAGGACCAATATGTGATATGGGGAGACTTCCAAGAAAGAAGAGTAAGGAAGAGAATATTAGTGTTGGATGGCTTGAGGTGACGACAAATGGTTAAAAAAAAGGTAAAAATTATGGAAAGACTACAATGATCTACAGTCCTGTCTTTGGACAGAAGGAACATGCTGATAATGAAAATTGCCCCCAACGCTGTTCCTGCCCAAGCTCATCTGCTGCTAAAAGTCTTGCCTCTGCCTATGTTTTCATTTAGATTTGATTATCCCGATGCATCCCTGGAAAAAAAACCCAGATTCCACCCTCTGTGAGTCAGAAAGTGTGGTGCTGGAAAAGCGCTGCCAGTAAGGCAGCATCCGAGGAGCAGGAGCGTCAGCCTTTCAAGCATAAGTCCTGAGACTCATCCAAGACTCTGTTGGCCATGCCCTCTGCTAACTACCAACATTGGCTCCTGGTCAAGTTATGCCTTCAGTTTTAAAATTCCTCACTCTCTTTATGACCTCTCTCCTCACCGTCTCTATTATCTCTGCTTACCCGTCAACCCTCCAAGATATCTGCATATCTAATTCTTGCCTCATGAGGGTGTCCAATTTTAATTACGCTACCATTGGTTCGTGTGCTTTAAGCTGTAAACTCTGAAATTCTCTCCTTTTAAGCTCTCTATTTGTTTTCTCGTTTAAAGTACTCCTTAAAACTTAACTCTGACCAATGTTTTGACCATCTGCACAAATATAATACACCGTTAAAATTAAAGACATTTATCTTTTGTTTAGCTGATGTACCATTTGCCTGTTGCTCAATGTTGAATTACGTTGCTTCTTCTTTGCTTGTTAAAGCAAAAGTCTTTGTCCAAAATGAAATCTTGTCTTTCAGTTCTCATTTATATTTTGAGACATTTGTTACTTTAAAAAATTCAGTTTTTAGCGTTATCATAACAAGTTTAAATGCTGTTCTTGTTTTAAAGCATGTGTATAACTTCGGACAATGTGCATTTTTGTCAGTGTTCACATTTTTGCAATTTTAATCGATAATATTCATGGCTTTACATCGCCAAGTATGTTTGATTGATTTCTTCCAAAACCTCAAACACCGCAGACTTATTGCATAACTTTGATCTTTATGCTGAAATATTTTTTGGGTCATGACTAATTTTTTTAATTCTCAATATAGAGAGTTGTAGTGATTGAAGATATTAAGAGATACAAGACTATTTTGGAACTGCCTAGTCAAACAAAGGAAAACTTAATGGAAGCATTAAATGAATTAAAGAAGAAAATACCTTCTCAAGAAGTATTGCTCTCAACTAAAATAGGTAAAACTTTTAACTGCACAGTTCTTACTTTGAAGATTGTAATTTTGCTTCTAACAAAAGCTTTTAAAATCCTGATATTATTATAAGTTACGTTTTGCAACTTTCTAATGATCTCTAATGGAATAGTGTTCTGTTCCTCATGACTTTTAAATTCAATACTTTGAAGTGTGGCTCATTCCACTGAACCATTTGAGAGATTTAAACTGGGTTGATGGATCTGACACTTCTGATGTCATCGATTGAGGAATGTGTACAGTTTCAGAATTTTCCAATTTCTACTTGCTGTTTTTCCTCTTCCTAAGGGACGTTTGTCCTAGTATTTTGATTCAAGTTACTGATGCAAACATATGTTCATTCTAGTTAGAAATGTATGAATCAGTGATGCTGTAGATCTTTCTAAACATCATATTGGAAAAAGCATGAAGTAAAAAATAAATGTCATCACAAATGGACATGAAGTCAACATTTTTTGGATTTTGTCATTATAAGAAAATGCAGAAAATACTGAAAATCAGGTCGCATATGTGGAGAGAGAAATAAAAGGTGAATCTCTGCTGAGCAAGATGTATAAGATTCAGTAGGATGTACAAGGGACCCAAATGTAGAAATTGTCTTAAAAAGAACAGGCAAAAGGTTGACAAAAATAACAAATTTCTCTTCCGAAGTTTGAAGCACAGAAAACGAATTTCAAAATCTTTCAGTCATATCATGTAATAAGATTGAAATGGTAATAAACATGTAGTGACCAATGCAAAATTAGACCTGTGGAGTTCCTTAATAGCTCAATGAAATCATATATTGCGTGGTGTGGAGGCTGAATTGCACTTAACAACAAGTTGCCACATTTGATCTTGAGATCAGTACTACTCTGGCTCAAATCTCAACAGTGTTATATTTGGTATTGGTTTGTCCCTCCTGGATGGAAGTACCTGTAATAGAAATCTGCTAAATTTCAGTTAAAACATTTCTTCTATTCTGTTCTTTCAAACTGAGAGCTTATTGGCAAAACAAACTTGCTTCTGTCTTTGTGTTCTGAGGAAGGTTCACTGGACCTGAAATGTTTCTCTCCACAAATGCTGCCAGACTTGATGAGCTTTTCAAGCAGTTTCTGAATTCCTGTATCCACCGTTCTTTCAGTTTTTATTTGCTTCTCTCTTTGAGGTTTTCATCTTGAAAAGATCAAGAGCGTGACCCTTTTTCTACAGAAGGTCCAATGGTTGTGATTGTTTGCAGTGAGCAATAGCTAATTTTTGACTAGAAATGGAATCATCATTTGTCTGAGTAAAATCCTATTTACGCTTTCGCTGATTGGTATTTACTTCCTGGATTTCTCAGGGCACACAGTAAACAAGATGCGTAAAAATTCGGACCCTGAAGTGGCCACGCTTGCTCAGTCCATTTACATAATGTGGAAAACTTTCATGAAAGAAAATAGAAATAAGCAATCCATTGAGGTGCGATGTGATCCTAAAACAGAGAGTCTTAGGAGTAATGCTCGAAAACTGTTATCTGAAGCCTTGGAACTGAAGGTAATTTAAAAAATAAAACTTTACACTGAGAATAAAACAAGATTGTAATAGTATTATTATTTTCACATTTGTAAAAGTTCGCATGAAGTAAAAGAAATCCAGTAATGTCACAAACAAAATGTATGTTTATTGTCCATGTTCAGTATGTTTTGTATGAAAAAGGTGTGTCTTTTCTAACTCTTGGAATGTATCTCCCAATGTAATAATCAAACAAGGAGCTTTTGAGGGTTTGAAAATGGAAGTTCATACATTTATCTTAAGTGCAACATCTCATATACCTGTTTTCTTTCTTACACACACTCACTCACTCACTCAGTCACTCACACTCACACAAAGATACAGGACGTGGTAATATACTGATCCCAGTCACTGATTTATGATCTCAGATCTCACTAGCAGGTCAGGAGTGTCTTGGACTGTTTCAGTAATTTAAGGTTGAAGTGGCTGGTTAGTTCAGTTTTCAGAGCATGGTGCTAATAACAGCAAGACTATGGGTTTGATCCCTGTACAAGCCAAGTTACTTTTGGGCAGTCTGGTGGCTCAGTGATTAGCACTGCTATCTCACAGCACCGGGAACCTGGGTTTGATTCCAGCCTTTGGTCACTGTTTATGTGGAGTTTGCATGTTCTCTGGGTGCTCCAGTTTCCTCCCACAGTCCTAAAGATGTGCAGGTTAGGTGGATTGGCCATGCTAAAAAAATTATCCCTCATGCTTAGGGATGTGTAGGCTGGGTGCATTAGGTAGGGTAAACATAGGATTATAGTGAGAGCTGGGGCTTGGTGGGATGCTGTTCAGAGGGTTGGTGCAAATTCAGTGGGCTGAATGGCCTCCTTCTGCATAGGAGAATGATTTATGATTCTGTGATAAGTGAAGGCCATGTAAAGCATTCACAGCAGATAGTGATGTCTCTTATAGTTAAATTTCTGGAAAGTTGATTCTCAGGTGAGCCTGAAAATGGAGCATGTATGGTGGTTTCCTTTCTGGGAAATCTTGTTTTCACAATATTATTGTTCATTACCATGGCTGCTTGATGACTTGCAGCTTGCTTGTTGGTATGGTTTTCTGGCCAACTAAACTATTTTGATGGCTTTTGTGGAACTACCTGTAAAACAACTTTTAGCTGATTCTTAAAAGCAGACAAGAACATGGCTGCCTCAAAAGAACTTCAAAATTCCTTCCAAATTAAAGAGTGGTGTTCACTTTGTACATCCTGTATTGTGGATTTACATCTCTGAGTTTTAGAGAGTAATGTCATAGCTTTAGAAAGGCCCATCCAATCTGACAAGATACTTTTTGATTGGTTTCAGGGAAAGGCATTGATCTGCAATCCTACAAGACTTTTTTGTTGCTTACATTTGAGGGGAATTGTTTCAATATGCAAAAGAATTGCAGCTGTCTTTTTTCCAGTTTTTATGTCCAGTTTTAAAAACATAAAAATAGTTTGAAGTTCAGAATAGGAAATGTCAGTACTGGGTATGACAGTAAAATAATTGGAAAATGAAACTGTATAGTGGCATCCCATTCATTTCCAACACGTTCACCAAGTGTGTATGGAGTCTAAGTCGTTCAGTGGTGATATTGCACTTCACTAGCTTCAAGGCTGCTTTACATTAGGACAAGAAATACATAAAAACCTCCTGAGTTCAGGGAAACAGCACACGAGATATTTTGCTTTGAAAGCTCTGGGCAAGCTTATATTTATTTGCCAGCCTTAGTTTCCTTTTAAGATGTTAAGAGTCCGTTATATAGTCTGGGATTGATGTCAAGGCTCCATTTCAAGGGATGATGGCATATTCTATTGTGAAAGGGACCCAGGGAAATGCTTCAGAAACCCACCACAATTAAAATCAACTAATGAATAAGTCTGACGGAAAAAATTGTCAGGAATTATTAAATTACCAGATTTTATTTCTAAAAACCCATCTGGTTAACTGACTGCCTTTATTCTTGGAAATCTGCTGTCCTTAATTGGACTAGCCTACGTGTGACTCCTTGTCACATATTTGCTATTTGTAATGGAGATCCCAGGAGATATTTTTCAGTAGAGGTCGCAAAAGCAACCTGTGAGTGAGAGAACCTTAATCAGAATTAGCATATCTTTCACATCACTTTATAAAGGGCACAATCATTTTTGATATGTATAGATGGACTTGTTTTGTTCTTTCTAGTCATTGACTATGCTATAAGCTCTTCTTGGTTTGTAATCATTATTTCAGGGTACTTTATGTGAATATGTAGCGTTTAGCATTTAAAGGCATAATGTCATTTGTTACTTATTTTTTACCACTCGTTATAAATTCATAAATACACTGTTTAATATTTCTACAGAATGATGACCTGCTGATTGAAAATATAGAACGAGAGATTTTTCATCAGTGTTCTCGTTTGATCAACATCCCCTACCGACGGTCAGTACGAACTCTGGTCTTTACTTTAAAACAGAAGTCTGAAGTCCGAGAACAAGTTAAAACCTACAGACTGCCAGTGAAACAGCTCATTGAAAACCACAAGAAATGATTCATTCTGGGTTGTTAAAGAATTATGCATAAACTTAAAAATTGTGAACTTTTTAAACTGTGGCCTTTTTTATTTAAATCATAAAAATATAAATATGTCAAATGTGTGATCTTTATTAATAAATTCCTGGTTTTTGTACACAGCTGTTGGAGAATTCTTTTGGTTTGCTTGTGACTCACTGTCTATAATTGCATAATGACAAAGTTGCCAATGAATGCAAAATTTGCTTTGCCAGAGTCTCCTGAGAGAATATTTTTGGGCCAGTGATAATTAGTTGGGCAGATTAAACTGGCTGCTTCATTGTAACTTAAATGTATTTTAAATTTTTTTTTAAGGTATTTGGTGCATTTGACTGAACCTGTTCTGTCACATTATTAAGTTTGCGTTCTTTATGATGCTGCAAAGATATAATCATGCTTCTTAAGGTGTGTAGACTAATTTTGGCTTCAGTTTTTGATCATTAGATTTATTTATTCATGCAGCAAGGCTATTGTTGGCTCTATCAGCATTTATTGTCAATCCTTTGCCTAAACATGGTGGTGAGATGCCTTCTTGAACCGTGGACTTCCTTGGGCTGTAGGGATACCCTCTGTTGTTAAGCTATTCCAGGATTTTGACCAGCAATAGGGAAGAACAAAATTGATAAAAGCAGTGCAATTGACATGAAAACCTTGGTTATGGAAAGAAACGTTATCCAAGATTTAGCTGGTATATTCTTAACCCCTATCTGAAAAGTGTGCATTCATCCAAAAATGGATTAGACTGAGCTGCAATGTCCTCCACAATAATGTACAAAAGGCTGATAACTATCTGAAGCACCACATCTATACATTCTTAAGGAAAAGGCAAACAGGAAAAGATAATTGCAGCTTTGATGGTTTCATAACATTATCCCATCTATCATACTTGCCATATTTTTCAGTCTACCTTTTACAAAATTTATGTACAGTAATTGCTTCTTGAACCTGTTTACTTTTGGCCATGTTATGCCATTGTTGTCCATTCCTAGTCGCTCTGAAAAAGTAGGTTTGGACCTTGCTAGGTCCTTTCAATGGTACTTCCACAATAGTACTGGCTTGGGAAATCTAGGTCTTTGATCCAGTGACAAAGAGGCAGTGGTGATTACACATTCAAATCAGGATGGTAGGGAATTGAAAGCAACATTTCCAGCCTTACTAGACAGTATCTTACCTTTTAAATGCTAAAGTTGCAATAATACTTTTTGACTTTGTTAAGTACTTGTAATAAAATTCATTGATTTCTTTTGTTACCTAGTGGTGATTTACAGTGAATTATTAATGAGGAGCTGAGTTGAAATAATTTTCAATCATGCACTGAGCTCACTGGTTTACCAAAAATTGAGTGACATCTAATTGAAGGACAAAGATAACTCCTGTCCTTTCCTGTTTTTGCCACATATTGAACATTGTAACATAATTGTTTTTCTTCAGCTTAATTTTGGGAGCACTATCAAGGGAACTGTACTACTATGGAAATTCAGTTTGTGGGCAGGCTAGATACTACATATATTTTACAGCAGTTAAAATCTTATCTTATTCTATCATTCCTATGATTGATAGAGTAGCTTATCAACCCTTATTAAATCCACTAGATCTTTGTTAACTGGTTTTTAAAAATGTGTGGAGGTGATTTCGTGAGATGTGTGCATTGCAGGCTAAGCCAACATTTATTACACATCCCTAATCACCTGGAGAACAGTTAAACATCAGCCATATAGCTGTGAGTCTAACATTACATGTAGACTAGACCAAACCAGATAAGGGCAACAGATTTTGTTCCCTAAAAGACATTGATGAACCAGTTTGGGGTTTTTTTTGTGGCATTTGCTGGTGTTTCTATTAGTCGAGCTTTTAAGTCCAGACTTTTATTAAATTCAAATTCACCGTCTACAGTGGTGAGATTCAAATCCATGTCCTCAAACATTAGCCTGGATTCTGGATTGCTAGTCCAGTAACACCCCCACTCCAGGCTATGGCCAAACTTTAATGTAATAAATAACATGAAAGATCCTTAATTTCAGGAAATAGATTTGCTCGCTGAGCTGGAAGGCTTGTTTTCAGTAGTTTCGTCATCACACTAAGGAACATCGTCAGTGAGCCTTCAGTGAAGCATTGGTGGTATAGCCCACTTTATGTGTTTAGGTTTCCCTGGATTGATGATGTCATTTCCTGTTCTTTTTCTCATGAGGTGGTAAATGGGATCCAAGTCAGTGTTTGTTGATAGAGTTCCATTTGGAATGCCATGCTTCTAGGAATTCTCATGCGTGTCTCTGTTTGGCTTGTCCTAAGACGGATGTGTTGTCGCAGTCAAAGTGGTGTCCTTCCTCAACTGTATGCAAATATACGAATGGCAGTGGATTATTTTTGTGGCTAGTTGATGTGCATATATCCTGGTGAGTAGTTTTCTGCCTATTTGTCCAATGTAGTGTTTGTTAGTTCTTGCAAGGTATTTTGTAAATGACATTAGTTTTGCTTGTTGTCTGTATAAGGTCTTTCAAGACCAGAACCTCAACCTGAGCTACAAATCTTCTCAAAACTTGCTAACACCTATGGGCACAATGCCCTAAAACTGATAATGGGAAACCAATGTCACCCGACAGAGCACCACCCGCGAAGAGCTGTACTTCCTGCATGAATGTCTAAGAAAACCGGTACGACCTAAATGTCTTTAAACCTCACCTTAACACCCCACTAGCCAAAAGAATAGCAGAGCAAAATGGCTGCAAAATGCTTAAAGAAATGATTAATGATGCCCACAACAGACTCTGTGAATACAACCAGGAAATTTTGCACCAAAAAACTTTACTCATTATTGCAACAGACCATGAATGGACAGACACAGTACAAGCCATAGATATTAGACAGCAACAAACACAGAAAATGGAAAAAACTAGACCTGCAGTAAAAAAACTAGACAAACTTACACAAAGTAACAACACAGACAACACGAAAGCTTAAAAAAAAATCTGTCCGACCCATAACTTCTGTAAATTCTACTTCATTTAACAATATATTAGTTCTTAAAAGCCATGCATCTTGATAACCATGCATCTTGCCTTTTTTTCCCTACTCTATTTTGAAACCTTTAGCTTTGCTTATTTGCGTCTTGAATGTTGATTGGTGATTTTTTTAAAAATTCATTGGATGTGGGTGTAGCTGGCTAGGCCAGCATTCATTGCCCATCTCTAATTGCCCAGAGGGCAGTTGAGTGAACCATATTGCTGTGGATCTGGAGTCACACGTAGGCCAGACCAGGTAAGGGTGACAGTTTCCTTCCCTAAAGAGCATTGATGAATTAGTTGGAGTTTTCCTCTGACAATGGTTTCATGGTCATCATTAGACTTTTAATGGATTCAAATTCCACCATCTGCTATGGCCACATTAAAACCCCAGGCCCACAGAACATGACAAGGGTTGCTGAATTAATAGTCTCGTAGTAATACCACTAGGCCGCTGCTTTCCCTTGCTTCTCTTGATGCAAGGTGACCATTTATCAGAATGTTGCTCATTAAGTGTACCAGGCTGATCTGGCACAATGTTGCTTTGCTTAACTCCTTTGTTTTCCTTTATGGTTTACAGGTTAGGTGTGGCAGACAAGTGAAAACATTTAAAATCCAATAAAAACCTTTCTCAGCGCTTGAAGGACATATCTTAAGTTACTTCTCTTAAAGCATTTGGCATGGAAAGTGAGGTGATGCATATGCCTTGTATAATTCATGTCATTTGTATATGTTGCATACTTACATCGATACACATTTAACAATGGCTGATAGACTATTATATGATCCCAGCCTTGCTACACTGTGTCACTCAGAGTAAATATTGGTTTATTTCAAACCCTCATTTTATATCCACTTTTATTTGATCAAATCTGTAGTCCTATTCTAACACTGAAATCACTTATTCCTGCATTCCATTGGATTTCAAGTGGTCAAGTGATGGGAGAATAGAAAAAAGACTTGTATTCATGAGGCACCTTTCACAATCACCAGCCATCTTAAAGTGCTTTACCTTTTGAAGAAAAGTTGCTATTGTAATGTGTAGAAAATATAACCAACGGTTTTCATACTTTCAGCTCCTACAAACTGCAATGTGATAGCAGATACTTTTTTAAAAATGATAATTGAGATTGTTGATTAAAATTTGATCAGAATATCCAAAATAATTCCCCTAGCCTTCTTTTAAATGTCACTGTGAGAGCTTTTACAACCACCTGAGAAGACAGGTGGAGCCTCAGTCAAATGTCTCATCTGAAATGGAGGATCTCTGACAGTGCGCCACTCCCTCCCTCACTTCTGCACCACAGTCAAACAGGGTTTATTGCACTGAAGCCCTAGAGTAGGACAAAAAGATTTCTACCAAGTATCCTTGCTTTTATCTTGAAATACTTTTAAAATAATTAATACAAACTGACTTTCAGACATTGGTTGGATAAAGAATTGTAGTAAAGAATATCAGGTCTGAATGTTCAATTAATGCTGGTAAAGCTTACTGGTTCTCCAATAAGTTGTACCTTTGACTAGTGAGACATAGATTCATTCTTACATTGTGCAAATGACAGATTTTGAAAGTAACTTAGAGGGTAAATTGCTTTCAGTGTAATGTACTTCTCACCTTTCCCCAAAAATTACTTCTGCTGTTCACAAAGGGCTCAATTTGAACTGAACGCCCCCCCCCCCCCCCCCCAACTCCTCAACTGCTGCAACTGAGTGCTTGTGTGTTGGCCACAAATTATGGAAAAATAACTATTTCACACTGACCTCAGGTGAAAACCTGCCCATGTTCAACATCAACGTCCTTCTGTTTCCAAGCTCTGCACCATCTCCCAAGATCAAATGACCTGAAGAAAGGTCACAGGACTCCAAACATTAACTCTTTTTCTCATAGATACTGACAGATCTGCTGAGTTTTTCCAGCAATTAATGGTTTTTTGTTTCTGTCAAATGACTTCTTTGGTCTTCTGCCAAGGCTTTACTTTTAATAAAAGGATGAAGAGAGACAAGAAAAGTTTATTTGGCCAAATATCTAACTATACATTGATTTGAATGAACCAACAATGCTTTGCTTAAAATAACTATGACTTCCATTCTTATACTTCACTTTCCAATGTTGAAAGGTACAAAAAGAAAATACTGCTGATACTGGTAAAACTAAAATAAGGCTTGAAATAAGGGTCTACAATTTTTTAAAAATGACAAGCAACACCAATTTTAGGAAAAGGTGGTTATCCAGAGAAGTACATTGACCACAGGGCATTTTCCTAGATGGTGAAAGTGAGTACTGCAGATGCTGGAGATTAGAGTCAAGAGTGTGGTGCTGGAAAAGCACAGCAGGTCAGGCAATATCCAAGGAGCACGAAAACCGGTGTTTCGGGCAAAAGCCCTTCCCTGAAGAAAGGCTTTTGGCCAGAACATCATTTTCCCAGATGGTCATTTAAAATATCTCCCAATGTCCCCCATCAACAAGTACAACTTCTGGGGGGATCCAAGATGGTGGCGACCCAGCAAGTCTGAGTCTACAGTACTCCTCCCAAAACTTGGGCAAAGTGGTCACCCACCCCCACCACACTCACCAAATCATTTAAAATAGCTTTTACTTAATGTAATTAGTTGTTTAGTATTGAATTTAAACAATTTAATCTCCAGTAAAAATGACTAAAGGGAAGGGAGTATGCAGCTCTCAGCAAGCAGGAACCTCTGCCCCACCCTCCCCAGCTGCAACAGAGGCATCCGCAGCCGCCCCGGGGGATTTACCTACAATGGCGAGCCTTGTGGAAATCATCTCCAAACTGGATGCAAAGATCGACGCTTTTATTGAAGAATCCCGAAGCCGATGGGACTCACTCTCAGCCGCGCTGCAAAAGCACGACCGAGACATTAAGGAAATCGAGCACCAAGTCGGAGGGGCGGAGTTAAAGGCTGCGACCTCCGAAACTACAGCACAATTGGCTGTGGATTGGGTCCGAACTCTCGAACAGCGAGTTCGGACCTTAGAGAACCACATTGACGACCTCGAGAATCGAGGTCGTCGAAAAAATATTCGTTTGCTGGGCCTTCCTGAACGGGAAGAGGAAGGCCAGCTTACAGCGTTCCTCGAACAGTGGCTTCCACAGCTTTTAAATCTGGAGGCTGGATCAGGCCAGGTAAGGGTGGAATGGGCCTACCGGATTGCAATACACGGGCCTGGCTCGAACCAGCGCCCCCGCCCGGTCCTTTTCCGGCTGCAGAGCTATAAGGAGGCAGATACTCTTAGAAGCTTCTAGAAATCTTGGAAAAGATCCCCAAGCCATGATCTATAAAGGATCCAAGATCATGTTATTCCAGGAGTTTTCCCCAGCTCTGGTCCGAAAAAGGAAGGTGTTCGATGAGGCGAAGAAGTGTTTAAGGGACTTAAATATTCAGTACTCCCTGTGCTACCCAGCGACGTTACGCTTTAACCATGAAGGATCCGTGTATAACTTCGGATCGCTGGAAAAGGCCAATAAATTTTGGGACTCTCTTAGATAAATTGTAAGAGATAATTGATGTTGGTTTGCTTTCCCCCCACTCCGGTTTACATCCTTTTTTTATATATTCATCCCCTTTTTTTAATCTTACTGTTTAATATTATCTTGGGGGGTGGGGAGAGGGATTTATTTATTTGTTCCCTACTTAACGATTTTCTCCCCCCCGCTTGTTTTTTTAAAATTATTGGCAGGGGGGAGTCTAGTTAATGTTGGTGGGGGGAGTTGGTTACCTTATTCCATTTTACCTCTGTCACTAGTAGCGGGGTTGTTTTCCTTTGTTATTTTATATTATTATACTTAATTATTACTTGTTGAGGTTGTAATTTTATAGTTATATATGTTTATACATGGTATTAACATTACCAAATATATCCAGGTGTTGGTGTGGGTGAAGGGGTGGGGGTAGGGTGCTCACTGTTAACTCTAGCTCTGTAGCATATTTGAATTTTCCTCATCCTATTGAGGAGCGCCTGGGTCAAGAGTGGGGCACTGGTTGGGAGAAGATACAATGGACCTTTGGAAAGGAAGTGATACCCCCTGGGAACAATGGGGAAAATCTCCATTTAAATACATTTTATATTTTTGTTAATTTAGAAATAGTTTTTTATTATACTGTTGTGAGTGTATTAGAGACCCTTTAATTTTGTGAATTTTATATGCTCTATGCTCAGGATGTTTTGGATAGGATTTCCCCTCCCGAGGGGTCTCGGATTTGCCCGGATAATTATGGTTGATCAGTCGGTTAAGTGGTGCACCTGGAATGTCAAGGGGAGTAATTCGCGAGTCAAAAGGAAGAAAATATTATCAAATCTTAAGAAAGAAAGAGTTGATATAGCTCTCCTACAGGAGACACACTTGTTGGATAAAGAACACTTGAAATTACGACAGGGTGGATTTGATCAGGCCTTTTTTTCTTCTTTTAGCTCAAAAAGTAGGGGAGTTATTATTCTTATTCAAAAGAATTTCCCTTTCAAAATTCTAAATCCGATAAAAGACGAATCTGGACGATATATTCTGATTAAAGCCCTTATAAATGGAGAGGAATATAGGATTTTAAATTTGTATTGCCCCCGGCACATCCTTTTAAATTTATAAAGGAAGCCTTCTCAAAATTGATGGCTCTTGGTGCCCGTCATACAATTATAGGGGGAGACTTTAATTGTATTATGGATCCGGAAATAGATAGGATTCCCAAGAGTACTGCAGGGGTATCTCCCAGATCTAGACAATTGGTGGATCTGAACAAAGAATTAGGATTAGTAGATGTATGGAGATGTCTTCATCCACAGGGCAGAGATTTTTCTTTTTACTCCAATCCACATAAATGCCATACCAGAATCGATATGTTTTTTGCCCCCTCGATTTTTAAAAATTCCATATCATCCTGTAAAATAGGCAGTATAGCACTTTCTGATCACGCTGCTGTATATATGGAAATCAAGGCGAGGAACAATGGGACATCCCCTCGGCATTGGCGTATGGACCCCTTCCTGATGAAAGATAGTAAATTTGTAAGGTACTTCTCTCAAGAATTTAAAACTTTTTTAGAAATTAATTTAGGTACGGCTAGCAACCCATCAATGATGTGGGAGACCATCAAAGCTTACGCGCGAGGTTTGATCATCTCATACTCAGCGACCAGAAAAAATTAAAGGGAGAACAACAGCGTCTGCTTGAAGCTCGCTTAAAAGCGGCTGAAACAGCATGTGCTGACAGACCTTCTATTATCAAATTGCAAAGGATTACGGCCCTTAGGACAGCTCTAAACACCACGCTTACCCAAACGGCTAAGAAAGAAATATTATTTGCAAAACAAAGGTTATATGAATTTGGCGATAAACCAGGTAGATACTTAGCATTTCTTGCAAAGAAAAAGAAGGCCCCTCAAATTATCACGTCTATCAAGGAAAGTACGGGTATTTTGACTCATGATCATAAAAAGATTAACGCAATCTTTAGAAAATTTTATTCTGATTTATATAAATCGCAGGATTGTGAAGACAGGACTAGGAGGATGCAATCATTTTTTAAAAATTTGACCTTTCCGGACCTAACTCCGGAACAGGTATCGGTCTTGAATGTTCCCCTAACAATCCAAGAAATACTTGACGCAATCAGGCAACTTCAGAGCGGTAAGGCACCGGGCCCAGATGGCTTTCAAGCTGAATTCTATTAAGAATTTACAGGAATATTGGCTGGTCCACTTATGGACATATATAACTACTCATACAGTCAGGGCTGTCTCCCGCCTTTGCTGAAAGAGGCGAATATCTCTCTTATCCTTAAAAAAGGAAAGGACCCAGAAGACTGCGTGTCATAGAGACCAATATCCTTGCTAAATGTAGATTTTAAAATCCTCTCTAAAACATTAGCATTGAGGCTAGAAAGGGTATTGCCACATATCATAAAGGAGGATCAGACGGGGTTTATTAAGGGCCGTAGATCATCCAATAATGTTAGAAGGGTTTTGAATATGATTCAAGCCTGCCATCAGAGAAAGATACCAAGAGTAGTAGTCTCATTAGACGCGGAAAAGGCATTTGATAGGGTTGAATGGTCATATTTGTTTTACACATTGGAAAGGTTTGGCATTGGAAAGGTATTTACCAAATGGGTCTCAATATTGTATAGTGATCCCAAAGCAGTTGTGGTTACCAATGGATTAGGTTCGGATAGCTTCAGTGTGGATAGGGGCTGCCGTCAGGGATGTCCTCTCTCGCCATTGCTATTTACGCTAATAATTGAACCACTAGCAGAAGCTATACGGGCTGATCCTAATATAACGGCCCCGAGGATTGGTACAGGTAAACATAAAATTACCCTTTATGCAGATGATGTTCTCCTATTCCACAGTAATCCTCTGATGTCCGTGCCTCGCTTAATCCAAGTTATTAATACATTTAGCACATTCTCAGACTATAAAATTAATTTCTCAAAATCAGAGGCTATGCCAATGGGTGGCCTTGCTATGACACCCCACTTAGTTGATGGATCCCACTTTCCCTTTCGGTGGTCCCTGGAGGGTTTCTTATATTTTGGCATTTTTATTACTCCAGTATTTGGTCAGTTGTATAAGGCTAACTTTGTGCATTTACTGGAAAGGATAAGGCAGGACCTCCAGCGATGGGGAGACCTTCCAATTTCCTGGTTGGGTAGAATAGCACTAATTAAAATGAATGTCCTGCCCAGTCTCCTATACCCTATGAGAATGCTTCCAGTGATGCTGCCGAGGCTGGCACTATATAAATTATATGGCTGGTTGGGTTCCTTTAGCTGGAATCATAGACAGCCCCTCATTAAGCTGAAGAAGCTACAGCTTCCACAAGCAAGGGGAGGATTGGATTTCCCAGATTTTAGGAAATATCAGTTAAGTTAAGTTCCCTATTAAGTTACATAGCTGATTGGGTCTTGTCTGATCTGCAATCAATCTGGCTGGACATCGAGGCTTCTCAAGTAAAATGCCCACTTATTAACCTTTTATTTTCAGACAAGAGGAAAATCATTACGGATCACTGTAAAAACTATATAATAATAAACACAATTAAAGCTTGGAATATAATGCGGCAAAATGAGGGCAACTCACATAAAACATCCCCCTATGCTCTGATAGTGGGAGCATGGGGATTTCAACCGGGGTTTACAGACACCACTTTTAAACTCTGGAGATCCAGGGGTATCTCTTGTTTAGGGGACCTATTTAAGGATGGGGTCCTGATGTCTTTTGAACAGCTGCGTCAGAAATTCGGATTACCTAATAAAGACCTCTATCGATACTTCCAAATTTGAGATTACATACAGAAGAAGACTACGTTACTAGATAGTCTTTATAAATCAGATAGAGAATGCAGAGTGCTACAGCCAATGGGGGTATCCTCCATCAGTACTATTTATCATTTACTACATGATGAAGTATCGGGAGATATGGACAATCTGCTCAAAACATGGGATCAGGATATGGGACTAGAAATCTCTATAGAAATGTGAAATGATGTTTGGGAAAATGCCAGAAGAATCACCATCTGCAACAGAACCCAGGCTATCCAGCTGAAGATACTTCATAGGGCCCATATAGCACCGGATCGATTGGCAAAATTTAAGTCAGGAGCATCTCCACTGTGTCCCAAATGTAAAATAGAGGTGGGCATTCTTGTACATTGCCTTTGGACCTGTCATAAGATCCGTAGATATTGGAATAAAGTAGCAAGTGCTCTGACAGAAATCTTAGGAACGGAAATTAGAGTGGACCCTGTATCTCTCCTTTTGGGCTTTTCGAACTTACCCTCCCTGGATATGCACGGGAAGAGATTATTTTCTGTTCTCTCTTTCTGTGCAAGGAAAAATATTTTGGTAAACTGGGTGACTGAGGGCCCCCCTGGACTTTCAAATTGGCACAGATTAATCATGGAATGTATTCCCCTTGACTTCCTTACAAATATGGTGCACCAAAAGACCGAATTATTCCATAAAATATGGCAGCCCTTCTTGGATTATATAAATACAGATATTTCGGCCATCCTAACAAGCGCATTTATTTAACTGAGATTGCAAACCTGGCTGGTCTGGGGCCCCTTGGGAGAGGAATCCCACACGAATATGGGTTTTGTTACATTTGATGTTAACACATTCCGAGCATGTATCTCACTACCTAATTTCTGTGTTATCCGTCTTTTTTTTCTTTCTCTTATTTGAATAATGTAAGAGACTTAATTATACACTCTGGTTAGTTATAGGTTAGATTAGTAGTTAGTCAAGTTTTTTTTTTCTCGGTATTTTTCTTTTGTTAAATTTTGGTTATTATTTATTTAAGATTTAATTGTATATCAATGTTTATACTTGGGATTTTTTTTATTTTTGTAAACTTGTAAAAATGTTAAATTTTCAATAAAAATATCATATAAAAAAAACAACATCTGCTTTGTGCGAAACTGCTACATAAGTGTAGTAATTTCCTGCTTCATACTGTATTGGTCAAATCTCATGGGTAAATTAAAATTAGTCAGAACTCTTGTTTTGATCACTTTTTCATGACTCCTATTTGAAAGCTCATGTGTGAACATTGGGTCAAATAACTTTATTAGGTTTTGATTTAGATGTGAACGATGGCCACACAGATAAGATATTTGGTTCCTGAATTAAAAGTAAAAAGAGGTAATAATGGACTAATTGAATGAGAAAAACTGACAAATTGATATAAAGTATGAGGTCATCCAATGTGGATCCAAAAAGGAATATGTCAGAGTACTGTCTAAAAGCCGAAAAGCTAGAGGCATCAATGGTCCATAGACACTTGGTTATCTATGTGCATAAATCATTAAAACATCATTGACAGGTATAAACAAAAAGAGACATATGGTATTTATCTGAAGGACTATACATAAATCCCTGATTAAATACCTGGACTATTGTGTTCAATATTGGGCATTATATCTTAGGAATATTTTGGATTGTCAAATTTTTACAAGCTTCAAGGGGGGAACCAATACAGAAAAACAATGGCTGGTCATTATGGAGTCAAGGATCAGAAATATAGGCTAAACATTAGAGCCAGGCTTTTCAGGAGTGGAATTTTGACATGCAAATGGTGGTAGAAGTTCATAATTGTGTTCATTGCAAATGGCATTTGATGCTGGGTCAGTATTTCAAAATCCAGGATTTATGGATTTTTATTAGCCAAAGGCAAAGAAAGGTATATGGATTTAGGTTGCAAATCAGCCACATTCTGGTTGAAAGACAGACCAGGCTTAAAGAGTTAAATGGCCGAGACATGTTCCTATGAAAATTCACTTAATGTCTAAATATACTAAATATCAGGCATGTTGTTTCTTTTGGGGAAATGGATGGGGGTGGGGTGCGTAGGGAATCCTCTGAGTTTCCTTGGAAATTGGTTATTTGTCACTCTTACACTCACATTCTCCAGCAGGGGTCAGTGGATAACAATTACAGTCTAGGTACATGCAGGAAGTATAACTATCTGGGCAACGTACAATGTAAGTGTACAGCAGCATAAGTTAGAGGTTTTAAGAAAGAAAGGAAACAAATGAAAAGTTAAATTAAAGTATTTCATAATGGAGAGATATTTAATTTTCTTTATATCGATTTATACCTGCAGCATTGTGCTAAAAAAGTATGCAGGTACCCCCAGCAAATTTGCTCACTTGAGTTACCACTGACACCAATAGCTGGGTCATATGAGCCAAATTGTTGATGACCACATCCCCACAAAACTCTATGCAGGGCTTGCAATCACATGAGACCAACAGAGAACCCATGTCTGTGGTACAAGGATGTCTGCAAAGGGGACCTTGGATTGATCAGGATTGGACTGGATGCATGGTAAGTCCTCATGACTGACTGGAATGCCTGCAGACAATCATTAAGAAGGGAATGGAAAAAACAGTGGATTGAAGAAATGACAAGATCATGGCAAACATCTGCCAGTTTTGAGCCAATACATGACTGTGTCAGCTGAATGAGGAATAGCCACTCATGAATGGGCCTCTGCAGCTACAACAAACAATGTTCAATCCAGAAATGATATATTCCTTGAAAGCAGTCCATCATCTTCTGAGATAGAAAGATACTACCAACATTAGTTTTGATAATTGAAGGATATGTTAGAGTTTGATACCAATAGATGTTAGACATGGTAAAAATATAAGTAATTGAATTAAAGTTTATCAATCAATGTCAGTCCCTGTTTGATGTTTCAGATTGTGACATGGGAATTGGTAAACTAAGTATCCTGAGTTCAATTAAAGCAATGAGGCATTTATTTTTGTTACCAACGACCTTATCTGTGTCTCTATAATCAAACCCATCGTTTTCTATAACCAGAACTTGGTCTCTGTATTAGACATTATCACCATCTTCTTATTGCATTGCCTTTACCAAGATTAGACAAAGTTAAAAAATCACACAACACCAGGTTACAGTCCAACAGGTTTATTTGGAAGAAACCTCTCTCCCACACACATACACATACACACCGACTCTCACTCTCTGTCTTCCTTCCCCCTTCCAAACACATGCACACACACATGCACATAAGTCTATGGGGCGAATTTGCATTTGCAGATGCATTATATTTTGTTCAAAAAACACGCAATCTGTAGGCAGTCAGTCCATGTGACATTTTTTACATTTCTACTTTGGAAATAGAATCAGAGTGACTCAAGGTTGGAATACAGGCAGACTCTAACCTCACACCTTCAGTGCATTGTCTGAGCTGCGATGTCAGTTTTTTTTTATAAAACTTTAAGTTATCTCAGGAATGTGACTTGAAAGAAGTTCTGGATTTGAAATGCATCGAAACTTGCAACCCATTCTAAGTGATTAAGAGTTTTTAATATAGATATTTTTATTGAAGAAAAAGATTTTTAAGATTTTTTTACAAAAATAATACAAACTAGTATATTTCACTTTACAATATAACAACAACACCAATATGAAATTTTTAAAAACTAAATACTAATCTATTCTACAGACAACCAAAATATAAAATAGAGTATCATACATTACTAACAATAAACAAATAGGTAAATAAATAACTAAATACATACTCAAAATAGATTTATATCAAGTCATAACAAAACCTGTATTTTTTTGGGATTTCACCTCCCAGGGGCCCCCGAGCCAGCCAGAACCATTACCACTGCTAAACAAAGGCCCTGGACAATATGGCTGAGTTATCTATGTCAGTATTGTTCAAAAAGGGCTGCCATGTTCTATAAAATAATTCCATTTTTTGGTGCACCATATTTGTAAGGAAGTGAACGGAGATATATCCCATGACTAATGTGTAGCAGTTTGAAATCCTGGGCGACCTTCGGATACCCAATTTACTAAAATATTTTTCCTCACACAAAAGGAAAGGATAGTCGATAATTTCCTCCCGTATACATCCAAAGAGGGGAAATTTGCGGAGCCCAAGAGTAGGGACACTGGGTCCAATCCAATCTCCATACCCAAAATCTTTGTCAATGCATTCACTACTCTGTCCCAATCCCTATGGATCTTATGGCATGTCCACAGACAATGCGTGAGAGTACCAACTTTGATCTTGCATTTAGGACACTTTGGGGATGCTCCTGCCTTGAACTTTGCAAATCATTCAGGTGCCATGTGAGCCCTGTGAAATATCTTCAGTCGAGTAACCTGAGTTCTGTTATAGATAGAGATCTTCCTGGCATTTTCCCAGGCATCCTCCCACATTTCTAAGGAGATTTCCAACTCTAGTTCTTGACTCCAGGTTTTATATAACCATTCCATGTCCTTCGATACCTTATTGCATAGTAGGTGGTAGAGAGTACTGACCGAGGGCAGACCCATCTGCTGAAGCACTCTCCTTTCCCTATCCGATTTATAAGGATTGACTATCAATGTGGTCTTCTTTTGTATAAAGTCTCGTATTTGAAAATACTGAAAGAGGTCCCTGCTGGGTAGCCCAAATTTCTGGCGTAGTTGTTCAAAGGACATCATGACCTCCCCATCGAACAGATCTCCAAAACAAGAGATACCTCTGGACTCCCAGATTTTGAATATAGCATTGGTCAGCCCTGCTGGAATCCTAATGTTCCCACTATACGGGTATAAGGGAAGGTTTTTTTGTAGGTTACTCTCATCTTGTCGCATTATCCTCCAGGCTTTGATTATATTTAATACAATAGGATTTTTATAATAATCCGTAATAACTCTAATCTTGTCTATAAATAATAGATTGATGAGGGGACAGTTTGCTTCAGAGGCCTCAAGATCTAACCAGATTGATTGTGGGTCATAAGAGACCCAAACAGCTATTTTTAAGATAATAGGGAGCTCAGTTGGTACCTCCTAAAATCCGCAAAGTTCAGCCCTCCCCTTACTTGTGGAAGCTGCAGCTTTTCTAATTTGGTAAGGGGCCAAATAAAGGATCCGAGCCAACCATAAAGCTTACACAGTGCCTGTTTCAGCAGCATCAAGGGGAGCATTCTCATGGGGTATAAAAGACGAGGTAAAATATTCATTTTAACTAAGGCTACTCTGCCTAACCAAGATATAGGGAGATCTTCCCAGCGTTGAAGGTCCTGTCTTATTTTCTCTAATAAGTGTGTGTAATTGGCTTTATATAGCTGACCAAATACCGGAGTGATGAAAATACCTAAGTACAGAAAACCTCTGAGTGACCACCAAAAGGGAAAACAGGATCCATCCGGAAAATTGGATATACTGGCAAGACCTCCCAACAGCATGGCCTCCGATTTCATAAAATTGATTTTGTAGCCTGAGAACATACCAAATAAATTGAGCATTTGAAATAGTTGGGCCCAGATGTCAAAGAATCACTTAAGAAAAGGAGGACATCAGCCGCATAGAGAGTAATAGAGAATAACCTCCGGAGTCGTTATGTTAGGGTCAGTTCGTATAGTTTCCGCCAGCGGCTCAATCACTAGCATAAATAATAATGGTGAGAGAGGACATCCCTGACAACAGTCTCTGCCGATGCTAAAGCCATCCAAGCTTAAGCCATTGGTGATCACCGCTGCTTTAGGATTATTATATAATACTGAGGCCCATTTAGCAAAGACCTCTCCAACGCAGAAACGTTCCAGCGTATAAAAAAGATATGGCCATCCTACCCAATCAACTGCCTTCTCTGCATCAAGGGAAACAACTAAACTTGGTATCGCTCTCTGCTGGCAAACTTGTACCATATTTAAGGCTCCTCTAACGTTATTAGTTGATCTACGACCCTTTTTAAACCCCGTCTGGTCTTCTTTTATAATGAATGGTAAGACCCTCTCCAGTCTTAATGCTAACATTTTTGAGAGAATTTTAAATCCACATTTAACAAGGAAATGGGTCTACATGAGGAGCAGTCATCTGGGGTCTTTCCCTTGTTAAGAATGAGAGAAATATTTGCTTCTCTCAGCAAAGGTGGGAGGCAGCCTTGACTATATGAATAGTTGTACGTATTTATAAGTGGCCCAGCCAATTCCCCTATAAATTATTTATAAAAATCAGCCTGGAATCCATCTGGTCCAGGCGCTTTGCCACTCTGAAGCTGCCTCACCACTTCCTGTACTTCCTGGGTTGTTGGGGGGGGGGGCATTCAAGAACAACACCTGCTCCTAAGGGCAACCTGGGAGGGCCAGATTTTTAAAAAAAGACTCCATCTTCCTTGTTCTGTCCTCACAGTCCTGCGACGTATACAATTCAAAATAGTACTTCCTAAAGGCTGCACTGATCTTTTTACAATTATAAGTCCAGGTACCAGTACTCTCTAATAGATGTAATGGTTTGGGAAGCCTTTTTGTTTCTGCCAAGGTATGTTAGATACCTGCCAGGCTTGTCACTGTATTTATATAGTCTCTGCTTCGCAAATAATATCTCCCTCTTTGCTGTTTGACTAAGTGTAGTATTCAAGGTTGCCCTTAGCTTAGGGCTGTGATCTGCTGTGGTTTAGTAATGGAGGGTCTATTAACATACACTGTCTCAGCTGCCAGTCGGCAAGTCTCGACCAGACGCTGTTGCTCTCCCTTTTGTCTTCTCCGGGTCGCAGAATGTGAGATGACCAGGCCTCACGCATATGCCTTTGCAGTCTCCCACATTGTCAAGGGGTTACTGGTCGTGCCTGAGTTGATATCGCAGAAGGTTTTAAATTTCTGTGAAAAATATTTTATGAACTTGTCATCCTTCAATAAAAAAAGGGTCCATACATCAATGTCGGGACCTATCCCATCAACAACAGTCTTAACCTCCATATATACTGCAGCATGGTCAGAAATAGTTATATTACCTATTTTACAGGACAATATAGAGTTCAAAAGGGTCGAGGGGACAAAAAACATATTGATTCTGGTGTGGCACTTGTGTGGGTTAGAATAGAAAGTAAAGTTTCTACCCTCGGATGGAGACATCTCCACACATCTACCAGCCCCAACTTCCTATTCAGATCCACCAGCTGCCTAGATCTCAAAGATATGCCCACAGAGTTTGTAGATATTCTGTCTGTCTCTGGGTCAATGATACAATTAAAATCACCCCCTATGACCCCGAGAGCCATCAACTTAGAGAACACTTCCATTACAAATTTAAAAGGGTGTGCCGGGGGGGGCAATAAAGATTCAAAATCACGTATTCCTCTCCATATATTAGGGCTTTAATCAATATATACCGTCCAAACTCAACTGGCTTAGCATTTAGAAGGGAAGATTCTTCCGAATAAGAATAGCTACTCCCCTACTTTTTGAGCTGCAAGATGAAAAGAACGCCTGACCAAACCCACCCTGTTGTAGCTTTGAGTGTTCCTTATCAAGTAGATGTGTCTCCTGTAAGAGAGCTACGTCAACCCTTTCTTTTTTAAGACTTAATAGTTTTTTTTCCATTTGATTGGCAATTGGCTCCCCTTGACATTCCAGGTGCACCACCAAAACGAATGACTAGCTATGATCGTCCAGACAAGCCCGAGACCCCCAAAGAGGAAGAACCCCACCCAAAAGACATTGAATACAGACCAGAAACAATTCACATATTTAAAAAAAACTCTTTAAAACAGTTAAATCAAAACTAAGACCTACTCCTAAATAAAAATAACATAAACTATATTTAGAGGGAGATTTTCCCCTTGCTCACAGGGGTCACTACTACCTTCCAATAACCCCACCATATCCTCTCCCAGCTAGGGCCCTGCCCTTGGCCCAGGCATTACAAAGTAAAATAAGTAAATTCCAGTATCTCATAAAATAGAAATTAAAAGTGGGTGATCCCCCTAACACCCCCACACTATCACTTAGATATACTTAACAAAACAGCACAAGATAAAAGTATATAAGATTACAAAATTACAATCCCAGCAAGTATTAAGCAACTAAATAAGAAAATAAAAACACTACAAGACATCCCTCAATAATCAGATAAACCAGGCAAGCTATAGATAAGAGACTGAAGAAAGAATAAGGACAAGCCCCCCCCCCCACCCCCCCCACCAAAGGGAGGATGGAGGGAAAGAAAGAGGAAGAAAGAAAGAAGGAAAGACAAAGGGGAGCAAAATAAAGTTGTTGTCCATACAGTTCAAGTCCTGCCATCTATTTTAGAGCGTCCAGGAATTCTTATACTTTTTCTGGTGATCCAACATTATATACAGATCCTCCATGACTGAAGTGCGGCGTTGCCGGATATCGCATGGAATATTGTTATATTTAAGTCTCTCAGATGCTTCTTCATCAAATGCCCTCCACTTGCAGACCACAACCAGAGAAAAGTCCTGAAACAACATTATCTTGGAGCCCTTTGTACATCATGGCATGGGAATCCTTCCCCAAGACTCTGGAGGCCTCCAGCAGCATTTGTTTTTCCCTATAATGTTGAAGTTGGACTAGGACTGGGCGGGGGCGCTGGTCCGACCCAGGCCTGTGTACAGCAGTCAGGTGGGCCCACTCAATCCATACCCGGCCCAGCTCCAACTCCAATTTCAGCAGCCGTGGGAGCCATTGCTCCAGGAAATCCACAAGCTGGCCTTCCTCCTCCCATTTGGGAAGGCCCAGCAATCGAGGTTGTCGATATGTTCCTCCAGGGTCTGGACTCACCGCTCCAGAGCCCGGACCTGACCCACGGATGACTCAGCAACAGTGTCTAAGGCCGAGGCCTGTTGCTCCGCCCCTCCGACACGCTGCCCAAGTTTCCTGATCTCTCGATCATGCTTCTGCAGCATGATTGAATTGACTCTCCCACCTGGACCGGGTCTCCTCAATGAACGCGCGATCTTCTCTCGGAGCTTAACGAGCCTTTGCCCTTAGTCATTTTTAAAAAAGCACCAAACTGTTAATGTTTGATGCAAAATGACTAAGGGTGCTGGGCAAAAACTATTTTAAATAGATAAAACAGGTGAAGTGAGGGTGGGCACTCCACTCTGCCTGAGTCTTGGGCAGAGCTCTGCAGACTCAGACCTGCTAGGTAACGACCATCTTGGATCTCCCCAGTGATTAGGACTTAACAGCAATTTGGGTTTGTTCTATACATCGTATCAGTAGTATGACACTTTGATCTTTTATATAGATTCTGTGTCCTATAATCCTGCCCCACTGGCTACCCTATGAAGGAACAGCGCTCCGAAAGCTTGTACTTCCAAATAAACCCGTTGGACTATAACCTAGTGTTGTGTGATTTTTAACTTTGTCCACCCCAGTCCAACACCAGCACCTCCATGTCAAGAATAGACAGGCAGCAGGGATCAAACCTGATCTATGTAACTCAGCACCAGGGTGAAACATTAACCGAGTCACTGGTGACCTATTGACTTTGAATGAAATGTTGAACAAAATAGTTCTGCATAAAAACAGTGACTCAAATATCAATATGTCACTAACTGTGGACCCTTCACTTCAAATTATTGTTGCTTTGCTACAGCCTACTAATTAAGGTGGAGAAGACCAGAGATCATATATTTAAGTTATAAAAGTGTAGAGGTAGGTCATCTACTATGCACTGCTGCAGTAACAGTAGCATTGTCATATTGGCACCATTACTGAAGTCAGGCCACTGTAGACAAATGTGAACAGGCAAATATATTAAATTATCACAATGGAAAAGACCAGCAGGTCCACTGAGCCAATCCTGACACCGGCATTGGCATGGGCATTGTACAGACACCCATACCCACAAGCACACATTCACCCCTCTTACCCCTGCCACTGATCTTATAATCTGCTGGTAGAGAAAAAAGGTTTAAGATGTCCAAGAACAATAAAAAAAATTCTCTTAGTTAATCAACACAAGATCATGAGATCACATAAGTCATACATGTAGTCAGAGAGTTATTGCAGCACGAAGGAAGAGGCTATTCAGCCTGTTGGTGCTTGATATTTTACCTACCTTTTATGATGTGACCTGTTGAGATCTTATTGAATTGTGTAAAAAGCTTGAAGGGCCTGATAGCCGACTCCAAAGTCTTATGTTTCTATGTTGACTATTCTCTGGCAGATGTGGAACTATCCAGCATCTAACCTACATATACACTTTCATAAGTTAACCACATGACCTCTGATCTTCCTCAACCTAATTAGCTGAAATAGTGCCTCGGAAGGAAAAATATCAAACAATGTAATAATTTTTTATATCTTTCAAAATATCTCCAAAACTAGACATTTCTAAAGGGAAGACACCCACCACTTAAATCTTTCAGAATAGTTTTAATCTTTCAATTTGAATAATTGTCATAACCTTCTTCAGAATTTCCCAGAACTTCTGGATAGTCCACGAAAGAGAAGATCCAAACTGAATGCAGCATTCCAAACACGGTTTAGCCAGGAGAAGACAAATTGCTTTACGTTGATTAGTTCTATCTAGGCAATATTCGATTTGCTTAGTTACATTTTCTCAACTCTTGCCATGATGTTTTGGAGAGTTATGAGCAATTATAACTGAGTTTAATTAGGAATCGTGCATTGTGAAAGCACACTTGGTTTCTATCCCGTTCCCCGCCCCCCCCCAATACACTCTACATGTTTAATTACATTAAATAATATTTGTCAGATTCTAGTTTAATCACCAAACTTATTTAAATTTGTTCTACTGCAGAGTTCTGACATTGACAAATTGTGTGCCATCAGAAACTTTGCACACTTACACTGATGGCATTGCTATCGTGACTTCATATCAATAATGATCATGAACTTCACTTTGAATGATTCTGGATACCTGGCTACTTTTTAAAGGTCAGTGAAAGATATTGGAACATGTTTTAAAAACAAAGCATCTCTTTAAAGTCACAAGTCTTGTGGTAACTGCTTGTTTACTGTGGACCTGCTGCCTGAGTTTAAGACTGTTGGGTTGCAGATTCGGCTTTGGGGGTCATTTGGATTTTCCATTTGGTGGCCAACCTAAGGAAGAAAGAGAGATTCCTGGCCTAGCTCTTCTGTTTTTGAAAAATTCCTTGTTGTGGATCCAGTGTGGTAGCTGGAGTCCCAGTCTAGTATGAACACAGATTGCCTTCATGGAATCCTCAATATTGTTTCCTGTACAAGATGTATCAGCAAAGATCCTAGAGATATCTGCCTGTCATCAGTCTTTGCATGCAAAAATGTTTGATAGCCACATTTGAACAGTTCACATTTTTCCTCTTTCTGCCATCAAGAACTAAGACAAATTCGCCAAACGCGTTTTCTCCCCAAACTGCAAAGAGAGAACCTTTTTAAAATTTTTTCTTTATTCAGTGCATGTCTGAGTGTTTATTTGGGTTATGTTTATGAAGATGTGGGTGTACTATACCTTTAAGAGAGCTAAAAGCGAGAAGAACTACCTGACACAGCACCGATAGTTCTGAATAAGGTAACAACGTAACACTGGGTCAAAAGCTATATTAGCTGGTTGCCTGGAAACGACAAAACAGATTTGAATTAAGCCAATCAGTTTAAATTATACCTTGAAAACTACCAAATTACAATCAAGTTTGAATTTAGTTTATTGGCAATCTTAAAAGCCGATGACACAATCCGATGCTTTGGGGGTATAAGACCAGAAAAGAATTGAACAGTTGGGAGGAGAACCACCAAGCCAATGACATCTGCAGATTGCCCAGAGAATAGCTTTCTTAAAGGTACCTTTATTGTGACCTATGAAGCATAATCCCTAAGACGACAACGACACAAAAAGATCCAAATAGAAGATTCAACAGCTGGCTGGTTTTTGAATCTTGAATTTCTGGTAACTCTTAGTCGGGGGCTTTTATCGGACTGATATTAAAGAAGGAAATGTAAAATATAGGTTAGAGGAAGGAGTTGTAAACAGTTGTGAGTTAATTATTCTCTGTTATACTTTAAGAAATAAAGTTGTTAATTTTTACTTTAAATAGCTCTTGGCCTCTCGAATTGTCACAGATTACTGCACTGTGTTGCTGGTTTAAATTAAGCAGGACAGTTTACCCATGTCGTAACAGTTATTTAGAGGGGTAAAATTTTATATTTTCACATTACAAACTAAAATCATTAACCAGTTTTGTATCATCATTGAATAATTTTGTTTAAAGTAAATAAATAATGTTGTGCTCACTAAAGAAAGTTGATGGATCTTTTATTTTAAAACTACAGTCGAGAAATGGATTATATCGGGACCCAAGTAAAACAATTATGTTGTGACCTGTGGATTACTGGAACAAGAGAAAAATAGTTCACTTTTCCATCATGGTCATAGCAACATTCATAAAGATATTAAAAAGCATTGGCCCCAGGAGCAATTAGAGTCATAGAGTCATAGAGATGTACTGCATGGAAACAGACCCTTCGGTCCAACCCGTCCATGCCAACCAGATATCCCAACCCAATCTAGTTCCACCTGCCAGCACCCGGCCCATATCCCTCCAAACCGTTCCTATTCATATACCTATCCAAATGCCTCTTAAATGTTGCAATGTACCAGCCTCCACCACATCCTCTGGCAGCTCATTCCATACATGTACCACCCTCTGCGTGAAAAGGTTGCCCCTTAGGTCTCTTTTATATCTTTCCCCTCTCAACCTAAACCTATACCTTCTAGTTCTGGACTCCCCGACCTCAGGGAAAAGACTTTGCCTATTTATCTTATCCATGCCCCTCATAATTTTGTAAACCTCTATAAGGTCACCCCTCAGCCTCCGACGCTCCAGGGAAAACAGCCCCAGCCTGTTCAGCCTCTCTCTGTAGCTCAGATCCTCCAACCCTGGCAACATCCTTGTAAATCTTTTCTGAACCCTTTCAAGTTTCACAACATCTTTCCGATAGGAAGGAGACCAGAATTGCACGCAGTATTCCAACAGTGGCCTAACCAATGTCCTGTACAACTGTAACATGACCTCCAAACTCCTGTACTCAACACTCTGACCAATAAAGGAAAGCATACCAAACGCCTTCTTCACTATCCTATCTACCTGCAACTCCACTTTCAAGGAGCTATGAACCTGCACTCCAAGGTCTCTTTGTTCAGCAACACTCCCTAGGACCTTAGCATTAAGTGTATAAGTCCTGCTAAGATTTGCTTTCCCAAAATGCAGCACCTCGCCATTATCTGAACTAAACTCCATCTGCCACTTCTCAGCCCATTGGCCCATCTGGTCAAGATCCTGTTGTAATCTTTACTGTCCACTACACCTCCAATTTTGGTATCATCTGCAAACTTATTAACTGTACCTCTTATGCTCACATCCAAATCATTTATGTAAATGACAAAAAGTAGAGGGCCCAGCACCAATCCTTGTAGCACTCCACTGGTCATAGGCCTCCAGTCTGAAAAACAACCCGCCACCACCACCCTCTGTCTTCTACCTTTGAGCCAGTTCTGTATCCAAATGGCTAGTTATCCCTGTATTCCATGAGATCTAACCTTGCTAATCAGTCTCCCATGGGGAACCTTGTCGAACACCTTACTGAAGTCCATATAGATCACATCTATTGCTCTGCCCTCATCAATCTTCTTTGTTACTTCTTCAAAAAACTCAATCAAGTTTGTGAGACATGATTTCCCATGCACAAAGCCATGTTGACTATCCCGAATCAGTCCTTGCCTTTCCAAATACATGTACATCCTGTCCCTCAGGATTCCCTCCAACAACTTGCCCACCACCGAGGTCAGGCTCACCAGTCTATAGTTCCCTGTTTGTCTTTACCGTCCTTCTTAAATAATTCCTGCAGGACACCCCTGATAACCAACCTCCAAACATATTTATGTACATTAACCACAATTTTCTGCCTAGGTGAATGGAAATAATTTCTAATCCATGCCAGGTTTCTTGTCTCTGATTTACAACTTTTTATTTTCATATTCCAAAATCAGCACCACATCAGTATCTTTCCAAACTGAGGGAATGATCCCAGAACCCAATAAGCTGTTAAGGATAAGGTCAGGGCTCTTTCAAGTCAGTGCCCATGTCATTTATTTAAGATGCTTTATTTTGAGATATCTTCCTTTCTATTGTAAAACTATCAATTTTCCGTTTACAATGCAAGTCACATCTGGTTGTTGGATAACATCCAGAGGAATATGAACTGAAGTAAAATAATCATTGAACACCTTTGCCACAGCTGAAATTCCAATCCATTTTGTCCTGAAGTGTCTGTCAGTAATGCTAAGAAGTCCTAAATAGTCTTTCAAAAAACTTTATCATTACTTCTGTAATTATCAATGATTTTCCTTCCCATTGTTCTCTAAACTGCTCTAATCGTTACTACTGTTACCATTGATTGTGCCGTGATACTTATCTCTATTTCCTTGTCAGCTATTTAACTTCATCAATGTTTTGCCACATTCTTAAAATCTCCAATATTTAAATTCTCTAATGATGCATAGAGCAGTAACTCAATCAATTTATTTCTAATATTACTTGTATTTGTATAAAAATATTTTAACAGTCTAATTGTTAGCGGAATAAAGGTCATTCTTTTCTTTTAGCACCATCTATTTACAATTATTTCACCTGTATTAAGTTAATAATATTAATGCCCCCAATATCAGATCTATTCAGCAATTTAGTGTGATCATGTCACAAGTTTAATTCTGATATTCTATGGCCCCAGCTCAAGATATTATTGAGTATATTGGCCTCACTGAGAATGTGACTATCACATGATTGTACGGGAACAGTGCTGTTCAAAAAGTGCACCTTCCCCAAATAACATCACCTTTTATGATGTGTGTATTTCCTTGACAGGTTCATTTAAGACAAGCTACATCCAATGTAGAAAATTAGAGTAAATAGAGGAAGTAAAGATAAACTTTTTCCAAACATGGAAATGACAATAACCAGCGGTCACAGATTTAAGGTGATGAAAAGAACTGGGGCAACATGAGGAAAAACCTTTTTATTAACAAAATGAGTACTTTGAATTTGGAATTGTACCGCTTAATAGGGTGATGGAACACAATAGCTTTCAGGTAGAAATTTGATAAATACTTTAAAAGAAATTGCAGGGAAATAGGGAAAAGAACTAGGAGTGGGACTAAATGGCTTGTGCTTTGAAAGAACCAGCACAAACTTGATTAGCTGCACTATCCTATAATCGGGAAATTAACACAACAAGAATTTCACAGAGACAAAAATTGCAGATGCTGCAATCCAAAGTAGACAAACAGGAGGCTGGAAGAACACAGCAAGTCAGGCAGCATCCAGAGATGGAGAAGTCACTGTTTTGAATATTATCTGCTCTTTAGGGTTAATTTCACAGAAACTGGGATTTACCGCTGCACCGAGTTTCCTGCTAATGAGGCATTAAAAAAAACTTTACAAAATGGCCACCCTCCAAACTGATTAATACACCATTACAACTGGAAACATACAATTATCTCATGTCCTTATAGCAGGACCAGCCCTATGATAGCAATCAACATGAGAATTCCAGCCAAAACACAAATACCAATGAAGACAATGTCACTGGTATCTTGCATTCTGGAAAGGTCTGATCCATCTACCACCTTCAACTCATCAGAGTTGGAATCCTCAAGATTGACAACTTGCTGTTGGAGCTGATACAGTTCTGTATCTGTAATGATGTTATACGAAGCTGCTTTTCTCTTGAGGTCGCATTGCATCTCATATTCCTGGCTATCTTCCCGTGTTCCATTAGAAAACTTTATGTACAAAATATTCACAAAGATGGTGACATTTCCTCTTCTCTGCAAAGGCAAGAGAAAAGAGATTAGTAATGTCTATTGCACATGGATTAACTCTGAAAGACAGAGACAAAAAAACAAGCTTCTTGTGTTTGGGAATTTGGAGAAGAGTTGTAGCTCAGGGTGGATCAGGTTGTAAATTTGCTCACTGAACTGGTAGATTTGTTCTCAGACAGACATTTTGTCACCATGCCAGGTAACATCATCAGTGAGCCTCCAGTGAAGCCTTGCTGTCTGTCCGGCTTGATATTTATCTGTTTCAGTGTGTTGTGGTAAGTGATATCATTTCTGGTTCTTCCTTGAGAGGTTGGTAAATGGGGTACAAATCTGTGTGTTTGTTAATGGAGTTCAGGTTTGAATGCCAGGCTTCTAGGAATTCCTGTGCATGTCTTTGTTTAGCCTGTCACAGGATGGGTGTATTGTCCCATCAAACTGGTGTCCCTCTTAATCTGTGTGTATGGATACCAGTGGCTAGTTGGCACTCATGTATCTTGATGGCTAACTTCCTGCCCATTTGTCCAATGTAATGTTTGGTGCAGTCCTTGCAGGGTATTTTGTATATGATGTTTGTTCTCCTGGTTGTTAGTATGGGGTCCTCTAAATTCATCAGCTGCTGTCTCAGTGTGTTGGCAGGTTTGTAGTGTACCATGATGCCTAGGTTCTAGATTAGAGTGGTGCTGGAAAAGCACAGCAGTTCAGGCAAAATCCCAGGAGCAGGAAAATCGACGTTTTGGGCAAAAGCCCTTCATCATGATACCTACGGGCTGGAGTAGTCTGGTCTTCATTTCAGAGATGTCTTTGAAGATCACACTGAAACAGCTCCTGATGAATTTAAAGGACCCCATACCAACAACCAACAGAACGAACATTATATACCAAATACTCTGCAAGGACTGCACCAAACACTACTTTGGACAAACGGGCAGGAAGCTAGCTACCTGGATACATGGGAACCAACTACCCACCAAAAGACATGACCAACTATCACTGGTATCCATACACACAGATGAAGAGGGACACCAGTTCAACTGGGACAATACATCCATCTTGAGACAGGCTAAACAAAGATACACACGGGAATTCCTCGAGGCCTGGCATTCAAACTGGAAATCCATTAACAAACATATCGATTTGGACCCCATTTAGCAACCTCTCAGAAACAGAACAGGAAATGGGATCACCCACCACAACAGATCAAGACAGATAACTATCAAGCAGAACAGAATACCAAGGCTTCATTGCAGGCTCACTGATGATGTTACGCAGCATGATGACAAAACATCTGAGAACAAATCTACCAGCTCAGTGAGAAAACTTACACCCTGAAGCTTCTTGAGTATTGTTGGAGCTTTTGGAACATTTAAAATTCATATACCTGGATGGTATATGAATAGGAATAGTTTGAGGGATAGGGCCTAATGCTGGCAAATGGGAATAGGTCATACTGGGATATCTGGTCAGCATGAACTGACCCAGGCAAATGGGGAATATTCTATCATACTTTTGAATTGTGCTTTGAAGATGGTGGTCAGTCTTTGGGCAGTCAGGAGGTGAGTTATTCGTCACAGTATTCCTAGCCTCTGTTCTGCTCTTGAAGCCACTGTGATTATATAGCGAGCCCAGTTGAGTTTCTGGTCAATGGCAACCTCCAGGATATTGATAGTCGGGAACTCAGTGATGGTAACGCCATTGAGTGTCAAGGATTGGTAATTAGATTGTTTCTTATTGGAGATGATCATTCCCTGGCATTTGTATGATGCACATTCATGAGGCGTATAGATAGAGTCTTAGTCAAGGTCTTTTTCTTAGGGTAAGGGAATCCAAAACTAGAGGGCATTGGTTTAAGGTGAGAGGGGAAAGATTTAAAAAAGGACCTGAGGGGTAACCTTTATATGCAGAGGTTCATGTGTGTATGGAACAAGCTGCAGAGGAACTGGGAGAAGTGGGTACAATTACAACATTTAAAAAGTATCTGAATTGGTATATGAAAAGGGAAGGTTTAAAGAGATATGGGTCAAATGCTGGCAAATGGGATGTCTGGTTGGCATAAACAAGTTGAACTGAAGATCTGTTCCATGCTGTATGATTCTATGACGCTAAATGTCACTTGACACCTGTTAGTCCAAGCTTGCATATTGTCTAGATCTTGTTGCATTTAAACATGAACTGCTTCAGTATCTGAGGAGTTGCAAATAGTGCTGTACATTGTGCAATCATTCAGCAAACATCCAAGTACCTGGGTCTTTGTTCCACATGCATCAAATCGTGAGATTATCTTGTATGCAGAGCCAAAAGCCTGGGCAGTACAGCCCTGGTTTCCTAGATAAATGTTGCTTCGACTGAGTAAAGGAACAGCCTGTACAGCAATCTGAATCTGGAAATCTGTTCTTGTGCAGCTGATGTTCATGGGAACGACTGAAACAAATAAAAGAAGTAAAGCTCAGTTAAACCTCAGTAGTTCTGGCTGCATTGATTACACAGAATAATCCACAGAATGCTGTACCACACAGCATCTGTTGACTCAGTGGGCAAATACACTTTCCAGTGTGATACTCGGTTTGTGATTCAGTTGGCAAATTGCCTGCTCCGAATTATCAATATTGATGATGCTGGTAGTTAGATTGGAACAGCAGATAATGGAGCCTCTATATAATGGGTTTTCACATGTCACAATGGAGTGTCAGTCTTAAATTTTGTACTCGAGTCTCAGGAGTGGAACTTCTACCCAAAGTCTTCTAACTTAGAGTTGATATGCTTTTCTATCAGAAGTGTTGGTCCATAACTGAAACTATCATTCCCACCAATGATGCTACCTTTGTCCATTAGATATCTCATTGGATAAATAACCACCCAGATTCCACACATCCAATAACTCCTTGCCATGATGTGCCCTCTACTTACCACCATTGTATGATACATGGAAGCCACGAGAGGCTGTATTCCTATCAGCAGATAAGACAAATAAAAGTCGGTTCCCATTGGACAGGAGTGAAGAGGGTGAGTTCCGACCGCACCATTTCCCTAGTAATGTATCAGTCTCACTTTCTCCATCAAAGACTGCAAGAAAATCATAGTCACAGGCGTCTGTCAAGCTATCCCTGTCCTCCAACTCAAAATCATTTAAGTGAACATTAATCCTGTAACCAAGAGGTTGCTGGATTGTCCAGTGACAGTTGATGTTATTCGGGTAAATGTTTGGATAGCGTGGGCTAGAGAAATTCCCTTTAATGGCTGTGAATATTTGCTGACATTCACCTGGGAAAAATGAGACACAAGATATCAATATTAGCTCTTAAAAATATGATTACAAATAACTGGGCATTTGTAAAGTTAATTACTAAACAAAATGGCTTCTGCCTAGAATTGACAGTGATTCATCGTGAATCTGTGAATGTGAAGAAATTGTTTTTCAAGTTGGCTATGTTGGTTGATAAGCTTTGCATTCCTCAAATCAAGGGAATGTTAAAGACTGGAAATGTAACATTTCCAGAACTCCTGATGTCACCCTATGGGTAACAAATCACAGATTGGTGCAGTCAATTATCTGTCCTAAAATAGTCTCAAAATTCCTCAGATTCCAGTAGTGAAACCAGGATTTCATTCATCTCTATTGAACCCCCGCTGCCTCCTCAGATACTTGGCTTCCTCCTATATTGACTCTTACAGAGTTTGCAATGACAGAGGTAACCAAATTAGCATGGGACAAGTAGACAAGAGCATAACTTTGCACAGGCCTGTGGCACTCAACTGAGTAGAAGGCCATCTATCCCATTCTTTACCCATCACACACTAACCCTCTTCCTACAACTGATCATAGTTCTATCAGTCCACTAAGCTAGAGAGAAATCCTGAAAATTTTGTTAAAACATACATGTAGGGACTTTGAGAGTCCAGACTGCCAGATCTGCATTGCATTAGTGGAGCTTATATCCACACTTGTGGATATCCTCTAGCAAAGTAGCACGCTTGAGACAGGTAACTTCATCTGTTGCTCAAATGTTTGGGATACCTTCTGTCCTCAGGGTAATTTGAGCCAGATTGGACGCCTTTCAGAGCTGGAAAAGGCAGCATTTCAACAATCTTGATTTTGAAATATATCAAACAATGATTTGATCACGATAACCATTATCACGCAGGATTATTTTGATGTGCCCTATTTCAACACCAAGCTAACACTGTGGTCATATCATTATTGGACAACACTGACTAAATAATATTGGGTGTGCTAGAAGTTACACTGGAAATCAATTTAAGATTATTAGTTAGGCTCCAAGTAGGATTCAATTGTACATGTTAGAATGTACATATATTCACACACAGGATCCTGTTCTTTGCAGGCCAAGACAATTTGTTCATACATTTCACCTTTTCACTGAGGAAAGAATTATGGTGACTGCCAGTTCCTGCTGCATTCCCCATAATAATACTTTGTCCAATCATAGTCTACCTGGTCTAATTTTAATAAACTAGCTAGGATTAGTAGTTAACAGTTCCTGCTGCATCTCCATGCCAACACTGCTCAATTAATCAGTATCCTCTTCTCATGCTGTGTAAATTGATGTTATCTTTCTAAGCTTGGCTTCTTGTGTCATAGGCAAGTCAAAATCTTCAACTTCCTTTATCTTTTCAGCAATATTTGAGTATTTACTCTGGTATCCAAATGTTTGCTATTTTACTTATCCCTCCTAGTTCAATTTTATAATTAAGCCCTATTGTAAATGTGTTGTATAGTGTGTTATTTAATAACACTAATCTAAGGGACCAGATGTCTGTCTTTTAGATCCTTCAACCTGACACTCCATCAGCCTGTTTTGGAATATAAAAGATTCCAAAGTAGTATAATCAAGGAGAGCAGGAGCGGTATCCCTGTTGTAATGGCTAATATTTATGTCTCATTCAACACCACAAAAAACAGATTATCTGTTCATTAGGATAATGATATTGTGACAGTTTAGTGAGTGCATATTGCCTGCTTTGTTTCTTGCATTATAACAGTGACAGTTCAAAAGTACTTAATTAGCTGTAAAATGCTTTATAACATCCAATGGTTCAAAAAAAATCCAGTAATGCAAGTCTGTCTTTATTTTTCTTTCTATCTGCAGATTTTGACTGAGGTACTCAAAATTAGCCACAGTTTTTTAAGCTAAAGAAAGAAATTTCCATTCCTGATTTTAGTCTGGGTAGTCCTGATGGGAACAGCATATACAAATGTCATGGGATCAACACTCACTATTGTACATGTTACTAAATTAAAGACACAATGTTAAAAGCACATCTTCTTGTTTGACATAGACCACATATTATGAATGATCAATTGAGTATCAAAGAATAGTTAACATTATTGAACAAAAATGTAATAATATTTCTACAGTCAAAGATTATGACTTCCAATGGGGAATAATTTCGAACTTAATCAGGCTGATTGATGAAACTGGTAAAAACAAGGAAAATCCGAAAAGGCTGTCATTAAAAAAGTAGATGGTTTTGTTTTCAGAACAATTTCAACTTATACTATCTTTTATTGAAACTTGGTTACATATCTTACCTGAAAAATAAAATGCTTTGAAGCCCTTTGCACCAATATTGAAATCTGATTTAAAGACAACAAGAAGTTCACTGCTGCTGGAAATAATGTCCGGAGGCTTTGATCCACCACAATAGTGACCCCAGTGTCTGTCTTTCATGCTGGATCCATCAAACAAGGCAACGTAGTCAAAGCTACAGTCCTCATTGTTTTCCAGGTGAAAGTCATAGAAGATCAGATTGACCACTGATTGATTGGAGACTCGAATAATCCAGTGACATTCTGCATTATTGGGGTAATTATCTGGGTACTCAGGGCTAGACAGCACTCCAGACAGACTTGTTAGCACACCCCCACACATATCTGAAAAAAAGCTTGATTTGAAACTTCAGTTTAAATTGAAAGGTTTGATGCCCTTGCTTTTCAAATTATTTAATAAATATACTTTTCCCTTATGTAAGTCATTTCCCACACATTTCATCAAAATCTCAATGCTGCTCCAATGCTCCCATTTTGCCATTTTCTGAGAGGTATACAACATCAAATTGATTTTCACTTCTACTCGCTATTGGGTGAAGGCCTGACCAAAAAACAGGAGGAAGCATGCATGAAATTGTACCAACCTACAACTTGTGGATATATTCTAGCAAAGTAGCATGTTTGAGACAGCTAACTTCATCTGTTGTTCAGAATTTCATTCATCTTTACTGGACCCTAGCTACCCCATCAGATACTTGGCTTCCTCCTATATTGACTCTCACTTACAACACCCAGTTAATGCATTGCTTTTTCAAAGAGTCCAATATTACTGACTCTAGTATCAATCACACTGTAGTGTTTAAAGACTTTGACTGAAAAACACAAGATCTGTGTCTGTGTGGGAAGGTTATCAAGCAATAACAACTTGCATTTACGTATCAACAGTAATATTGTGAAATATCCAAAGGCCTTGAATAGTAGTGATTATCCAACAGAATTTGTCACTGAGCTGTGCAAGGAAATATGATAGTTGACCAAATGTTTGGTGAAAGAGGTGGGTTTTAAGTAACATTTCAGAGGAGAGGGATAAGCTACTTCTGGTTGAGACAATTGAATGTGCAAGCACCAAAGAGTAGTAATTAAAGCTGGGGATACTCAAGAGACTGTAATTGGAGAAGTTCAGAAATCTAAGCGGTTTTTGGGCTGGAGGATATAATAGAAGCAAGAAGGAAGTGGCACGATTTGAAAACAAGAATTAAAATTTTAAAATTGAAGCATTGCTGAAATGGAAGCCAATATAGATCAATTAGCACATGAATATAGAGGATTTCGTGAGAGTTGAGATAAAGGCAGCAAACATTTTGGATGAGCTAAAGATTACAGAGAATGCAAGATGGGAGACTAGCTAGGAGATCATTGGCATAATTGAGCTCGAAGGTAACACAGGCATGGATAAGAGTTTTAGAAACTGATAAACTAAGGTAGGATAGATAATACAATAAGTAATTATTTGAACAAAACTATTATTAGTTCCAATTTGTTATTATTTTGTTTTTTTACCTTAGGTTTTCTTTCAGGCAGTATTTTCAACATTGGGATGTGTTAGAATTCTATTTTTTATGTGAGTAATTAATTTGAAATTATTCATTTTTAACTAAGACTCTAAATACATCAGCCTTAAAATATTCAAAGACTTGGTTTCCACTACCTTTACAGGAAGAGAGTTCCAAAGACTCATGACCACCTATAAGAAATATATGTTGCCTAATCTCTGTTCTAATAGGGTAATCTCTTACTTTTAAGCAGTGTTAAGAAGAAACATTTCCATATTTATTCTGTCACCTCTTAGTCTTCTTATCTCCAGCTGATACAAGTCTAGTCTTTCTCACCTTTGTTTGTAAGACAACTGATGATATGTTCTGCAAGATTTATTTCTGCATCCTTCAGCTCAAAACAATTTCTGCTCACACAGTCATTGCAAGTATAAACTGACAAGTAGACCTTGATGAATGATAGGATTAACATCTCATTCATTAACCAAAGAGATTTAGGGATAAAGAAATAAATAGAAAAGGAATTGAGATAGAGAAGGAACTAAACAGGGTGAATTCAATGTCAAATCAGGTTGAGAAAGGGAAATAAAGGACAGGATTTTTCAGATGGCAAAGTTTCCCACTCACCACCATGAGGAGCATTCATTAGCTGGAGATGGGCCTTTTGCTTGAGTATGGGCATCTGTCCCTCACTCAGGCTGAAGACCCACTTCAGAGTACAGTCAACCATCAGATTTATTCCATAACTCCAGAAGTGCCAGTGACAGCAGTGGCCAGGGCTGGGATTTTGAGTTGTTCCTGGGATTTTAAATCCAGGACTGAAAAATGTGTTGCTGGAAAAGGTCAGGCAGCATCAAAGGAGCAGGAGAATCAACGTTTCGGGCATAAGCCCTTCTTCGGGCCTAAGCCATTTTTCAGCTCTGATTTCCAGCATCTGCAGTCCTCACTTTCTGCTTCTAAATCCAGGATCCAAGACCCAGTATTTGAGGAGGTCTTACAATGGGGGAGTGAGTTAGGCCTGGGGGCATTGTTCCAGAAGGAGGTTCCCAGGGAGAAAGGAAACCATGCTGAGCAGATCTTGGGTAAGGATTGCCAATGTGGAAAGGCAGCTTTTGTAGGATGCACTCCATTTTCCCGCCCAAAACTCGAACAAGGTGACATGCTGGGATTCTCCTGCCCCTGAACTCCCTCCTTCTCAAAGTTTAGCAGCACGTGACTAGTGGTTGGTCACTTAAGGGTCTCAGTTGAGGTGAGAGTGGTAGACCACCTTAGCTGCACACAGGTCTAGAGCATGTGACTGATCAGGTCTCCTGGGGAGTTTTACGGACTTAGCCTCTGTAAAATTGCCAGCGTGATCCTGTAAAATTCTGTCCAAAACTAAAAGTGTGCTTGAAAGGAGAAACAAGAGAGACAAAGAAAACACAAGAAAAAAAACATAAAATTTAACATTTTAAAATCATCTGTAGTAATTCAGAACCTGAGAGATTAAAACTGACTACTTTTGACTGTTCACTTTTTGGCAAAAGAGACTGATTGTTAAGTCATTCTTAATTATCATGTTCTTAAAAGATTAATTACATTATTAATTATATGCCAACTTTGTAGATACAGTAATTTTAAATCAACCTGTTCAGACATATTATGACACCCCTCTGGAGCAGTGGGACTTCAACCTGAGCCCTGTAGCTCAGATGTAGGAACACCTTTACTGTGCTACAAGATTCTCAGACTTAACTTAGTATATCAAGATTAATGGGCGAGTATAATGCAAGTCCATCATTTTAATGAAATTCAAGTGGAGATTAAAAATGAGAAGGCATTTTTAGGAAGGCAACAGAAGAGTAGAACAAATTGACAAGTAACCTATGATGATTTGTCATTCCACATTCAATGTATACATGAATAATAGTGTGTATAAATCAAACGCTATTAATTTAACAGGAAATTCTAAGCCATTACTGCTCCAATGTTTTCTGTTAAAGCACCACCCAGCAAAATCAGAATTCAATTACATCACATTGTATTAAAGTCAATAATTGTTCATCAATTAAGCATTTGATTAAATTTTAAAAGTAAACTTTATAAAATGGGATACAGATTAATCAAACCTTTGCGGTATGAAGCAGAGAATCCATGGCTGACAACATGCTTATCTGAGCGGAAAATGATTGACATCACATGCCAAGAAGAGGTGAAGTGGGGAGGGAAGACTTTTCCACAAAATGTGCCCAGAAGATTTCCCTCATCCTCAGGCATTCCATTATAGATTTTAATGTAATCATATTCACAATAAGTGTGAAATTCAAGGTCAAAATACTGGAAGTTGAGCAAAATTGAGGAGCCCTCTGTAACAACAATGAGCCATGTACATTTAGTGTCATATGGATAATATCCTGGGAAGTTAGGGCTGGAGAAATTCCCATTCGCTGCTGATAGAATGCCGCCACATTTAACTCCTAATGGAAAAGAAAGCAAAAAAAAAACATTTTTCTGTAACATTTGCATTAATGCTTTAAGAATGTTCATTGTTTCACAACTATGGACAAAGGTTTAATAGTTCAAGACACAATGTAGCAGTTGGTGTGATAATGAGCCATTTAGGAAGGCTGTGGATTTCATCCCTTTAAAGGAACAGGAATAGGCTGTTCAGCCTATCAGCCACTTAAGCCATGGCTGATTGGACACGTAGCCACACTATCCCCATAACCATTTATGCCACGGGTAATCAGAAATCTATCAAAAATACATACTCTGTTAAATATTAAACATCCAACATACTCATTCTAAGCATCCACAGCCAGGGTACAGAACTTCAAAGATTCACACTTTTCTGCATAAGACAAATTCTCATCTCAAATTTAAATGGCATTCCCCTCACTTTTAAATTGTGCCCCTTGGTTCCAATCTCCCTGACCAAGGGAACCATCTTTCATGCATCTAAAATAAAACAAAGAACTATGGATGATGGAGTTTTCAAACAAAAACAGAAATTGCTTGTGACACTCAGATGGTCTGGATGGATCCATGGGGAGAAAGTTAAGTTAACGTTTCAAGCAAGTCTAGTGACTTATCATCAATACTAAATTTCACCAGCAATTTATTTTTGTTTCCTACATCTATTAGGGAATTTAATGGGACGGCACTGCTGCCTCACAGCACCAGGTACCCGGGTTCGATTCCAGCCTTGGGCAACTGTCTTTTGTGGAGTTTTGACATTCTCCCTGCGTCTGCGTGGGTTTCCTCTGGGTGCTCCAGTTTCCTCCCACAATCCAAAAATGTGCAGGTTAGGTGAATTGGCCATGCTATATTTTCCATTGTGTGAGGTGCATTAGTCAGGGGTAAATATGGGGAATGGGTCTGAGTGGGTCACTCTTCAGAGAGTCGGTGTGGACTTGTTGGGCCAAAGGGCCTGTTTCCATACTGTAGGGAATCTAATCTCTAATCTAATCTATCCCTTTATATAAATTGTAGGTTTCCAAGAGATCACCACTCGTTCATCAAAATATTAGATAATACAGGTCCAGTTTACCCAATCTCTCTTTAGAGCACATTTCCGCAATCCCTGAAACAAGCCTGCTGAACTTCACTTCGCTCCCTATATGATAATAATATCTTGCCTGAGGTAAGGAGATACAAACTGCACATAGCAGTCCAGGTGTAGTCGAACCAAGCTCCTATACAATTGAAGCAAGAATTCACTACTTCTGTACTCCTATTGCAATAATACTATTAGCCTATGTTGAGTTACCTGATCTCATCTATGAGACTGTTATCTTCCAATTGGACATAAGAAAGAATTTTATTTTTAAATTGCCATTCAAGGCCAACCAAGTACATTGTTTCAGAAAGGACAAAGACATAAAACTCAACAATAGATTGAAAATCACCAGATTTTCATTTTCATCAAAATTACATATTTTAAAATTCTAATCACAATTTCAGTCTGAGTACAAACACTGTTTTGACAAAGCAGTGAACATCATAACCTGGATAGTCAGTATGTATTGTCTGAAATTTGTACTTTTGTCTCCATTAGCCCTCAGTTCACTGGAAATCAACTTCAATCACACTTTTTTCTTATCAAGTTTGAAAATAATCTCTTAACATCAAGGCAGGAAAGATAGCATTTTATCTTTTGAAACCCGAGGAATCTATATATAACAATTTCAAACACACAGGCAACATATGTTTTACCTGGTCTGGCTGTGACTCTACAGATACTCCACAATAGCAAGACACCCGTGGCAAATTGCACTACACAATTGTGCATTGCTGAACATATAAAGACAACTAAAAACCCAAACTAGAAAGGCAAAATTATATAATTCTTTACAGCAACATATGAAGTAATACACAATGGTTGTAGAATTAATAGTGGCATTAATAATTCACTTGTAGTCTGCATTAGTAACTTGATCCATCTCTGGTTCCTTTCATTAAATATTAATAAACTAGGTCCACTGTCCTCAGCCTCCACACTGCACTATACAACTTATTGTGTACAATCTTTGGAACAATGTCATAAATATTTAATTTACTCAAGTCATAAATTTTCTCTTGTAAATTTAAGGATGATCCTAGCTTCATTAAATACTTTATGGAAATAGTTATAATTAACATTCAAAATTGATTAATTTAACAGGTGCTGGACCAGTTCAAAATTGGCAAGTACAAAAGTCCCAAAATGACTTATAGGTTTAATGACTGTAATTAGAAATGCATTGACATCAGGTCAACAAGACTCCACTCTATCTCCGACTTCTCTTCGTCATAATTTCTCTTTTAAATCAAATATTCACTTGTGCATTTTGAATAACGATTTTTGAAAATCTTTGCAATATTCAATTGAATTTTCTCCTGTCATGGCAATAACTTCACCTTATCAGTCTGGGTAACCCCAAAAAGTATGGATGTGTGAGTATTCAGGAAACTATATTATCAGACACAGCAATGAGGATCTTCATAGTTGAACAGCTTGCCAACACTCAATATCTAAGCTCAAACATGAAGAATAGCTACTTAGACATGGTCCCAGTCAACAGCTGGTGCCATGGTGCATTACCCCCTCAGGCCTATTCAGCCATTCACTAACACCACGGCAAATCTGATTACTTTCGAATCCTGATAAGTCTCCACCTTCTTGCTTATCAAAAATCTATCTACCTCTATTTGAAATATATTCAACGACTCTGCTTCCATTGCCTTTTAACAAAGGGAGTTGCAAAGACAGAACACCCTCTGTGAAAAAAAGTCTTCTCCATTTCTGTCTTAATTGGATGATCCTTTTTTTTTGTAAAACAGTGACAGTTACTAGTTCTAGATTCTCCGACAAGTGGAAAACTCCATTCAACATCTACCCAGTCAAGATGCCTGAGGATCTTATCTGTTTCAATCAACTTGTGTTTTACTCTTTTAAACTTTAGCGGATGCAAGTCAAGCCTGCCCAATTTTTCCTCATAATACCACTTGTCCCTTCCAGCTGTTGTATGAGGAAAGTATGAAGTCTTCTTTATCCTCTAATCATGAAAGATAAAATGACTCCTTATTAACCTAGTTTTAATCACTCTATATTCTCTATTCCATATAAGTGGAATAAAATGGTACACTGCAATTTCCCCAATATAGATAAATAACAAATATATGGATAAAATGAATGTGCATATTTTAAATGTTATTACAATCTGTCTCATTTTTTTAACTGTTCACGTTTTGACCAGACTTTATGTCAGATAGTGGCAAGTCGGGGTTGTTTTGCTGCTCCTCAAATCAATTATACATTGTTGCACTAAAATATAAGAATATGATACAACTGGCCAATGATTTTGTTAATCTGATGATACACTGAGTTCCAGCAAGCAGTGTGAGACTTTGGATATTAATGGAAATGTCGATGGATGGGTTGGTGAAGAGGAGAGCAGACCATCAAATACAGTCATACCACCTTATCAAGCCAATCTGGACCAAGATAGCCGTCTTTGACAAAGTTGTGCCCAGGGTAACATGATGACTCAGTATTTAACACTGCTCCCTCACAGCTCCAGGGACCTGTGTTTGATTCCAGCCTCAGATGACTTTCTGAATGGAGTTTGCACATTCTCCTTCTGTCTGTGGGGTTTTCTCTGGGCGCCTTCTTTTCCTCCCAGTCCAAAATGTGCAGGCTATGTCGATTGGCCATGCTAAATTGCCGATTGGATCCAGGGATGTGTAAGTTGGTTGATTAGCCATGGGAAATGCAGTGCTATGGGGGTGGGTCTGAGTGAGATGCTCTTTGTAGGGTTGGTATGGTCTGCTTCTATACTATAGTGATTTGATGAAGGTGAAAGATCTTTTCCACTCTGCATTTACTTTCCATTTACTCTATGCTATCTCACACACACAGGCCACTAGTCTCTCTAACTCAGCCACTACGCATGCCTCTTACCAAGATTCATGACTACAACTCTCACAATTGCATACATCATAATCATACAATACTCTCACCCATCCCATCCTCCCAAACTACTAAACCTTCCTCACCTCTGTATTTCACTCACTCAGGACATTAGGGCTCAGTGTTAGCACTGCTGCCTCACAACGCTAGGGTCCCAGGTTTGATTCTGACCTCGGGCAACTATCTGTGTGGAGTTTGCACATTCTCCCCGTGTCTGCGTGGGTTTCCCCTGGGTGCTCCGGTCTCCTCCCACAGTCCAAAAATGTGCAGGTGGGTGAATTGGCCATGTTAAATTGCCCATAGTGTTAGGTGCATTAGTCAGAGGGAAATGGGTCTGGGGGATGGATTACTCTTCGGAGGGTCGGTATGGACTTGTTGGGCTGAAGGGCCTGATTCAACACTGTAATGAATCTAATCTAATCTCACCACCTGTACTGCTCGTACTACCATTAAGGACTCCTTCAATTACTTCCATCATAATTACCCCTTCCTTTCTCTCACTGCAGGAAGTACACACTGGGTCGAGAGGGTCAAAACTGGCTGGTGGTGTTGGGGGACCCAAGGTAGTGACAGACACAAGGCTCCTCAGATCATCTGAGGAGAACATTTTCAAGCTATCTGGAGAAGAATGCAACCATTCCCATCATAAAACTGTAAGTGGGTGGATTGGAGGAAAGTTGGGGGTCAGGATTTAGATTTTTAACACTTCAGCCTTACAATTGACCCAAACATATCTGTTTTGGGGGTTAAAATTCTCTCCAGTATTCAGAGAATATAGAAGAAGCAGATTTACCATGTTATCATTTGGAATGTGTTTCTAATTTTGAAAGTCGGGTGAAATGACTGAGTTGGGAAATAGCAGGAGGGAGAGAGCAGATAGAAAGGCATTATCAAAAATGTTGAGAGGTAACCAAACTTTGACAAATTCAAACATCTGTGTAAAGAAAACGTTCACTCTGTTTTCTCTTCACAGATGCCACCAAACTAGCTGTGTTTCTCCAGCAATTTCTGTTTTTGTGTATTTCAGATGTCCAAGATCTGCAGTTCTTTATTTAATTCAAGAAAAAGAAAAGCCAGAATGGCAATAATAGGGCTATGATTGTGTGAGAATGGGTTAGTTGCGTTGAAAGCATACAATAGAACCTGGGGGCTGGGGGTAAGTAATGTAAGAAGGTATTCGTGCTCTAAAATAATTAAACTCAGCACAGCCAACCCACTTTCCCCAACTCATTTTCACTCACTCATATCCCCATTATAACTTATCTTCTTTTCTTCCTTATTGTCTCAATCACTTGCTTTGTCTGACCATTTTTTGTCTCAATCTCTGGGATTCCTCTCTACCTATCCACTCATTCATTTTTCCCCACTCCCTGTCATTAGCATAAATACCACCTTTTCCTACCTGCTATCACTTCAGAAGAAGGGTCATTGGATTTGAAACATCAACTCTGTTTTCTCTCCACACATGCTGCCAGACCTGCTGAGTTTCTCCAACAATTTTTTTTGTGTTACTTTTTAAGTTACTTGAGGAGTTCAGACAGATGTGTTATCCACATTGTTTTCAGGATAGCAGTTACATGGTATAGTCTAACATAATTGGTGAAGGGCAGGTTTATATGGTATATATTAGATTAGATTATCTACAGTGTGGAAACAGGCCCTTCGGCCCAACAAGTCCACACTGACCCTCCGAAGAGAAAACCACCCCCCCTATATTTACCCATGACTAATCCACCTAATGCTATGGGCAACTTAGCATGGTCAATTCACCTAATCTGCACATCTTTGCACTGTGGGAGGAAACCGAAGCACCCGGAGGAAACCCATGCAGACACAGGGAGAATGTGCAAACTCCACACAGACAGTTGCCAGAGGTGGGAAATGATCCCGGGTCCTTGGCGCTGTGAGGCAGCAGTGCTAACCACTGAGCCACCGTGCTGCCCCCGCTAAACATTGCCGAAGGTAACAGCACAGGGCCCACTGTAACTCGTATTCTGAATGGTTTGGAGAATAGAATACTGTCAAAGTTTGTATCTGCCCTAATTTAGTGCCTGTTCTATAAGAACAACCATGTGTGAAGATTCAAAGAAATCAATCTAGTGAGTAGATGGCAGATAAAACTTCAACATGAATCAGTGTATACTAAAGATATTAAGGATGTCACACTTTAGAGTTACTGACAATTGGTCTATGGAAAAATTTTAGTGTAATTTATATTAAAAAGACAACATAAAATTAAAGTTCGCTTACGAGGATTAATTCATAATACAGTTTCTGAGATAATAGTTCAGATCATTAGGCCCAGCTGAATCATCTTCTATGATGGTATTTCTCACATTCCCATTAAGTTGAGATATCAGGATTTATTAACACATCCCAGAAACGAAATTTAGTATTACATTTGCCAGATTGGGCCTATGTTAACATGTGGCTCTTGCTGACGTCTAGCAGATGTCACAACCACCTACCATAATGATTAGTTAAGATATTGGCCAATGGGAAGCTACATATCCTACTTGACAACAACTCCCCTGCCAACACACAAAGGCTACTTATATACCATCATGAGGGATGAAAGTCAAGCAGCCTTTAGCTTTAGAGAATAGCTAAATTACCAGGAATCTCAAGGTAAGAAACCAAATATCTAACATTTTCAGGGTCATTAATTAAACAGCTAATTTCAAAGAATGGCTGCCTGTTTAATGTTCACTAACAATCGCCTGTAATGCAGCAAATAACTGTGAGGAGAGTCCTTGCCAGAAATTCAGACTCACAGAGAACTACGACTGCCATCATTATCAAACTTCCAGTTTGTTCACTAAAAACTCTTCTGAGGTTAACATACAGCAGCTGTTCACTGTAATAATATTACAGTATTATGGAGTACTGAAGCAAACCCATTAGCCTGGGCTGGTTTTTTGGTAGTTCTACTCTCCTACCCTTTTCCCTACAGCAGTGCAAGTGTTTCACTTTCTTCAAGTATTTATTCAACTCCTTTCTGAATGTTATTGCAGAATCTGCTTCCACCATATTGGCAGGCAGTATATTCTAGATCACTGAAACTTGCTACAATAAGGAACTTTTCCTCATGTCAGTGAGTCACACAACACAGAAACATGTATTTTGGTCCAACTCATCCATGCTGAACAGGTTTCCCAAATTAAACTAAACCCTGCATTTGGCCCATATCCCTCTAAACCGCTCCTATTCATGTACCTGTCCAAATGTCTTTTAAATGTTGTAATTGTACTTGCATCTACCACTTCCTCTGGCAGTTCATTCCACATATGAACCACCCACTGTATGAAAAGGTTGTCCCTCAGGTCCCTTTTTAAATGTTCCCCTTTCACCTTAAAATTATGCCCTCTAATTTTGAAGCCCTAACTTAGGGAAAGACCTTTGCTCTTCACCTTCTCTGTGCCCCTCATGATTTGATAAACCTCTGATCAGGTCAACTCAGATTCTTTTGCAAATTACAGGTGTCATTTGATTACTAACCTCTTTGCCAGTGATGAATTTCATTTTATTTACACTGTCAAAATTGTTAAAATTTTTGAATACTTCTGTCAGACCACCTCCTTAACCTTCTCCCCTCTGAGATTTGAACTGACATTTGTTCACAATCACTGATCTAGTAAAGAAACTGTACAAGGAAAAGATCTTTTTTAGCATGTATTTCCTTCTTGTCCTCTTGTTTACACTGCATGTACATTTTAGCACTGCCTTCAGATATAGTAGCATGATAGAAAATGGGATGCTGGTCAATCTTCTCCAGGCAGAGAACATGACCTTGAAAGATGAGTCTGTTCCTTGCATTCAGTACAGATAGTAACAAATATAAATGCAACCAAAGCTGCCATTTAATTTTGGTTTCAGCTCTCTGGCTTTCACAATGCTTATCCTTATCATTGGTGAAGGTTCAGGGCTGTAATGGTGGCATTTGTAACTTTTGAACAATTATAGAGATGCAGTTTCAGTACTCCAATCTGTACGCTGCATCCATCCCATAGTGTGTATGGGAAGATTTTGGAATATAGGGAACTATAATAGCTTGGAGAAAAATTAGAGTCCATTGTACTTTAATAGCACAGAAACATGGTAGATTATATGCCAATATCATTCATAAACAGGATCTGAAAACTACAGAACTGTTGGAGGAAACTACATTGTTGATAATATTTAATCCTAAAAGATTTATTATTAACAATGGATGACCTAATGCCTAATCTCCCAAATTATAATCTTTTATACATGTAAGTATGCACATTCCACTTTTTTATACGTATTTTCAGGAGCAAAGTCATATTCACTACATATTCCTAATTGAGGTGATATCATTGCTGCTTTTAGGATTCTAAAGAGACTGGGTAAATTAGACCATGATGAATTGTTTCATTGTGTCCAAAATAGTAGAAATACAGGACATAAACTGTATTGAAAGAGATGGGGAAGCAATTTCAAAATGAATCAATAGGAAGGCAGTATGTGAGTGATATATTTATGGAAAAGGGCCCCTAAGGACACAGTGGAAACAGATACTGCTGATTAATTCAATGCAATTTAGATGGATCTATTTTTTGAGTAATATTTTGGGATATATTATATGACTAACTTGAGATGTGACATATGGTAAGTATACTTTAGAAGGAACAGGTGATATTGAGTTCCCAAGGCTTTCTACCACTAGAGGTTTTCCTCAACTCCTGTCTGGGTCCATTGTAGACGAATTAATAGAGCTTGATTGCTATAATTAGTCAAAATTTCCTTCATTATTGTATCTTGCTACTATTAGGATTGTAGAAGATGAACTAGGTGAATTATAATGCATTTTCATTTTTCAATTTCTATGTGGGACTGGAGTTATGCACAAGGCAGACTGATAGAAATAAGAAACCCCATATAATGACAACTTTTATAATGCCAGCCCACAAATCTCCAGCTTTACGGAATTCAGTTCCACAGTGTGCCATGATAGGAATGATACTCATAACCTCAGATTTGCTAGGCCTGTAACATATCCATCACACTGTTAGTATCTAATTCTGTTAATACCATTCTAAATATCCAGGAGCAAAAGGTAACAAATTCACAGGTGTTGGGAATTCATTAGTTAGCTTGTATTAGAATGTAAGCTACCATAGCGTATTAAAATATATAAAAGAGGGCTTTTGTGGCACAGTGGTAATGTCCTACCTCTGAACCAAAAGGCCTGGGTTCATCTCACATGCTCCACAACCCTGTCATATCATCTCTGAACAGGCTGAATCAAAAATATCTATTAAAATGTAAATTTCTAGGAGTACTAATATGTATAAAACTGGTGCTTTTTGGCACAATGGTAGTGGCACCTTCTAGCTCAAAAGGTGCAATTCCTACATGTTCCACAGGTGTGTTATTTAATGTCCAACCTGTTTTATTTAAATTCTAATTTATAATTACCTTAATTCGGTTCAATTTTGGTTTTGGCGTTCTTTTGCCAAAAGAGATTTAGAAGTTATAATGGTCTTGGAGTACAATGGTAATGTCCCTACTTCTGGATCTGGGTTCAAGTCTCATGCATAATGGAGCTATGTCATAAAATATCCAAACATGTTGACTAAAACATATTCAAACATATCTAAAGAAAGGCCAGCTCGAAGGAGAGGGGAATGTATTTGAAAGGGGTAGCAAGCTCTGTGTGAAAAAATAAAGATGCTTTTCCAAAGTATATTCGTCACTGAATGTGCTTCATAAATATGCCTGACAAGTTTAATGCACATCACTGGACCCAGCATAGATATAGGATATAGAAGTAAACAGTTTCCTTTTAATCCTGCTGTAGGTAAAATTCGTTATAAGCAGTTGTATAGTTCTTTCCTTTGTCTATGTAAGTCTACTGAAAATAGTTGATTTGCATACTTCTATCTATAATGTACAATGGGAATGCAGCCTAACAACTGTGATAAGGACAAATGAGATCATTGGCTGAGCTGCTTTTGATGAACATCCCTATTCTGGAAAGGCGAAATCTGCCATACTTTATCCCGTGATGGTATTCTGTTGCTGCCTAGATTGCAAGGTTGGTGTTCAAAGCAACAGATATGCTGAATAACAGAACTAAAATACCTGCCACTCCCAGTGTGTGTGTGTGTGGTAAAAGGACGTTCATTGTAGATTCTAAATGTAAATTGTAAAGTAGTGAACTTTTAATGATTAAAGGTAAGCAACTTTCCAAACCCACAGGGTATTTAATTTGAAGGTTATTCAATGATAACTATTTTCAGGAAAATCAATGTCAATAAGTCAGGAATGACTAACAGCCTACAACCAGTCAGAGGACTGTGTAACAAAGTATAATGTAGTGTGAGCAGATCACCTTCTGGCAATCAGCTGAAAAATGCTTCTCTTCTGAGTTCCAGTAATTTCGCCATGGTCATTTATCCTGCTGTGTGAAGCAATCAAATGCCAATACATGGATTACTGGATATGATACTCATATCAACTGTCACTACCAATTAATGAAACATCCTAAAATAAGATATATTTTATATATATATATATGTATATTATACACATATATATATAGATTTGGACTAGCTGCAACTGCTAACAGTTCAAACCTGAAAACAAACCTCATGGTTTAGGTAATTCTTTTCAAGTCTAACTACACATATTTTTATGAAGTTACTGTGCATTTAGTTGCAAGAGAACATTTATATATTACAGCTTCTTGGCATGCTTTAGCAATATGGATTACAGCTGATTTCTTGGTTTTGAGATTCATTTGGGTTAAGGAAAGTGGCAGCTTTGCCTACTAATGTTTCTTTGGTTGGGTTTGCTGCCTTTGCCTATCTATTTGTGGATTGTGCATATCAATCTATATCTCTGCAAGAACTGTTCTTCCAGAAGAAAAGGCAGTTGAGAGGAGATCTGAATGAGGCTTTCAAAATCATGAACAGTTCAGTCAGAGTAGATAGGGAGAAGTTGTTTCTGCTTGTAGAAGAAACAAGAACAAGAGGGATGTGCAAAGTATGTGCAAAGGTGATATGAGAAAAAAAACTTTTTTCACTCAATGGATTGTTAAGGTCTGGTATGTACTGCCTGGAAATGTGGAAGACAGCTTCAGTTGAGGTGTTCAAGGGGGCTTTGGTGGTTTTTTGGATAGTGATGCAGGGATATCAGGAAAAGATAGGAGAGAAAGATAGATTAAATAAGTTAGAAAATAGAGCCAGTGCAGGCATGATGGACCAAATGGTCTCTTTCTGCATAGTGACAATTCTGTGACTCTTCTTTTTGGGCTGTTGGAGGTGGTTTCTCTAGTGGCTAGGTACAGCACGTATGAGATTTACACCTGAAGAATAAGTCTAGTCATGTCTCTATTGGTCTGTTTGGGTGTCTTTTGAGCTAAACATGGAGGTATAGTCAGGATAGGTTTGGAAAGTTATGTTTCTCATTGAAGTCCCTCTAGTAATTATTAGTTTTAGAGGAGTAAAATTTATGGAGCTTTACTATTCTGTTGCGTGTACAATTTTGAGCCAGCTGTCATGCATTCTGTTGCAGGTGGTGATATGCTGCAAAATCACCAGCTTTTACCCAAACTAGAACAAATTGTGCATGTAGAAGTAAAAACAAGTGAACATATCTGCAGTCTAGGAGGTGCACACTTGTCCAAAACATGCTGATTTTACACTTATCCATGCCTAAGAAGATAAACAAATGTGCAGAGCTTTAAATTCAGACCATCACTGAAAAATAAAACCTTTTTTCTAGTTCAGTATTGGATGGAAGTTCCATCTGGGTTGCATTTAGACAAAATGTCTCTTGTCTTTGACAAACTTTACTGTGACAAAATAATGAATGAACTGATAGCTGATTAAACATTAAATCTTTTCAGCTTTTGTTCTTGTTCCAAAAATATCTGGCAGGCTCCAATGTTTTGTTTCTGAACCCCCTGAAAATGTCTTTTTAATTTTGAACCAGTTATACTTGGCATTAATTCTAATTGGCATAAAGGTAACTTTCCAATAAATGTGATTCCTATTGATGAATATGCTTTCTATTATAACTAAATGACATAGTAAATAATCATTTGTTTTTCATCTTATTCAAGCTGATTGTGAACTACAAAACAATTAAGGATAACTATCAGCTGATAAATATCTGATTCATAGACTCATGATTCTCAATTCACACATACCAGTACTTTTGTCAAATTTGTCCTTCCTTCTGAAGTTCGTGAATCTTGCTTCAGTACATAAGTTCAAAAGAACACCAGTACTCCCCTGTCATCTCACTCATAACCTTTCTTTGTATAAGAATCTCGATCCTAAAGTCTTACTTTACTTGATGACACACATTTGAGTTAAGTCTGGTTCTGCGCACAAGTGGAAAATCAATGATCACAAAAAGGCAGCTCATTTTACACACCTCTCCACTTTCATGTTCATTCACTTTAATGGAAATAAAGTTGGGACACATTTCAAAATGGACTGCCAATTTGTAATTATCCATTCTACACTGTACAGGAGAAAAGCAGGGAGGTAGACAGAGAAGGAGGAAGGCAGGAAATGAGGCAATCATTGTCTATTTGATTTTGGGATATTGTAGCATCCCAACTGTGACCTGGTTAAGATCAATGCAGATTGATCCTGCAGACATGCTACTCCGAATAATCCATTTAGCAATACTTGTTTATCAAATGTTTGAATCCTTGTGACAGTGCCAGTACCCTAATCCTTTTGATGAATGTTTTTCTTAATTATTCAGGACTTATGTGTGAAATAAGAGATGAAAATCAGAAAATCATTATTTGTTTGTTCTGCATACATATCAACTACAGTTATTTTAAATTGAAATGACAAATATCAATTCATCTTATAAGTGGAACCAAACTCAATCATATACAGTACTACTAAACTACTACTAAAAGGGTAAGTGCAGAGGAACATCTCTCAATATGTACTTGCCAGTTCACAATTATCCTAACGGCTATACATTTCTTGATACTACTTCAGTGGCTTTGGACAGGCAAGTGATACTGAAAGAAAAATACAAAAGGTAAAGACACTATTAAATGTTATGACTGATTTTGATTTGTTCCACAGACTTAAACAAACTTTGCCTTCCATTTTAGTAATATTGCTAAACATTGTTGTTTCAAAAGAAGCAATTTCCTTTCACCTGACAAATGCAAAAAAGCCTACTATTCTGCAGTTTATAACTTTTCCCAAGACCCCATGTGGCCCATATTGTTCACATTATTACAAATCAACTAATTTTCTTTAAATTCTTCATGTGTACGTATTCAATGCACAAAGAAGCACTTTGTGTTTAAAGTCAATGACTCAACAACTCCTTTTACCTTATGGAAACTTCCAATGGAAGCAATATGTGTTGTATTAATGTTATAACTTTGACGTAAGAGATTAACTTAGAAGCAGCTTTAAATGTGCATTGCATTGTTGCTGATATGTTTGCAACATTATGTAAGGTTGTTGGACTTGATATTGGAATAAAATGGATGCATAGGTTGAATCACATCATCAACTTCGCTGATGATACAACTGTAGTGGGTCTCATCAGCAGGAATGATGAGTCAGCCTACAAAGAGGAGGTGCAGTGGCTAATGGACTGCTGCAGAGCCAACAACCTGTCTGTGAATGTGGACAAGATGAAAGAATGGTTGTTGACTTCAGGAGGGCACGGAGCGATCACTCTCTGCTGGACATCGACAGCTCCTCTGTGGAGATCGTGAAGAGCACCAAATTTCTTGGTTTACATCTGGCACCTGGACCCTCAACACCAGCTCCATAGCCAAGAAGGCCCAGCAGCAACTCTACTTTCTGCACAGGATGAGGAAAACCCACCTCCCACACATTCAACATGGGGGTCATGGAGAGCACCCTGAGCTGCTGCAGTACTGCCTGTACAGGAATTGCACCGACTCGGATCCTAAGACTCTACAACAGATAGTGAGGTCAGCTGACAGGATCATCGGAGTCTCTCTTCCCTTCATTACACATGCTGCATCCGAAAAGCTAAGAACATTGTGGAAGATCTAACACACCCTTCACTTAAACTCTTCTCCCTCCTGCCATCTGGCAGAACATATCAGAGCATTCGGGCTCTCATGGCCAGATAGTGCAAGTTTCTTCTCCCAAGCCATCAGCTCCTTAACATAGTATGATCGGACTCTATCCCATCTGAAATCCTTTGCATGACTTTGAATTGCTGGTAGAAAAATGTCTATTATTTATCATTCTTCTACTACACTGTAACTTGATGTTTTTGCACTTTTTATGCACTTTATGCAGTGTATGATTGTGTAGCTTGTGCTGTCCAAGTAGCACCCTTGGTCCTGGAGGAACGCTGTCTCGCTTTTACTGTATCAGTTGTATATGGCAGAAATGTCAAATAAAAAGCCACTACTACTATGACTAAAATCTGTAAAAATCAACACAGTAAAAATAATTAGGAGGGAACGTAACAAGAATCTCTGAATAACAATCAAACTGAAAGGCACAAACAGCATTTATGAAGATACCTGAAGCAGAAAGGAAACTATTCAAATATGAATGTGGTCAATTAATACAAAAACTGTGTTTCATAATAGGGTTGCATAAATTGAATGCAGGAAAGATATTTTCTCTGTTTTGGGAGTCTGAAACCAGGCATCACAGTCTTGGGCTATGGGTCAAGCCATTTAGGACTCTGATGAGGAAAACATTCTTCAATCAAAAGGGTAGTGAACCTAGGAAATTTTCTACCACATAAAGCTGTGGATGCTAATCACTGAATATATTCAAGAAAGAATTGGAACTTTGGAAAAAAAAGTCAAAACAACAGCAGATTAAAAGGGGGAAGAGCAGACAAAGGAAGCACATGGTGTGGACAGTGCAGGAGAGAGAGAGAGAGAGAAAGAGAGAGAGGGAGAACCTGCACAGTTATTGCCTTTGCTGTTTGAATTTGTGTATTGCTGGACATCAGAATGCATCTGGGAAAATTAACAAACAGTGAAATTCACAACTAATCTTGGAGGAACTATTGGGCGAAGTTCACAGCACAGAATCAGATAAGTTAATTGTTGTTTTAAGTCTGTCCAAGAGAAAGGCTGCAGTAGTGAGTATAGTGGATTCTTTCTTGATTATATGTTTTTGGAGATAAGTCTCTTGATTAAACTTAAAATATAAGCCATAGCTATTAATTTAACCTGGGGCAGTGTTTGTAGAGGAATAAAACGGTGTTATTTTCTGGGTCTGTAGATTGTGAAGGAGCAAAAATGGCCTTTGCAGTGATATGTACTTCTTGTCAGATGTGGGATTTTAAAGAGAGTTTAAGGGTTACTGCGGATTATATCTGCCATAAATGCTGTTGGATGCGAATCTTATCAGACCGAGTGGATCGGTTGGAGAGACAGATAGAAGCGATGAGGAATTTGCAACAGCAACAGTATGTGATGGATGGTAGTTATAGGAAGGGGAGAAAGTCTCAGATACAGGAAGGGTGAGACAGGTCGGCATCTAGGGCAGGAGTCTTTTGTGGATATACCCATTTCAAACAGCTATGCTGTTTTGGAAAATGTAGGGGGTGATGGATTCTCAGGAGAATGTGGCCCGAACAGCCAAGTTTCTGGTATTGAGACTGGCTCTAATGCAATGAGGGGTAGGTCGGCTTCCAAGAGAACAATTGTGTTAGGGGATTCTGTAGTCCGAGGTACAGACAGACGTTACTGTGACCAGCAGAGAAAAAGCAGAATGGTGTGTTGCTTCCCTGGTGCCAGCATCAAGGATGTCTCAGAGAGGGTGCAGAATGTTCTCACGGGGGAGAGGGGCCAGCAGGATGTCATTGTCCACATTGGAACCAACGACATTGGAAGGGAAAAGGTTGAGACTCTGAAAGGAGATTACAGAGAGTTACGCAGAAATTTAAAAAGGAGGTCCTCAAAAGTAGTAATATCTGGATTACTCCCAGTGCTACGAGCTAGTGAGGGCAGGAATAGGAGGATAGAGCAGATGAATGCATGGCTGAGGAGCTGGTGTATGGGAGAAGGATTCACAATTTTGGACCATTGGAATCTCTTTTGGGGTCGAAGTGACCTGTACAAGAAGGACGGATTGCACCTAAATTGGAAGGGGACTTATATACTGGCAGGGAAATTTGCTAGAACTGCTTGGGAGGATTTAAACTACTAAGGTGGGGCGGGGGGGGGGTGGTGGGTGGGACCCAGGGAGATAGTGAGGAAAGAGATTGATCCGAGACGGGTACAGCTGAGAACAGAAGTGAGTCAAACAGGCAGGAACAAGGTAGGACTAATGAATTAAACTGAATTTATTTCGATGCAAGGGGCCTAACAGGGAAGGCAGATGAATTCAGGGCATGGTTAGGAACATGGGACTGGGATATCATAGCAATTATGGAAACAATGGCTCAGGGATGGGCAGGACTGGCAGTTTAGTGTTCCAGGATACAAATGCTACAGGAAGGATAGAAAGGGAGGCAAGAGAAGAGGGGGAGTGGCATTTTTGATAAGGGATAGCATTACAGCTGTGCTGAGGGAAGATATTCCCGGAAATACATCCAGGGAAGTTATTTGGATGGAACTGAGAAATAAGAAAGGGATGATCACCTTATTGGGATTGAATTATAGACCTCCCAATAGTCAGAGGAAAATTGAGAAACAAACTTGGAAGGAGATCTCAGCTATCTGTAAGAATAATAGGGTAGTTATGGTAGGGGATTTTAACTTTCTAAACATCGACTGGGAATGCCATATTGTTAAAGGTTTAGATGGAGAGGAATTTGTTAAGTGTGTACAAGACAATTTTCTGATTCAGGATATAGATGTACCTACCAGAGAAGGTGCAAACCTTGACCTACTCTTGGGAAATAAGGCAGGGCAGGTGATTGAAGTGTCAGTGGGGGAGCACTTTGGGGCCAGCGACCATAATTCTATTCGTTTTAAAATAGTGATGGAAAAGGATAGACCAGATCTAAAAGTTGAAGTCCTAAATTGGAGAAAAGCCAATTTTGACGGTATCAGGCAAGAACTTTTGAAAGCTGATTGGAGGCAGATGTTCGCAGGTAAAGGGAAGGCTGGAAAATGGGAAGCCTTCAGAAATGAGATAACGAGAATCCAGAGAAAGTATATTCCTGTCAGAGTGAAAGGGAAGGCTGGTAGGTAAAGTGAATGCTGGATGAGGATTTGGCTAAGAAAAATAAGGAAGCATTATTGTGTCAGGTATAGACACGATAGATTGAGTGAGTCTTTAGAAGAGTATAAAGAAAGTAGGAGTATACTTAAGATGGAAATCAGGAGGGCAAAACGGGGACATGAGATAGCTTTGGCAAATAGAATTAAGGAGAATCCAAAGGGTTTTTACAAATATATTAAGGACAAAAGGGTAACTAGGGAGAGAATAGGGCCCGAGCTGAAAATGTGTTGCTGGAAAAGCGCAGCAGGTCAGGCAGTATCGAAGGAACAGAAGAATCGACATTTCGGGCATAAGCCCTTCTTCAGGAATGAGGAAAGTGTATCCAGCAGGCTAAGATATGCCCGAAATGTCGATTCTCCTGTTCCTTGGATGCTGCCTGACCTGCTGCGCTTTTCCAACAACACATTTTCAGCTCTGATCTCCAGCATCTGCAGTCCTCACTTTCTCCTCAGAGAATAGGGCCCCTCAAAGATCAGCAAGGTGGCCTTTGTGTGGAGCCACTAAATGAATATTTTGCATCAGTATTTACTGTGGAAAAGGATATGGAAGATATAGACTGTAGGGAAATAGATGGTGACATCTTGCAAAATGCGCAGATTAGAGGAGGAAGTGCTGAATGTCTTGAAACGGTTAAAAGTGGATAAATCCCCAGGACCTGATCAGGTGTACCCGAAAACTCTGTGGGAAGCTAGAGAAGTGATTGCTGGGCCTCTTGCCGAGATATTTGTATCATCGATAGTCACAGGTGAGGTACTGGAAGACTGGAGGTTGGCAAACGTGCGTGGTAAATACAAGCCAGGGAACTATAGACCGGAGAGCCTGACCTCGGTGGTGGGCAAGTTGTTGGAGGGAATCCTGAGGGACAGGATGTACATGTATTTGGAAAGGCAAGGACTGATTCGGGATAATCAACATGGCTTTGTGCGTGGGAAATCATGTCTCACAAACTTGATTGAGTTTTTTGAAGAAGTAACAAAGAAGATTGATGAGGGCAGAGCGGTAGATGTGATCTATATGGACTTCAGTAAGGCGTTCGACAAGCTTCCCAATGGGAGACTGATAAGCAAGGTTAGATCTCATGGAATACAGGGAGAACTAGCCATTTGGATACAGAACTGGCTCAAAGGTAGAAGACAGAGGGTGGTGGCGGCGGGTTGTTTTTCAGAGGCTTGTGACCAGTGGAGTGCCACAAGGATCGGTGCTGGGCCCTGTACTTTTTGTCATTTACATAAATGATTTGGATGCGAGCATAAGAGGTATAGTTAGTAAGTTTGCAGATGATACCAAAATTGGAGGTGTAGTGGACAGCGAAGAGGGTTTAGATTTAGATTACTTACAGTGTGGAAACAGGCCCTTCGGCCCAACAAGTCCACACTGCCCCGCCGAAGCGCAACCCACCCATACCCCTACATCTACCCCTTACCTAACCCTACGGGCAATTTAGCATGGGCAATTCACCTGACCTGCACATCTTTGGACTGTGGGAGGAAACCGGAGCACCCGGAGGAAACCCACGCAGACACGGGGAGAACGTGTCTCAGATTACCTCAGATTACAACAGGATCTGGACCAGATAGGCCAATGGGCTGAGAAGTGGCAGATGGAGTTTAATTCAGGGAGGTGCAGCGAGGTGCTGCATTTTGGGAAAGCAAATCTTAGCAGGACTTATACACTTAATGCTAAGGTCCTAGGGAGTGTTGCTGAAGAAAGAGACCTTGGAGTGCAGGTTTATAGCTCACTGAATTTGGAATCGCAGATAGATAAGATAGTGAAGAAGGCGTTTGGTATGCTTTCCTTTATTGGTCAGAGTATTGAGTATAGGAGTTGGGAGGTCATGTTGCGGCTGTACAGGACATTGGTTAGGCCACTGTTGGAATATTGCGTGCAATTCTGGTCTCCTTCCTATCGGAAAGACGTTGTAAAACTTGTAAAGGTTCAGAAAAGATTTACAAGGATGTTGCCAGGGTTAGAGGATCAGAGCTACATGGAGAGGCTGTACAGGCTGGGGCTATTTTCCCTGGAGCGTCGGAGGCTGAGGGGTGACCTTATAGAGGTTTACAAAATTATGGGAGGCATGGATAGGATAAATAGGCAAAGTCTTTTCCCTGGGGTCGGGGAGTCCAGAACTAGAGGGCATAAGTTTAGGGTGAGAGGGGAAAGATATAAAAGAGACCTAAGGGGCAACTTTTTCACGCGGAGGGTGGTACATGTATGGAACGAGCTGCCAGAGGATGTGGTGGAGGTTGGAGCAATTGCAACATTTAAAAGGCATCTTGGATGTGTATATGAATAGGAAGGGTTTAGAGAGATATGGGCTGGGTGCTGGCAGGTGGGACTAGATTGGGTTGGGATATCTGGTTGGAATGGACGGGTTGGACTGAAGGGTCTGTTTCCATGCTGTACATCTCTATGACTCTATAAATATATACTGTTTGAGATATCAACGGCATCAGTGGTATGAGGAGTAAGCGGAAATATGGCTTTGAGTTATAGGATCAGCCATGATCATATTGAATGACAGAACAGGTCTGAGGCACCAAATGTTCTATTTCTGCTTCTAGTTTCTATGTTTCTATAACTAGACCAAACAACTGCAAAATACATATTTAATGTAGTTGGAATGCAGGCATTGAGTTCAGATAAATACAAATTAAAAGTAGATGTACTAAAAAAGGCCAACAGAACAAACTCATATTAGAGTGAGGGTTGTTTTGATTAATTATTTTTGAATTGTTGTTACCAACAAGGTTGTCAAAACAAAAGCTTCAATTTCCTTCTTGTCATGACCATAGTGGGAATAGTGCACTGGAAATCAAAACCCACTGTTCCACAGGTTGTCATGAAATATGACCAATTTAAAATGCTTGTGACCACTATCAAAGAAAAAGAAACTCACTTAGGTTTCATCAATGAACAAGAAAATGAAAATACTTATTTATTAGAATACATAAGAAAATAAACTCAAGCCAGCAAGTACCCTCCATACTTCAAATCTTTGCAGATGTTTGCCAGTCCACTGCAACTGAAAGTGATACATTTTTAATGTCTTTTTTTCTCCTTAAACTTCAAATTAGGATATAAATTAAGTCCCAGTAAACAGATTGGCTATTTTTCCCAAGGACATTGAGATTGGAGCTGGAGATGGTGGGTGTATCAGAAACACTTTACAATGGCTGTAAAAGAAGCTATGTAATTTTAAACTAAGTTTCATACTGGCACATGTCCAGAGCATTAAGTGACCATAAATTGAAATGAATGGCCTTAATCTCTCAGAAAATAAAATAATTATTGAAAAATACAATTGCCACTTAGGCAGTTAGGGCACACTTCTCCAAATGTTCTGCCAGCATGGAGATCCTTCCTTACCCTGGAAGCGATGAATATCAACAAAATAACAGATGAAAATCCTGTTTTCAGTAATGATGTCCTTATCTTCATTGGTGGAAAAATTATACATTGAACAAGACAATGAAAGAATTTTAGGAGATAGTTTAAAACCTTACAAATTTAGAAATATATTTCAATGAAATACATTATCTCTAAACAAAAACCCTGCACTATTAAACATTGACCCATCACTGGAAACTAAACAGTTTAAAACTCCAGGCTTGTAAGGATGTGCCATTTCACAGGAGAGCACCATGTCCCTGTTTCATGATCACATGCCACAGTGGTTCAAGCAAGATTCCATAATATCTAATCTCTCTTGTCCTTATATAACAACTACTACCCCTTTCAGACGTCTTGCATAATAGATATCAAAAAAACTGCAGTGAGCCAGTGCAACAGTTTCTACAGCATTACTGTACTGCAGCAGTAAGAAAGGTTCAAACCTGTTTAATAGCATAAAAACAGTGTCAAAGTTGCACAGCCACTGTAGGTCCAGGTTTGATTTCTATGGTCTATGGTGAATTATCTAATATGAAATGGAGCAGTGATGTACATGCTTCAGATAACTTCGTAGTGATGTGAGGGGAAAAAAACCTGGCAGATAACTGTTGCTCCTCCTTGTGATTATCATCCTGTAACGTTCACTAAAATAGATGCATTTTGATTGTGAGACCTTCTGAATCCTCTGTTCAGCAGCTTTGTTTTCCAGTGGCTATCACACAGGGTCTTCTTCCAATTTTAGGATTCAGCAGTATTTAATTGAGTCACAGACTAATTCTTGGAGTGGATTCTTCCAATAATAGTTGAGGTTGTTGTGTATTAAAGAAGTAGTAAGTTTTTATGCCAATGGGTATTAAGTTATTAATTGTCTAAAATATAAACTGCAAATCTTCCATGATGCCCATACGATTGAGGTAGTTGAGGATGTCTTTGTTAAAGGTTATGGATCCACAAACCACAACAAATGGTTTCTGTCTGCATGAATTAACAAAATCCTTCACCATATCTTCATTTATACGTCCACGGTAAGATTTTTCTTGATAACTCCAGGGAAGAGTTTCCAGATCGCACTCCTAAAATAATATAGGTTATCAATAATTAATAAAAATGTAGGTGAGGCTTGTGTTTGATAACTGGGTTGCTTGTATTCCCATTACAGCAGCAATTTTATTTCTTAGGCAATTGCTTGTTTTTAATTGGAAAGAAATTGTCAAAAGCAGATTGTTTCCAACTATCAACTACTTCTTCAGTCACAAACCAGAAGAAATCTGGTGATATTTTTATATCTATTCATGATTGTAAAATTGAAGAAGCTACTGTCTTTAATTGTCTCTTATTGAGGATGCTCTTTGTTAGTTGGACCAAAATATTTCTCATTGTCCCTAGTTTGACTGACGTGACAAGCAAATATGCAAAATGTTTCTTTCTGCTTCCTTTTATATATTTCCCCTTTTTCTCACTTTTTTTTTGTTCCCTTCATCACTTTAATTTCTCTCTTCCAGATTTGTTTTGCTGTCTCACTTGTATATTTTCTTACTCTTTCACTTGTTTCTCATGTTTTATCTCCTCCACTTTTGTGTCTGTTTTTACCTCTTCCACTGTCCTTGTATCTACTCCGTATTCGCCCATCATGTTTGTAATTCTGTTTCACTTCATTCACTTGTGTCTTATTATTTTTCTTTCTTGCTTTTATTTCTGTTTCTTTCCCCCTGCCAACTTATTTCACTGTATTTTTCTCTCTTTCAGTCAATTCTTATTTCTAGTATTCTCCCATTCCTCACTCATTTGTTTCATTCTCCCTCTCCCCTTTGGGTTTCTATCTCTCCTGTTCCTCCTTCACTTGTTTTGCTCTTTTCCTGCTTCATTACTGGTCATTTTTACCCCATCCTTCTCCTTATTCGTACATTTATTCTTATTGTCCAGCTTTTCATTTTTTGTCATGCCCCTTTCCTTTATATTACTTTAGGAAAGTGGACAAAAGGATGCATGTGTTAAAGATGCCTTTAGAGTAGGTGTAGACACAAAGGAGGCAGAAGTGAGAATATCTAAATTCTAAATTTTACTTCATTTGCTATGTGTGACAATTCCTCAGTGTAATATGTTGCTTATCATGCTCGATGATACCACTGCTGTTAGACATCTAAAGATAAAGTTAACATAGCATCACCTTTAAAGTGACTTCAGAAAAGAGAAAATCCAGAGCACAGAGTTTAGATTATTGTGGAGAATTTTCTTCAGGTCAATGGAGAGAACCACATTTTGCCATCAACTGCAAAGTCTGTGCTAATGTGTCATCTTACCTGACTCAGAACAAACAATGTTTTCACATTCCAGTAAGCAGCCAGTTCCTGAATTTGAGACTTCATGTAGATATCTTGGAAAGTCCTGAAGCAGCCCACCAAAGTAACAAAAGTTTCGTCCTCTTCATTTGCTACAATATATTGGATCAGAGGTATCATTGGAGCTATACCTGTCCCTGAGGCAAACAGCAATAGCTGCTCATACTGCCAAATATAAAGTAAATGGTGTCAATATACCGTAAACCATTGATCATTACATTTTGTACAATTTATCTATGGTTCTAAACTGTCAATGTTAAAGTAAGAAATCTTTCAATCTCAATTAATGCTTGCAGATTAATAATTAGAGAGACAATATTATTATTCCTTTACAACAGTTTGTATATGGATTAAACTAAAGTTGTGATTTTGGTTTCGGACCACAGGGTTGCTCCCTCATTATAGAAAGACAACTGGTGGTGGTCTAACGTAAGAGTGCCACACCTCAGGTGAGGGGAGAAGTTAAGAAGGAGACTCCTTCATGGTAATCTCAGTCCACTGAACCCATGCTGTTGGTATCACTCTGCACTGCAAACCCGCCATTGAGCCAAATGAGCTAACTGACCACTCTACTGTTAACTTTAGTAAGAAAGTACATTATTATAATTAAGAAGTCTCACAGATTACACTGTAATTTCTTTAGGAATGATGGAGCCAAAAAAGACTACAAGAACTATAATTTCTGTTTCTCACTAATCAAAACAACCTTTGAATTATATTATTGTGTATTATCAAATTTTGCGATTATTACAACAATTCCAAATTGCAAATACTGTCGCTGAGTGATTGACCTGATTTGGTTTGTATGGCAAGCCTCCAAAAGGACCCCGCCAGCACACACTATCCCACTCCTTCCAGGTCTTCACATACTGAGACATTAATCCGTCTTCATAAATCTGTCATAAAGACAAAGTGAAACTGTTGATGTGTATAATACATAATTGCATTTTTAAGACTACCTAAAATGCTTCACACATTGAATTACTTTTAGAGTGTTATAAGTTACACATGAAACATAGTAAATATTAAAATTTAGCATTGTAGATTTATCTGTTACCTGATTAATTGCTCAATTACAGTACAGTAACAAAAGTGTAACATTCCTGACTAAAGCACAGCAAAAACACAATACCTTTATCAGAACCTCAAAGTAACCGTTTGCATCCAAGGGGTTCACTGGAGTGTACGCTCTCTGAATTTCTATATCATTGACAATTCCCCTTTCAATAAATCAGAAAGATTAAAATCAGTTAAATTATAATCTTTGGCTAATAAATGTATGTTCATTAATATTGGGACACACTATAAAATTTCTTTTACGAGATGGGAAAATCTGTTAAACCCTTAACATTTTATGTTCTTTTTCAAATAACTAACCAATTCCCTTTTTTAATCATGTTACAGCTATATTCACTTTTTTCCCAGTCTCCTTTTTATTGCTCATGATTTAGTGCAACTCAATAAATTTTTTAAGATTCAAAGTCAACATTTTATTCTCCCAAAGCATTTGTATCCCAAAGACAGTACACTTAACTGTAGAACTACTATCTTTGCTGGTTTTGTGCTCCCCCTGCTCTTGTACACGGGCCTCCACATTCGGAGGTACTGTCATTAGTACTGATGCAGTTTTGCCCTGCATGGGACACTAGTTTGTTCTGGCAACAGTGCTCCAACACCTTCAATTCTCACTCTATCATTGTTAGCTAGCTTTCAGTTTGAGGATGACTGCTCAGGGTCAGAAGTCTCTAACGTGGGACTTCATGTGATTGAACTGATTGTTTCTTGACCAACAGTTTTTGAGCACATGGACAGGCTGTTCCATTCGATAGAAGGATCAGATTTTTTTCTTTTCTTTTCTTCACTGCTACTGCTCTGCCTCATTGTCAAGGCATCAAGATGTAGTTCAATGGACTGGTTATCGGTCATTTTGAATAATTGGTAACAAGTTCCTTCCAGTCATTAAGGTTAATACAGCTGCATTGCAGTGTCTCTGAAATAATAAAGTTGGCCATTTTAAAGTTGAGAAAACAGGACCTGGTAGGGGATATGCTTTTTGGCCACAGTGTCCAGTCCATTCAAGTTGATTTTGCAGGAGTATTACCTGAATACTTGTGAAGTTTCTTTTCAAGAGGTCACTAGCGATTGATTGTTTAGCGGTCTTTCCATTGATTACAGAGAACGCACTGTTGATGGATCTTTTCTTGTGCTGTTATTTATCATCACTGTATAGTCTTGCAGTGTAGGAGCGTGATCAAGACAGCTGCTCAGTATACTAGTTGACTTGCAAGAAATCTTTTCTTCAAATACTTGCTGCCATTATTGTCGAAAGCTAAGATGGCACAGCTGGTTTGGTGGTAGATCTTCTTATCAATTATGGCCTCATGATAGAGGTAATTGCCAAGGCATGGGATGTACTCAAAGTATATCTGTATGGCCCTATTCTGCTGCCCCTTCTCAAAAGGTTCACTTCCTTCTCCTTCCCCCATCTAAAGCCAAAGTTGGAACAAAGTTGGCGGCACGGTGGCACAGTGGTTAGCGCTGCTGCCTCACAGCGCCAGAGACCTGGGTTCAATTCCCGCCTCAGGCGACTGACTGTGTGGAGTTTGTACATTCTCCCCGTGTCTACGTGGGTTTCCTCCGGGTGCTCCGGTTTCCTCCCACAGTCCAAAGATGTGCAGGTCAGGTGAATTGGCCATGCTAAATTGCCCGTAGTGTTAGGTAAGGGGTAGATGTAGGGGTATGGGTGGGTTGCGCTTCGGCGGGTCGGTGTGGACTTGTTGGGCCGAAGGGCCTGTTTCCCCACTGTAAGTAATCTAATCTAATCTAACAGTTTCTTTCTCTTTCAGCACAATCTATTCCAGTGTGTCTCTCCTTCAACATAGATGAGATGTAGAATAGGAGGATGACATAGTTGGATCAGACAACAGATCCATTGTGAGAATGTCCTTGTAAAGAAATAGAATCAGAGTTAACCAAACAGGAATAAAGTCACCAAGTCAAGGAGCATCCAAAGCAATTTTCATTTGTCTGCAGAATGTAGAGCAGGTCGCCACCTTGACAGAGGCTTATACTCTCCAACAACCCTTTGATTGATGCTATTGAAGGTCTTTACCACCAATAATAGCAAAGCTAGGATGTGGTGCCAGAAATAGTGCAGTGCAAAAAGTTCTCAATGTCAGAACAGGATAAGGAAGAATCAATGTCTCACTGGCTGTGAAAGTAGAAAAAGGCTGCAGCAGCAAGATGCAGCACAATCTTCACTTGCTCATGGCAGATGATACCCAGCATTGAAAAACATGATCCTTCCTCTTTGCAGAATCTTCTCAGTTTGGCTACACGTGTTTTGTCCAAATAATCATCGCTGTGGCATGGTTCTCATCTCCAAGTTGTATACAGGCTCCTCATACTTCTTTGGTTTCTCCTCCTTCTCTGATTATTCAAAGTTCCGACTCAAAATCTTTAGAATAATGTTGTTTTTAAGTGTAAAAACTATAAATATGTCTTCTGCTTGCTCTTCATTTAGCCTTTGCATGGAATCAGACCTCAGCCATAGTAACTTCAAGTATTCCTGAAGAAGGGCTTATGCCCGAAATGTTGATTCTCCTGTTCCTTGGATGCTGCCTGACCTGCTGCACTTTTCCAGCAACACATTTTCAGCTAACTTCAAGTATTCCCTGCTAGCCCCATTTTTTCCTCAATTCATTTGCAGCAAACCACCCTTCCTTTCCTCAATCTCATGCATCCTATAAACATTCTAGGTCAAATACTTGGTCATCCCTTTAACCTCAGCATCTCTCATGGCCTCTCCTTTTATGCCCGTATCTCAATTACTGATAAAGTGATCCCTCACCCCCATTCTCCCCCAATTCCACTACTTTTACCATTTCTACATGATAGAAACTCTCCTGTAATTGAACATCCACTGGAACTGGGGCTGTCATCAAGAGCACTACTATAACGAAAACAATCCAGTAAAATGTTCTGAAACTCAGCATACAATCTAGATTAAATCAAATTAGCTCCAAACATCTCACCACTGGAACAGCTACCATTATAATCAGATTAAAAGAAACTCTTCCTTCTATCGTCTCAAGTTATAGTTTGGTGATATTAATAGGTATCAATAAACAGCGAGAAAGACAGAAAGTCTACATTTGAAAAAGGCAGCCAATAACTTATAAGTGAGTCACAAACCATAAATTTCATTGCAAAAAACAAACTAATTGGTAAAATGTTGTGAAATTTTAAAATACCCAAAACTATATGCTTGCAAGAGTTAAAATCAGGTGCAGCAGCTCTGGTTATAGCTGTCTTCTATTCCAAACTGATAACTCTGGTAACTGTGATTTTCAGTAGCATTCTTTAAAGGAGTTTTCAAATCCAAGGCTTGAGTGCAAAAATCAAAGCCGACATTCTAGTGCCAAGACCATATTACACTGTTGGAGATGTTCTCCTTTGCATGAAAGACTAAATTAAGATCCTGTTTAGATGACATAAAAGATCCCATAGCATTATTTTGAAAAATAGAAAAATTATTCACAGTGTACTGGCTAATAATTATATCCTAGTCGAAAAGTGTGGTGCTAGAAAAACACAGCTGGTCAGGCAGCATCCAAGAAGCAGGAGAGTTGATGTTTCGAGCATAAGCTCTTCATCAGCTTTTTCCAGCACCACACTTTTCAACTCTGATCTTCAGCATCAGTGGTCCTCACTCTCTCCTAATAATTAAGTCCCAATCAACATCAAAAGAAACTTCTGATCAATATCAAAATGCTGTGTGCAAACTAATTGTAGTATTTCCTCTATAACAACAGTAACTACATTTCAAAAGAATTTTACCAGCCATCTATGATGTTCACCTGATGTGAAACCTTCCATATAAATTTAAATAGTTTTTAATCTTTTCCACAAATTGTTCCGAACATCCAATACCTTAAATATTCATAAATACTTTGCAGATATCTTACCTAGCTACAATGTGTTGTCCGACAGTTAACCCAAGACAGCAGCCACTGGGCAGCTGGAATCTATACAGGTAAGTGTTGGCTGTCAGCTGTTCCACAGACTCTATCTGAAAAGCACTCCATTTCTCAGGTCCAATTATTTGCAAGTCATTTTGTGTTGGCTGAAACAAGACATGAAATAAGATATTTCTAATTAATAATGGCCAATGTCATTAGATTTCTGTTCTGTTTGGATAGTTCAAAACTGAAACTAGGAAAATTAAGATCTATAAATCCATTCATTTGTGCACAAATTAAGATGGTTTTGAGATAATTACCATAATCCAGTGTTTGGATTTGCCATCCATGTCATAGTTATTCTAATCTGTCAAAGTAAATGTTCTTCTATACTTAAAAAATGATCCTGATGAGTATTATCATCAAAGTGGAATGTTTCTTTTTAAACAGTATGATCTTACAACAACATTCTGTGCAACTGAAAGTTTGTTATGATTGTTGGATTAATAGAAGCATTTTACTTTTAGTTCCAAAATATTTTACTATTGACTGTTCCAAATACTAAAAAGATGTCGACTATATAAACTTGTCATTGTCTTAGGATGTGTGCTTTATACACAGGTTTTGAACTTGTATTTGGACATGCATTGACCCTTTTTGCAGGGTCAGTACCACTGAACTCTACTCCCTGTCTGACCTGTTCCAGGATCAATATTTCATACTCTCATCTGGGATTGGTCCAAACACTAGTGCAACCGCTAACCTGCCCCATGACCCCATAATCTCTCCAATGATCTTTGAAATTTTGAAATTGTTGGTTTTAAATCTTGTCAAATCCCCATTATATTCAGTTTGTATCCTTTTTTCATGTTGGCCACAATTTGGATATCCAGGTTTTTCACAACTTATCAAGGGCCTGACTTATATTCAAATGATATATATTAAAGTTAGTAACTATACTCAGGCGCACAATATACAAATCATTTTATTTTCGATGCAAGGATTGAAGGGGTGTCAATCTTCTGCACTAATATTCTTACTTTCTCTTCAACAGGTGCTAACTTTCATTGGGTTCTAAAATTTATAGTGCGGTCTAATAGCCAAATGAGAATTCGTCACAGGTGACTCAGACAACTCACAACAGGTTATCACACTATGTGGAATTAATTTCAAACCTGATCCAGATTTCATCAGGCACACACATTTCATTAAGGTTACCTCAGAGCTCTGACTCAAAAAACTTTGGTCTCCTTTTGCTTTTGCCTGTTTCCATTCGTTGAGTTCCCACTCATAAATATCGAATACACATGGTTTACATCCACTACCACAACACTGGGAAGGCAGAGGCTCTTGGGGTCGAAGAGAAAGCCATTCATCCTCACTGTAAGCCATCACCTGCAAAATACAATATTAAAAAAACCGACAGTGTGTAGCTCTTATTGTTAACTTTTTCAGCGCAAAAACGTGAATATTCATTACAGACCTTACAAATTATATCTTGTATTTTCAACAGCAGAGAATTTTGAAGATAATTTTCAAGTTAAGGCTACAACCAAAGAGAACACTGAATTACATTACAAAATTTATTTTTAGACTTTGTAGTCATTTACCAATACATTTTAACGCAGAGATATACTGAAATAATTGCGCAAACTCAATAAATATTCACTGTCTTTACTGGAATTACAGTGGTAGTGGTTAGATCAGCCTATTATCACACCCTCAGTCACATGTTGAAAAATGCAGGCCAAATCGATATACATTTCTACCACACAAATGCTAAATAATGACCATCTCAAACAAGAGAGAATCTAACCTTCTCACTTTGACATTCAATGGGGTTACCATCACTGAATCCCCCACTATCAACAGCCTGGGAGTTACCACTGACCAGAAGTAGAACTGGACCAGCCATAGTGTAGCTATAAGAGCAAGTTAGAGACTAAGAATTCTAGGAGCAGGTAACTTCTTTTTCCTGCATTGCCTGTTAATGGGGCACAAATCAGGAGTGTGATTCTCCACTTGTCTGGATGAGTACAGCTCCAACAACACTCAAGTAGCTTGATGCCACTGAGGACAAAGCAACTGGTTTGATTGGTAACCTATCCATCAACATTAATTTCTTTCCTATTGATGAACAGTAGCAATGATGTGTATCACAAACAAGATGCAGTGCAGGAACTCCCCAAGATTCACTGACAGCATTATCCAAATGCACAATTTCTACTACATTGAGCAGTAGATACATGTATACTACCACTATTATTTCCATACAGGAGACACAATCCTACTTTGGAACTGTATAACTGTTCCTTCATATTGTTGGGTCAAAATGCTGGAACTCCCTTCCTCATAGCATTGTGGGTGTCCCTGTACCACAAAGAGTTCAGGTAGGCCACTCACAACCATCTATCAAGGACAATTAATGAATTTTTAAACAATTCATTTTAAAAATCAATGTTAGCTATAAAAATACACACATAAGAACATTTTCCTCGCACAAGTTCCAAATTAGGTTCAGGTCTTAATGAGGTACTAAAAACTGACACAAAAGTTAACTGCAACCTATCCAATTTCAGCCTGCTGTTATAAGACATCAATTAGTTATCTTTCCATGTAATTTTCAGAAAAAAAAATGTTGTTGTGTTTCTTTGCTGATCTCCTTTGCGAGTTTGCCTCAGTATTTCACAACTGAGTACACCAGAGCTAATGGCCTTTGTTTATTGTGTTTCACAATTTTAGAACAAGTTGCATTGGAAGAACTTATGAAAGAACCAGTTGGCACAGCAGTGAATTAAGAAATTAACCTACTTGTATTTATATATTTTTACTGTAAGAAAATATCCCAAGGCACAGTGGCACTACTAAGCAAAATATGACTGTGAGACGCATAAGCAGATACTAGGACAAATGCCAAAAAGCTTGATAAAAGGTTTTAAGGAGTATTTTGAAAGAGGTAAGTGAGGTATAGAAATGAAGAGATTTATGAGGATAGAATTCCAGGGCTAAGAGCCTGGGCAACCAAAAGCATTGCCACCATAGAATCATAGAGATTACAGCACAGAAACAGACCCTTCAGTCAAACTCATCCATGCTGACCAGATGTCCTAACCCAATCTAGTCCCACCTGCCAGCACCTGGCCCATATCCCTCCAAACCCTTCCTATTCATATACCCATCCAAGATGCCTCTTAAATGTTGCAATTGCATTTGCCTCCATCACTTCCTCTGGCAGCTCATTCCAAACACGTGCCACTCTCTACGTGAAAAAGTTGTCCCTTAGGTCTCTTTTATATCTTTTCCCTCTCACTCTAAACCTATGCCCTCTAGTTCTGGACTCGCACACCCCAGGGAAAATACTTTTGTCTATTTATCTTATCCATGTCCCTATGCCCCTCATGATTTTATAAACCTCTATAAGGTCAGCCTTCAGCCTCCATCACACCAGGGAAAACAGCCCTAGCCTATTCAACCTCTCCCCATAGCTCAAATCCTCCAAACCTGGCAATATCCTTGTCAATCTTTTCTGAACCCTTTCAAGTTTCACAACATCTGTCCGATAGGAAGGAGACCAGAATTGCACGCAATACTCCAACAGTGGCCTAACCAACATTCTGTACAGCTGCAACATGACCTCCCAACCCGTGTACTCAATACTCTGACCAATAAAGGAAAGCATACCAAACGCCTTCTTCACTATTCTATCTACCTGCGACTCCACCTTCAAGGAGCTATGAACCTGCACTCCAAGGTCTCTTCATTCAGCAACACTTCCTAGGACCTTACCATTAAGTGTATAAGTCCTGCAAAGACTTGCTTTCCCAAAATGCAGCACCTCACATTTATCTAAATTAAACTTCATCTGCCACTTCTCAGCTCATTGTCCCATCTGATCAAGATCCAGTTGTAATCTGAGGTAACCTTCTTCACTGTCCATTACACCTTCAATTTTGGTGTTATCAGCAAACTTACGAACTATACCTCTTATGCTAGCGTCCAAATCATTTATGTAAATCATGAAAAGTAGCGGACCCAGCACTGATCCTTGTGGCACTCCACTGGTCACAGGCCTCCAGTCTGAAAAACAACCCTCCACCACCACCTTCTTCTACCTTTGAGCCAGTTCTGTATCCAAATGGTGAGTTCTCCCTGTATTCCTTGAGATCTAATCTTGCTCACCAATCCCCCATGGGGAACCTTGTTGAACGTCTTACTGAAGTCCATATAGATCGCATCTACTGCTCTGCCCTCATCAATCCTCTGTTAATTCTTCAAAAAACTCAATCAAGTTTGTAAGATATGCTTTCCCATGCATCAATGATGAAGAAATTAAAAATTGGAGATGCTCAAGAAGTCAGAACTAGAGGAGTACAAATATCACAGAGCATTGAGAGGCTGAAGGAGATAGGGATGTTATGGAAGGATTTGAAAACAAGAATGTAAATTTTAAAATTGAGGCATCTGGGAGCTAATGTCAAAAACAGTTACACAGTTAGTAGTAAATAGAACTAAGTGTGAATTATGACATAGACAGCAGAGCTGTATGGATGTGTGAGCTGAAAATAAGGCTGATGAGAAGAGGATTGCAGCTTCTGAAACATGGTTCTAACGAACAGTCCTTAGAATCAGGGTTGACAGAGCAAAAAGCCAATGAATTTGTCCACAGGAAAACAGGGACCCTCAGCATTTCATAGGCTTTAAGAAGTTGAGCTGAGAACATAATATCATCAGAAAAGGTGCAGTCAGAATCTGTTTTTGGCAAAAATAAAAGATGAGTATCAGGAAAGCACCATGAACAATGGCAGGCAAACATGACAGGCTGGTCAGAAGTACTTTTGAATTGTCAAGTCTGAAGATAGTAAATGCATGGAGGAACGTTTCAACAGCAGGTGAACACAGATAGGCACAGAGTAAGACTGTATTATGAAGGTACAACAGGCGGTCAAGGACATTTGGCCTTGGATCTTCAGGTGGCCATCCTCCAAGGTGGACTTCGGGATACTCAACAAGGTGGAATCGCTGAGCAGAGGCTGATAGCCAACTTCAATACCCATGAGGATGGTCTCAACTGGGGATCTTGGGCTCATGTCACACTACAGGTGATCCCACTACACTATACACTTTCACACAATCACACTCACGCAGGCAGTCTCTCTCACACATGTTCTCTCAGACACACACACCCTCTCTCACAGGCATATACTCCCATCACACTTGCATTGTCTGAGCTGAGATGACACCTTCTTTGATAAAACCTTAAGTTATATGTCTTGAAAGAAGTTCTTGGATTTGGCAAATCAAATGAATCAAAACCTGCAATGCATTCGAAGTGATTAAGATTTATCAGCAATCAAGGTTTGTTCAATACATCACATCAGTTGCATGACATTTTGATATTTTACTATAAATTCTGTGTCCTATGATCCTGCCCCACTAGCTACCTGATGAAGGAGTAGCGCTCTGAAAGTTTCTATTTCCAAATAAACCTGTTGGACTATAACCCAGTGTTTTGTGATTTTTAACTTTATCCACCCCAGTCCAACACTGGCACCTTCACATCAGTCTGATGGGCTTGATAGTACATCTTGAGGTCAAATATGACACCAAGCCTTCAAACAATTTGGTTCAGTAGCAGATAGATGCCATATAGAGTCAGTGATTAGGTTAAATCAGCATTTTAGAGTACAGAAATAAAAAAAAACTGGATCAGTAAAAGTGAATCTTCACTGGTTCACCAGTGTCATTTAGTGAACAAAACTGGTGTTCTCTTACCGTGTTTTAACAATGTGTGACATCTGTTCAAATTAACGTGTCGACTCTCAACTGTGCTCTGAACTATCGAGCAAGCTTGTCATCATCACCTTCTGAAAGCCAGCTGGAGATGGGCAATAAATGTCAGCAACACCAATGACCCAACAATTAAAAAAAAGAAATTGCTGGCAAAACTCAGCAGGTCTGACAGCATCTGTGGGAAGAAAGCAGGTTTATTTGGAAATACTAGCTTTCAGAACGCTGCTCCTTCAAGAGGTTACCACCACCTCGGCGTTTGCAAACTTGCAGCCGTGTTTGAAATCAGACAGAACAAGTGATCTTTCTTTGAAAGGTTCGTTGGCCTGTGGCACGCATGGGATGTCCCAAGAACATGAAGGACTTTTGACAAAAGCGCATTCCTTCAATGTGTCCTTTGCGAAAATTACTCAGCAAAACATCTGAGCCTCAAAGGACCGAAACTGGTACTTTATGATACAAAGCCTACGGAGAGAAAAAGGAAATCGTTATTTTAAAGTAAGGCAGAGCTCACTAATGAAGTGGTCTCGGCTGGCAGAGCAGTTGGACTGCAAATCCCATTTCAGGTGCTCAATCTAGGCTCAGGAAACGGTGTACCAACAACCAGGTCAATCCCAACACCTCCAACCGTCACCGCTGGTCCCGCCCACTAGACAGGCTCTTCTCTCATTGGTGAAATGTGGCGATTCTTTCTATCTGTATGGCCATCTCCAATGTCAATCAAACCTAACAGTTGAGGTCAAACCTTAATTCCCATCATGCCTTTCGGAACCTTGTTGTCACAGTAACGCGAACCGGCCTGACTTTTCTCCTTGAAGCCTCGGATTAACCAGCAGATTTCTTTTATTTTTAATTCGTCGCTATGTGGTGCGGGGCTTCGCATGTCCGAGCGGTAAATTTAGTCCCTGCCTTGTCAGGCTGCCGTACCCTCCATGTCGCCGCTGGGTTATCCGCCCAAGCCCAGCGACCACATAAAATGCCGGAGCCGGTAGAAATCCCCGGACTGGAGCCTATCACTTACTGGGACAGAATGCACTACATGCCGGGCCTAGCCGACCCCAAATGCCCACCCTGGGACAGAGGATGGGAAGACCCGTGGCATCGCCGGGGTCCCAAATATGAGGAAATGCAGCTGTACAAGGAGAAGCCGTGTTTCACGTTTCACCAGAGAACTAAGATGTTGGAGGGTAAGGACAGGGCTGTTTAACTACAAGAACACGATAGGTGGGAGCAAGAGTCAGCTATATCGTCTGTGTCATTACAGCCATGGCTGGGTTTGAGTTTTAACTCTACTTTCCTGGTCATTTCCTATATCCCACGTTCTCTGAGACACGAAAAATATATGTCTGCCCCAACTTTAACATACTAAACAATGGAAACTTCACTAATTTCAAGGAAAGATAATTGCTAATGTTCACAACACTGAGTGAAGAAGCTTCTCCTCATTTCAGTCCTAAATAATCGATACTCATGTATGGAAATACTTCTGTACCCAATTCGTATGTCATTCAAACCTGCTACACCACTTAGATCATGGTTGACTTGTTTACGTTTTGAAATACATTCCCATCACTTGATTCCCTTAATGAACAATCCCACATCTGCCTTAAAAGTGTCCAGTGATTCTGAGGAAGGGGTTCCAAAGTGCCTCAATTCTGAGGGAAAGATTTTGTCTTTAGATTAGATTACTTAGAGTGTGGAAACAGGCCCTTCGGCCCAACAAGTCCACACTGACCTGCCGAAGCGCAACCCACCCAGACCCATCCCCCTACATTTACCCATACACCAAACACTACGGTCAACTTAACATGGCCAATTCACCTAACCTGCACATTTTTGGACTGTGGGAGGAAACTAGAGCACCCGGAGGAAACCCACACAGACATGGGGAGAATGTGGGCAGCACGGTGGCACAGTGGTTAGCACTGCTGCCTCACAGCGCCGGAGACCCGGGTTCAATTCCCGCCTCAGGCGACTGACTGTGTGGAGTTTGCACGTTCTCCCCGTGTCTGCGTGGGTTTCCTCCGGGTGCTCCGGTTTCCTCCCACAGTCCAAAGATGTGCAGGTCAGGTGAATTGGCCATGCTAAATTGCCCGTAGTGTTACGTAAGGGGTAAATGTAGGGGTATGGGTGGCTTACACTTCGGCGGGGCGGTGTGGACTTGTTGGGCCGAAGGGCCTGTTTCCACACTGTAATCTAATCTAATGTGCAAACTCCACACACACAGTTGCCTGAGGCAGGGATTGAACTCGGGTCTCTGGCGCTCTGAGGCAGCAGTGCTAACCACTGAGCCACCGTGCCACCCAATTTTCTCCTTGACTCTGTTCAAAAAGAGTGATCCCTAGTTCTGTACTCACCCACAAGAGGAAACATTCTTTCCATATTCACCTTGTCAAGACTGTTCAGGATCTTATATACTTTAACCAAATCACTCCTCCATTATTTAAACTCCAGTGGAAACAAGACTATTCTGTCCAACCTCTCCTCTTAAGACAACTTACTCACTTCGAGTACTAAGCTGGTAAACTTCCTCTGAATTGCTTCCAGCTGATTATCATCCTTCCTTAAATAAGAAGAACAAAAACTGCAGACAATATTCAACATGAGGTTACCAGTGTCCTGCACAACTGAAGCATAACATCATTATTTTTATGTACAATTCTTCATTCTGTGACTGTGCCCCTGTATTTTAGATTCCCTGACCAGCACAAGCAATCACTCAGCATTTACCCTGTCATGGTCTTTCAGAATTGTGTAATTTTGAATGAGATCACCTCTCATACTTTTGAACTTCAGAGAATACAGACCTAATTGGTTCAGGCTGTCTCTCCAAACCAACGGATTCATTTAGTGAACATTTTCAGTACTTCCTCCAGCATGCAATTTCTTGTCCCTCCTTAACCAGTTCCTCAATGGGACAGCTTTTACTGCTGTGATTAGTTCAAGTTTCACTGCCCTGACTGGCCATTTAGTACAGTTTGTGAAGCAAAGGTTAGAGTCTAGCTTACCCCACTGAGTTGCAGATGGTTCCCCTCCTCTTTGATCAAGAGGCCCTCTTTATGATGCAATCTATGAACTTTGAGGGGAAAAAGGGACCAATTGAGAGATTGAATATGTTGAAGTTGTCTATATCTGATTATGCAAAATATGGTGAATATTGGTTCAGAATTAGAGGCTTCAAATAGAATTAAATGTAAGACTAACCAATGACATTCTTCTCAGTACCCTATTCCAAGCTCTAAAGTTTGTCATAGCTTGCAGTCCCTCCATCTATGTACAGGGCAAACAAAATGATGCAAATTGGTGAGACATTATCACTTAGACTGTTTGTCTCCACAACATGGCTCACATCCAGTGATGACAACCCCCATTTCATAAAGCATGAGACCAACCCCATGTCAAGAAACTTCGTATGAATTCATGAGAAGCTCATGTTTTCAACTTGAATCAACATGGATTCACAGATGTTTTTCAAACGTCAATCTCAAATTAGTCAGGACTGTATACAAAAGCAAAATTTAAAGATTCTCAAAATTATTTTTAAAAATACCTTTCCTGTTATTTTGGGTAAGATCATGGCTGGACTTAAGAGAAGAGGTTCAAATGCCTCGTTTTGCAGCAAAAAACACTGAATGTAGAACATATGTTGCTGGATCTGGATAGTGAGCGGGGAACATTCATCTGCATAAGATTGCATTTGTGTATTTCAGTCTATTAGATTAATATAGCTCTGAAATAACTTTGGCTGCAAATATTGATTTTTAATGTTTTTAATAATTAGCATGCATATGCTCATTATATTTGTTATTTTTAAATGTACTTGTGGATAACTTGTTAGCTTATGAGTATTTAAATGCAACAATAAATAATGCAGATATGTATCCCTATCACTTGTAAATGCAACTGTATGAAATTTTGTACCCTAAACTATCTGTAGTTTAATATTTTAAAAAATTTATCCACAGTCCTATTTCCCACATTTTTTTCCCAAAATGTTTGATTCATTTCTGTTTTATACATTGCGACTTTGGAGAAGATTTGTAGCTTAGGTTGTGGATCAGGTCATAAGTTTGGTCACTGAGCTGGCAGATTTGTTCTCTAATGTTTCATCACTACGCTCGGTAATATCATCAGTGAGCCTCCGATGGAGCGCTGGTGTTCTGTCCTGCTTGCTATTTATTTGTCTTCACTCGTTGTGGTGGGTAATATCACTTCCAATTCTGTTTCTGAGAGGTTGGTAAATGGGGTCCAACTTGATATGTTTGTTAATGGAGTTCCAGTTTGAATGCCAGACCTCTAGGAATTCTTGTGCGTGTCTTTGTTTAACCTGTCCCAGGATGGATGTATTGTCCCTGTCGAACTTGTGTCCCTCTGTGCCTATGTGTGTGGATACTAGTGATAGTTAGTCATGTCTTTTGGTGACTAGTTGCTGCTCATGTGTCCTGGTTGCTAGTTTCCTGCCCATTTGTCCAATGGAATGTTTGTTGCAGTCCTTGCAGGGTATTATGTATATAATGTTCATTCTGCTGGTTGGTCGTACAGAGTCCTTTAAATTCATCAGGAGCTGTTTCAGTGTGGTGGTAGGTTTGTGGGAGACAATGATGTCTTGGGACCAGAGTAGTCTGGTTGTCATCTCCGAGATGTCTTTACTGTATGGCAGGGTGGGTAGAGTCTCTGGGCATGTTGTGTCTTCTTGTTTAGGTCTGTTGTGTGGGAATTGGGAATAGCGCTTATTGGCTACCCATTGTTCCTGAATATGTTGTATAGATGTTTTTCCTTGGCTTCTCATAGTTCCTGGATGCTGCAGTGTGTTGTGGCTCGTTTAAATAATGTCCTGATGCAGCTCCTTCTTTGCGTATTGGGATGATCCCTCCTGTATTTGAATATCTGGTCAGTGCATGTGGCTTTCCTGTAAATGCTGGTCTGCACCTCACCATTGGCTTTTCATTCTACTCTGATGTCCAGGAAGGGGAGTCTGTTGTTGTTCTATTCCTCTTTGGTGAACATTTTACCGGTAAGGATGTTGTTCATGTGTTTGTGGGTTTCTTCTAATTTGTTACGTTTCATGATGACAAAGGCGTCATCCACATAGTGGATCCAAAGCTTGGGCTGGATCCTGGGAAGAGCTTTTCGTTCTAACTTCTGTGTTACTGCTGCTGCTAAGAGTCCTGATATTGGTGATCCATAGGCATCCTGTTGATTGGTTTGTAGATATTGCTGTTGAAGGTGAAGTGGGTTGTGAGGCACAGATCTACTAGTTTGAGGATGCTGTTCTTGCTGGTGGAGTTGGTGCTGTCAGGTGAGGTTATTAAAGTTTCCACAATAAATAATAGGACAGGGTATTGAAAGAGTCAGGGATATAATTTCAGACACAGCAGATAAGTGGTCATCTATGAGGAGAGGAGTGATCAAGGCAGGATTGAGTGTGTTGTACTTCGGTGTAGTATATGAAACAAAGGTAAATGAGCTTGCAGCTCAATTTGTGGGTATGATGTGGATATCACAGGGACACAGTTGTTAGGGGAATCAGGGCTCAGAACTAAATGTTCAAGGATACATTGAAAGAACAGGCAAATGGGCAGAAGAGGGTGGAAGTGAAATTAAATTGATAGTAAGAAATGATAATGGTTCAAAAAGCATAGAATCTGTATTGGAAGAGTTGAGGAACTGCAAAGAAAAGAGTATCCTGGGAATTGTGTGAAAGTCTCTTAGCAATAGTCAGGGTATGGGGCAGAAAATAAATTAGGAGATAGAAAAGGCTTGTAAGAAAAGCACTATTATAATAGTCATGGGAGACTTCAATATGCAAGTTGGTAGTAGATTCCAAGAATAGGAATTCATGGAATGTCCATGAGATTGTGGCTTGTGGTAGAGCTCACTAGGGAACAGACAGTTATGGATTTAGTGATGTGTAATGAGGCAGACTTGATTAGGGAGCTTAAGGTGAAGGAACCTGAGGAGTAATAACCAAAATATGACAGAATTCACCTTGCAGTTTGCGAGGGCGAAGCTAGAATCAGATTAACAAGATAACAATTGAGTAAAAGTAACAATAAAGACATGATGGCCAAAGATTGTTGTAAGGGGAGATGAGTGGGGAAGACAGTGGAGCAGCAATTGCAGACGTTTCTGGGAGTAATTTGGGAGGCACAACATAGTGCATTTCTTCTTTCTAGGAATGAAACTAAGGGAGAACGAGACAATTATGGCTGACAAGGGAACAAGGAACAGCATAAAAGCAGAAGAAAACTTGTGCAGGACATTGGTTGTGCAACTTTTGGAATATTGTATGCAATTCTGGTCTACCTCCTATTGGAAGGATGTTGTGAAACTTGAAAAGGTTCAGAAAAGATTTACAGAAAAGATGTTGCCAGGGTTGGAGAGTTTTGAGCTACAGGGCGAAGCTGAATAGGCTGGGGCTGTTTTGCCTGGAGTGTCTGAGACTGAGGGATGACCTTTATAGAGGTTTATAAAATCATGATGGGCATGAATAGGATACAAAGACCTGGGGTGGAGGAGTACAAAACTAGAGAACATAGGTTTAGGATGAGAAGGGAAAGATTTAAAAGGGACATAAAGGGCAACTTTTCCACACAGTGGGAGGTGCGTGTATGGAACAAGCTGCCAGAGGAAGTGGTGGTGGCTGGTGCAAATACAACATTTAAAAGGCATCTGGATGGGTACATGAATAGGAAGGGTTTGGAGGGATATGGGCCAAGTGCAGGCAAATGGGACTAGATTAGGTTAGGATATCTGGTCAGCATGGACGACTTGGATCGACATGTTTGTTTCCATGCTGTCCATCTCTGAGTCTATGTCCTGGTGTTTGAATGATTGACATTTAACCACCTCAACCATCAGTTCTGCTAGACATGATTCCAAGGGAGACTCTCCAGGAAGCGTTTTCCCTTGAACCCATTGACTCCAGGTTTACTTGGTGTTTTTGATGCCGTACTTGGTTTAATGCTGCGTTGATGCCAAGGGCAGTCACTTTCACATCATTTCTAAGTTCAGCTCATTCATCCACATTTGAACCAAGGCGATAATGAGATCACATGTTCTGGTATAATGCTAACACAGCAGTAACCAAGTATTTCCTTTGCAGGTGCACTTGACAGCGCTGCTGAGGTCCCCTTCCATCAGTTTGCTGATTATCATTGTAAACTATAGGGTAGCAATTGGCTGGGTTGGATTTGCCCTGCCTTTTGTGTACCTACCTGGCAATTTTCTTCATTGTCAGATGGATGCTAGAGATGTAGCTAGACTGGAAGAACTTGGCTAGGGTCACTACTAGTTCTGAATAGAAGTCTTCGTTTACATTGCATGAATGTTTTCAGACCCTATAGACTTTGTGCATCCAGTGTCAGCCACTTATTAATAACGTGAAGTGAATCAAATTGTTTGAAGGACCACAGGAAGGGCCAAGGTGAATCATTTACTGGATACTTTTGGCGAAAGATGGTTGCAAATAAATTTGTCTTTTTTTTGCACTGGTGTGTTGGGGCTCAGTTTTGAAGATCTTAGCAAGGTGTTCTACTGGTTGCTTGATTATCCATCAGCATGCATGACTGGATGTGGCAAAAGTTCAGAGCTTAGATCCAATCTAAGGATTACTTCCTTAGTGTGCCTACTGCTTTCCATTCAATTTTGCTGTAAACATTTTGTATTTTCAGACTTAAGCTACCATGTAGCTTTGTGAAACAATATTTTAAATTCTTATGAATTCTGTTTCTAATTTATCTGTAAAAAAAACTTTTATTCAATAATTGACAGTGAACAATACTGTGGGAAATTTATTAGTATATATCAATGAAATCATTCTTGCTGACTGAAATAGTGTGGCTTTTTTTTAATTTGCACTTATTAGGATTTATTTTTTATTTCCAGGTGTTAAACAAGCTCTTTGGCTGACCAAATCTAAATTAATAGAGGGTCTTCCTAAGCAGATACTAAGGATAGCTGCAGATTCTGCAAATTATATTGAGGACCAGGATGAGAGGGTCAAGGCAGCTATCAGTCATGCTCGTTTTTGGAGCACCACTGAAATTCGTCCTAAAAGAAATCGGTTTTGGTAAGCAGAAATATATTGTCATTAACGTTAAAGCTGGAATTTTAGATGCAGACTTTCTCAAGAACTGTACATGGTAAATGGTAAAAAATATGGAATTCTTACCAAAAATGAGAGAGATATTCCTGATAGTATTTGAAACTTTCCAGTCTGAAGAGGCAGCACTTTCAAGGAAGGAAAACATAATACTTGCTGTAATATGTTTGTAGTGTAGGATAAAGTGGATGGTTGGTGGAACTTCTAGACCATACGAGAAATCTAGAAGTTGAGTCTAACAGTTTCCCTGCAGAAAGTGAAGGGTTTTTAATGTAATACTATTTGTAGCCTGATATTGAATTCTTAACAAGATTTATTTGTCCAAAGGCTGCCAACTTTGTATTAATTGGTACATTAATTTATCATGTTTTGTTATGTAAAGTCCATAGGTGAAGCCTGAGATATGGCATGACTACAGGCTGAATTTGTATTTAAAATGTTATGTTTAAAATAGTCTTGCACTAGATTTGAGCCAAGATGACAGATAAATATAATGCAATATTCTTAGTGGGCGGCACAGTGGCTAGCCCTGCTGCCTCACAGCGCCAGAGACCCGGATTCAATTCCCGCCTCAGGCGACTGACTGTGTGGAATTTGCACATTCTCCCCGTGTCTGCATGGGTTTCCTCCCACAATCCAAAAATGTGTGGGTTAGGTGAATTGGCTATGCTGAATTGCCCGTAGTGTTAGGTGAAGGGGTAATTGTAGGGGAATGGGTCTGGGGGGTTACGCTTTGGCAGGTCGGTGTGGACTTGTTGGGCCGAAGGGCCGGTTTCAACACTAAGTAATCTAATCTAATCTTAAATTTGAGCTGCTTTTATATTGTTATTGTGTTGGTGGCCATTTTGTTAAATTAATTTCATTGGATTTTTTTAAACCAGTTACCAGGAAAGACTTGCTTTTACTTACGGATATATCTCCATTTTGCAGTAAAATACTGTTTCAATGATGAGATCCTGGATATGCCCTGATTCTATTTACAAAACATTACCATGTTCTTATATTGTAACCTTAAATATCGCTGGTAAAGACAGTCTGCATATGCTGAATATGTGGAGCCACTTTTCTATACAATATGCAGTGACACCAACTAACATTTTCAACAGATCCAATGCCAATTTAAAGCATTGATGACTTAAATCTGATGCTTTGCTTGTTCTTGCTGCAGAGCATGATTGCCCATTTGGTTTAGGTCCATTATCTCAATAATGGTACCAGTTAGGAATCAGTAAACTATATTCTTGATCACTTTGTCTGGGTGCTAAATTAATTAATTTCATATTGAACTGGAAAAATAGGAAGCAACTATGTTTAGTAGCAATACAGTAAAGCACAGCTCACACAACATAAGGAATACAAGACACTGTGTAGTCTCCATCCTCCTTTCTGACTCAGTCACATTTCCTATTTTTGTCAGTCACTATTTCCTTCCATTCCTGAATCATGATTCTGCCTTTCCCTTTATTCCTTCATGCTGTTCTTTCCTTGGTTTCCATCATGAGAGTCTGGTGCACATGCATAGATATTCCTGATGCTTTTGCCTTTCCACACAACAGTTATAAGAGCAGAAGGAAGCAGAAACAGTGTTTTCCCTCCTCTTCCTTTCTTGGTTATTGGCTGGGTGGCTGTGCCCTAACATAATTCCTTATGGGTTTTAAAATTGAATAATAGTAGATTTAGTTATCAATCTTTTTACATCAACCCAGCCCATATTGAAAGAAAAATAATGTTTATACAGCACTTTAAAAGTAAATAATTAACTGTAAAATGGTAACAGTTTTAATATGGAAACCCTGGCAGCAAATTTGAACAAACAGCAATGAGTTAATCATCAGATAATGTTTTGATTAAATGATAAATATTTGCCTGAACACTAAGAATATTCTTCTTTGAATTGTGGCAGTCGATATGAGACTCTGTTTAATATCTCAGCCAAAAAAGGCACCCTCCAGTAAATAACGCTTCCTGTTCTGCAATTGAGTGTCAGCCTAGATTTTGTGCTCAACATTTTGGTGTGGGACTTGAACCCCACTGTCTTCTCAGACCAAAGTGTGCACTGCTAAACCATGGCTAACAGCTGGTGAAATAAGCTCTTACCGCACTTGTAATCTAAGAGAAATGTTTTCTCTGTCTTGACCTAGTTGTTAGCAAAACCCATGGCACAGACTTTTTAAACTCCCTCTGAAAGATTGCATACTTGTAACATAAAACTGGATGTGAAATATTCAATTTATTGGAAATAATTATTCTGAGTTCAGTATTCTGCAGAGAAAGCTTCAGATCTTCATCTAGTTGGATAGATATTTTCTGATGTCTGGAGCAGGTGGGACTTGAACTTTGGCCCCCTTGTCTATAATTAGGAACACTACCGTTGCACCACAAAAAAATTAGTGAAAACTCAACAGCTTTATATAATCTGAGGAGAAACCAGCATGGATCTAGTTGGATATATTGATCTTAGAATGTATAACAACATTTAATAAGGATACTGTACCTTACTCCTCTCCATTTTCTGTCTAACCTTTGTGTTTCATTTTCAGCCCTGTATTGCTGCAGAACCTCTTACACTTATGCAGGACCTTGCAGCCCCGATTTCCTGCACTTGGAAACAGGACACTGGCTGAAAATTACCGTGTGACTGCAATGTGGGAGAGAGGTTTGTCAATGTGACTTCTGTTTAAGTAGTAATGTGTAAAAATGTCTTTGTCCTTTCTCGTCGATGGTAAAAGCCACGAATACTCTATACTAGGTCGCACAAATGTAACACTCATTGGCTTAATTTCTAGTAAAATAATTGTTTTGCCCATTTGTGGAAACTTCTAACAATATATAATCATAGAATCTTAAGCACAAAGTGTTAGGTTCTTTGCCCGAGGCTTCACAGAAGATGCAATTTGCACACACCAACTTCTGCAATCACAAAGGTTATTGAAGCTTGTAGAAGCTAGGTGACCGCTCTGACACTCTTCACTGGTTGTGCGAAGTCAAGTCAAAATGAGGCCTCTTCCTCTTCCCCATAACCACACATTACCCCCAAGTACAGTGGTAGGATGAGGTCATCCTCAGAGAAAATGTAAATGTCAATGCCCTAATCCTGGGAATAATTAGACTCAGTGATTCCCCAAGATAATGTAAGTGTGTTATGCCCTAGCTTTGGGGATGGCTCTGAAAGCATTTCTGAATGGAGGGGATTGAATGAGAGTTTAATTTGATGATAGCAGGAGAGTAGTAGTAAGTGGCTGGCTAAATAAAGTGAGTCATCCACACCCACTTCAGCTACTGGAGAAAGACAGAACAATTTAATGCAATGTTAAAAGATTAATGGCCAGAGAGATGGTACAATTTAATCTTTTAAAATTACACAAGGAGGCTATATGCTTGTCATAGGTCTTTGAAACATCTCTCAATTTAGTCATAAAAACTTCTGACTTAGAGACATTTTATAGTACATCTCCAGTTGCCTTTCAGAGTGGCAAGAATATCTGCTTTTATCCATTCTTTCAGGTTGTTTGTTCCACGTCTTAACAATGTGTGGATAAAGATTCCTTTTCATTTTCCCTCTAGTCTACTGTAACATGCAAGGGAAATTTGTTGGAAACACATCTTTGCTGTAATGTTTCCTTTGGGACCTGGCGATCTCTTTCGGATAATAGAGTTTCCTCTGTTGTTTTGAGCATCAACTGTTGCATAGTTGGTGGCACCTTTGCTTCTGGATTGCAAACATGTGGATTCAGCTGACACTCCAGTTTAGTACTAGGGAAGAACTGCAGTTGCAAAGGTGCTACCTTAATTGAGGCTTCATCTGCATGCTTGAGTGGATGTAAATGATGCTCATGTGCAGTTAGTGTCTTTTAAAAAGTCTGTTGTCTGAAACCAGCCTATGAATTATCACATTAATGTGACATAAGCCTGTCTTTATAATGCAACAGTAATTGTAATTATTAGTGATGTTCCAAAATGTAAATAAATGCCAGTACATTTGGTTGATCTTCTAATAAGATTAATGTTTTTATGCTGAACTTACATTTTGCAGTTCAACCAAAAATAAGCAATTTATCTCAAATAAAAAGTGGGTTTGAACTTTACATTCGTCTATAGCGCTTGTGGTCACTTAAATAAAAAAAAAGTGAAGTAACTGAAAAAAATTACTTTTTGCTCAGGTTGAAGTTGTCAGCAAATGATTAACTGGAAATGATCAAAACTGCATCCATCTTGTTTCAGATGTCCATGTATTCTGTTCATTTTGCATATTATTTTTGTACTCCTCTTTCAAATGCACATGATTGAGAGGGGATAGTGTTTAACTGCAGACCTTCTGACAAGCAAATGGAATATAGTGGTTAGTATATGGATTGATGACTGTTAAATTTCTTTGCAGAATCTGACCTTTTCCGGATTAGTGGTTTAAATGGAATCCTCCTGAGTAGTAAGCAACCTTTACCAACAGGAGCAGGAAAAGAAGAGATATTAAGCACTAAAAGTTATGTCCTTCCAACCTTCTATCCAATCTCTCCTAACATTGACTTGCAACAAACTAATATCTATCAAATACATAATGATACAGGTAAGTTTTTGATACATTAGCTATTATGCAGCTTTAGACCACTCATTTTTGGAATTGGCAAAACACTGAGCACCCTTTGTTTTTGTTGACTGATTGAAGGGACTAATGGAAGGAATGAAATATCTCATGGGGCTGAAGAAGATATGGTTGATCAAACCAATTAGTTCAATTGAATGAAATATTGTTTGTGACATGAATTTTTATATCAAGCATTCCAAAGTCAATGTGGTTTACATAAGAGTTTTTTTGAGGAGGATTAGGACTTCTACATTGCTCTCACCCATTTACAATTTTTATTAATTGTGTTGGTACAGGCTTCCGTGATGGGTACCCTTTTCCTCACGCGCACACACTGTATTTTACAGAGTGTTCTGCTCATACAGCTAGGTTCAAACCCGAGCCACTGAGGGCCAAGATGATCATGTTCACGTTTGCAAATGCTTTTGCAAGGGCCAAGCTGCTATATGGTGTAAGTATTTACTTAATTTGGTAACTAATGAAGTAGCAATTCCATTTAACTTCAACTCAATGTCAATGGTATTAGACAATAGTGTAGAACAAGCACTTTGCAAATTTGTTTCTCTAACTCTTTCCAAAGAAATGAGAGTTGCAAAAACTATAAGAGAAACCAAGAACCCCTATATTGACAAGCACTCAGTGTTAACACTAAAGAGGGACGAAATTCTGAAATGTATTCAGAATAATTTTCTCAGTCTGCTTTATGGATTTATGGCATTAAGCCTTGTGGATGATATTGAAATACAGAATGTCAGACTCTGGGACCATGGTAGGAATGGTGATCATAGTGTGGTGAGGTTAGCTATGCAATATATATATATGGTTTGGGGGGGGGGGGGGGGGGTTGCTAATTCCAGTGAATTGACCAGGGATCAGGCTGGCTAAATTGGAGTTGAAGAATGGCTAGTAGTAATGTCATTGAGCAACGAACTGCCTTTGGAGAGGGTGTGCTTCGCGCACAGTCGGGATACAACAAAAGGAAAGTAACCAAAGTTGGAGCTTCCTGATGACAAGGGAGGGAGTAGAATGAGGCCTAAGATAACATTTGACAGCTGCAATAGAGCAGGTTGAATATAAAAAGTAGCGAGCAGTAGAAATGAAAGACGGGAAATATATGTATACGAATAGTTTACAACTCTCAAAGGCAATTCAAGGTCTTCTAAAGCATATGATTCTTTCAGCTAAGTGGAGGTTTGAATTTCTTTTAGAAGTTACAAGCAGGGATCATAATGTATCTGATCAGCTAGTCACTAAATGCCTTGAAAGACAGGAGAATCAGAAACACCATGATTTACATTTCCTCCTCCAAGTCACATACCACTCTGCCTTGAAACTATATTGCTATTTTGATTGTCACTGGGTCAAAACCCTTTCTAACAGTACTGTGGATGTACTTACTTACAACTTACGGATTGCAGGAGTTCAAGCTACGTCAAGGACAATTCAGCAATAAAATACTGGCAGAGACAGTGATGGCTGCCTTGTTGGGAGATGAATATTAAATGCTACAATTTAAAGGGGAATTTGATAGATACTTGTAGTTAAAATTGCAGGGCTATGGGGAACCCGTGGAAGTAACTGGATTACTCTTTGGAAGAGCTGGTGCAGATTAAATGGATTAACTTTCTGTACTGTGTTATTTCATTTTTTTTGCATCTACTAACAACTGGCTGTAGGAACAGGCTGTGATTGGATGAAACCCTTGGCCTTGGTAAAAAGGAAAACATTGATTCAGAAAAGTATTCCCAGCGGGACAAAAATAGAATTGGATTTTTCCAAAAGTACATGCATAATTTATCTTAACATAGTTCTAATGCACTGAGCAGATCAAGCATTGTATATGCATATATATTTATATTCAGTTGCTAATGGTGTAATATTTTAAAGGGAACTTTGAAGCAAATGCCTGCCTTCTCTTTTCACATAAATGAATATAGCTGAAAGTCCAGAATCCTGTTTATTGCACTGATTGTTTGAGGTAAATCTGGACAACATCCAGGTGGGGAGTTAAGGTTTGCAAATGTGAAAATTGAGAGTTAGTCCTGACTCAGTGATAAAATTCATTATAAGCAGGAAACAAATAACCAGTCTTCAACAATTTTTTTACTGAATTCTGTAAAATCTGGAAAATCAGTCATTACAATGTCTGTACATTCCTTTACAAATTGGTGATTGCTCAATAACCTGATCTACTTTTTTTTGTAATGTTTTATGACAATTAATCAATTCCCAGTAAGTTGAAACTGGAGACTTTCCTCTATCATCTTTAAACATGGCTTATAATTGCTGTTGTGTTACTGAAGCTTGGACTGGCATGATACCAGAGGGTGCAACTGCAAGTGCACTGATTGTATTAGCCATTTTTACATTGTGAATGTGCATACACTCCAATTAGATAAACATCTTGATTTATTGTTTTATTTTACAGGAAGAGCCAAAGGTGCTGGATAATCCTATCACAGTACAATGCATTGCCACAAATGGAAGGATGTTCCAATTCCTGGTATTACAGTTAAATACCACAGATCTACAATCATCAAACGATGGTGTAAAAAACCTAATTTGGCTAGATCAAGATCAGCTACTATATGACTATGCAAAGTGCCTCCCAGTAATCAGAAAGAAAATGATACAGGTGAGTACAGTTTGAACTTAGGCAAATTGTTCCTTAAAAGGCAGTGACATATTTTGTATCAGTAGTTCCCTGCCTGCATGTTGATGTCTGCATCTGGAGAGATAGTCTTCCTGTTGGGTTGCTCAGTTAATGTTGACAAATGAGTTCCTGTGTGGATGTGTCACACCCTATTCCACATATTACATCATTGACTGAGTTTATTTCACTACAATGACTATGATCAACTAAGACCAGAAACAAACTAATTGTACATGACACTAGGTAACTTAGCTCAATTTTATTGGTCCAATAAATGTGGACTCTAAGTAAGGCTCGAAGTAAGCTTTTTTTGTTGCTAGCATAGTATTACCCAGTAGGCAAGTTTCACAGTAAATAAATTGGATTGTTTTCTCCAATATTTTATTCATTTAAAGTTTATGGACATCACTGTCCAAGTTCAACATTTATTACCCATCCCAAATTGTCCTGGAGAATGTAATGGGGACCTGTTGTCTTGAATACAACATGTGGCTTGCTAGGTCCTTTCAGAAGACAATAAAAAGGCAATCATATTGCTGTGGGTCTGAGGTCACAGGAGGGCCAGACTGGTTAAAGATGAGGGTAAAACAAGTATTTTACAACAGTAAGTGGTTTCATTTTAACATTCCTGCTACCAGTTTTTAAATAGTGTTTCCAATTAGATAAATTAAACTCCCAGCTACCATGGTGGTGGGATTTAAACTCAGTTGAGTCTCAGAATTGTATGCTGCAGGAAGCTAATCAGCTCACCTCTTTACTGGATTTCTGAGCACTAATATTCCCTGTTTCGTTGTTTATATTTAAAATCCTTGTTATGAGGTAGGGGATTCATTTTACACCATTGTGCCATCCTTTACTGTAGACAATCAACAGGGACCTGTCAATTAGAGGGAAAATAGAATTGTATTTGGGGCTGACTCAAGGGAACTCACAACATTAGGAGTGACCGTAATCATTCCAATGCCCTCAAACAATCTGCCTGGAATGTAATGGAGGCAGTTTCAATAGTGTGTTCTGTAGCCCTACCGACTGTGGACAAAAATTGCTTTCTTGCCTCACATTTTGCTTCTTTTGCAAAGCAAATATTGTGGTTCTGTTTCTCAACCTGTTTACAAGTTGGATCGGTTTCTCCCAACCCACTCTGTCAGACCCCTCATGATTATGGTGAAAGAATGTGAAGGTTTATGAGAATGGTTACAAATCACTTTTATTTTGGGTAAAAGATTGTGGCTGTGGCACTTTACTAATTATATGTGTTGCCATCCTGGAAATGCCCCCATATCCATCTGGCACCCTCTCAGCATCCTAACCTTATATACTTACCATTTGATAATAGTTGCCAAAGGTCCAGAATTATAGTCAGCCACTAAGTTCTAGCATGCAGCAGGGAGTGTAGTTAGCTTTTCCCAACAGTTCTGTACAGAGAACAAGCTGCCTGAGTGGAGTATGGCTCCACAATTTTGAAGGAGCCTGTTTCTCTTCCACAAAAGAACAAGAGTGGCAATCTGCACAAGATCAGCGCTCCTTATGTATTCAGCTTGTTCTCAACTGTACTTACTACCTGACAACTGTTATAAGCACACATTTTCTTTAATTTTTGTCACCTAGACAGCTCTGTATTCGTTTACCTTCACTGTGCACAAACCATCTCGTCTTGAAAGACAGCACACTGTTTGGCTCCTGTTTATTGCTGACAACCTTTGGTTTCAGGTTATCAGTCCCAACTCTGTTCTTGTCCCATTCAAATCCACCCGCTGCAAGTTAATTATTTTTCCTCTAGATTGATCACTGTCATTTTCTACCACTATCCTAGATCTTGTGATACACTGATCACTTCCCACTTCCCCTAGAATGACTTTCCTTCTCCTTGTTGGAAAACATCAAGTCACAATGGGGAATTGATACATACAGCTATAGAAAATTGTGCTGAACGCTCAGGGGTGGTTCACTGGTTATCACTGCTGCCTCACAGCACCAGGGTCCCAGGTTCAATTCCAGCCTCAGGCGACTGTGTGGAGTTTGCACATTCTTCCAGTGTCTCTGTGGGATTCCTCCCACAGTCCAAAGATGTACAGGTCAGGTGAATCGGCCATGCTAAATTGCCTATAGGTTAGGTGTGTTAGTCAGAGGGAGAAGGGTCTGGTTGAGTTACTCTTTGGAGGGTCAGTGTGGACTTGTTGGGCTGAAGGGCCTGTTTCCACACTGTAGGTAATCTAATCTAAATCTAAACAATCTAGGACTGCTTGTCCATCACTGTCCTTAACAGTACCACAGTCCCTGGTAATTAAAGTCCTGCTTTATTCTCTGATATTTACACCTCTTGTAATGTTCTTCCCCCTAGCTGGCTTGTATATGCTACTGAACAATGTATTGAACTTCCTTATTGTTTTGCTCTAGCTCGAGCCAAGTCATGTCTGTCCTTGAATTCTCAATCCACTGCAGTGCTCTCCTTAACCAAAAATGGCATCTTCGCTTTTGGTTTTTATTTAAAACCAGTTTCCAAACCTTGTAACCAAGAATATTTAGCACTATGGTCTCTTCCTATAATTCCATTAAGCAATCTTGTACCTCTAACTCGGGAATTTGTGTTGCAGACGTTTTGTCCCCTGTCTAGGTGACATCCTCAGTGCTTGGGAGCCTCCTGTGAAGCGCTTCTGTGATGTTTCCTCCGGCATTTATAGTGGTTTGAATCTGCAGCTTCCTGTTGTCAGTTCCAGCTGTCTGCTGCAGTGGCTGGTATATTGGGTCCAGGTCGATGTGCTTATTGATTGAATCTGTGGTTGAGTGCCTTGCCTCTAGGAATTCCCTGGCTGTTCAGTTTGGCTTGTCCTATAATAGTAGTGTTGTCCCAGTCGAACTCATGTTGCTTGTCATCTGCGTGTGTGGCTACTAAGGATAGCTGGTCGTGTCGTTTCATGGCAAGTTAGTGTTCATGGATACGGATCGTTAGCGGTCTTCCTGTTTGTCCTATGTAGTGTTTTGTGCAGTCCTTGCATGGGATTTTGTACATTGTTGGTTTTGCTCATGTTGGGTATCGGGTCCTTTGTCCTCGTGAGTTGTTGTCTGAGAGTAGCTGTTGGTTTGTGTGCTGTTATAAGTCCTAGTGGTAGCAGTAGTCTGGCTGTCAGTTCAGAAATGTTCTTGATGTATGGTAACGTGGCTAGTCCTCATTCCGTTGTCTTTCCCTTAGGCATTTGTTGATGAAATTGCGGGGGTATCCGTTTTTGGCGAATACATTGTAGAGGTGTTCTTCTTCCTTTTTTTGCAGTTCTGGTGTACTACAGTGTGTTGTGTCCGCCAAAAACAGATACCCCCGCAATTTCATCAACAAATGCCTAAGGGAATCTGTTTTTGGCGGACACAACACACTGTAGTACACCAGAACTGCAAAAAGAGGAAGAAGAACACCTCTACAATGTATTCGCCAAAAACGGATACCCCCGCAATTTCATCAACAGATGCCTAAGGGAAAGACAACGGAATGAGGACATGCCACAGCCCCAAGGATTAGCCACGTTACCATACATCAAGAACATTTCTGAACTGACAGCCAGACTACTGCGATCACTAGGACTCATAACAGCACACAAACCAACAGCCACTCTCAGACAACAACTCACGAGGACAAAGGACCCGATACCCAGCATGAGCAAAACCAACAATGTACAAAATCCCATGCAAGGACTGCACAAAACACTACATAGGACAAACGGGAAGACTGCTAACGATCCGTATCCATGAACAGCAACTTGCCATGAAACGACACGACCAGCTATCCTTAGTAGCCACACACTCAGATGACAAGCAACGTGAGTTCGACTGGGACAACACTACTATTATAGGACAAGCCAAACAGAGAACAGCCAGGGAATTCCTAGAGGCATGGCACTCATCCACAGATTCAATCAATAAGCACATCGACCTGGACCCAATATACTGGCCACTGCAGCAGACAGCTGGAACTGACAACAGGAAGCGGCAGAGACAAACCACTATAAATGCCAGAGGAAACATCACAGAAGACTCCCAAGCCCTGAGGATGTCCCCTAGACAGGGGACGAAACGTCTGCAACACAAATTCCCAGCTCAGCGAACAGGACCACAACAATGAGCACCCAAGCTACAAATCCTCTCACAAACTTTGAACCTCTAACTCCCTAGTCTTAGATGAAATGTAACCTCATATTAGACTTCATTACTTTAATATTCTGTCCTGGTTCACACACCCTAACAACACTAGCAAAGCTTGCTTCTCCCCCCCCCCCCCCCCCCCCCCCCCACTCCCAAAAAGGAAGTCAGCACCTGTACCATTAAAGCAAAACCAGAATTATCTCTCCAGAGACTGTCCTGGTGTTCTAGGAATCTAAAGCTCTCCCTCCTGAACCACCTTTGCATTTGCGCATTCGTCTGTCTGACCTTCTATTTCTGTACTCACTTGGAATACTCATTAATTTGGTCTAATAACAGCCACTATGCCAATCCCCCATGAATGTAACTTAGAAAAAAAGATACAGTAGCCGATCAGCTTGTGTTCAGAGACTGAAGGTTTCTTTTCCTTAGGTTCCTGCGGGGCTGTCTGGATATTGTCCAGAGACATTCAGTAAGTTCCTTGCCATGTACTTGCATGGTGCTGTGTAGAACCACATGGACAACAGAGCAGTGCTATCGCAAAGAGTTGTTACATACCTGGTGGTGTCAGGAAAACAAAGGATCGTCGTTGGATACCAGAAATGGTACAGACTGTAAACATATACAAAGTCATTGTTATTTCCAATTGGAGCAAATGTATTATGTTCAGAAGTATTATTCGATTCATAATTAGGAATTTATATGAATAATACTACTTCATTAAAAATATTTTTTCACAATCTGTTTAATGCTCATCTGTATTATATCCAATTTCAAAGAAAGCATGTACACTACAGAAATTATGCATGAACCAAAAATGTCAAAATTCACTTTTTTGTCCTTTTTAAGTAAATGATTTGAATGAGAATTTAGGAAGCATGGTTAGTAAGTTTGTGGATGATACTAAAATTGGTGGTATAGTGTTCAGTGAAGAAGGTTATCTGAAATTACAAATGGATCTTGATCAATGGGCCAAAGAGTGGCAACTGGAGTTCACATTTATCCAAATTAAAGTTTTTTTTCCATTTTGGTAAGGCGAACAAGGACAGAATTTATACAGTTAATGGTAGGCCCTGGGGAAAGCTGTTGAAGAGAGACACCCAAGGATTCGGACACATAATTCATAATTTGCATCCCGCATACGAGTAGTTAAGGTGTTTAGCACACTTGCCTTCCTCGAGTATGAGTTGCGACATCATGTTGCAGTTGTACAAAATGTTGGGTGAGCAATAATGTGTACAATTCTCTTTACCCTGCCAAAGGATGGATGTTACCGGTACTGGAGGGGGTGAGTTAAAAAAAAAAATAGCCTGGGACCTTTTCCACTGGAGCAAAGAAGGTTGGGTGTAACCATATAGAGGTTTATAAATCATGAGGGGCACAGTAAGATGAAAAAGAAAGGTCTTTTCCCTAAGGTGGGGGAATTTAAGACATAGGGTGGATATTTTTAAGGTGAGAGGAGAAAGATTTAAAAAGGACATGAGATACAATTTAAAAAAAAAACTGGTTAGTGTGTGGAATGAATTGCCAGATGAAGTGGTGGATGTAGGTATTACTTAGTGTTTAGTGTTTAGAGACATTTGGATAAGTAAATGAATAAGTAATGATTTGGAGGAGCCAGTGTTGGATTGGGGTGGACAAAGTTAAAAATCACAACACAAGATTATAGTTCAGCAGGTGGTTGTGGAGCAGGATTGTAAGACATAATTTAAAGCAAAAAGTTACAGTGTCATGTAGCTGAAATATATTAAAGTTAGATTAAGTCTTGCACCTTTTCGAGTGGTTTTGCTAGTTTCGGTTCATTTAATATGTAAATCCCAGAACTCTTTTTAAGTCACATTCTCAAAATAACTTCAGGTTTTCTAACAAAATGTGTAATCTCAGCTCAGACAACGCATTAAAGGTGTGAGATTAAAGTCTGTGTCCCAATTTTGAGTCAGACTGGTTCTATTTCTCAAGTGGGATTTACAGAATCTTACATGGATTGACTGTAGGTTATGCAGTTTTTGAGCAAAATGAAATATAATTCTGCAAATACAGATTCACCCCATAAACTTGTGTGCACATGCAGGAGTGACTGTGTGTGAGAGATGGGGTGTAGGCCTGTGAGAGGGTGATGTGTGGGTGTGAGTATGGGGGTACATGTGGGAGTGTATAGTGCAGTGGGATCACTAATATAATGTGACATGAACCCAAGGTCCCGTTGAGGCCATCCGCATGGGTTCCGAACTTGGCTATCAGCCTCTGTTCAGCCACTCTGCATTGTTGCTTGTCCCGAAGTCCACCTTCGAAGATGGTCACCCAAAGGTCAGAGGCAGAATATCCCAGACCGTTGAAGTGTTCCCTGACTGGAAGGGAACACCCTTGCTTGATGATTGTTGGGTGGTACCCATTCATTCGTTGTCATAGTGTCTGCTTGGTCTCACCAATGTCTCTTGCCTCAGGATATCCTTGCCTGCAGCGACAACACAAAGTGGCCAAGCAGAGGCTGATAGCCAAGTCTGGTAACCATGAGGAAGGCCTCAACCAGGGCCTTGGATTCATGTCACACTTTTGGTGACTCCACTAAACAAACAAACAAACACACACACACACCCACCCTTCTCATGAACAAGCTCTCTCTCGTACGTGCACACATACACCCCCACACACCCCTCACAGCCTTACAACCTATCACATTCACACCCAGACTTTACCAAGCTCTCATACACAAGTTTATGAGGTGAATCTGATTTGCTGAATTATATTTTATGCTCAAAAAATGTATATCCTATGTCAATCCATATAAGATTCAGTAAATCCCACATTAGAAATACAACCAGTCTGATTCAAGATTGGGACACAGAGACTTTAACCTCACACCATTAATACATTGTCTGAGCTGAGATCAAACATTTTGTTCGAAAACCTGAAGTTATCTTGAGAATGTGACTTAAAAGGGGTTCTGGGATTTACATATTAATGAACCAAAACTAGCAAAACCATTCTAGAAGATGCAAGACTTAGTCTAAATTTAATATATTTCAGCCGCATAACACTGTAACCTCTTGCTGTAAATTCTGTGACTTACGATCCTGCTCCACAACCATCTGAAGAAGCAGTGCTTCCAAATAAACCTGTTGGACTATAACCTGGTGTTGTGTGATCGTTAACTATGAATAGGTAAGGTATGGAGGGATGTGGGCCAAATGCAGGCAGGTGGGATGAGTTGGACCAAAAGGTCTGTTTCTTTGTTGTATGACTTCTGGAGTTTTAAAAAAATGTCATTACCTATAACTTTAAACTTACATTGCTAGACAAGGCTGTATCTTCATTAGAGACCGAGAAAAGCTCCAGAGTGTTAAATATCTGTAACAAAATAATATAGACACAAGAACAAGCGTTAGGAGCAATATAATATGCTGAAGAATTGGATCAGTTAGAATCGGGATACTTCATGGATGCAAAAATGCATAGTGAAGAGGGCCATATGCAAAAAATAAAAACCCTGAAATTATTGATTGAGCCAGAAAAAGTGATGTTCACATTTATTTCATTGGCAGAGAGTGAGACAAGAGTGGTACTAAATGAAATGAAATGTAAAAACAGTTGGAATAGATGGGTATCTAGAATTAATGAAAGAATATTGCAGCAATTTTTATTAAATGCTGCAAACCTATCAGAAGAATGACCAGAAGCTGCACACAAAGGTGTTAGATGTGCCAAAATCAGCAAATATTCAAATATTTACAGAAGGAAAATACATTGAACAGGTGCTAGAATTTGAATCTTTAGAAAGCAAGTGTGAAGAAAACAGGAATATGAAAGGCTGTAAGAAAAGTCAGCTGCTATCCAGAAAGTGAATAAAAACCCTTGAGAGATACTTGTAAAGAACTTTGTGAGAGATATTTGTTATAGATGCAACTTTTACCTTCCAGAAAGAGATTAACTTGCTAAAGAGCTTTAAAATACAGTTTTAGCGGAGAACTGGTAGCAACAAATTAGAACGGTCTGCTGCCTCCCCAGTGCCAGATTCAAGGATCTCTAGGAGAGAATGCAGAATGTTCTCAAAAAGGAGAGGGGGACCAGCAGGAAGTCATTGTACACATTGGAACTAACAACATAGGAAGGGAAAAGTATGACATTCTGAAGGGAGAATATAGAAAGTTAGGCAGGAATTTAAAAAGGAGGCCTTTAAGGATAGTAATATCTGGATTATTCCCGGTGCTACGAGCCAAGTGAGGATAGGTATAGGAGGACAGATCAGATGAATGTGTCGCTGAGGTGCTGGTGCAGGGGAGAAGGGTTCACATTTTTGGATCACTGCAATCTCTTGTGTGTTAGAAATGACCTGTATAAGGAGGACAGATTATACCTGAATTGGAAAGGGGCTTGGCAGGATTTAAACTAAGGTGGGAGTTGGGAGCTGGGAGCTGGGAGCCAGGGAGATGGTGAGAATAAAAATCAATCTGAGACTGTTACAGTTGAGAAAAGAGGTCATCAAACAGTCAGGGCAGGCAGGAACAAAGAGAACAAGGTGGGATTGATAAATTAAACTGCATTTATTTCAATGCAAGAGGCCGAACAGGGAAAGCAAATGAACTCAGGGCATGGTTAGGAATACGCTTCTGTAATTGCTATGATATCCCAGTCCCATGTTTCAGGGATAGACAGGACTGTCAGCTTAATGTTCCAGGATACAAATGCTATGAGGAGGATAGAAAGGGAGGCAAGAGAGGAGGGGAAGTGGTGTTTTTGATAAAGGATAGCATTTATGGCTGCACTTGGGGAGGATATTCCTGGAAATACATCCAGGGAAGTTATTTGGGTGGAACTGAAATATAAGAAAGGGATGATCACCTTATTGGGATTGTATTATAGACCATCTAATAGTCAGAGGAAAATTGAGAAACAAATTTGTAAGGAGATCTCAGTTATCTGTAAGAAAAATAGGGTGATTATGGTAGGGATTTTAACTTTCCAAAAATAGACTGGGCCTGCCATAGTGTTAAGGGTTTAGATGGAGAGGAATTTTCTACGTGTGTACAAGACAATTTTCTGATTCAATATGTAGATGTACCTACAAAGGAAGGTGCAAAACCTAACCTACTCTTGGAAATAAGGCAGGGCAGGTTTCTCTTGGTTTTAAAATAGAAAAGGATAGATCGGATCTAAAAGTTTAAGTTCTAAATTGGAAGGAGGCCAATTTTGACGGTATTAGGCAAGAACTTTCAAAAACAGAGTGTGGGCAGATGTTCGCAGGTAAAGGGAAAATGAGATAACAAGAGTCCAGAGACAGAGTATTCCTGTTAGGGTGAAACGAAAGACTGGTAGGTATAGGGAATGCTAGATGACTAGAGAAGTTGAGGTTTTGGTTAAGAAAAAGGAGGAAGCAGATGTCAGGTACAGAGCAGAGATCAAGCAAATCCTGAGTGTGTAAAGGCAATAGAGGGAAATCAGGAGGGCAGAAAGGGGACATGAGATAGCTTTGGTAAATATGGTTAAGGAAATCCAAAGGGATTCTATAAATAGATTAAGGACAAAATGGTAACTAGGGAGAAAATAGTGCCAAAGATCAACAAGACAGTCTACGCGTGGAGCTGCAGGAGGATGGGTGAAGATACTAAACAGGTATTTTGCATCAGTGTTTACTGTGGAGAAGAAGAACAAAGAAGATATAGAACTGTAGGGAAATTGGTGACATCTTGAAAAATGTTCATATTACAGAGATAGTCGTGCTGGATCTCTTAGAACGCATAAAAGGTGGATAAGTCCCCAGGGCCTGATCAGATATATCCTAGAAGTCTGTGGGAAGATGGAGGAGAGATTGCTAGGCCTCTTACTGAGATATTTGTATCATCGATAGTCACAGGTGAGGTGCCGGAAGACTGGAGGTTGGCAAACGTGGTGCCACTGTTTAAGAAGGGTGGTAAAGACAAGCCAGAGAACAATAGACCAGTGAGCCTGACATTGGTGGTGGGCAAGTTGTTGGAGGGAATCCCGAGGGACAGGATGTACATGTATTTGGAAAGGCAAGGACTGGTTAAGGATAGTCAACATGGCTTTGTGCGTGGGAAATAATGTTTCACAAACTTGATTGAGTTTTTTCAAGAAGTAACGAAGCGGATTGATGAGGGCAGAGCAGTGCATGTGATCTATATGGACTTCAGTAAGGCACTCAAGAAGATTCCTCATGGTAGTCTGGTTAGCAAGGTTAGATCACATGGAATACAGTGAGAAGCCGCCATTTGGATACAGAACTGGCAAAGTTAGAAGACAGAGGGTGGTGGAGGAGGATTGCTTTCAGACTGGAGGCCTGTGACCAGTGCTGGATCCACTGCTTTTCATCATTTATATAAATGCTTTGCATGTGAACGTAGAAGGTATAGTTAGTAAGTTTGCAGATGACACCAAAATTGGAGGTGTAGTAACAGCAAAGGAGGTCATCTCAGACAATAATGGGATTTTGACCAGATGGGCCAATGGGTTGACGAGTGGCATATGGAGTTTAATTTAGATAAACATGAGATGCTGCATTTTGGAAAGGTAAATCAGAGCAGGACTGATATATTTAATGGTAAGGTCCTAGGGAGTGTTAACAAAGAGACCTTGAAATGCAGGTTCATAGTTCCCTGAAAGTGGAGTCGCAGGTACATAGGATAGTGAAGGTGGCATTTGGTATATTTTCCTTTATTGGTCAGAGTATTGAGTACAGGAGTTGGGAGGTCATGTTGTGGCTGTACAGGACATTGGTTAGGCCACTTTTGCAATATTGTGTGCAATTCTAGTCTCCTTCCTATCGGAAAGGTGTTGTGAAACTTGAAAGGGTTTGGAAAAGCTTTACAAGGATGTTGCCAGGGTTGGAGGATTTGAGCTATAGGGAGGGGCTGAACAGGCTGGGGTTTTTTTTCCCTGGAGCGTTGGAGGCTGAGGGGTGACCGTATAGAGGTTTATAGAATGAGGGGATGGATAAGATAAATAGACAAGGTCTTTTCCCTGGGATGGGGGAGTCCAGAACTAGAGGGCATAGGTTTAGGGTGAGAGGGAAAAAATTTAAAAAGGGACCTAAGGGGCAACTTTTTCACACAGAGGGTGGTGCATGTATGGAATGAGCTGCCATAGTACAATGAGTACAATTACAACATTCAAAATGCATCTGAATGGGTATAAGAATAGGAAGGGTTTAGAGGGATATGGCAAATGGGACTAGATTAGGTTAGGATATCACAGACGAGTTGGACCGAAGGATCTGTTTTAATGCTGTACATCTCTATGATTATGAACTGAAAGTTGGTTTGACAAGACAAGTCAGATCCTAAAATGTGACTTGGCTTGATAGACCACAAGTTTTATTCTGCTTTTCTTTCACTGAAGATCAATTACTGAACCAATTCAAAACAGAATGTCAGTTTGCTTTCAGCAAAAGAATATTAATGTTATTATACTAAGGAAAACAAACTATGTTGCACAATACAAAAATCATTTGAATAGGTCACAAGACAGCTTTTACCCCAGCCCCTCCCACAAACTCCAGTACACAGTCACCCTGTCTCGACTGTGAAACCCCTTGTTCAGCTGGCATTCACACAATATTTAGGTAATGTCTGTTCTTGAGTGATGACACAAGGCAAAGTGACATGAAGATTATAAGTCAAGGGCCTGTCATTACTCAAAGCACATGTATGATAACAGTAATTTTAAACAAATCACTTAATGTGAGAATGCATTTTCTTTTTTTTAACATTACCGAAAATAAAGCAAGTTTATACAACTAACCAGTCCATGCCAGTGTAATGTTGCATTCTAGCTTCCTCCCATCCATCATCAACTCTGCACAAAACCTTCATTTTTTTTTCCCTTCATATCCTTCTTGGGCTTTTCCCCCAACTACACACTATGGTACCAAGTTCTTACCTCTCTGAGTAAAGATGTTTCTTCAGTATTCTCCATTTCCTGGATGATCATGACCTATTAATTTGTTCTTCCGCTGCCAATGGGGACACTGAGGTTCATTTGATCTGAAGTAATTGCTCTATTTCTTTGTCCACAAATGCTGCCAGACCTAAGGAAAGACAGATCCACTTGATTCTGATTCATATACAGCAATTAATTTATTTAACACATCTTTTGTTTATTTACTTCTTGCACTTGCACTCCCCCTTTACCTTCCATCAACCTTTTATCTTTTAATCTTCCCTGCCTTCCATAGAGCTTCCATCCTACTTCATTTATTTTGCTGGAAACCTGTTACACTTAAAACTTTGCAGTTCTGATTGAAATCATCAATCTGGTGGCGTTGACCGTATTTCGCTCGACATGGATGCTAATGAGTGTTACCAGCGTTTCTTATTTTTCATTCAGGTTTCCAACATGCGCACAACATTGAGCTTTAGAGTTAATTTATTTCTATGTTCACAGGAATGGCAAGGAAGAGGGATTTCAGTTACTTGGACAGCTTGGACAAACTGGGCTTGATCTCCTGAGAGAAAGTTGACATGAGATCTGACAGAAGTGTTCAAAATCATGATGGATCAAGACAGAATAGATAGAAGAACAGAATATCAAATACCCCTTTCACCAAACTGTTCAATTTGGTGGAAGGGACATTGATTGAAATTAGCAAAAAAAAAAGGTTCTTTGTGCAGCATGGGGTTAAGATCGGCAATTCACATTTCAATGTTTGGTGAAGGCAGATTCAGTTTATGTAGAGGGAAAAGGGAAGGTAGTAAGAAGAGAAGAATTACCTCCTATCTATATATAAAAAAGATTATGGTTCTAATTCTCTCCGTTTTAAGAAAAGAATTAAACTGTGAATTGCATCTCTATCCTGGTTTTAGTTTCAATGAAAAGGTTGGTTTGTGCATTAGAAAACAAGAACTGGCTTTGATGGGCCAAACATCTTTTAATCTATCATTGTAACTGTCTCCTCTCATCAAAACCTTTCATAATTGTAAAGAATTCTACAGGGATGTGTCTCAATCTCAACCCCTGTTCTTCCCACCCCCCCCCCCCACACACACACACACACACACACACACTAAACTTATCTGTCACAACTTTATAATTCAGAAAAGAGTGAAGTAGCCCATTCAGTCTTTTGAGACTGAAAGTGTGGTGCTGGAAAAGCATAGCTGGTCAGACAGCATCCGAGGAGGAGAGTCAATGTTTCAAGCATAAGCATAAGCTCTTCATCAGCTCTCCTAACAAAGAGTTTATGCTTGAAATGTTGATTTTGAAATTTTAATGAAATAAATATGGTTTTATATTTTAAAGTTATTTAAAGTTCTGTTCACAATTTTAAATTTCTTTTGAACGATTTCATTAAAACATTTTTACCTGAAGACTTAAACCTCTACAGACAACCTCCCAAATTGAATAAGATAGTATTTCCCAAAGTTTTTTCCAATGATCATTTTTAATACTTTAGACTTCATGTAACACCAGAGTAAACATTAGGGTGTATGTGAGTTGTTGAGCATGATTGATGAGGGATAGCCTTCAGCTTACTGAGCAGTAAGCAGAGTGTGATAGCTAATGTTTAAACTGCACTTTTTAAAAGTATCAACTTTTCAGACTTTTGTTGCAATAGTTACACCTCAAAGAGCTGTCGATTAGGCTCCACCTGCGGTTAGGAAAAAAGCCTGAGTATTTCAAGTCTAAAGCTTGAAACTGGCAACCCTACACATACAGGTGGCTCTCTTATAATGCCATAGTTGCATTCCAGTGAAAGCCTGCTTAATATAAAATCGCTTAGTATAAATAAAGGAGCCTATGGAAAAAGTGGGGTTAGGGGCAGACCAGCAAAAAACATCACTCAAAAGTCTAACACAAAGTACAGCACAAGCTAAGTGAAAGTTGAGATCATATTTATTATGAAAAGTAAATTTAACAAATACATTTTAAAAATGTAAGAAAGCTGCTGCCTGTACAGTACCTCTCTAAGAAAGCCGCACTGTTGACAGCTGACATTGGTGCAAGTGCAGAACGGCAGGAAGACCGGCGCTGACATCGCGCATGTGCAGAGCAAGCACGCGAACTGATCCCTGCTGGAATTGTGCTAGTACAAACAAAGCTAAGTGTTCTCGAAAATACTGCTCCTAATTCTTAGCAACGTTATAGCCAAATTGCGCTGCCAAAATGTGCTCTATTCCACAATTACCTGTACCAGAAAAAGACTTGCAGCATTCCACAGGGCAGCAGGCTGAATAAATCAAAGAAAATTACAAAGAAATTTTAATTGATCTTAGATGTTTTCATCTCAAAGTAGAGAAGGATGAGAAACTTGGTCAGTATCTACCAAGGTGGGTTCCAGCTACCTTCACAAGATAGAGGAGCTAACAAAAGGGGGAGTGATGAAGAAAGTGACAACTTTACAAAGTGGATTAGCAGGATAGTAGCTGTGAAAAAAAAAGGCCTGACAAGCATCGAGTGTGCATTGGTCCAAATTATCTCAAAGCTTTGACAATATCTCACTACCCCCCGTCAGCCTCATTGAGGCTGCAAAGGAAACTTGCTGGTGCCATCTGATGTTTGCTGTAAGATACTACATGATGCATTGTGCAAGCAGCTGATGTATTAATTTCATTTGTGCTTTACATTCTCTTTTGTTGCTGTCATAATTTGTATGCTTTTCCTTTTCATATATGACCAACCTCAATTAGACCAAATCACTTTGTACAGAAGCATAAGTTTATAAAATCATTCAGGATGGAAACAGACCCTTTGGTCCAACCAGTCCATACTGAACATAATCCCAAACTAAACTAGTCCCAGCTGCTATCCCCTGGTCCATATCGCTCAAAACTTTTCCTATTTCATGTATCTATCCAAATGTCTATTAAATGTTGTAATTGTTCACATATCCACCACTTTCTCAAAGTTCATTCCACACACGAAACACCCAGTGTAAAGAATTTGCCTCATGTCTTTTTTAAATCTCGCTCCTCTCAACTTAAAAATGTGCCCCCAGTCTAGAAATTCTCCATCCGAGGGAAAAAGACAACTACCATCAACACTAGAGCAGAAAATGAGGTTAGCTGGAAGCAGTTTTCAGTAACCTTCAGGAGGCAAGGTTACACATGCTGTACATTTCCACTGCACCTGAAGTGTATCGATGCATCCACAGCATTCGATAATTAGGCTACTGGAGTAAAAGCAATCATGGATGATCTGCTAGTCTATGGATGTGGAGATGCAATGGAAGAAGCCAGATCAGATGAACCTCAAAGTGAAGAAAAAGATGCCATCAAAGATAACGAATGTAGGGTGTTATGGCAGAATGGTAGTGTCCCGACCTGGACCAGATGGCATGGGTTCAAGTAACATCTGTCCCAGAGGTGTTATAATATGATGATTGAAAATAATTTTCTTTGGAGGTCACAGAAGTCCAATCAATCATATATTGAGTAAAGGACTTTGCCTTGATCCAGATAAATCAAGAGCTGCAAGAGAGATGTCGAAACCAACAGATTTTAAAGCAGAGCAAGTTGTAGTTTTTGTTAGCTACCTCACAAATTAAACAAGAACTTTGCTAGAGGGTGAACCTCTACACGTGCTTACTGTAAACAGTAGAATAAAAAATAAAATACTGTGGATGCTGGAAATTTGAAACAAAACCACAAGTGTTGGAAAAAATTCAGCAGATCTGGCAGCATCTACAGAGAGAAAAACAGAATCAGTGTTGAGTTCAGTGACCCTTCAGAGTCTTTATTTCTGACAAAGTGTCACTTTTTCTCAATACAGATGCTGCCAAATCTGAGTTTCTCCAGCACTGATTTTATACTGCAAACTCTGTCCAGTGGTATTGGCACACAGATGAACCAGTTGTCACTTGCATCAACACCACCAATGATAACACTACCAGTGCTGAGGTACTCTGATGTCTATGATGAAGTCAGCTTGCCACGTGATGCCAGTGAGTCACAACCTGGGAGGATTCCTCTCACAGCAGGGACAGCTAGGTTATTAGCACAAACCAAACAATCTTCCTCAGGGCTGGAGAAGGAACATCATCCCAGGGATAAGCAGATACCAGACAAAACGCAAACAACTCACGTGTGCCATTAGAATACCTGAATGCTTTGAAGATTATGATGGAATGAATGTGCAGCAATGGTCAAAAATGGAACTAGCTAGAATGAAATTTGCAAACCATTGTGCAAGCAACCTTTTTAGTCTTCGAAAAGGGATAGTTTACAGAAATGCACTTGAATGCTGTGAATCCATAGGCACATGCTATTTGATATTGCTGCTTTCTGTTTAAAGAGAAAATGTCATGAAAATCTGCACAAGAAACACACACAAAACATTTTAAATTGGAATATTGTTCCGGGGTCTGATGAATGACCAGACATCCTGAGACTGTAGACTTCATGGAGATCAGAATTCCACCCATGTTACACCACATAACCATGCTGGAAAAGCTACTAAGTACTTTATGCTTGCAATCATGTTTGTACTTAGCCAAGTCAGGTGTATGACCAGTGGATGAATTCTAAGCTGCCAATTGCTTCTTGTACACTGAAGGAAAATTGAATTTTACAATAACATGTCAAATATGATCTGTAACAGAATTACATTGTTTTCAACAAAAGTCTAGAAACAGACATTTATTTGCAAGAGGACTACCGCATTAATCCAAAATGAACATTATAGAAATAGCCCTGGGTTTCACTTTGATAACCAAACATAACATGCTAATTGTATGTTTTGTGAAAGCTGCAAAGGAAACTTGCTGGTGCCATCTGATGTTTGCTGTAAGATACTACATGATGCATTGTGCAAGCAGCTGATGTATTAATTTCATTTGTGCTTTACATTCTCTTTTGTTGCTGTCATAATTTGTATGCTTTTCCTTTTCATATATGACCAACCTCAATTAGACCAAATCACTTTGTACAGAAGCATGAATTTAAAAATATTAATGGGTAAATGCTGGAAATGCAGGGTTTAATCAACATCCGAAAGAAAGCTTGTTAACAAGAATGAATGGAAATATGAACACACACTTTCACGACTTACACAGAGGTTAAAAAAAAAGCTAGAGAACTGACTAATCTTAGGGCAAGGCATCTAATAAAAACAAAGAGGATGAGTAGAAAGTATTGATTAAATGATGCCTGGAGCTCAGAAGTAATATGCCAAAAGGGAGCTCACAGGTAAAAATAAATTAACATTAGGAGAGCTGCGATTTCAATAGTGTTAAGGAAAAGGAGGTTTATAAAGTGGATATCCAGAGAGGTTGAAGGCCTGGTGTGAAGGGGTTGATCAAATATTTTCTTGAATCGTTTCCAGGAGATCAAAATATGTAAAAAGATCCTCCAGATATCGTAACAGTTTCACATGTTCAGCAAAAGCAAGCATCCACTGAAATTCCACAGCTCTAAATGGAAGAAATCCTTCACTGCTTAATGTGTTAAGCAATTGAAACAATGAACTCCAAGGGCAAGCTTCCATGTTGTAAGCTAATAGTTTGTTTAGCATTGCCTGGTGTAGCTCAAGCTCTCCACTTTGACATGCTACATTTGCTAGGCGAAAGTGAGGACTGCAGATACTGGAGATCAGAGTCAAGATTGGAGTGGTGCTGGAAAAGCACAGCAGGTTAGGCAACATCTGAGGAGCAGGAAAATCGACGTTTCCTTGATTCCTGATGAAGGCTTTTGCCAGAAATGTCGATTTTCCTGCTCCTCGGATGCTGCCTAACCTGCTGTGCTTTTCCAGCACCGCTCCAATCTTGACTCTGATGCTACATTTGCTGCACAGGAACATGGAGATGAAAAGGTGCACCATTACAGAGGAACTTCTATTGTCCAAAGGACAGGAGCAGGGAGTATGTCATTCGGTTAATCGAATACCAGATAACAGTTTAGCCAAGCATCAGGACCTTGCTATCTTGTTCAGATAATCTGAAATTCGAATAACTGAATGCCAGATAATTGAGATTCCACTGTATATTTAATTTCAGGTCCCACTTTTCAGCCAGCTGACCTCTTTGTTTCTGCTCACATCCACCAATGCCATGTTGTCAAGTAAAGCGGAAATCACATTGAGCAGCTTTAGCAGGCAGAACAGTTTGTTCGAATAAAAGCAAAATACTGTGGATTCCAGAATTTCCAATTTAATTGGAAATGCAGGTGGTTTAGTGGTGGAGGATAAAGAAGGAATGTAAAATGGGTGATCTGATGTTGGGGGATCAAAAAAACTTTGGTGGTGTGTAAAAGCATCTCTGGATATATTAAGAAAAGGAGAAAACATAGACAAAAACTGCAGTCCTAAGGAAGGGTCACTGAACCCAAAATGTTAACTGGTTTCTCTGCACAGATGCTGCCAAACCTGCTGAGCTTTTCCAAAAGTTTGTTTTTATTTCTGAATTCCTGCATCAGTAATTCTTCCCAATTTAAAAAAAATGCAGATGCTTTGGAAATCTGAAACAGAATGCTGGAGAAACTCAGGAGGTGTGGCAGCAATCTGTGGAAATAGAAAGAGTTAATATTGAGCAATTTTGCAATGAAGCACAATGCAAGCTCAAGGAACAATTCCTCATTTTCTGTCTGGACGCGATCTCAATATGGAATTCAATAATTTCAGAAACTGATCACAATATCTGTTCTCTATTTTTCTTAGGTTCTCTCTCTCCACTTGTGTGTTTAATTTGCTCTTAGTAGAGGATCCATTCTTTCCCTCTCACACTTTAATTTACAGCTACTTTACATCTCTTATTCTCTTTTGCCACTATTAACAACTCCTCTTGCACTTGGGCTCTGCCTCTGCCAAAAATATTTAAAAACTTCAAACACCTTTCAGATTTACTAAGTTTTTCCAGCATTCTATGTTTGAACCATAATTGCCATGTAAATTCTAGGTGTTAAGAAATACAATGCAGATTATTACAGATTGTATTACTTTTCAAATGTTGTATAGTAACATTTTGTTCAAAAATGCTTGTTCAAAACAGTGGAATCTTGTCTGCCAAGGGTGACATAGGCAAATAGTTCTCCCTCAACACTAAGCAGCAACATCTCTTGCTAGTGTGTTGCAATTGCTGTGGCCACCCTTGTTGTCTAAGCTTTTGATCCCTTCATTTATATCCCTAACAGTTCTTGTGTTGAAGGACATTTGGCTATTCTGGAAAATTTGTAAGCAGTAATCATTGGTACATGTAGTAGTCTGTTGGACTTGACGTGGTGCATTTGTAGAGTCTTCTCACTCAGATCTCTCTTGTATTTAGCATGTGGACCACTTCGCTTCAAAGACATCGTAGTGATGCCAACCTCAAATAAGTCATCAGTTTTCCAGGTTTCACAGGTTGAGTGCTTGATATTGTAGGTGGAGGCTCAATGTAAGTTCCACTTCATTCCAGCATTCTTTGGAATTTGCACAAAGTACCTTTTCAGTGAAGCTGAGGAACTGTTGGCTTTTATCTGAGCAGACATTATGGCCGACTTAGATAAGATCATGGCATTTCTTTCTGCTCAGAGGGGCGCAGCTAGACAGTGCCGATGCCTGATCTCGTGTGTCTTCTGTGTCAGAATAATTCATGACAATGCGTTAGTTGCATATTGCTCATTGTAGCAGCAAATCGCAGGCAGACTGTCTATTCTCGTTAACCCATTCATAGCCATTACATCTGAACAGAAGGGCCTTGCCTCATTGTCCATGCCCAAGCTTGCACTGAAATCCCCCAGATGTTCTAACTTAGGTATTTTATCGATAATGGCTTCAAGCCCTTTCTAGGCCTGGTATTTTGCCTCTGTAGTGATGCACAGTTACATAATGAAGAACACATCTTATGAACCTTATTTTTGAGGAAGAGATTCCTATAAATGAGTGTATTGAGTTTCAAACAGAAAAGACTCTCACTGCCTATGAAATCCTTCCCTGCTAGATGAATATGTAATAATTTTCTTTCAGCAAACTATGGTCAGTAAAACAGGTCTTTTGTACGGAAGTTATGCCTATATTCAGCTTCTCAAGTTCTCTAATAATTTTGTGCTGCCAATTGCCCATCAATTCATGTACGTTGTACTTACGTTCCAGCTCAAAGAATTGGCATTTTTTTTGTTTCTGTTTTCTGGTGCCATGGATTCCAACACTGGTTGAATAATGATTCGAAACTCGAGAACCTGTTGAAACAGATGGCCTATAGCAGGTCAGCAGCTGCCCAATGTAAAGTAGCTGGTGGCTGACAAGTGCAATACCATTGTCCTTCTCACCATTGGAGGTGCATAGCATCTGTTCTTAATGCCAATCACGTTGGGCTTATCATAGCTACTGTATTCCCTGTTGATACTCTACAGTCAAACTGCAATGTTCTCTCCAAGCTGCAGACTGGGCCAAATTTACAGAAGCACTGGGTCTCGCAAACATCAGATTCAACTTTTCAATCACCATAGTGAGTCCAAAGAAATTCAAAACATAATGTTTAGCGTCAGCTTGGATGTCGAATAGCCGGAAGCTAGAATAGCACATTCAATTAGCAGTTCAATTCCACTCCAGAAGTTCTGTCAGTATTTACTCCCTTACCCTTTAGCTCTTCTGAGGTATCTACAAAGCAATAGAGCTATTAAACCATAAGTGGGAGTTTAGTTAAATGCCAGGGTGTGCCCATACTGCTTGTCTAGGTGCCAAACCTCCTGAGTGTTGTCTTTAAAGTTTTATCCTTGGGGTGAGGGGCCCAGTCTCGTGTCACTACGAGGAGGAAGATTTGAGGACTTACTGTTGGAGAGGTTGTGTATTGATAAGGACTTGTTCATGTGCCTCTTTTTTTTCCACATTACTGCTGACGAGTAGGATAGGCTGAAAAAAAGCAAACCAGCAAATAAAAGCAGAAAGCATACTAACACTCTTCACTTATACACAAGATACATAAACATTGACTTGTTGGACACAGTTTACAAAAGTAACTCTCAGTCTGAAGTAAAAAAAAGAATCACTTAGAGATAAGGGGAGATGAACATTTCCAAGAATGAAAAGTAAATCAGCAGGAAGGTCCTGAAATGATCACAGAGCAGCAGTAAGTCTGAAATCACAGATATTGAAGATGATCGAAGAGAAGATACAATCAGGATTGGAAAGCTCCGAGAATTGAAGAAGACCCTGACTGATTTATACAATCACAAAGAATCTGCAAAAAGAGGTTAACTGACTGGGCAAAATATTGGCAGAATACAGAGATTATGAGTAGAATTAATTATTTTTCGAGAAGCAAATTTTTTAAATGCAGAGAAACTAATTAAAAACTGAGGCTGTAACAAGCAACACAAAGGGGACTTGTGCACAGGCATACCTAGATTTCGAGAGGACATTTGACAAAGTAGCAACAGACTATGACACTGATGTCCTTAAAATGCAGGATAGAACATGTAAATATAGTTTTACTTTCCTTTAGCAGATTGCACATTTAACATGGTAATTTCCCTTCAATGCAACATTAAAACATTTATATAGAACTTAGTATTCCATACTTGACAGTTTGTTTGGAATAATTCACTGTCAAACCCAATTTACTTTTAAGTGTTACATAAAGACTTTGATTCACTCCAGCTAAGAGCATTTATTATACAATGGCAGCACACACTCTTCAAAATGTCAGTCATCAGTATGCAGCAACTTACATTACACAGTGAATTTCAAAGCAAATGTTGGAGTAGAATTAAGTGGACAATATTCCTAAGTATCACAGATCCACCTCTATTAAGGTTTCCTCACAAAAGATTTGTTCATATTTATAATGATATACAGAAAGCAGATTTAATCAGTGACTGCAATTAGTATTGAGAACATATTCTAATGATAATCATAAAAAAGCCACAAGAAAATAACGAGAGACAAGATGGAGTGAAACAGAATTGTTTTTTTTGTTAACAGTGACAGTGTAACAGTGGAACCAGGATTTCTCAAAAACACTTTCATAACTTCAATGCAACTGATCCTGTTAGTTTTTAAAAAAAAAGTAGAAAATATTTTGAGGTCAAAACACAATGAACCTATATTCACTACAAAGCCATAAAGGTACCTGTAATTAGTTGTATGCAGAGCAACACAAACACAATCTTTTTTCCCATCTAGAGCATATTTTTGGGCCAATTTTCCTTTTCTTTATCTCTCATTCTTGTAAGATTGGATTTTACAATCTTATCAGCATGCACCAACTTCCAACTTGTTTGCTGATGCATTGCATTTTTAACACGAGAGCAGTGGAGCCAACAGTTTGCTGCAAAACATTAAAATCCAGCAATAACCAGTTGGGCTGAATAGCTTGTTTCACATTCTTTGTGGTGATCCTTTCCACCAGCCTTGTCTCATTCCTTAATTTCTGTTCTGCAAAGATTTACTTAGTATCTATTAAACAAGGTTGCACTATTTGCTTTAATGAATTTTACCGGTAATTTATTGTGCAACTGGCACTCCCTCAAACAGATTACACTTACACTCACTTCCCATCTGATTCATTGAATCCAGCATTTGACTATTTTCAGTCAACATATTCTTCTATGATGACAAATCACACAGTTCCAATGAGATGTAGAAGTCTCTGACCCAACATAATACCCTGTGCAAACAGGGCTTTCAAGCAATGAAGATTATGGAAAGACTTCTGGATGTTAGTAGAGTACATGCTATGGTGCACTCTGCTACATAGCTTCAAAAACTTTCATGAAACTAAATGACTGCTGCCAGTAAAGTTCAGAATATGAGGAAAGAGCGAATTACAGAAAAATGTAATTAACATTTTACACAAAAATGCTTTCAAACAACTCATATTTCCTTCACATTTGCTTCAAAATAATAGCAGCAGTTGAGAAATTAGGTTACTTCCTTACAATATTTTCCAAAAAGAGATGCTTCAACAAAACAACAAAAAAAAATCACTGAATCAGAACCTTTGATCAAATATTGACACAAAACATTCTTAAGCACAGCATGTTTAATACTACAAGTTCAAAATATATTTGATTTAAATGTGCATATTTCCCCACCAAAACATTTGGAGGGACATAACAGGTAATTTGGGAGGCAGCTACCAGAAATGCCAGGATAGACAGTTTAACAACTGACATTTATCAGCTCCCATGAGTTTTTTTTATTAACAATTTGTTTGATTAGAAATGATTTTTCTTTTATCACAGCTACCTCAGTTAACTACTCAGTCTCAATAAAAAAATCTGCTAATATTAATTATTCTCTCAATGCAATCAGCTCTACTGAACATGAGTGTCTAGTAGTTACATGTTCAAAATGTGATTTTGGAGAAGATTTGTAGCTCAGGTTTTGGATCGGATTGTAAATTTGCTCGCTCAGCAGGTAGATTTGTTCTCAAGATGTTTTGTCACTGTGCTAGGTAACATCAGTGAGCCTCTGAAGAAGCGCTGGTGTTCTGTCCCACTTGCTACTTATCTGTCTTGGTCTGTTGTGGTGGGTGATATCATTTCCAGTTCTTTTTCTGAGAGGTTGGTAAATAGGGTCCAAAACAATAAGTTTGTTAATGGAGTTCCTGTTTGAATGCCAGGCTTCTAGGAATTCTTGTGCATGTCTTTGTTTAGCCTGTCCCAGGATGAATGTGTTATCTCACTCAAACTAATGTCCGTCTCCGTCTGTGCGTATGGATACTAATGATAGTTGGGCATGTCTTTTGGTGGCTAGTTCATGCTCTCACATTCTGATGACTAGCTTCCTGCCCATTTGTCCAATGTAATGTTTGTTGCAGTCCTTGCTGGGTATTTTGTATATGACATTTGTTCTCCTAGTTGTTGATATGGAGTCCTCTAAATTCATCATGAGCTGTTTCAGTGTGGTGGTGGGTTAGTGGGAGTCAATGATGCCTAGGGGCTGGAGTAGTCTAAAGACATCTCTGACATGATGACCAATGTATGGCAGGGTGGCTCGTATTCTTGGTGTATTGTGTGGGAACCGGTGGACTGCATTTATCGGGTGCCCGTTGTTCCTGAATACATTGTACAGGTGTGTTTTCTCGGCTTCTTGTAGTTCCCTTCAGAGTCGAGAAAAATCACCTGCACAACGTATCCAGGAACAACGGGCATCCGATAAGCACAGTCCACAGATTCCCACACAAGACAACACAACACGCCCAGAAGTACTAGCCACCCTGCCATACATTAAAGACATCTTGGAGATGACGACCAGACTACTCCGGCTCCCAGGTAACAAATCTGCCACCACGCTGAAACAGCTTCTGATGAATTTAGAGGACCCCATACCAACAACCAGGAGAACAAACATCATATGCAAAATACCCTGCAAGGGCTGCAACAAACATTACATCGGACAGACGGGCAGCAAACTAGCCATCGGGATATGAGAGCACCAACTAGCCACCAAACGACATGCCCAACTATCAGTACTATCTATACACACAGAGAGGGACACCAGTTCAAGTGAGACAACATATTCATCCTGGGACAGGCTAAACAAAGACATGCACAGGAATTCCTAGAGGCCTGGCATTCAAACTGGGGCTCCACTAACATACATATTGATTTGGACCCCATTTACCAACCTCTCAGAAACAGAATGGAAAATGATATCACAGCAGACCAAGGCAGATAAGTAGCAAAAGGGACAGAACACCAGCCCTTCATCAGAGGCTCACTGATGATGTCATCAAGCAAGGTGACGAAACATCTGAGAACTCAGCAAGCAAACTTACAACCTGACACGTTCAAAATCTTCAAACTTGCCCAGTACAGAGGTCCATTTCTGTGCAAAGTTGACTGATCTCAGTCTGGACGTCAAAATCAATAAATGCAATTTGCTTACATTCTCCCAGATAGACACGTAGACAGGTCTGGGGTGAATGGAGTATTCACACCAAATGAGCGCAATGCCACCTGCTGTAGAATCACAGATTTATCACAAACTGCAAGACTTTGAAGTCCCACTGATTACCTTCAGCGCAGCACGGATAAAGGGCATGTAAGACCATAGTCAATTCCCTATGATCCTCAGAAGAGGCAAGAAATGATGAGGGAAAGGGGGAAAGAGAGAAATGAGGAAATATGATTTGGTATTTTCAAAGTTGAAAGTTCAAGATTCTACACAAACTTTAAACAACACTTAACATTTCCCTTTTAAAAAGTGAATATGTTTTATTAAAGACAAAATGAGCACTAAGGGCAACATTATTAGAATTGAAACATCTTCTGGAAATAAAATAATGCAAGTAGTTTTGAATTTCATCAAAACCAAGATCAAATGAATCATGTCAAATCAATTCTTTTGCTTCTAATGGTGGTATTCAAAATGAGAGCTTTTTGATTTTGGTGCACTTGTCGCCGAGTATCCTGTTTATTAATAAATAAAATTAACAATGTAATGACTTGACTTTCTACCACCAGCCCTTTACTTTCCAAGACTAGTAATATTTTGCTGTAATGGATTCTGGTTTTTCAATTGAAGTTCCCCACCAAAATCAAGTCTGGGCATACCTTTGTATTTACTACAGGAAATATCACCAGCATGCTGAATACAAAATAAAAATGACTGAATTCCATCAAATGCAACTGCAATATTCACAGATTCCCAGTTTGCGTTGATTGGAACTTTTACAATGGTTACTCCAATAAATACAGGCAACTGTGAGACTGCAAAAGGATGTTTCACCATAATGCTACAAACAGACTAACCTATTCTATAAAACAATGCACAATTGATGAGATCCAGGCTTATTTACTTAAAGCAGAGGAAGAGGAATAGGTCATTTGGATCTTCTAATCTGTTCCACCATTCAATAACATTGTGGCTGATCTAATTGTGGCCTTAATTCCATAATCCTGCCCCAATAATCTCAGTTTAACATATATCAAAAAGTTGTCTTTAAATTCATCTTGAATATGTTCAGTGTTCTACCCTCACTGTTCTGAGATAGAGAATACTAAAAGTTAACACCCTCCCCCACCCCATAAGAGATGCCTAATTTTCATTTTAACATGGGAGCCTCCTTATTTTGAAACTCTCCTGTTTCCCAATTTCTCACTGAAAGAACCATCCTTTCAGCATCTACCCTGTAAAGTCCTACCGAATCTCATGGTTAAATAAGATCACCACTCATTCTGCTAGATGCCAATGAGTATGGAAATCTGTCTTTTTACACAAGGTAATCTCTTCAGCGTAGGAGTCAAACTACTGAACTGCTTTGAAGTGCCTCCACTCCAAGTACATATTGCTATGTATAGAAAACCAAAACTGTACATGGTACCCTATCAGTCTTACCGATATCCTGCATGGTTTAGAAAGACTTTGCCATTTTTATACTCCAGCCCCTTTGCAGGAAGGCCAAAACTCTGCATCCTTATACATGAACATTCTGTGATGTATCCCAGATCTCACTGTTGTCTTTTCTAAGTTAAATATTCTGCTTTTCCATTCTCCCCAAAGTAGTAAATATTCTCATATTTAACAAATTGTTTGCGCACACAGTCAATTCACCTCTTTGCCTTACATTAAATTCAGGATTATGTCATCCTTAATTTCACAATGCAAAGTAAATGCATAAGCTAACTGTCTTCACCATTTTTCACACATTTGATTTTCTAGATTTAGAAGCTTCATTTGTCTCCTTTCTGCAGTTCGGAAGCTAAGTTTCTCTGCATTCATTTACTTTCAGCATTTGTATTTATTTTCTGATTTGCGCTTCCTAATTTATTAGTCTGTATTCCTGTTCAATAATTCATAATTTATTTCCTTTTACACTGTTCAAATTAATAGAACATTTGTTCAGTACAGTTGTTGTATAATACTTGCAGAGGAATGCAGTTAGAGTTTTAATTTCAAATGCATTACTTTGGAGTCCACCATACAGGCAAGATTTTGTTCACTTTTCATTCCTTTTCCACGCTGGTTCCTTTGGAGAAATTTTGTCATATGGTCTTGTCAGGGCTGGTGCTACTTTGCATCCTTGGTGATACCATCTGTGTATTCAACATGGATGATGCTCTCCACCTAATACCAACAGATTTTCCAAAGTTACAAAAGGTTTTTAAAGAAGGCGAGTGCTTGAAAACCTGTGCACAAATAAATAATGGACTGAAGATTCAGGATTAGCATTAGAACCGTGAATACAGAAAAACACACATGTCCTGAGATTAAAGCATGAAAATATTTTTCACAAGTGATTAATGAGGCTGTGATTGTAATGTTATATTCCTATTCTGAATGTTTGCAGTTATCAATTTATTGATAATTTTGACTCCACATTACAAATTGCACTTTCCCATGCAAAAGTCTCCCTATTCCAGTTAGGATTGATAAGGACATTCCTGAGTATTTAATTGTAAAATTTTACACTTCGGGTAAGAAATCTTAATGCGTGAGAACGGAATACTTCTAGTCTCAGGCACCCAGTTTAAACTCTTGTCAGGCTACAGGTAAAAGACAAAATGGTTTAATACAACACCTTAGCATGGTCTCTCAAATATCTCAAAAGATATCACATTATAAAGCATTCCAATTACATTACAGAAGAAATGAGAGCACAAGTATCATATTCGGTCCACCTAGACAGTTCTATGAGTCAATAAAATTATGGCCATGACTCAATTTCCTTTCCTGGCCCATAACCCTCAATTGTCTTGTCAACCAAAAATCTAATTCCTTCTTAAGTATATTCAATGACTCAGCAACCATTGTTCAATGGAAGACATTTCCAAAGATTCACAATGCTTGGAAGAATTTCCTCATGTCCATCTTAAATAGAAGATCCCTTTAAAGTTGTGTCCCAAAACACCTCAGAGTAGATGTTTCAAAAGGATCACCAACTGAACTGGAATATTCATGTAAATTCTATGGCGACAAGGGCAACATTCCCTCCACCACAAATAGTAGCAGCAGTATAAACAATCTATAGGATGCAATGCAGAAATTCACCCAAGATCCAGTCAGCATCTTCCAAACCCATAAACATTACAATCTAGAAGGACAAAGGCATTTGATACATACACTCTCTGCAAGTTTCCCTCCAAGCTACTCATAGACTGTCTTTCTTATCAGCATTACTGGTCAAAATCCTGGAATTCCTTTTCTAATGGCACTGTATCCCTACAGCAAATGGACTGCATCAGTTCAAGGCTGCAGCTCACTGACACCTTCTCAAAGGCAACTAGGGATGGGCAATAAATGCTGGCCGACTAGAGACACCCATATCTTATGAATAATTTTATTTTTAAAAAATCACCTCAACTCCAATGAGAAAAGGCCTCTTCCTTTCCCTGAAAAGGAATCCTGTCATTTTAGGAATCAGCCAAGTGAATCCTTTCCAAACTGCTTCCAATGCAATTATCTCTCTCAAAGTCCATCGTATTACTCCAGATGTAGCCTTACTGAGTCCCATACAGTTATTAATAAAAGTTTCCCTATTTTATTACAAGGGAATGGAGTGAAAAGGGTAACATTTCATTTGGCATCCTAAGTTCATGATGTAATTGCGCAGATTTGGGATTCATTTATAGGACAACCAGCTCCTTCTGTACCATGAGTTTCTGAATTTTCTTTCCAATTAAGTAATATCGTTTTTCTGTTCTTTCAACCAAATTATACCCCACTTGCCAAATGTTGGCTCACTATCTATATTGCTTTGTAGAGTCTGTCCTCTTCATAATTGCCTATTTTCATGTCTTCAGCTACTGGTCATTAATATGGATTGTAAATAGCTGAAGATCCAGCACTGATCCCTGTAGCATCAGTTTGCTAACTGTAAAATGGCCCATTTATCCTGACACCTTGCAGCCTATGAACTATCCAATTCTATATCTATGCTAATGCCATGGGCTCTTATCCTGTACATTAATATTTTATGTCATACCTTATCAAACTTATCAAATTCAAATTTACAAAACAAACTGGTTCTATTTTATCACACTGCTTGCTATTTCCTCAAAGAAATCTGAAATTAGTCAAGTATAATTTTCCTTTCACAAAACCATCTGTCTGAACATATTACTATTTTCTAAATATTCTGTCTCTTTAATAACAGACTTGAACATTTTCTTCACGGTAAACACTGCTAGCTGGACTATAGTTTCATTTTTTGTCTTCCTACTTTCTTAAATTGAGGTGTTATGATTGCAGTTTGCACTCTGCTGTGACTGTTGTTGAATCCAGGAAATTTTGGAAAATTGCAATCAATGCATTCACTATCTCTGCTGCCATTTAATACTCTAGAATACAGGCCATCAGGTCCAGGAAACTCATCAGCTTTCAGCTCCAATATATTACCCTTGCATCTAATGATCTGTTGGCTTTACATTCACTCCCTTTTCTTTCTTGATTTTCAACCATTCTTGGGAATTTTGTGTGTTTCCACAGTGAAGTCTGGTACAAAGTACCTGGTCAACGCTTCCATTATTGCTCTTTTCCGCCAGTACTAATTCCCCAATCTTGTGGGGGAACCAGAGATATTCCTTTTCTTTTTATATACTTGCAGAAATTATTATATTTTTAGCTAGCTTTTTCCACATTCTCAATTCTCCCAAAATTAAAAAAAAAATTCCTTTGTTATCTGGTCTGTACCAATGTGTGATCTTTATTTCCCTTCTCATCTCATATCCATTCAGAATACCAACATTGTCTCCAGTTCAGACAATTTACGCTACTGTTCCAACTTCTTACAAGTCAAGGCAAGACTTCAGAAACTCATTTCAACATAACCATGTTTTGATCATTAGCCTTGGTCTACATTCAAGCCCAGCTACTTGGGTAAAAGTGCATTTGTGCTGAGTTGGTCCACTGTGCACTCTCCCCACCTTCCTATTTTCATAACAAATTCCTTTTGCCCTTTTCAGGTGAAAATTCCAGAGCTTTTTCTAATGATTGAAGGAATCTTCCTTATATGATCATCACATCTTAAACAAACAGCTGTTTCCTGCTACTGCGTTCCACTTTCCTACACCGAATAGGAGGGATAGTATTTCAATAGAAACTCTTAACTTTGCCAAAATCTTAAGAGGAAGAACTTGTTTTTAAAAGGAAAAAAAAATATTTACCTCTTGCACCAATCATTTAGGCAGCAAGTGTCAACGAGTTAGCAGAAAAGAATCAAAATTAAGTTTTATGTTTATATTTATTACAGCGTTGGAGAAAAGAACCGTTTCATTCAAAACCAACCCAATGAAGACAATAATTTAGCGAATTTGTAAAATTACATTTGCCAGACTTGTCTTTTTTTCTCAGTTTAAAATGCACGATTTGCTGAAGACCGAAATCTACAGTAAAACACCAAAATTTCATCAGTATGTTCCAATCTGACTGCAAATAGGAGATTTACATACTTGTTCAGCAACTCTACAGCTAAACACAGTTAGAATGATTTTAAACACATCTAAAAAGGCAATTCATTTAGAAAGATCTTGCTATTCCCCCAACCCCCACCACCCCCCAAAAAACAAAAACAAAGTATGGTAACATCCCATAACCTGCAGTCAGCACAATAAACACAGTTGACGTTCCTGAAAACTCTGTAAAGGGGTGCAGAAAAAACATCCCTCAATAAAACATTAGCAACAAATATTGAACACAAAACTACAATGTAGAATTTTTTTTCTTTTTTATAACCAGACTACAAGGTAAGAAACACAGAACAGCTACAATGTTATCAAGAATCAGCACAAGGGTTGTCCAGGCAAGATAATATTTTACATAACTTGATACACATTGTATAGAAGTGGGTTTAAACAAAAGACCATCTACAGGTAGTGTAACTGTACAGAGATCCCAGCACGATTGTAGTGCCACTAAAACTGTTTATTATCCTCTCAATCACGTGTCTGCAGTTGTCTCTTTCTTGCGTACAAAGTTTTCCTCTGGATCGATAAAGGTAACAGAGGATGGAACCAATCCAGATTCGAGGTGTGAATGTACGTGTGGGCGCGGGGAAGGAATAGCGGGAGTTGGGGAAAAGATATACGATCCTCTCAATCTGCAACCCACTGCACAAATCATCGTTCAGCTACACAGGTATGGAACAAGCCACTGATTAACACCTTGCAACTGGAGAGGAGGGCTCACAGAAGCAAGAAAAAAAAATCTGTGCCACCAAAAAAAAGGTCTTCGAAAGTAAACCACATTGTGTAAACGTCCCAGATAAAATGGCTACAATATGGACAACATCGGATCTTATACCTAGACTAGCGCCTTATTCAGTTCAGCACAAAAATACACGGGTTCAAAGGATGAAGCAGAGGAGGTCTGTTCGGGTGCTAGAGGCGTTTACATTTTTTTTTCTTTGTTTCAAAAAGATGCGATGTGTAACGTACAGTCCTTCCAGGAGAAGGGTTTTTATGTCTTGAATTTTTTTTTTTGTCCTTCATGTTTATGGAATAAAAGAAGTTCAGCCTTTTTATTGCGTGAAACTCAAAATTGGGGTTTTGCCCCCAGTTCCTCGTCAACACGTTGAACTGCTTCTTGCATACGTTCTTTAATCTTCCAGAGGGCAGCCGTTTCATCATTCTGGTCCTGGAGAAGGGGGAAGGGGAAAAATCACACGCTCATCGTCATGCTGGGGGAATACTGAAAGAAAGTGACAAAGATTACATGGGTTGGAACCATACAACTTCCACCAGACCAATTCAGAAAATCTGGGTTCTACTAAACATGGCAGATCTGCAAATATAGTTGGCTGTTCAGCCATAAGCAATCATTCAATCCCCACCACCATGGAGGGAATTTAAAGACAGATTCCCCTCTCCTTCATACTGACAGAAAGCTGAGCAATCAAGTTATGGGTCTCCAATAACTGTAGGAGTTCCAAGCCAGGGGCATGAGTATAATTTAACCTTCATATAACCACCGCCCCCAGCCCCTCCCATTCTCTAATGTTTACCTCCTACCCTCTCCAACAGAATCAGAGCTCCACGCAAGAACAAGCTCGAGTTCAACAATTTAGTAAACATTTATGAAAGAATTGGATCTTCCATTCGGAAGAAAAAAAATTGTATCTTCAATTCAAGATCTTTTCTTGCAAACTGACTGCTGTGGGAATTTACTGATTGCTACTTTGAGATAAGTAATTCCCACCTTATTCACCTCAGCACACTACTGCATTTTGTGATCCCTGTAAAATCCTCACTGCAAAAAGGGAAAATGACCAGCACTTGGGAATTAAAATAAATGTCTTTTGTTAAAAATTGATTTTGCCCATCTCCATTTTCCTGTCCTTAATCTTTCTTCCCAAGGGTAATGACTCATTTTGTGCTTGGTTTCAAGTTCTGATAGTTCTTCAGCATTTCAGACTCTTATTAGAAACTAGGGATTCTTTTCATTAGAACACAATGTTTAGGTGGAAATTTTACAGAAGTCTTCAACAGGACAGTTTTGATCAAATAAAAGATTACAAATATTTTCAGCAAGTGAAAGAACACAATAGTTGAAACTATCTATTTTTATGGATTCTAATAATCATGGCTGACTTGAAAACAGAATTTGCTGACTATCACCAGAAGGGTGATGAGAAAGGACACTTTGTAAGAGAAAAAGAGAGTATATGGGGAATGATGTTTGCAGAGAGCAAACATGCTTAATGGACCATATAGTCTTGTTCTGTTCTGTAAAATACTCCAATCTTTTTAAATGGCGATAAAGTGTCACAGAAGCCTAATCCTATTCTTCCTTAATGACCAGACTGGTGTACTTTCTCTCCTTCAGCATGGAATTCTGGGGCAGATTGTAGCTGAGGTATCAGAAGCAGAGCTGAATCTCTGCACAAACTGAAATTTAAATCCAAAGCTATCCCACTCTCAATTGGTCAGTTTTCTGTTTCCAGTTGGAGGAATTTTGTGTTGGGCACACAGATAAAAAATGTTGAAGGAGACAAATGTTTTGCAATTACAATTGTCTCTATCACAGACAGTTTTATACAAAGCAGGTACAACTAACCATCAAACAACTGGTCATCTTGTAATTTTGAATAAATGTATTGTAACAAATATGCCAGTAAGGAAATTGAGTGATACAAAGAATTTCATTCTTTGAAATTATACAAAGCAAAATCTGCCATGGTTACTTGTAATATAAGCATTCTTCTCTGACCTTCACAGATACTCACATTATCATTTTGGAAGGAGTGGAGAAAATTGCCTCCTAATTCACCGTCATCCCTTGGAGTGCCTGGAGGATTAGTAATGCTGCTCATGTTGTTGGGAGAGTTCTGAAAATTAAAGAAATGATTTCCACTGTTAATAAAATTAGGGCAGTTCTCCCTGTAACGATACAATTAGTTTATCATGTATAGCAAGCAAAGCCAAACTACACTGCTTCAAAATCATAACTTGGAATTTAAATGGATGATGCTGCCTGGACAAATTTGAAATTTATACCTTCATCATGGTATGTGTGGCTCCCACCCCACTGTTTTCGATGTATGAGGTTGATTCGACTTTAATCTTAAGCATGGTACATCAGCTCACAGAGAGAGTGATGCAACTCAAAATTCTGGAAGGGCACCTATTTTTGAAAATGATTATTGGTAGGTCAGTCAATCGCTGGATTACATCTGCAATTCTTAACCCTTGGGTTTTAGTGCATAGAGTTGTTAGTTCCCCATTTCCCAATTGGAATGGTCCAAAGGTACAAAGCAATGTAGAAAATAGTACCAGTAGACCATTTAGCTCTTTGAATTTGTTCTTCCGTTCAGCTAGATTATGACTGACCATTCTCAACATCATTTTTCCAGTAACCATAAGAGAGAGAGAAGTAGGCCATTCAGCCCATCAATTCTATACCACCATTAAAGATCATTGCTGATCTAGCAATCCTCAACTCCACATTCCTACCTTTTCCTTAAAACCCTTGAAATCTCATCCAAAATATACTTAATTGTGGAACCACCACAGTACTCTTAGGTGGACAGAACTCCTAAGATTCACTGGTTTCCGAATGAAGAAATTCCTTAATTCCATTTGTGAATGATCTACCTCATTCTGATACTCAATCCAGTTAATCTAGGCAATCAGAACATTCTTCCAGCATCTATCCCGTTAAACCCTCGAAGAACTTTTCATGATTCAGAAATCAACTCTCATTGTTCCAAACTCTCCAAGAGTACAGGTGCAGTCTGCTGATTCTGTCCTCTCAGGACAGTCCCACCATCCCAGGAACATGTCTGATCAATCATTGTTAATTTCCTTTAAGGCAAGCATTTCCTTTCTGTCAATAAAGAGACCAAATCTGCACAAAATACTTCAATCCTTTTGCAATACAGGCCGAAAAACCCCCAAAAATCTGAAGCAGCAAGAATTGAAATAAGAGCAAAAACCTTTTGGAAAGATTCTGTAATTCAGGTGATTCTCATAAGTGGAAGGACAGGGCTAGCCTTTTGTCAGAACTGGAAGATTAAACTGCACAGAATAGATCATGTGGCCCAAGCAGTCCATGCATAGTTTCTGATTGTTCCATCATTTCTCATCTAACTCTGCTATCATAATTATCTATTCTTTTCTCCCTTACAGGTTTATCTAGTTATCGCTTAAGTGCATCTTTATTATTCGCTTCAACTACTCACTGTGGGAGCTAGTTCTTTATTTTTAACCACTCTTTGATAAAGAAAGTTCTTCTAAATGAACAACAAGATTTATTGTAGACTCATACCGATAACCTCTAGTTATGCATTTACCTACAAGAGCAAACTTTCTCGCTGTACCCACTTTCAATAATTGCCGACAACCCTATTTTAGGTCACCTCTCATCAGTCGGGTCCAGGAGAAAAAACAGAGGCAGCCTGACAATCCATTCAGGATAGGTAAACTGATGCATGTCTAATCTAGTAACATTGCTACCTTTCTTCGCTGCACTCTGTCCAATGCCTCTCTATTTGTTTGATAATATGTCCTTCTCATACTCTATGTTTTCTGATATGAAGCCAATTAGCGATCCACTCCCATCACTTGTCCCCTGACTCTTCATTCATTAATCTATTAGGGGCACCATTTTGAAGGCCTTTGCAAATTCAGGTATGTTACATTTCCTGAATTACCACCACTTCGTCTGTTATCTCCTTAAAATTATTCAGTAAGATAGGGTAAACCTGATTGTCCCATTTTTGAAATCCAGGCTGGCTATTCATGGTTATACTTCTCATTTCTAACTGTTCTTCTATTCTATTTAGTCAGAATTCCTCAGCACAGAAGGAAACTTTTGCAGCCCATCATGTCTGCACCAGTCAAAGACTGCACAAACCCCATTTTCCACTTTTTGGCCCATATCCTGGAGGCTATGGCATATCTATTTACTGCTTCAATGTTAGAGTTTGATTCAACCTTCTAGGCAGTGAATTCTAGACTCTCACATCCAAGTGACAAAATACCTCAACTCTTAGCCTTTTACCTTTTACCTGAAACCCACGCCCTCTGGTTTTTAGACTCCTCTACTAATGGAAAAAGTGCCTTCTGATCCACTCTATGTTCCTCTTAATCTTACACACCTCTATCAGATCCCCTATCAACCCTCACTACTCCAAGGAAAACAACCCCAGCTTATCAAATCTTTCTTCATAGTACAGACCCTTCGGCCGAGGGAGCATCTGGGGTCTGCACTGTGCCATCATATTCTTCCCATAATTTGGTAACCAGAACAGCATACAGTACTCCTGTTGTGGCCTAAACTGCATTTTATACCATTTCAGCATAACCTCCCTATTCTTGTACTCTGTGTCTCAGCTAATAAAGGCAAATATCCCATATGCCTTCTTAACCAATTTACCTACTGCCCTGCTACTTTCAGGGATCTGTGCATATTCACACCAAGATCCCAAAGGTCCTATCTTCCATTCTGCAATCCCTTGCCTTGTTAACCCTCTGCAAGTATATTACCTCATACTTTTCCGGGTTGCATTCCATTTGCCATTGCTATGCTGACCTGACCAGTCCACTGATATCTTCCTACATTTTAAGGCCACCTTCACTATTTACCACCCTACCACATTTCATCTACAACTGTCTTGATCATATCCCCTACATCTTAGTCAAAAATCATTAATGAACTCCAGCAAAGACCTCATTTCAGAGCCCTATGGAAACCCACCGGAAGCAAACTTCCTGTAAGAAAAACAGCCTTCTACCATCACCCTCTTCTTCCTACATCTCAGTTAACTTGTCACTTTTCCTTAGATCCCAGGCGTCTTTCTTCCTTCCTTGACCAATTTGCCTTGAGGGACCTGATCAAAAGCCTTGCTAAAGTCCATATAGACCAATCAAATGCATTACTCACCACCACTCTTGGTTACCCCCTCAAGAAAAGTCCAATTTTTTGAATACCACCCACAAATTCATGTTGGTGAATCCATATCTCTCCAAAGTGTATTCTATCATTCAGAATTCTTTCTAGTAACTTCACCACCACCAAAACTAGCCTGTCTGGCCAATTTCATGGTCGATCCCATCCTCCCTTTTTAAAAATAATGGTACAGCGTTAGCAGTCATCTAGCAACTTTGTTATGGCCAGAGGGGATTAGAAAATCAGCAAGACCTTTGATATTTCCTCCCTTGTCTTCCTTCAACAGCCTGAGATATGACTCATCTGGGCCTACACATCTACGCACTTTTAAAGTTGGTAAGTCCACAAGCACTCTCTCTTTCTCAGTTAATTATTTCTAACATTTCACTGTTCCCCACTGCAATTGGCTACAACCGCATTATCCTTTTCCATTGTGAACACTGATGCAAAGTATTCATTCAGTTCCCCATACATTCCATTTAAAACTTGAAATCCTCATCACACTCTCATTCCAAATTCCATGGTTGTCTACATGGTTCCAAAGAAGCTCAAAGCGGGCTTGTCATTCTGTGTGTCACGTTCTTCTGGCCATAATAATGATTTCAGAAACTTGAGACCTTTACCACAGTTCCCAGTTACTCTCAGTTTGTTTTGGTGATGTAGGGTAGGGGCATCACTGTTTCCAAAGACTGGGGAGATGGTTGTGTAATGTTAGGGATGATCATCCATGATATCTCCCTATTTTTTCCAATCCAACTCCTGCATGACTACAGCTAGCTCCACCTCTTCAGGTTTTCTGCACTTCTTTTCCCCTTTCTACTCTGCTTTATTCATTCATATAGTTTTTGGATACATTGTTTATTTCTCTAAATTTCACTTAATCTCACATCCTTTTGTCACATCATTTTAACCTGTCATTTAATCACTCGCACTCATGGGCAATCACAAAATCTCACATTTTCTATGCCACCTTGGTTTCCCTGACTGTAATCAGACTCAGGGCCCAGTATGTGGTCAGGTGAAAGACAGTCTATCAACTTGGGGTCCTTTTGGGAGATGACTTTCCTTGCACATTTAAAGAAAACTAGATGGTAATTTTATATATATAGTCAGCTGTAAATTACAGGAATGTTCCAATAAACTAATGCATGTTAAAGCGATTGATTTATCACCTTTCGTGAAACAAAATGAGAAATTTGCAGATTAGCTGTTCAATTCACATGCTATATCTAAAAGAAAATAAAGTACTTTTACCAGCTGTTCTGAATAAGTCTGAGGTACTAAACATTATACATTCATGTAGAAGATTAAATTCGTGCAGCCAAACATGAACAATATTGCACAGCATTTATAAAAGTGGAAGTATAATATTTATCTCTTTTTCAGCCACACTGTCCACCAATTCTAGTTGTGATTCCAGAAGCTCATCTCAGTTTATACTGAATAAATTTAAAGCTAGATTTGTACCTTAGGAATACCGTCCATATCTCCTGATCCTACGGATAGTAAAAAGAAACATTTAGTTTAAAATGTGCTTGTCTTTTATCAATCACCATGTCAGATAACACGAGATCATATTGGAAAAATATTGCTGTGAAATCCGTAGGTTTTTGCACCTTACAAAGTTCAAAGATACAATATTTAAATATTCCACACTTCCAAGTAAAGGAATCCACATTCTTCTCTTTTTAGACTATATTACCTTCTTGTCACTAAAGAAGTCTGAAACCTGCTCAGGGACAATGAATTCTATACTGGGTTCAGTTTAAACACTAATTCCATAAACATTATTTCATCATTACTTCTAGGAGGAAGTCAAGTTACCTAATGATCCATTCATGTGATGTGGCTCAATTCCTCCCATTCCACCCATTGGACCCTCAGAACCAGGCCCTAGTGGGAACTGAGGAAAAATAAAAGTTAAAAGAAATGAAAAATACATGCTCACAATTTCTTAGGTTAATGCAGTTGTGACAATTGACAAACCAACTGTTTAAGACAAGAGTTCAAGAGGAGTTTAGCAATGAACAAAACCAACACAAAATTGGAATGATTCGTAATTGCAATGAAAAGACAATACTAAAAAGATTCCCTGTGGGAATTGTTTTCTTTCTTGCAAACTAAACTTACATTTGATCGGCTTCCTCCAGGTGGCACTGGATTAATCATTGTGTACATGTTGTCACTGGAATTCGTTGAATCTGTATTTGAAGATGACAAAAAAGTCAACATAGGTAACGTCGCATTTATAGATACAGAAACACATTTGCATCACGTGTGCAAACAAATCCAAGCTTCTTGGTCTTAAACGTCATTCAAAACCAATGCTTACATTCTTGTAACCTTTATTGAGCTGCAAGTCACTTGGCATTGAAACAGTTTGTTTTGGCTACAGTGTTCATAATATAGTACTTAAAACACAGTAAAAGGTCTATTTGGTCAATTGATCCATACAGGCATCTCTCATCTTTTATCAAATGAACATAGCCTTCTATCCCTTTTGTACTTACCTGCCTTTGATTAAATGCATCTATACCATTCACCAACTACTAGACAGAGTGAGCTCCACATTCTGACCATTCTCCAGGGAAAGAAAATAGTCCTCCTTATACTTATCACCCTTAGTTCTGGTCTCCCCTGTAAGTAGAAATATCCTTGCTGCATCAACCCTCTCAAATTATTTCACAATCTTAAAGACATATCAGATCACCTCTTCGTCTTCTCCACAAATCCCTGCCTTTCAGACTTTCCTGATGAATATAATCTCTTAGCCTATAATATCCCGGTGAGGCTATTGTTTAACCTCCTCTTGTGTCTTTATACCCTTTTATATGTAAAGCAGATTATACAGTATTCTAAATGCTGTCTAACCATGGTTTAATGCAACTTCTCAGTTTGTCAATTCTCTCCATCTATAAACAAACACCATTGCTTTGTCTGCTTTAAAAGAATGATGTTAATTTGCACAACTAATGTTGCCAATGTATGCATTTATACTCTTAACTGGGGACCCTCTTAGCTCAGTGGGTTGGATGGCTGATTTACAACGCAGAATGATGCCAATAGTGTGGGCTCAGTTTCTGCACTGAGGCTACTAGGAAGGACTCTGCTCTTCAATCTCTTCCCTCTCCTGAGGCACAGTGACTCTCAGGTTACACTACCACCAGTCATCTCTCTCTAATGAGAGAGATGCCTTACGGTTTGGTAAGACTCTGACGATTTTACCTTAACCTAATTCACCTATTTTCACCACACAAATGCCCCCCAGGAGACATTGTTGAACTTAGAGCTCACAGATGGTTTAACCTACGATTTCCACCAATTCAGTTATACAACATAATCACCTAGTGGATTAATCTAAAGGTGCTGATAACTAACTTTGTATTGAAGGGGAGTTCAGGATCTTTCTGAAAAAGATCAAGAGCAGTGTTCAACATTTTAATTCCTTTTTCTTTATTATGAGTGTTGATTGTATCCAGTTTTAATTGTTAATGAACCTCAGCTTAAGGCAGAACAGTTAAAGGAACTCAAATCAATGAAACATCAAAGTACAGTACACTGTCAAAAGCCATTCCTTGAGACTTTTAGACCACCTCGTAGTATCTCTTTGAAATCAAAATTACTAAGGAAACAAAATTTGTAAAATGCAACCAGATTTTAAATATCATGGATCAAACTTTGCACTTGCCATTCACTTGTAACATTCATAATACTCATGGTGTTGCAAGTAGGTTACTGGTACAGGACATGAGGGCTGCAGTCTTCCAAGCCACTGTTTTCACAACAGACCCGTGATTAATCAGTAACTCATGGGATCTACTTACTGAAACCAAGTCGTGAGGAGTAATTAACTGAATCTCTTCATAAATTTATTTCACTGAAAGCAACTTAAGCAACTCAGTTAGGGGTTTATCTGATGCATTGGTAATGCCCCTTTGAACCAGAAGGTCAAAATTCAGGTTTCACCTGATCCAAAGTGTCATAACACACCTGAACAGATTGATTTTTTAAAAAATCCACAAGTTAAAAGATGATGTAAAGTCAGGCACTTTACACCAAGAGCTCTGGATGGCACAATCTGGTTAGCGAAGTGGTTCAAACATGTTCCATGGTTATAGAAACTAATAATTGCATACAGTGGTTTTAAAAATAATTTAAATGGTTCTTCAGTGACTCAAGAGAACCATTTCACGTACAATTAATTCAACAGAGTCAAACATATAGCTCAGGAAAAATATTACATTTCGCATAAATGTAACACAGTTCGGAAATGAGTTAAGTGTGATGTAGTGTGTTATTAAGAAAACATTGCTTACGATCAAAAGGTTATTTGATCCAATTGTACAATTAAAAAAGTAATTAAACCATGCAGTAAGTGCTGATGACACAAGTGAGGGTATTAGCTTGGAGTACTTATTAAATCCAACACATGGGGGAACTCATCAATAGAGAAAAATTATAACATTGCTCATACTGTTGGCCTTCTCGGTCAGTGACAAAATTGTGTGATCAGCACATACTGTTTGAACAAAAATACTTCTTCGGTGTTGGGGTAGAATAAGAGCAGACAAGTCTTTGATTTTTTTTTAAGAAAAGGATTACTGACTGGACATTGGTTAGATTAAAGTGTAGTGGGGGTACTTGTACAATTTTTACAAGAAACTTTGACAAGAATTCAGACTAGCATGTATTTGAGATTTTAACAGCAGTATTGAGACACTCATGGGTAAAATGTACCTGCTGGACTTGGCATTATCGGTGTCCCTGGAGGACCTCCACCACCAGGGGGCCCCTATGAACAAAACACACAAATCAGCCTCTCTTGAATTATTAAAGGCAGTACTTTGTATGTTGCTGTATGCTGGTATGAGGATTTGGTGTGTTGCTAAATATTCTCAATACAACATTACAAAGCAGCCTTCTGAAATATAATGAGATTTCTGAGAGACCAAAGGAACTTTGGGGACCATTCCAAATGTCAAATCAAATTTACATGTCTCTTGACTGTAAACGTTGCAGATCAACAATTAGAAATATGGTTGGAACATCTCCCTTTGATTAGTTGTTTTATTTTCGTGAACCCTTACCACAGAGGGAGACTTGTTTAATTTTTGTAACTTTTTTGTTGCAGCTAATACCAAATATACTGCCAAATTCAGTGCTCTGCATAAATTACTCATCAAATTAATAATATTAAATCTCACTATGACAATTTAACAATTAAAGGGTTTTTTAATAAAACATTCATATTTTCAAATATAACTGATGCACAATATTTTATTGTGACAGTTCCTCCAAAATTAAAAAAAGTTATCATTCAAAACTTGTAGTCTTTAGCACATTGTAGCATATTAAAGTAAAAGTCATTATTTAATTGATATGACGTCTACAGTTGGGGTCAGAGGTACACCATCCTTATGCTTTTTCAATACAATCATCTCCTTTAAAACTCAGATCCATGAGAATTTTTCATCAACTGCCCTTCCCTCTGTGACATCTTACAGGAATGAATAGAGTTAAACACCAGGATTACAGTCCAACAGACTTATTTAGAAGCACTAGCTTTCGGAGCACTGCTCTTTCTTCAGGTGGTTGTGAAGCAGAAGATCATGAAACATAGAATTTACAGCAAAAAGATTACAGTGTTGTGCAACTGAAATGATATATTGAACAAAACCTGGATCGTTGTTAAGTCTTTCATCTTTTAGAATGGGTTGTTGGTTTCAGTTAATTAATACGTAGAGGAACCTCAATTATCCAAAGGACACAGGCGGGGAGTATTTCGTTCAGTTAATCGAAATCCAGATAATGTAGCTTAGCCGAGCATTGGGACATCATGATCTTGCCAGATAAACCAATATTCAGTTAATTGAATGCTGGATAATTGAGGTTCCTCTAAATCCCAGAATTTCTTTTAAGTTGCCATCTCAAGATAACTTTTTTATAACAAAAGGTGACAGATCAGACAATGCATTAAAGGTGAGAGGTCAGAGTCTGTATCCCAATCTTGAGTCAGACTAGTTCTATTTCCAAAGTGGAATTTACTAAATATTACATGTATTGACTGCCTGCAGAATGTATCTGCAAATATAATTCTGTAAATACAAATTTACCCCATAGACTTATGTGTGTGCATGAGAGAGAGAGACAGAGAGAGAGAGAGAGAGAGAGAGAGAGAAAATGAGGGAGCGTATGCATGTGAGTGCGAGAGCATGTCAGACAGTGCATGTTTGCACGTGTAAAAGCTTGGTAAAGTTTGTGTGTGGGTGTGATGGAGTATAAGCCTGTGTGTGAGAGAGAATGTACTTGGGATAGGCAACAACGTAAAGTGGCCAAGTAAAGGCTGGTAGCCAAGCTTGGTACCCATAAGGATGGCCTCAACCGGGACCTTGGGTTCATGTCAAACTACATGTGACCCCATTACATTATACACACACATGCACACATACACACTGTTAGATACTCTCACACAGACCCCTCTCATACACACCCCACACTCTCACCCACCTTCTCACAGGCTTATACTCCATCACACCCACACTTTACCAAGCTTTCACACACGCAAACACATACACTCATTCTCTCTCTCTCATGCACACGCGTACACACACACATATATATACATATATACATATAAGTCAATGGGGTGCATTTGTATTTACCGAATTATATTTGCAGATATGTGCTACTTGCTCGAAAGTGCACGATCTGTAGGCAGTAAATACATGTAATATTTCGTAAATTCCACTTTGGAACAGAACCAGTATGACTCAAGATTGGGAGACATACAGACTCTGACCTCTCACCTTCAACGCACTGTCTGAGTGAGATATCACCTTTTGTTCTAAAGTCTTAAGTTACCTCAAGAAGGTGACTTGAATATAGGTCTGTGATTTACACGAGTGAACCAAAACCTGCAACCCATTCTAAAAGATGAAAGACTAACAACCACCTAGGTTTGTTCAATATCATTTCAGCTGCATGAAATTAATCTTTTGCTATAAATTCTGTGTCTTGTACTCCACAACTACCTGAAGGAGCAATCCTCCCAAAGCAAATGTTTCCAATTAAACCTGTTGGACTATAACCTGGTGTTGTGTGATTTTTAACTTTGTCCACCTCACTCCAACACCAGCTCCTCCATATCAGGAATGAATAGACTCAAGACTAAAGACTTAAAATTTCCAACAATAATCTTCAAGTCATCTACAGGAGCCTTTGTATTTTTCAACATCTACAAGCATTTGAACAGTGCAAACATGTTCAAAATAGAAATACATACCCCATATGTCCCAGGAGATGAGGAGGAGTATGGAATCTGCAAGTGAAAACATCAGATTTGTGAGATTTCAGGTCAAATTTACTAAACATCAGTGAAGCCAATCATAAGCTCTCCACAAGGATTATGAACATGGTTGGAGCAAAGCCTTGCATGTTCAATTGCAACCATTTACCTCAAAATCTAAAATAATAGAAGTTTAAAATCGACTTTGTAAATAGAAGGGAATATGTTGCATACAGGTAACAATTTGTTGTTTTAAATCCTCATTTCCATACATTATTTGTCCTAATGACCATTGTTCACATAAACTGGCAAAAATATTGAAAAATATTTAAATGCAGTGAATGAGAGACAATTTCAATACTCACTACAAACAATTTGAGGCAGCAATTAACAGATTAATAAAATTCCTCAAACTCATGGGGACTAAAGTGCTAGATAAGAATGCAAGTATTTCTCAGGCTAAGTCAAAGAACTTAACTGACTACTTTTGATGTGCTATCATTGTACCACAAAGTCTTCCAAAGATGATTTCTTATACTAAATATTCCTTGGAGAATTAATGTTTAGAAGGATCATGGAAAATTATTTCAAGCTTAATGGAAATGCTTGCAATAGATGGTTTAAAAGTGGGCAAAGTTCACTGTGGGCGTTGACGACTTTTAAAACTACTTCCTGTAAATTACATGACTTGCTTTGCTGTAGGTCCTTCCTGAAGCTGGTGCACAATAATGGACTTGAAGAAGTGCTTGTTTTATTTGGTTTTTCAGCTTCCCTCTAAGTCAACAAGTGGCATTGGGGAACAGAAGACAAACTGTCCAAGTGATGCCTCCCATTTCTGAAAATGAAGCCCTCTATTGAGTTCAATGCAAAATCTACTTGCTCTTTTGAAACAATGATTAAAGGAACAGCTCAAGATTACAATTCCGGGGGGAACCAAGATGGAGGCGAACTGATAGGTCTGCTGTGATAGGGCTCTGCACCAAAATCCAAGTAAGATGGGCTTTCACAACCCCCACCCCCCCATTAGTCATCCATAATAAAAAAAAAATCAATAAAACAAAGCAATACAAAATACCTAGAACATTTTAAACTCCGATTCTAGTGTTCTGGGAACAATATGATGAAGAATAAAGGAAAGGGAGCGCGAGACTCGCAGCAAGCAGGGCACTCCCCTACAGTGTCAGGCGCACCCGTGACCGTGGCCCCAACTCCAGTGGTAGCGTGACTGTACCTGTTGGAGCAACAGAATCTAGTCTCCAAGTGAAAATCGAATCGGCGCTTGAACCAATTTCCGCCATGCTACAGAAGCATGAGCAGGGGATCTGGATGCTGGATTAACACATTGAGGCAGTCGGACAAAAGGATCGTGGTGTCAGAGACTGTGGCAAAGACTCCATAGGGACGGATCCGAACACAAGGTCCAGGTTCAGGCCCTGTTGGGCCAGGTCGACGACCCCGAGAATCAAGGTCAAAAGGAAAAACTTACAGATAATCGGGCTCCCGCAACATAAGAAAGGAGAGAGCCTGGTCAACTTCCTGGAGTAGTGGCTACTGCAGCTTCTGGGGTTGAGTGTCGAGTCGGTCCAGGTGCATGTGAAGCGGGCCCATTACATCGCAATGTGCAGGTCTGGGTTGGATTAGCAACCCCGCCCAGTCCTAGTGCAACTCCAGAAGCAGCTGTTAATGGAAACCTCCAGAAGGCTGGGAAAAGACTCTCAGGTTCTGGTACACAAAGGGTCAAAAATTATGTTTTTTCAACACTTCTTTGGGGCTATAATTAAGAGGAGGAAATCTTATGAAGTCAGGAAGAGATTGAAAGATTTGAATATTGAATACTTTGCAAGGTAACCCGGCTTCAACAAGAGGGTCTTTTTACAATTTTGATTCAGCAGAGATAGCAAGGGATATTTTGAACTCTGAAATAAATGGCCTGGGTCAGACAGGCAAAGAGGAGGTATGAACAATGGCATATCCTGTCCTTTCGCATTTGTTGGTCCTAGAGGCCTGGCATTGCTCTGATAGAAAATTCTCCCTTTTCTTTTAGTAATTTTTGTTATTTGTTTGTTTCTTCCTTCTGGGTGAGGGGCGGTTATTTCGTTTATTGAATACAGATGGGGTTGATGTATGGAGGGGGTGAAGGGGAGTCCACTTTTTACTCTCACGTATGTAAATAATAGCTTTTGTTTGTTTCTGCATTGCTTGGGTTTGGGGTGCAGCCAAAGCTGGAAGGAATCAGGATGGCTGCAAAGTTTGGGACACCCCTACGGTTGAGGGGGGTGGGGGGAGAATCGCTGGTGATTTGTTGTTTACATGTTTGTTTGTTTAATTCAAGAGTGGTGGTCAGTTTTTTTTAGATTTGGTAGTATCTGTAGTGGTAGTTTTTCGATTCGATAAATTTTGTGCTTTCTCCACTTGGTGCACCATGAGTAAACTTCTTCCCCTCAGGGGGCCGCGGGCTGCTCTGGGCAGTCATGACTAGTGGTTTGTTTAAGAAAGGGGAACTATTCCCCGATCAAAAGAAAGAAGGTGCTCTCAAATCTCAGAAAGGAAAGGGTTGACATTGCCCTGTTACAGTAAACACGCTGAATAACATTGAATATTTGAAGTTACAGCTGGGAAGATTTAGTAGGGTATTCTTCACCTCCTTCAATTCTAAAAGCAGAGGAGTGGCCGTCACTGGTACAGAGGAACCTCCCATTCCAAATAATAGAGCAAATTAAGGACGAACATGGGCAGTTCGTCATCCTCAAGGCCTTAGTACACCGGGAAGAGTATGGCTTTCTGAATGTCTATTGCCCCCTGGCGCATCCCCTTAAATTCTTAACTGACGCAATCTCCAAACTAACAGCTCGAGGGTTGTGCTGTACAATTATAAGAGAGGACTTCAACAGTCTCATGGACCCTGAGGTAGACAAGATGCCAAAGGGTCTCTCTGGTATCTCCCTGCAAACCAGGCAGCTAGTGAACTTGTGTTGGGGCTGGTGGACATGGAGATGTCTCCACCCGAATGGTCGGGATTTTATCTTTTGCCCCAACCCACACAAGTGCCACACGAGAATTGATAGGTTTTTTTGTTCCATCAACCTGTCTGGATTTAATGCTATCCTGAAGGATTGGGAACATAGCCATTTCGGATCATGCGGCAGTGAATTTGGATGTTAAGATCAGGGGTACCGGAATAGACACTCGGCACTGGTACACGGATTCATTACTTCTGAAGGATAACAAATTTATATAGTAGTCCACAAAGGAGTTTACGACCTTCTGGGACATCAAATCGGGTAAGGCAAGTAACCCATCGATGCTTTGGGAGATCACCAAGGTGAATGTAAGGGGTTTAATTATTTCATACTCAGCAACCAGGAGAAGGCAGAATGAACAGCAGCAACGGATACTGGAAGCCTAGCTGAAAGTAGCCAAATTGACTTATGATGATAGACTATCTGTGAGTAAGTTACAGCAGGTCACACTCTCTGGGATGCTCTGAATTCACTGCTTACCCAGGCAGCAAAGAGGGAGCTCTCCTTTGCAAAGCAAAATTTTATTCGAATATGGGGAAAGCCAGGTAGATTATCTGGCATACCTGGCTAGAAAGAAAAGTGCCCCGCAGTCCATCATGTCTATTGGAAAGAGAACTGGCACTGTCACTTGCGAATCGAGAAAAGATCAATGCTGTACTCTGGAAATTTGTTGTGGAGTTATACCGGTCGGATGGCTGTGAGGATGGAGCTGCAAGAGTAGAATCCTTTTTTGAGAATCTGGATCGCCCAGGTATAAGTACAGAATAAGCCTCCATTTTGAATGTACTCTTAACAATACAAGAGATGCAAGAGGCAGTAAGGCAGCTCCAAAGTGGCAAAGCACCTGGCCCGGACAGAATCTTGAGTGAGTCCTAAAAGGAGTTCATCAACGTATTGATCGAGCCACTATTGGGTACGTACAATCATTCATATAGTCAGGACTGCCTTCCACCCTCTCTGAGGGAGGCCGCTATCTCTCTTATTCTAAAGAAAGGGAGAGATCCAGAGGATTGTCCCTCATGTAGACCTAACTTGCTGCTGAATGTAGATTTTAAAATCCGTCCTAAAAGGCTAGCTCTGAGATTGAAGGTATTGTCCACTACCATAAAGGAAGACCAGATGGGTTTTATCAAGGGTTGTGGCTCTTCCAATAATATAAGGACGGTGTTGAATATAATACAGCAGAGGTCAATTCCATACTTGGTGGTCTCCTGGGACACGTAAAGGTGTTTGATCAGGTGGAATGGCCGTTTTTTTTGGTGTCCTGGAATATTTTGGTCTTGGGACAGTCTTTGCTAGGTGGGTGGCAGTGCTATATAACGACCCAAATGCAGTTGTCCTCACGAATGATGTAGAATCAGACAATTTTAGCATCGGGAGAGGCAGCCGACAGGGGTGTCCCTTCTCACCGCTGCTATTTATCTCATTAATTGAAATGTTGGCGGAGGCTATTTGGAAGGACTCAAATTATGCTAACCCGGAAAAATCTGTACCTTGGCTGATACGAAAGATGAAATTATTCAGCACTTCCTTGGGTTTAAAACTAATTAAAAATAACAGAAGCCATGCCCGGGGGGTGGGGGGAGGAGGGTGGGGTTAGGGAGAATGCCTGACTTGGAGAATGGTACACAATTTCCTTTCCATTGACCACAAAAGGGCTTTCTTTACTTGGGTATTTTTTATAACCCACACTTTCCACCAACTGTACAGAGTTAACTTTGTGCATTTGTTTGATAGGATAGAATAGGATCTGCAACATGGGAGGGGCTACCAATATCATGGTTAGGCTGAATAGCCTTGATTAAAATGAATGTTCTTTTTATCTCTGGGTGGAGGATCTCCCAGACTCACGCGGTACCAAATAAGTACCCTATTGTCCTATGTGAGTGACTGGGCATGTATGGATTAGGCGTTGACATGGCTTAATATTGAGGCCTCTCAGTCAAAGTGCCCCCTCCTTAACTTGCTGTTTATGGACAGGATGAAATCTGTCGCCAAGCATTGTATAAGCCCGATCAAAGCATGGAGAATGATGAGGCAAGGATAATTTACACAAGACCTCACTGTTCACCCCCTTAGTTGGAGCCCCAGGATTTAGGCTGGAGTCAATGGATTCTGGCTTTAAAGCATGGAAAGTTAAGGGAATCTCCTGTTTAGGAGACTTATTTATGTCTTTCGACCAACTAAATCATAAACATGGGCTACCTAGTAGGGACCTCTTGCACTATTTTTAGATGAGGGATTATTTACAGAGATGGACCACACTTATTGCTCAGTCCTATAAGTCTGACATGGAGAGTAGAATGCTCCGGTGTTCGGGCACTTTCTCAATCAGTGCTCTATATCATTTACAGAGAGGGGGCACTTTGGAAGATGTGGAAAGACTCTACAGGGTCTGGAATCAGGAACTAGTAGAAATTTAATTTGAAACATGGGAGGGCATATGGAAGAATGTGAAGAAAATCTCAATATGCAAATAAAGCACAGACTATGTAGCTGAAGATTCTCCACAGGGCCAATAGGCCCCACAGAGTGATTAGCAAAGTTCAAGAAAGGAGCATTACCAGAGTGCCATAAATGTAAAATAAGCACAGGCACCCTTACTCATTGTCTGGTCCTGTCGTAAGATCCATAGGTACTGGGGTGCCATAGTGAGTGAAGTGAAGGGGATCCTGGGAATTGAAATTAGGGTGGACCCAGCACCTCTTCTTTTGGGACTGCTGAACCTGCCTTCACTAGGTGAACATGGAAAGAGACTATTCAACATTCTCAGGTATTGTGCAAGGAAGAACGTTTTAATGAACTGGATCTCAGAAAACACCCCAGGTCTCATGGGCTGGCATAGATTAGTGATAGAGCACGTTCTTACAATTTTCTTGAAACTGTGGTGCACCAGAAAACTGAACTATTTTATGAGACGTGGTGGTCCTTTTTAAATTATATAGACACTGACCTGTCAGCCATATTGACCAGGGCCTTTACACAGCTGTGAAGGCCGGGTTTGGTGGTCCGTGGGCCGGGGTGGGGGGTGTTGGCTTGATAACTATGGGTACATAACTGATGTTCTCGTGGATAGGAGCCTCGGGAGGGGTGTGTCAAGTGGTGTAATTTAATTTAATTTCAGTTAAGTTAACGCAAGGTGATTTTATCTAATTTGATCTAATCTGTTAGGTTAGGCTAGTACAATTTAAGTCAAGTTAAACTAATTTGCTTAGCACATGGTCATTTATTGAATCTTAATGTGGAAAGACTGTTTTGTACTTTGTGATACTTTGGTTTGTTCTGTAAAGTTGTAGGTAGTTTATTGTTTTTTTTGTAATCTAAGATTGTTATACTACTTTTTGTATTTTTATGATTTTGTAAAAAAAACCTTTTTCAATAAAAAGAATTACATTTCTTGAGCAAGTTGTGCCTGCAAGACTTCAGAAACACTCGAGATTAGTTTCTTGACTACATGGGCCAGAGCATCAATAACTATTTTCACCAATGTCCTTTGGGGAAGGAAACTGATTTCCTTTCCAGGTTTAGCCTATATATGTCTCCAGATTCAGAGCTATATGGTTGGCTTACCCTCTGAAATGGTAGAGCTAGCTTTCCGATCACTGTCAAGTATCAAGAAAAGAATGAAACTAGAGGGACAACCTGGCATTAACCTAGACACCGAAAAGGACAATGGCAAACACAGTCCTGTGGACCGCACAAAGTCCTCCATACCAACTTCTCGAGGCTTATGCCAAAGTTGGGAGACCCATCAGCAACAGCCTAACACAGATGGAGTAATACTTTATGGACTATATCCCTATCTCTGCCATCTTCATCACATCAGGACAGATCCACAAGAGATGATCGCACAGTATGTATAATTGGAACAAGAGATGCTCAAGGAGTCCTCCACACTGACCCGAGGGCCAAGACGACTCACGGCATCAGGTCCTACATTGCCAACTACAACTTGTTAAATAACACCCAACACTACTCTCTGGATGATTAATTGGATATTCCTCCACATTGAGCACCACCTGAAGAAAGAATTGATAGAGTACATTTTGTGCTCTTTTCACTGAGTGGGAGACTTCAACATCCATTATTAAAAATGGTACAGTTTGACCTTACTGACCGAGCTCTAAATGGCTGCTGGACTGGGTCTGTGGCAAGTGATGAGGGAACTAACAAGATGGAAATATCTACTTCATCCCCACTTTTTTACCTGTCACATATACATTTGTCCAGAAGGTCATTTATGAGTGACCACTGCACAGTCCTTATGGAGGCAGTCTTGACTTTGCACGGAGAATAGCCTCCATTGAATTAAATGGGACAAATCTTGAACAAATCTAGCAACTCCAAACTGGGCCTCCATGTGACACCACAGGCCATCAGTAGCAGTATTGTATTCAACCACAGTCTGCAATCTCATGGACGGGTATATTCCCCACTCCAATATTCCAAGAGATCAACATTAATTCAGTCAAGAGTGAAGGAGGGTATGTCAGATGACCAGAAGTACCTAAATATGAGCAATGAAACTGGAGAAGCTACAACACAGGACTCCTTACCAAACAGAAGCAGCAGGCAATAGAGGAAAGCGATCCCAAAATCAACAGATCGAATTTGGGGTCATGGTCTTGCCACAGTCAGCTATGATTGATAATGGAGGGACAAACAATTGACAGGAGTGGAGGCCCCTCCAATATCCACAACCATAGTTGAGTCCACCACATCAGCACAAAATACAAAATTAAAGTACTTGCAATCTTCTGCAGGCAGTGCTGACCAGCAGATCCAGCTTGGCCTCCTCCTGAGGGCCCCACCATCATAGATGCCAGTCTTCAACAAATTCAATTCACTCCACACGGTATCAAGAAATGGCAGAAGACAACAGACACTGAAAAGGCAACAGACTGCGACAACAGTCCCCTGGCCAAGCTGTTCCAATACAGCTACAATAGCAGCACTGGCCTGACAAATGGAAAATTGCCTGGACATATATGTTGCACAAAAGCAGGACAAATCCAATCTTGCTAATTACCAGCAGACGAATCTACTTTCAATGATCAAAGTGATGGAAGGGATCAATAGTGCTGTCAAGTGGCACCTGCAAAGGAATAACTTGGTTGCTGATGCTCACTTAGGGTTTCACCAGGACCACTTGGCTCTTGACCTCATTCCAGCCTTGGTCTAAATGTAGACTAAAGAACTAAACTCCAGAAGTGATACGAGAGTGACTGCCCTTGAAATGAAGGCAGCATTAAAATGACAGTCCTAGCAAAATTGGAGCCAACGTGAATTAGGGGGCAAACAGTACCCTGGCTCGAGTCATAACTAGCAAAAAGATGGTGGTTATGGTTATTGATCATCTCAGCTCAGTGACATCTCTGCAAAAATTCCTCAGGGGAATATCACTAACCCAACCATACTCAGCTGCTTCAATGATCTTCTTTTCATCATATGGTCAAATGTTCCCGGATGATTGCACAATTTCAGTACCCTTCTGATAGGTGATGGCTAATTCTTCAAAAATTGAAAATCTAACCATCAACCCTTGACATGCATTACCATTATTGAAAACCCCACTATCATATTTGAGGGTTACCACTAACAAGAACCTAAACTGGACTAGCCATATAAAAGGTATAGCTACAAGAACAGATCAGACACTAGGCATTCTGCAGTAAATAACTCACCTCCTGTCTCACTAACATCTGACAAATATTCACAAAGTACAAGTCAGGAATATGGTAGAATACATCCCAAATGCCTGGTTAAATGCATCTCCCACAACATTCAAGCAGCTTTACACCATCCAGGGCAAAGTAGACTGCTTGACTCCATCCATCAGCTTCACCATCCACCACAGAAACACAATGACAGCAGCTTATACCATATAGAAATGCACTGCAGTAACTCACTAAGGATCCTCTGAAAACATCTTACAAACCCACAAACTCGACCACTTAGAAGGACATAGGTAGTAGATATGAGGATCACAACCAATGAATGTATGCTCCCCTCCAAGCCACTCACCATTTCCTTCATTGTTGCAGGGTGACAATCATGGAATTTCCTTCCTAACAGCATTGCAGGTGACCCTATACCCAAGTACCGCCACAGTTCAAAGAGGCAGCTTCCCACCATCCTCTCCTGGGCAATTAAACACAGGCAATAAATGCTAGCTGAGCCAAGAACATATGTGAATAAATATTGAAAATTTATGTTTCATCCTTTTACACTCAAGAATAATCAATTGGTAAAAGGTTTTTAGAAAGCCAAGCTCTGCAGAAAAATATTTTTTCTTTTTTTAAAAATAACTAATTGTCGCATCTTCATCGAATACATTGTTTTGATAGTAAGCTAATAATTGTATTTATTAAGAAACCTGGTCAATAATCTTTGTTTAAAATCTGTTGCAAGGTATTTAATAGGCTAACTTGGTAACTGACAAATGCATTTTTATGTTGTGACTGATCGTAGTAATGAGTTTTCAGTTGTCACAAAACTGACTAATGAAAATAATGCATCTCTCAAACAGCACTGTGTTAATCATAGACTCTCAGAATCCCTACAATGAGGAAGCAGGCCATTCAGCCCCCTAAATCCATACCGTTTCCCCAAAATCATCCCACCCAGAACCAACCCTCTACATTATCCCTGTGACCCTGCATTTCCTGCGGCTAATCCATCTAGTCTGCACATCCTTGGACACTATGGGCAATTTAGCATGGTCAATCCACCTAATCTGCGAGGAAATTTACACAGACGTGGGTAGAACGTGCAATCACCACACAAGCAGAGGCTGGAATGGAACCTGGGTCCCTTGTGCTGTGAGACAGCCTTGCTAACCACTAAACTGCCCTATGAACAGATCACATATTTTAGCGACGTAGGTTGAAGAATAAACATTGGTCAGGACTAGTGTCATTGACTTAAAAGATTCTATCAGCAAGGGCAGACAGAATGTTTGTTAAATGTCTCATTTGAAAGATGACACCTCCCAATAGTGAAGTGCTGTCATAGTTCAGACTGAAGTGCGTGCCGTGATTTGGGATCCAGTCTCTGGAGTGGAACTCATGTTCATCTAATTGATGCAAGTTGATGCCACATCAATTGTAGCACTTTCAACGTCACTCCTGTTGTCACAAAGTAGCTACATGCTTTATGAAACAATTATTATTGTGCAATGAAGGTGGCTATCAACTGTATCACCTACCACATTTTACCTAATACCACCAAGGATCTACATTCACTTACCCATCAATGGAGTAACTACTTGAAAATGCTTTTTCCTACGGCAATTATTGCAGGGATCATTATCAACACAGACACTGGAGTTATAAAATCACTTATTAAATGCATCTTGCAGCAGGGTGAGAGCACCAGATAATTTAAGGAAAACGAAAACCAGTTCTTCTCATTAACTAAACAATGTTCTAGAGCTGGGATATTCAGAATAAGTACCTCAAAGACATCTGTTAAAGAGACAAGTAACGTTTCGAAGCTCCCAAGCACACAATTCATCATTTGGTTTTATAAATCATTCAGATGTAATCTGATCCTTGTGTGAAGTATGAATCAAGAAAGCTTCATGTGGAGAATGTGTAACGATCAAGTGGTTAAGCATAAGGACATTAATTTAAAACAAGACCCATGAAAATAAGGCAGTCAGTAATGCATCCAAAACAATCCATGAGGAACGGCGTTAATTGAAGAGTGGTTAGATTGTGGAGCACGCCAGAATATGGAATAGTTGAAGTGAATAGTACAGATGCATTTAACCAGAACCTAAAACACACAAAGTGGAGAGCTATGTAAATGCCAAGTGGCCTATTACTGCACATATTCTATGTAAAGGCATTCTGTCACCGCCAACAAAAAGGATAAAACTACAAGAACAATAATTCTGTTGTAACAGGGTCATTGCACTTGCTATATGGCAAGTGTAATAACTCTTGACTAAGAATTAAACTTTCAGTTTTCAATAGCTACAGGGCCTTTACAGGATATTCCAGAGTTTCATGGCAAAGCTCATCAAGCACCCTGGGAAAAGAAAGGCTGGATCAAAGTAACACTCATGCTGTTTCTAAAATCAATAAGGAATTGCCAGTTCAGCCATTTTGGATTTTAACAGCATCTTAAACCCTCTAAGCGTAGTTCTATCTATCTTCCCACTATAGAAGGGATTCATAAGATTCATCAGTTGTATACAGTGAAAAGAATTAGCATTAAATGTCAGAAGCCACAGAAATACATGCAGGATGGAACACTAAGCATGACAACAATTGAAAAAAAAAACAATTTGATAAGAATGAAGGCATCTCTCTTACTATTTGAAGAAATGTGAATGTAATTGATAATAGAAGCAAGGGAACAGAGTCATGACATGTAAGAACTGGAATTAGGATGAGAAAGGTCATACTGTACTGAATGATTACCTCCTACTGGAAAAGTAATCTGTAATAATTTTTCCTGCTGGACTGCCAAACATCTTCATGGTACGTGGAAACTAAAAAATGAAGAGCTCATCGTAATGGGCAGATGCAGGTAACATTTTGTTTGAATACATATTGAATCAATATGAAAAAGTTTCCCTAAGGATTAATAATCAAAATGAATGGCTTTCCCACCAATTCCTTGTTAAAGTTGATGGTCATTGAAAAGTACATGTATTCCGCCGTAGGTTTACGCCATAAAGAGCGGCCTGCATTGGATGGTAATTGCGCAAATCATTGCACAATAATAATTGTTTCATAAAGCATGTAGCTACAAGTCATATTTTTTTTAAATGATTTTTTAAACAGAAAACTCCATATTAGTTGAATACAGAATATATGCAACAGAAAAAGGATACCCCAAATTAAGTCAATTAGGTCGAAACAGAACACACCCTGAGGGCAAACTGATAGCTGCCTTTAAGGTTATGAAGGATTTGATTGGATAGACTTGAGAGAAAATGTTTCCACTTGCACTAATAAATCCACCAGGGTTTGCAGGAGTAACTTATGACAGTGGTCAGAATGCAGAACTCAATGTCACGGATTAGTTAAGACAACTAATGATATAGGTTCATTTAAGGGGAATCCAGATAAATAAACTGGGAAGATACAGAAGGACACAGGATTAGAGAGAGGTGGTAGGAAGCTCACGTGGAGCAGAAACCCTGTTGGGACAAAAGGTCTATTTGTGTACTAAATACTGTACTACTTACTGAGTTAGCATTGGAAGGATTAGGCCATGGTCGCCCAGCTCCTGGACCCCTGCAATGAAAATTTATTATTTACTTCCATTTATTTTCACAATCTATTAACGTACACAACCAGTTCTTACATCATTAGGTCTGCAGTGGTTTCAATAAATCCTTTACGTATCTTTGTCATAAATTAAAATACAGTACACCTACATTTACCCATAATTATATTTGAGTTCCAAACGCTTCAAAGTCAAAAACTTACTTCAATTTTCCTCAGTTAAGAACATGATCATATCGTGTCAAGTGATTAAAACTGACTTTCCCCACTTTTATCAATGACTTATCTGAACACAGAACAGACTTACATGTTCATCCCAGCCATGCCTGGACCTATTGAATTGGGTGGAGGTCTCATTGAACCGCCATAGTTCTGCAATGATAACCAAGGATCAGACTACCATAACGAGAAGAAAACCAGAGAAAGGGATGGAAGGGAAGAAAAACAGAAGGTTAGATAAGTTATTATGCAGGTCCCAAGACTTGTGCTCAAAACAAAACAGTACCAATTGAAATCAACAAGGTCTGACGCAAAAAGATTTTTTGGGCCAATTGCATACTCAACTGAATATTACAATCCCATGGTGACTTGCTTCCATCATCCTATGCCACCCCCACCATCTCTGATCTGAGTAGCAGTGGGGATTAAAGTCAATCACTTACCCAATAAATTCACAAATCACTACAGTAATTTTCCTCTACTCCCATCACTAAATGTTTTGCTTTTTACTGGCCTTGATATTTGATCCCAACAAACATTCACAGCTACTAAAATATTAAACAGTTAGAATTGTGATATGGCATATCAATTGTTTTCAGGCACTGAATTTTCATTCACAACTAGAAATGTTGAGAGAAAAAGTCCTGAGAACTGGCAAGATCACCTATGACATCTACCCAATCATGTGCATGTTTGGAAAATGCAATATTCCAAGGCAATTTAATAGAGAGAATAACAGAACACCAATCTGAAAGTGTTTAGATATGATTAAAGGTTTGGATGCAAAAACAGGTTTTGAAAAGAAAGAGACACAGAGAGAAAATTTCACAAGATTCAATAAATTTGAGCTGTGGTAGGTAAAATCTCTGTCACTAGTCACAGGAGAAGATTGATGAATGAGCGCCAGGGTGGAATCCTGAAGAACATGGGAGGGGAACTAAGTTTAGAGGAGGTTGCAGAGGTAGGATTGAGTGAGTTCAAGGAAGTTGTGAAGATGAGGCTATCAAAACATACATTAGGAATTAGTGCAAGTTTACAAGGACAAACATTCATAGTCATAGAGGTGTACAGCATGAAAACAGACCCTTCGGTCCAACCCATCCATGCTGACCAGATATCACAACCCAATCTAGTCCCACCTGCCAGCACCCGGCCCATATCCCTCCAAACCCTTCCTAAACCATATACCCATCCAAATGCCTCTTAAATGTTGCAATTGTACCAGCCTCCACCACATCCTCTGGCAGCTCATTCCATACACGTACCACCCTCTGCGTGAAAAAGTTGCCCCTTAGGTCTCTTTTATATCTTTCCCCTCACCCTAAACCTATGCCCTCTAGTTCTGGACTCCCCGACCCCAGGGAAAAGACTTTGCCTATTTATCCTATCCATGCCCCTCAATTTTGTAAAACCTCTATAAGGTCACCCCTCAGCCTCCGACGCTCCAGGGAAAACAGACCCAGCCTGTACAGCCTCGATCCTCCAACCCTGGCAATATCCTTGTAAATCTTTTCTGAACCCTTTCAAATTTCACAATATCTTTCTGATAGGAAGGAGACCAGAATTGCACGCAATATTCCAACAGTGGCCTAACCAATGTCCTCTACAGCCGCAACATGACCTCCCAAACTCCTGTACTCAATACTCTGACCAATAAAGGAAAGCATACCAAACGCCGCCTTCACTATCCTATCTACCTGCGACTCCACTTTCAAGGAGCTATGAACCTGCACTCCAAGGTCTCTTTGTTCAGCAACACTCCCTAGGACCTTACCATTAAGTGTATAAGTCCTGCTAAGATTTGCTTTCCCAAAATGCAGCACCTCACATTTATCTGAATTAAACTCCATCTGCCACGTCTCAGTCCATTGGCCCATCTGATCAAGATCCTGTTGTAACCTGAGGTAACTCTCTTCGCTGTCCACTACATCTCCAATTTTGGTGTCATCTGCAAATTTACTAACTGTACCTCTTATGCCCACATCCAAATCATTTATGTAAATGACAAAAAGTAGGGGACCCAGCACCGATCCTAGTGGCACTCCACTGGTCACAGGCCTCCAGTCTGAAAAACAACCCGCCACCACCACCCTCTGTCTTCTACCTTTGAGCCAGTTCTGTATCCAAATGGCTAGTTCTCCCTGTATTCCATGAGATCTAACCTTGCTAATCAGTCTCCAATGGGGAACCTTGTCGAACGCCTTACTGAAGTCCATATAGATCACATCTACTGCTCTGCCCTCATCAATCTTCTTTGTTACTTCTTCAAAAAATTCAATCAAGTTTGTGAGACATAATTTCCCACGCACATAGCCATGTTGACTATCCCGAATCAGTCCTTGCCTTTCCAAATACATGTACATCCTGCCCCTCAGGATCCCCTCCAACAACTTGCCCACCACCGGGGTCAGGCTCACCGGTCTATAGTTCCCTGGCTTGTCTTTACTGCCCTTCTTAAATAGTGGCACCATTCTGCCAACTTTCAGTCTTCTGGCACCTCACCTGTGACTATTGATGATACAAATATCTCAGCAAGAGGCCCAGCAATCACTTCCCTAGCTTCAGAGTTCTCGGGTACACCTGATCAGGTCCTGGGGATTTACCCCCTTTTAACAGTTTCAAGACATCCAGCATTTTCTCCTCTATAATATGGACATTTTGCAAGATGTCACCATCTATTTCCCTACGTTCTATATCTTCCATATCCTTTTCCACAGTAAATACTGATGCACAATACTCATTTAGTATCTCCCCCATTTTCTGTGGCTCCACACAAAGGCCACCATGCTGATCTTTGAGGGGCCCTATTCTCTCCCTAATTACCCTTTTGTCCTTAATATATTTGTAAAAACTCTTTGGATTCTCCTTAATTCTATTTGCCAAAGCTATCTCATGGCCCGTTTTGCTCTCCTGAGTTCCCTCTTAAGTATACTCCTACTTTATTTATACCCTTCTAAGGATTCACTCGATCTATCCTGTCTATATCTTACATATGCTTCCTTCTTTTTCTTAATCAAACTCTTAATTTCTTTAGTCATCCAGCATTCCCTATACCTACCAGACTTCCCTTTCACCCTGACAGGAATACACTTTCTCTGGATTCTTGTTATCTCATTTCTGAAGGCTTCCCATTTTCCAGCCGTCCCTTTACCTGCAAACATCTGCCTCCAATCAGCTTTCTAAAGTTCTTGCCTAATACAGTCAAAAGTGGCCCTTCTCCGATTTAGAACTTCAACTTTTAGATCTGGTCTATCCTTTTCCATCACTATTTTAAAACTAATAGAATTATGGTCGCTGGCCCCAAAGTGCTCCCCCCACTGACTCCTCAGTCACCTGCCCTGCCTTATTTCCCAAGAGTAGGTCAAGTTTTGCACCTTCTCTAGTAGGTACATCCACATACTGAATCAGAAAATTGTCTTGTACACACTTAAGAAATTCCTCTCCATCTAAACCTTTAACACTATGGCAGTCCCAGTCGATGTTTGGAAAGTTAAAGTCCCCTACCATAACTACCCTATTATTCTTACAGATAGCGGAGATCTCCTTACAAGTTTGTTTCTCAATTTCCCTCTGACTATTGGGGGGGGTCTGTAATACAATCCCAATAAGGTTATCATCACTTTCTTATTTCTCAGTTCCACCCAAATAACTTCCCTGGATGTATTTCCAGGAATATCTTCCCTCAGCACAGCTGTAATGCTATCCCTTATCAAAAATGCCACTCCCCCTCCTCTCTTGCCTCCCTTTCTATCCTTCCTGTAGCATTTGTATCCTGGAACATTAAGCTGTCAGTCCTGCCCATCCCTGAGCCATTGTTTCCATAATTGCTATGATATCCCAGTCTCATGTTCCTAACCATGCCGTGAGTTCATCTGCCTTCCCCTTTAGGCCCCTTGCATTGAAATAAATGCAGTTTAATTTATTAGTCCTACCTTGTCCCTGCCTGCCCTGCCTGTTTGACTCACTTCTGTTCTCAGCTGTACCCGTCTCAGATTGATCTCTTTCCTCACTATTTCCCTGGGTCCCACCCCCCCCCCCCCCCACCTTACTAGTTTAAATCCTCCCAAGCAGTTCTAGCAAATTTCCCTGCCAGTATATTAGTCCCCTTCCAATTTTGGTGCAATCCGTCCTTCTTGTACAGGTCATTTCTACCCCAAAAGAGATTCCAATGATCCAAAAATGTGAATCCTTCTCCCATACACCAGCTCCTCAGCCATGCATTCATCTGCTCTATCCTTCTATTCCTGCCCTCACTAGCTTGTAGCACTGGGAGTAATCCAAATATTTACTACCCTTGAGGACCTACTTTTTAAAATTTCTGCCCAACTCTCTGTAATCTCCCTTCAGAGTCTCAATCTTTTCTCTTCCAGTGTCATTGGCTCCAATGTGGACAATGACCTCCTGCTGGCCCCTCTCCCCCGTGAGAACATTCTGCACCCTCTCTGAGACATTCTTGATCCTGGCACGAGAGAAACAACACACCATTCTGCTTTTTCTCTGCTGGCCAGAATAACTTGTTATATCATAGGGTTTGGCATACAGTATTTCGAACATTGGAGTGTAATGAGCACAAGACAAAAGGAAGACAGTCAGCATGATACAACACTAACATAAATAATCAGATACTCTGCTTTGGTGGCAATAGTTGAGGAGTAAATATCTGCCTTGAGAATGCTTGGAATAATGTCACAGCAGCTTTATCAGTCCACCTAAAGGGGTAAATAGGACTTCAAGTTAACATCTCAAAAAAGGCACCGTATGGCATTGAAGGGTCAGCCTAGGTCATGTGCTAAACCTTTTGGTGTGGGAGTCAAAATCATCACTTCTGATTCAAGGATATAACACTACACAGCAAGGCCAGTCTAACAGGGATGTAGTCATTCTTCTTACTATTTTTCTCTAGATTAGAGGTACCGTGAACAATTGTTCCATTTTCAGATCAGCAAAAACAGATTTAACCTTGCAAGTGACCGACATATTCTAAACACAAAATGTAAGAACTAAATCATGGACACAGAGAAATTACAAAACGGGTGGCAGCTAACTGACTGTCAACTGGTGGGCACAAAAATTAACTTGGCATTTCAATACTAACAGAGCAGTACATTCAAAGAGCAGAAACTGAAATGTTGCAGCCTGTGTCCCTTACCTGCTGTCCCATTGGGCCCATTCCTCGTGGGGGAGGATTCATTCTCTGCATTGGTCCACCCATACCAGGGTGCCCTGTAGACGGCAGAAGAAACTATTTACACATCCTGAGCCCATAAATTATTTAAAATCTCAGTGGACTGTAAACACATCTCACCTTGTTGTCGCGTGGGATCCAATGTGTTGGGTAGCAATGGCTGTGCACCTGGAACACCACCTGGGGGCTGAAAACATTAAAACATTACTATATCATAACTCCACTTCCAATTGAGATGTATATGATGGCTTATATACAAGCTGTAAAGTGATAGGAAAGAAAGTTAATAGAGGGTTAAATAGACAACCAAAACATCCCACTCCCAAGTACATTACCACCTCAATTATCTGAATTTAGGATTATCCGAACAAGATCTCAAGGTCCCAATGCTTGGGTAAACAGCGTTACCTGAACATTCGATTATCCGAACAAAATACTCCCTGCCCACGTTGTTTGGATAATTGAGGTTGCCCTGTAGTCAGTACTTCCAGATACACACCTTCCAGTTATCAGCAATACAGAACTGTATATGCCTGCAATATGGAAGTCTAAAAAACCTATAGCTTTGCACAGAAAACTGACGAACAAAGTAACACAAAATATACAGTTACAAAATTACCCCAACTGTACTCCAGTTTTCTTCCAGAAAGCAGATTACTACCACCAGGATATGGTACCATAAGCTACTTGCCACTGTTTGCTACTTTGTCGAAGTCATCTAGACAGTGTCACTGTTTGAACTTTTGGGAAAATTACAAACCAATCCAATCCTGCACTCCCCTAATCTCAAGACAAACATTTTCCATCAATAGACATTGCACCATAACTTGGTATGGGAATTCTTACAGATTTTGTCCCTGCCTGACAGAATCATTTACATTTATAGCACAGGACACCATTTTAGCCTCAGCCAGAACCTCAAAAGTCAGTGAAACACACACACACACACACACACACACACACCTCTTACCGCTCAGATCAATAATCAAGTAGCAACTGCAGAATTACACTTGCCTGGTCCACAAGGCTCAACTCCACACAGAACTATTGGGGGACCTACGTCATACCCTAGCTCCAGTAGAAGAGAACACAATGAAAACAAGCTCATGACAAAACAAACAAAGACTGGTCTTAGGTTTTTAAAATTTAAAAGGTGGCTGAGTATCAAGGATATGACTTGGAAACTATTTTTAAAATAAATGCATATGAACCATTTGTTAGATTAGTGGATGGCATGTGTCTGATCCATTATCAAAAGAAATTTTCTCAACTCCCAAAAAATGATTTGATTTCAAACCATCACAAATCCAAACAAACTGATTAAGGATTAGGAAATCTGGCCAAAATAATTATTTTGGCAGCAAAGCAAACAGTGCATTGTTGCAGAACCATGAACTCAGCAACAATTCTGATTGGGGGCAACTTGTACTCAATGCTTCAAAACATATATATTAAAATCTACATTGAAAACACACATTGCATCACTAAAGATTTCCCCAAATTTGATAGTAAAAAAAAATTTGCATTGGAAAAAGCTTAACATCCAAGTTTTGCATAATCACACAACAAAATAGTGAACTCTACATTTTCAGTTTTCACTTCTGTTGCTATGACCCTATTTGTTTTACTGTATACGCTAGTCACTAGAGTATGCTCACTTCGGTGCAGTGCTGCACAGCAAAGTAATTCTCCTAATGCAGCAGCGCTCATGATACTGCCTGGAGATATTGAAGGCTCACCTCAGTTTCACAAGGCTCAGGAGAAATTTCTACTCAATGTCTCCACAATGTTATACATATTCGACACATGGCCAAACTAGTTATCAAATAATAGACAAAACTGAAATTCAACATTACTGACTTCATATTATGCTCTCCAGCTGGATTACTCCATTTTCTAAACAAAACCAAGCTGCTTTTAAAATTACACATAGGCAACACTAACCTGACCTGGGAAAGCTTGGCAATTGTCTGTTGCGATCTAACTGAAATAGGACATGTATCATTCAGGCAATCCCATTTTACATCCAACAGTTCCCACTATGAATGAGGACAGTGCTCCTAGAGGTAGAAAAGTCAGTGAACATTGCTGCTGCAATGTAACAACTGAATTGACAGTAAACAGTTTTGGCAGTTTTAGATACTGTCAAGGAAAAACCTCTGAAAATATCAAATTCACTACGTAAAAAAAGACAGACCAGGCTTGAAACGCAGCTAATGTTATTTGTACCTTCCTAAGAGTGTGGGGTCTCAGGCAATGATATCATAACTATCAACTAACATCCATCAAAGGAATAACAAATGAGTTTTATGCAACACAGTAATAAAAGCAGCATTTCACTTGGTCACAGGGTATTGGGAGCTTGAGCACATTGCAAGGACTGTGCTCATGCTCTGTAAATAAACCTGCTAACTGAATCTAGAAAAGCTCCCCATGTTAAAAGGATGACAGGGAAGCAAAAAAAAAAGAAACGCATCATCTTTATTTAGTATTTTTAAAAAAACAAAAGTTGAATTAATTTAACATTGTTGAAGGCATTTAAAAATCAATCCAGTAAATGTATTTATTGTTTTCAGTAGCTGGCGAAATTAAAAATATTTCCTGATGGGGTAAAAAATCTTTTGTGAAGTGGCAGGGCAGGAAATGCAGATGGAGACGGAGGAACAAGAGGAAATTACCTGGTTAAAGACATAACAGACCATAACCTGGTAGCAAATGCTCGGATGTTGAAATTGGGAGGTTTCCCACTCTTGAGCATCGAGTTACAGAACAGTAAAGGTGCTTAGTAGCATTCAGTTGTGATGCCACAACCAAAATAAGTCCTCACACTGCCTCAACTCAAAGAAACTGAAGATGCTCTCAAAAGTATTGGTTACAAGTCCCAAGACATACCCACCATGCAAGTAACTAAGGAAAACCATCTCTGTAACCAGACTTCCAGCTCAAATTCCTAAAATGTTTTATTGCTGTGTAGATGCAGTGGCGCATGTTTCAACATATATATTTACTGGAAGCGTAGTCTTTAGGCCACCAAATAATATCATATTGGGGCAGACAATAAACAAAGAAAGAACTAATGCCTGCAAAAATGGTACAGCAATTATCATGGGGGATTTTAATCTACATGTAGATTGGTTGAATCAGTTCGGTCAGGGTAGCCTTGAAGAGGAGTTGGTTGAGTGTATCCATGATAGTTTTCTTGAATAGTATGTAATGGAACTGATGAGGGAGCAAGCCATCCTAGATCTGGTCCTGTGTAATGAGGCAGGAATAATTAATGACCTCATGGTCAGGGATCCTCTTGGAAGGAACCATCACAGTCTGGCTGAATTTAGAATATAGATGGAGAGTGTGAAGATAAAATCCAATACTAGGGTTGTGAGCTTGAATAAGGGGGACTATGATAGAATGAGGGAGGACCTGGCCAAAATAGATTGGAAACAGTGGTGCGACAGTTGATGAGCAGTGGAGGACCTTCTAAAAAATTTTCAAAGTGCTCAGCAAAAGTATATTCCAGTGAGAAGGAAGAACTGTAAGAGGAGGGGTAATCTGCCATGTGTGTCTAAGGAAATAAGGCAGGCGATCAAAGTGAAAGAGAAGGCACACAAAGTGACCAAAACAGCAGGAATCTAGAAAATGGAGAAAACTTCAAAAAGGCCAACAGAAAGCTGCAACAAGAGCTATAAAGAAAAGTAATATAGAACATGCGGAAAAAAAAACCCAGCACAGAATATAAAGACAGATTGCAAAAGTTTCTATAAAATGATAAAGAGTGGCTAAAGTAAATGTTGGTCCTTTAGACGATGAGAAGGGGCATTTAGTTATGGGATATGATGAAATGGCTGAGGAATTGAACAAGTATTTTGCATCAGTCTTCACAGTGGAGGTCACTAATAACATGCCAGTAAGTGACGAAGAGACAAAGGGAGGTGAGGACCTGGAAACAATTATTATTATGGAAGAGGTAGTGTTGGGTAAGCTAATGGAGCTAAAGGATAGATAAGTCTCCTGGCCCTGATGGAATGCATCCCAGGGTACTAAATGAGATGGCAGTAATTTTCCAAAATTTGCTGGACTGTGGGACAGTCCCAGCGGATTAGAAAATAGCAAATGTGATCCCACTGTTTCAAAAAGGCAAGATGACAAAAAAAAAGGGAAGTTATAGACCAGTGAGCTTAACCTCTGTAGTGGGGAAGATGTTTCAGTCTATTATCAAGGAAGAAATAGCAGGGCATCTCGAAAGAAATTGTCCCATTGTACAGACGCAGCATGGGTTCATGAAGGACAGGTCATGCTTTCCAAATCCTTTGGAATTCTATGAAGACATTTCACAAGGTGGACAACAGGGACCCAGTGAATGTGGTGTATCTAGATTTCCAAAAAGCCTTTGACCAGGTGTTGCACATGAGGCTGCTGCATAAGATAAGGATGCATGGTGTTAGGGGTAGAATATTAGCAAGCATACGGGATTGGTTGACTGACAGGAAGCAAAGAGTGAGGATAAATGAGTGTTGCTCTGGCTGGCAATCAGTGACTAGTGGTGTGCCTCAGGGATCGGTGTTGGGACAATAATTATTTACAACTTATATAGATGGTTTGGAGTTGAGGACTGTGTGTACAGTGTCAAAATTTGCTGATGACACTCAGATGACTGGCAGAGCAAAATGTGCAGAGGACTGTGAAACTTTGCAGAGGAACATAGATACATAGAGTGAGTGGACAAAGGTCTGGCAGATGGAATACAATGTTAACAAATGTGAAATCGTACGTTTTGGTAGGAGTAACCACAAAATAGATTACTACTTGAATAGTAAAAGTTGCAGCATGCTGATTTGCAGAAGGACCTGGTGCCCTTGTGCATGAATCACAGAAGGTTGGTCTGCAAGTACAACAAGTGATTAGGAAGGCAAATGGAATTCTGTCCTTCATTGCTAAAGGGGTTGAGTTGAAAAGCAGAGGAGTAATGTTACAGCTGTACACGGTGCTGTTGAGGCCACACCTGGAGTACTGCATGCAGATTTGGTCTCCTTGCTTAAGGAAGGATGTACTGGCAGTGGAGGTTCATGAGGTTGATTTTGGAGTTGAGGGGGTTGGCTTATGAGGAATGGCTGAGTCGATTGGGATTATATTCATTGGAATTTAGAAGAATGAGGAAGGATCTTATAGAAATAAATAAAATTATGAAGGGAATCAATAAAACAGAAATAGAGAGGATGTTTCTACTGGTAGGTGAAACTAGGACAAGAGGGCATGGCCTCAAGATTAGAGGAACCAGGTTTAAAACTGAACTAAGAAGGAACTTCTTCACCCAGAGGCTCGAAGGGCTGAACGGCCTACTCCTGCTCCCAGTTCTTATGTTCTTAAGTGTCCCAGATTTGGAAATTCAGATGGGGAACTAATGACATTAATCTCTAAACTAAACAGCTCCATCTTTACAAATCTGACATTTAAACCAACTGAGGTTATAACTCAATATTTGCACAAGAAATGCAATGAACAAAATTGCACAGTCGGTTTGACAACAAACAACACAGCTCCCGTTTAATACAGTTTTGAATAAAATGGAAACATTTCAATTTTATTTAAATGATAAGTTAGGAATAGCGGATCGCCAAAACTCTGAGGCATCCATAGCTATGGATTTCAAAAATATAAAAGCAATAATCAAAAGAAAAGGGTGGAATAGAGTGAATGTCAACCTTTACATCTTGAGGACCAGAGCACTAGTAAGATAAAGTTCATGATCCACCAAAGTTCTGGTTAGACCACATCTGGAGGAGTATTGTGCAAAGTCTGTCAGCAACTTTGGCTGTGTTTGGCTTGGAAGAAACACAACACATATTGAAATTACTCCCAGAATCCAACAGAGATAAGGACATGGGAACTTGACATGCGTTCCTTTGAGAACAGGTAGTTAAGGGATAATTTGATCCCAAGGTTTAGGATTTGAAATCAAAACAAAATGACAGAACAGATAGAGAGAAACTTTTCTGCCAACAATTGGAGTTTAGGCTAAGAACAACCTGAAAGACAGCCAAGTTATTTAAGAGACAGCCAAGGAATATTTCTGCATGCAAGTGAAACAGAGTGGTGAAAATATCAAATCTATTCTCACAAATATGAGATTATAGCTCAATTGATAATTTTACACTTGAGATTGTTAGGTTTTTGCTAGACAAAACATAAAAGTGTATGTAGTAAAGAATGGTGGATGAAATTAAGTTAGTCCCACTCTTGTGAACTTTTAAAACAGGCAAAAGGGGTTGAATTACCTACTCTTCTTCAAAACTTCCTTTCACTCACTCAGTATTAAACAACCTTAACAAGCCAGTTAGCTAAATACAGTTAACACCATTGTGGCAGTGAGAGAAACAGTTGGTACAGTACCTGGCTTCCCATTCTGATAGGGGGCCTTGGACCTCCTGCGTATCGCGGTGACATAAAAGGCTGCAATTACACAGAATTGGTTAAGTCTCCAATCAGCTAAACTTCTAACAGTATGTTCTTACGTAAATCAAAGTTGAAAACCTGTAAACTCCTGCAATATTAAATAAATTACCAAAGTCAAAGCAAAGTAACCTGGCACTTTGAGGTACAATATCATATCAAACACTTTGAATTCCTTAACTTGTTGTGTGATCAGCACAATTTGCTACCCAAGTGGTATGATTCCGCATAAAAGGCCACGGAGAAAATGAAAATAGAGACCGAGTGATATGACCAGTAGGAATAAATTACTTGAGCTAACCCATGGTTGCATATTGGATCTGGACCAAAATTATGACGACTTTGTGACGTCATTGAAAGGAAAATCATAATTCACTTTTTAAACATGCTTTGCTTTTAACTATCTCAATTTCCCTTGAAGTGCCCTGATGAAAGCACCACAGCGAAGAAAGCTGTCTGACTGGATATTGTACCCTGACACTCAATTTCCCTGATCCTCCCAAAAAAAAGGATGGGGGATTGGGGGTGGTGATGGTGGTGCTTGTAGCTTTAACTTTGAACAACCCTGATTCATATAGTAGCAAACTGGCTGTGATAATTAAACAATGCACTACATTGTCAATTGTCAGGAGTGCTCAAAAACAGTAAAACAGCTCACACATTGATTTCTGGCAAATTAAGGCATCTGCCACTGCTGAGAAGCCACTGCTGCTGAAGCTAAACTTTGGGATGTTCAGATCAGTAAAGTTGCAAAGATCAACAATGAAACCCAGTATCAGTTCAGTTACAAAGAACTTGCCTTACTTTACAAATCTGAAGTGCAAACTAAGCAATTTTACAAATATATTTAAACAGATATTTTCAGACATTTCCTCTCAATAAGTAAAGCTACAATAAATCTAAACAAAACCAAAAAATACTGAAAATCTTAGGCTTTCAAAAAGAAAAGAAAAATCTAATTCAGAAGCTCCCCAAATATGTGAAATATCCACTTATGCACTAAATTCCAGCATACCATTGACCAAGATCGACAATTATATAGTCAACCAATTTTCTTGAATTTTTGTAAACAGACAACCATCTCCCAGAAAGAGAAGGGGAAATTTGCAAACAATGTAGACTTCTCTTGGCCACCTCTTATTGGCTAGTTTGTTGCAGCCAGAGGACAAAGGAAGGAAGAAAAAAAATATCAAATTTGGATTTCTTGCTGGAATAAAGAAAAAAACTATTTGTAATCACCAATAATTTAGGACATTAATTTTTTGCATCATAAAATTGTATTTATATACAGGTCATCAGGAGTATTAATGGCTTCTCGTCTGACTCGTGTTTAAAGGATTCAACACAAGTTAAATGTATACAATTTTGCAGGCTATGATTTCTCAATATGATGGACTCTGACTGAGGAACTTGGTTGGAAAGTGTGTGATGACATTCTTCAACACTGCAGAGTAAGGCGATGTAACAATCTGCAAGAATGCTATGAACAGGAATTGCACATTTTATATCGACACATGTACACACAGACATATACACATACCAATAACATAACTCAGCTGTCAACATTTCAAACACACGCATTTTTGGAACACAGTTACAAAGAAATGACAACGTTCACAGGTCCAGTATCAAGGCAGTGATCTACTCACTAAGGTGAGTACATAAAAAAGTAATTGCAATCACAGAAGGAAAAATTATAGAAAGGCTAATCTGATTATCCCAGGAGTGAACCTTCCTAACTCCCATGGATCATTCTGTCTTGACCAACAGGTCATTACTGTTCAAAAACAAAAAGTATTTGCCCCCTTCTGTCTGCAGTTGCACATGTTCCCATGATGCTAACGTGCCAGACTGACTTAACATAACCAAGTTTAAGACAAGGGTTTCACCCTGCCCAATGGCTCAGTGAATAAATGCACCACACAGGATGATACTGAACCATGTGGACTACTAAGTCCAAGGTTTAGGTTATGGACCATGCCAAGGCAAAGCATCAGTGGGTTGTTTTTGAGGGGTTGCATTTTGGGGGAAGAGGGGGAAAGAGGAGAAAGCGGAGGTGATATTAAAAAGGGGGTTGTGAGGCAAGGTTGGGAGAACTGAGATCAGTCAGCATTCCTGCTTTGCACTGGCTGTTGTGGAGGAGCATGTGCATTCGAAAATAGATGGCAAGGCAGGACAGGGCAGTTCAGAGCTTGACTGTGATGCCTTCCAGAGGCAAACAACCTCTTCACATTCATTAAGGATCAGAATGGCCAATCAGCAGATTATCGGAGAGGAACCAATAATATACAACCACGTCACGTGCATGCCTTCAGGAGAAAGTAGGAGAGCAATGGGGAAGAAAACCTGATCCTTTTTAAAAAGCATGAGGTGTGGGCTGATAAAAGGCAAAAAAAACCCATCTAATTTAAAAGACCTTTAATTGGAAGTTTCACTTCTGGGGACAACCTGATTAGGAGTCTCGTACGCAAGCTGACAGCAAGCAAAGTCAAATCATTAGTCGAATGTTGAAACTCTCGCCCTTTTTGAGTTAAATGAACCCAAGCAATTGCACCAGCTCATTACCTGATTGTGGGGTCCCATCATGTTGTTAGGATTGTGAGGAGGCGGCTGTGTATGTGGCGAGGGCTGAGAACCTGGGGGTCCCTGCGAGAGGTTAGAGAGCAGAGGAGGGGGGTTATAGCGTCAGCGCATCAAGTTGTAGAAGGCTCGGAGAACCGCAGAGCCACTCAAAGATTTTTTTTAAAAAAAGTGTAACAGCTGTTGCAGACCTACCATGTTTGTGCTTTCAACAAGTGTTAGTGTCTAGGCTGCTGCCAGCGACAATGTAGTTTGTTACCACGAGCAATTTTCTTAATTAACAGACATTAATTAGCCATTTAGCATTTCTGCAAAGCAGCTTTACCAAACATGAGTACCACTGTGATAAATAGTACTGATTAGAGGATGCCCTAATTAACAGCAACGAGCAAGAGAGAAAATGAAATTACGCAAATTAAAAGGGAGTGGAAGTTAATGAAGCCGGAATGCATTTGCACCTGTAGTTCTTTTGTGTTGGTGAGAATGGAACGCACTACAGAATTTACATCTCATCATTTCATTAAAAGACTCCTGTTGAAACGCGGTAAATAAAGCTTTTGGACCAATTAGTTCAAGACTGAGCCAACCACTTCCATTTCTCGACTGACAAGGAGCAGCTTCATAGCAAGTCGCTACACTTGCTGGCAGGTTCAACATCTTAAAAAATTCTGCAATTCAAGTTTTACATCTTAAAACTTTTTTGAACAGAAGGGAAAAGAGGTAGAGAAATCAAGACCAAAAAGAATACTCCTCCCTCACCTGGCCAATTAAATTGTTTTCAGCTTGCGCACAACCATGAAGTTGTTAAAAAAAAACATGTTTCACAGAAATGGGAGCAATCAATGACTGCAACCTTCCACCACCTTCAACAAATACCTTAAAATTGCACTGCTTCACGTTAATTCATTAGGAGTACTCCACTAATTAGATGCCTAAAGGAAACCTGTCCCTTCTCCTTACCTCTCCTCCTCCTGGGACATGGTTCCTTGAAGTAAACCTGACATGCTATTTAATCCTACAGCTTGACAACACCCAGTTCTGTCCTGTCCACACTTTCCATCAAGAGTCCTACAAAACACTCATAAGCAAAAGTCTGGCAATCCTCTCCCTTCAAGTTCAGTGTTGCCACTTTTTATCAGTGTACAACTTCTGCCCAAACTGAGGTCAACCACGTCATCAGAGGCCTGCGACAGAGCTTAGCATTTTCCTTATCTGTATGCCTCAGTGTCACAAACACAAGAGGTGGTGCATTTACTCACTGAACCAGGATGTTTGTTTTTTTTAAAAAGTGAATATTTTACTTATTGTAGTGTAATGGGAGAAAGCCCACTTAGAAAGAACAAGGAGGAGTAACATGTTTCCAAAGAAAGGGAACTAGTTATTTGAAGGAAAGACTTCCTAATTAAAAACATCCGGATTAAAAAGTCAATTTCTCTCATCCCACCAAGATAAACAAGTTTGAACCAAACAAACTATAACATACATTGTTTGATATGTAATCCTCTTCAAAGTTCAAATAAAATATTTCTTTCCTACAATATTTATTTTGAGGAATGTACATCTAGTCATTCTTTGAGGCAGATCACAAACCTATTTCTCCATTCTATACACAGTATTGGTTATGCGCCAAGTCAACATATTCATGTAAGGATTCAATGACTGACAGCTCCAATAAACTTGAAGACATATATGCAAGAGCTACTCTCAACATTAACGTATCTCTGCAAGCATTTGAAGAAACCTGTAAGACACGAACTCCCATGAAATCCAAGACCTTGCAAAACCTTTCAATTGGCAGCAATTTCTCAGGCGTGAATCAAAACCTCACACCACTGTGACCCCTTGCACTAATGCTTCTGACAAGTATTTCCCAGATAATGTAACTGCAGATGCAGCATCAAAGTAAACATTTCGACAAACATCACATCCTCCAGAAAACTCACCATGCAGGGGTGGGAGGGCCCAGTTGTCTGCACAACAAAAGCATTTTTAAAAACTCTGGCTCTCCACTTCCTCAAAGCCTCCCTAGAGATGCTGTATTCAAACACTGAGCACCGCACCTCCACAGATCAACGGAGAAACAGGATGCATACGAGACCAGCAGATTTTAGAAGGAATGCAACTGGTTTCAGATTACAAGTGCATTCAAAGAGTTCATAAATTAAAGACAATCTATTTCTAAAGTAAACCTATCCATGTTTCTACAAGTTAAGCCAATTTTCCAGTTTGGAATATTGGAATGGGTGTGTATGTGTGTGTGTGTGGGGGGAAGTTGAAGAGGAAGATTTGGGGGGGGGGGGGGGGGGGGCCATGATCAGCAACATGTTCAGAAAAGTGATGGATTAGTGGAAACTGAACTCATGACCTCACCATTTTGAAACTAGTTCAGAGCCTAATGTTGAACAAAGTACAGCATAATCTTGCCCATGTAGTAGCTGGGGCACATGGCAAAATGTAAACAATGACCCAGCATGCAGCACAATACAGATACGAACCTGCATACATGGTATTACATTGACAATGTAGAAACAGCCCTGCACATGATATTAAACAGACAACACAACGTACATGTAGCCCTGTGTTTGCAGTATTAACTCAATTTGGACATTTGTGTCAGTCTTATTAGGTGCATTATAGTCAGAGTATGGTCAGAGTACAGTTGAAAGGGGGCCCAAGTTTATACCATATCATAAACAGATTGATGCTTACATAAACTCTTAACAATTAAGATCTTGTTCATGTTTAATTATGGCTCTATTTTGAAGAATGTAAAGTACCTGAAAAATCATCAGATATGGATACACAGTGATATAGAATTGCATTCAGTGATTTCATTTTATTTTCATTATTAAATAGAATTTCAGTATGCCCTCCTGCAGACATTCTGTCAAAGCATGTCTAAATCATTGACATTGGTGGCAATAATCAGCATCAGCATATTTTGGTCCTGTGCGCTCTGGGTATTGTGGTACATTTTGCGGCAACTGCAGCACATACAAACTAAAACACAAGAATCACATTAGTAAAAAGTGCAAACACGCATGTGGCAGTGGACTATCAAATCTTTGCGTTGGCAATGGAATAATCTAATCTAACTAACCCATTGTTCCCTTCCTACTGTGCATGCAAGGTGTATATTACTGAATATTGTATGTAATACATCCTTCCACAGACAACACTTTGAAAAAATTCAGATTGGTGCAAAATCTCACCAGGATGGGCACAAATTTAGATATTGTATCTATTGTTCACTTCTTAGCAGTGCATCAAAAACCACTAGGGGGCAGTGTTGGCATATGAGCCTTGCTGCTTTGTTATTCAACATGCTGCAGACTAACTGCTGATGCATAGCAAACACAGCAGTGGACATTGATTTATGAGCAACTTTCCATTTCATCAGTGGAGGTTCAAACTCTGCATGGCTAGTTTTCATAGAAAAGAGAAAATCCGATTGCTGCAGCCTAAAACTTTCCAAATTCCAACAGATATAAATCTCCCATGAATTATTCTATACAAAACATATACCACAAACGTTAGAAATGCCATAACTTCATAGTTTATGATCTTTAAAACAAGGAAAAATTAAATAATTACAGTTACCATGCAAATCTGGAAAATGAGCATTGTCATGATCCAATGGGGGTGGGGGAAGGAAGATAGAGATGATAATACCAATCAACCCCAGTTAGGGTTGGCAGGGGTGGTTCTTTCAGGGCTCCCACTGCTATCACTATTAGTTATGCTATTGGAAGGCGCATTTATGCACATGTCAAGTATATCAACTGAAGGCTTAAATGCCTACAATGCCCTGACACAGAAGAACTCGCTAAGTTTGACTATCTGGGTTCATAAATGACAAGTGGCTTCTTCAGTGATATAATGTAGAACTGCCAATGCTTTGCAGCTCATTGGTGACAGCACATAGGAGACAGCAAAGCCATTTTCAGTGTTCTGTAGTAGCGAGGAACCAACCCACAAATGCATGCAACAGCCAAACTTTTATCCTTGATTCTAAAGATGCTCATAATTCTAAACAAAAACAATTCTCAAAACGAAGCATCAATTCAAAGCCCACAGTGGCTCACAGATTGAATGCACTACCAAACAAGCTGTTAGGTTCATCACATTTGGAATTGGCCAGTTTCTATGCTCTGTTTGTCCCAAGTTGATTGTACATAAGCTGAAACTTTCGTGCAACAACTCACCTTGAGGTAATGATCAAGGCAGAACACTGTCTGCTCTCTAATATCACTATCTAATAGCTATAGAAAGAATGAGAATATAAACTAATTTATTCTGCTGTGACACTACACAAAAGAGAGTCAAGAGGTGAAAAGAAGTTACTCTAGGGCAGAACTTGGTTAAACTATCACACACAAATTAGTTATCAAGGTTCAAAATATTGTCATTTTACAAAAACGTTCTATGGTGAATTGCTGTGTAAATTACAATGAGAACAACCAATGTAAACTTTACATGCTTCAATTATATCTTAGTGTTGCAGCATCTGCACTGGCAGGATGGTGTGAATACATTGCAATGAGTTTACACAAGCAGGTTTCATTATAAATATTGATGGAGATTATATTGAAAAAAGTGCACAAATGCAAAATGCCTAATTATTTCCAGAGAGAAAAATGTTCAAGGTCATGACCTGTACAATCCCCAAATTGTTGAAAAGCTTGTCAACATTTATCACCCAAACTCATATATGGAAACGCCCTGAGTCAATGGAAGAACATTCCTGCATGAATCAGCATCTCTAGAGATGGAAGAATCCAAAATTGCATTCTTTGTTTATCATGTAGTTATAATGAGTAAAACTGCATCCACATGGAAATCTTCTCTCAAGTCATCATTAAAACCACTCTTCACCACTCTTAAATCCTCTGGACAAAAAGTCTTCAGCAAAGTATCCAGCAGCGACAATGGGTGAGGGAAACTAAATTTCCCTCCCCACAAGGAACCTCCCTGCACGTGTTGATTAACTAAAGATGAAGATCAGAACTGTGCAACCATTTTCTTTGCCTACTTCTCCATACTAACAATATAATCCACTGGTTCACGTAGTCCATGAGTGTACAATGTAGACAATTCACACTTAGTATTACACAAATGTGAAGATTATTACCCTATGACAAGTCTATTAATCTCAAGATTTGCTGCAGTATTTAGCATTTGTATGGCACCTTTTATTAATGCAGGATATCCAGAAGTGCCTTCCTTCAATATGGTTTCTTTGGGGCATAATCACACTGGTAAATTTTAATAACATTGTTCATAGTATAGCACTATGTTTCTGATCTCTCTTGGACACTAAAGAATGTTTTACTATTTCTCTAGTTTTAATTTCTCTCGCAGATCCATTGGTTTAAAATTTTAGGAATAATTTTAGTGGGTCCCAGTCTGGGGTTTATGGAATTTCTTACCCCAAGTGAGATTAATACCAATTTACATATTTCCTGTGCTTGCATAATTAACACATCTGCCTGCTGGCTTTGTGCTGAATGTCATTTTTCCTTTTCCATTATGTGGCCCTATTAAACCTGCTCTCTGGTGAGTTGACTGCGTGTTTGTTATAAAATCCTCCTGAGGTTCTGACATGATGCCTATCACAACAAGCAGCATCTATTCCTTCAAACGTCATTTGGCAATGATAAAGGACACAGCTAAAAGCTGTATAAGAGGCTAATTAAAATTTCCAATTTGAGGAAAAAAAAAATCTTTAACAAACTTAACCCAGTCTACACAAGGTGATGTAACGGTTATCACAAAGCATTTTACTTCCTGAATACTCTTGTCTTTTTATTCCGCTCCCGCAGAAGATTTCAAAAAAATATCAGAGTTGAGGAGCTCCAAGCAGAAGGATCACAGAATCTGGGATTCTCATTCTTAAAGCAGTGAAAATTTACGGGAGATTTAAAGAGGCATTCAATACCATAAAGCATTTTGACAGGATTATAGAAGTAAATGTTTCTGCTAATATGAGAGCTAGTAACCAGAGGTCACAGATCTAAGTTACTGGGCTAAAGAATCTCTGGGATAAAGCAATTCTTGCAAATTTCAATATACAGACTAAACGGGTGTGAGATACATGTTGAATTAATAATTTTAAGGCTGTCTGATACTTACGTATGAAGAAAGAAGTTGGTGTGGCTGTGGGGAAGCAAAGAGGGAATTGGATCAATCCAATAATAATTGGAAGAGATCCTTCAAAAGGTCAGCAGGAAGCATGATGGACTGAAACAGCCTCTCAGTACTGTAGGACTGAGACTTTCTCAAGATTCAGACATATGGAGGAACATAATTCCACGGACATTGCTGTTTTTCATCAACTCATCCAAATTTTTGGGGGGAGAGCAAGCAAGAGAGAGATAACAGTGAGAAGTAGCAGTAGTAGTGATGGGAAAGAGGGGAAGTGAACAGCGGAATTTCAGATTATTCAATTTTATGAACAATGAATAGCAAATACAGTCAACTATTCTCATTCCTAATGCTGTTGCTGTGTGTACCAGTTTCAATGAACCAAAGAATTTTCACAACTATTCATGCTCGATATACCCATAATTCCTGAGTGGAAAATTAAAAATCAGCCAACACTGAACCACACACAAGAGTGCACAAACGATCGATTACATACTTCTTCACCACAGACATTAAAACCCTTTGGAATTGACCATACAAGGAGTACATCCCTATACCACAACCAAGATTGCATTTTAAAACTAACAGCCAAAAAATTCAAGGGTTCTTTCTCAGGTTCAGCAGTCACTGTCCCTGATAAAAGATCCTCATGTGGAATTTGTTGAATGAAAATCAGTGCGCAGTCAACTTTAGGTGGATGACTTAAACCTAACTGCACCTTTGGAAAATATTTCTGATTCTTGGAGACAGGATTTATAGACAAAAGAATGAAAAAGCACTTTTAAAAGCTGGAGATTGGCAGTATTTCGGGCATTGTGAATATTCAACTCTGAACATGGGATCATGTATTTTGGGTTTCTCTGCCAGTCTCAAATACATTTCACTTTGGTTTGTGATACATATACTGTAGGGGGTTTGTGGTGCAATGGCAAGTGTCCCTGCCTCTGAGCCAGGAGCTCCCAGTTTTGAGTCCAAATCCAAGACTTGGCCATGGAAAATGTGTTTATTATGGGATTGATTTTCAGTCTGTAAATCCGTTCAATCTGGCTATGACAAGCAGTAACAGAGAGAAAGTCTCCTGGTCAATGATGTTTGAAGCAGAATAGCACCCCACACATCATAGGCTCTAGTGACCAGTTAGAAACCTGTTCTGGAAAGCCTAGCCTATGGAAGTAGCCATAAATGCGTGCTTTGTCTGCCTCATGTGTCACTCCAGGCAAGAAATGCTTCAAAGTTAGAGTCTACATAAATCTTGGAAAGAAATAATGAGTAACACACAACCCACCATCTCCTATGCACATCAACTGGCAGCCAGTGTACCAACCAATCTTAAAATCTACTTGGGTTAGTGGAGGGGTTGTAATCCTTCCTTTAGCCCCAACACTCCGAATTCAAAAAATACAAAGGAAATATGTCTCATACATTAGCTGAAACCTTTTATAAATCTGATTCACTAAGGAAAAATAAATTCAAAACAGTTTCAAGAAAGGATGGTAATCTTTGTACCTGAAAGAATCCTGGAGGAATGGGGCCTCCTGGTATCCCATCATTTGGAGGAATGTTTCCAAGTACAGGACTTGGCGCTGCAGCTGCACTCTGTAAGAAACAAAAACACACCAAGGTTATAATTGACATTTTCTTACCCTCTCAGCCCACCTATAGGCAGATTATCTGCCAAATGCCAAATTTGCAATGCTGGTCCCACTGGGAATCTGTGGCAGCATTGTACCTGGGATTCATTTTCTTTGTTCAAACTTTCAAACGGCAACCTCTTCCCTTCTTTATTTCATCCTTATAATCTTCACATCATGCTTCCAGAATGCTTCTAATTCTTCTGAAGTACACCTCATACCTTCACCGTAAAAGAACAGCCATTCTGGGTGTTTAAATTTGGTTGTCGAATAGCCAGTGGAGACTACAATCAGGAACATCAGAACTGAACCTGTCCATGGGGGAATTTTCCAGTAGGGGTCACTGGAGAGTAATCAGTGGGAACCCAGAGTGATTTTTCACGTCTTAGCACAGAAAAGGGTTCAAATATGGGACATCTGTAGCCTATACAATTCATTACCACACCAAGTGGTCTCCTTACAAAAAGGAAAGAGATAAATTTGAATCTAATTTACCACAGTTCAGTTCTACATTGCTTTGCAAGCTCAACATCCACCGATCCATGAGCATTAAATGACAGTACTTCCATGTGAAGAACTGGTCCTCTCTCTCACACTAAATATCAATTTTTACTCTGATCCTCTTTACAAGCCTCTTGGTGTACTGAAAACAATAGTTTCTTCTCTCCTCACTCAATTGCAGAATATTATTTACCTCCTGAAGACCCTCTCAGATTCCATACATGTTTGACTAGTAACCTGGCTCTTATGTCTCTCCTTGGTCTGATTTGACAAAAGGTAGACGGTCCAGTACTGGGATAGCTCAAAAACAGATTGTAGCTTGGGAGAATGAAGGAACACAGTCAATAATCCGTGAAGTTGCAACTCTAACACATCACTGCCGTGTTTTCTTAATAACTCAATCAAAGAAATTTCATCTATGCCTTCACATTTCACTCGACATCTCTTGGTACCTCGTTCAGCCTGGCAAAAAAAAAGAATTCTCTGTTTTGATTGACCTTGGAATAAACAATAATTATGAGTATGAACAATGTCAGCTTCACAAAGAAAATATGTATTGATGCTCCAGCTGAGAAGTGAATTGGAGGCCCATAATCTGCCCCTCAGCGCAAAAGATACAAAGGAATGACTTTGAAGAGCGGCCAGGGAACTGACTCGTGTGTCCAAACCAACATTTGTCCCACAATCAACACCACCAAAGCAGATGATCTGGCCTGTATCACACTGTTACTTGCAGGAGCTTCTTGTGTACAAGTTGGTTGCTGCATTTCCTAAAATGACAAATGTGTCCAGAGTTCTAAAATTCCTTAATTAGCTGAAACATGATTTGGGTCATCTCGTGGTTGTGAAAGGCAGAATAAAAAAATGTAAGTCGTTCCACCACCCCCACAAAGTGTAAGCACCACTTAACTTCCCTATTTGCACTACAGACAAACTTAGTTTCCACCATTCTCAAATTTCCAGTTTACTTGAGCAATATTAACATGTTGGACCGAAGGGTCTGTTTCCATGCTGTACACCTCTACGACTATGTCACTGGAATGACGTACATATTGCTGGGTGATTGACTCAATGATACAGTTCCATTTCCAACAGGAAACTTACAGCTTATCATCAGATGCTGTCCCGGATCAATCTTCAATCCTAATCCACTGCCTGGACGTACACAAGTAGGAAGGGCATATCAAAGAAAGATTAGCCTTTGGGCTTTGATAACTTCAGCAGTCAAATGACTTTTGGCATGAAGAATGATCACTTGGGTAAGGTTCCCAACATTTGTTGGTAGCACATAGGAAACAGCACCTCTAGCAGACAAGAAAGAAACTGCAGAAAAGAGACTTGCACATGGTCCAATGGCCTGTCATGGGTGACCCCAACAGATGTTGGTGCATATACTTGGGTTCAAGAGGAGAGCTGGTATCATTTTTGCAATAAAATAATTTGAATTTTTTTCTAATCAAGTTACTGTTATCTAATGCACTCAAATTTCACACAAAAGGAAAGTCAATTGCTCTAAAAGAAAAAAAAACCTTTGCTAGCAGCATAATTTTACAACTGGGAGACAGATTTGCTCCTCAATTGACTTTTATTAAATAAAACTAAGCTGGTCAGCAGCATTATTTCTTTTTAAACAATAAAGGAACATGGTAAATGCACTGCAATTATTCTAAATCTGCACAATTTCAATCCATAACTTTTAAATTCAAAAGGGCTTTAAATTCACAATATAAATGCCTCAGTTCTGACGGATTTGATTCATTACCTTTTTATCATTTTTTTCCCCCCAAACTGTTGCTTTGGTTTAGTTCTGATTTTAAACCAAAGCAAACATCAGTAATTTAAAACAGAGACCCAAGTGAACAGAAACAAGTCAGAATAATAAAAACGCATTAGAATTTGGTTTTGGTGGAAGAAGAGAGAGTAACATCAAGAGACCAAATGATGTCATCATATGCGACGGACCAGGGTCATAAGAAACCAAATGCAAGGCGTTTTGCTGGAATAGTGGTGGGCTGGTGGACAAAAGGAGGGGATTTACCAGTTCCATTAAAGATGGCTGGAAACAGCATTTTCTTCATCTATCCATCCATGAGTGATTGCACTCATGTGACCATACTAATCTTTTGAAAAAATGGACCCCACTCTCAGTGGGTGAGATTTCTAAAGGATCATGACCATGACACTTAAATGAAGGAAGAAAAGTTTTTTCTATGTCCAGCGACTCTGGTCATGGACAACTTCAGAATCTATTTCACGGGAATGTCATCCGGGGCTAACAACTTTGATTTCCAAAATCCTAATCAGTGTGCTGCTCGAGAGGTGTGCAACTGTGAAAACAAATCGTAGCAGAAGCATCTATCTTCAGGACAGGTGGGATGAGAATTTGCAGAGGGTAGAAAATAAAAGAATAATGAAATGATTCTGTTCTGACTAACTATGTGCGAAAGAAAGTACAAAACTGGATCACCGTTTACAAAAATACTCAAACCTTGACTGAAGTCAAAAATAGAAGTAATAGTAGATTATGTCTGGTTGATGATCAAAAATAAATTTTTCCTTTCAAAACATTCAACAGTCAAGAATTTAATGTATAATAATTTATAACATTACAAACAGTGCCTAACTGACTGGGATATATTTGCTACAATCTGATTTATTGGTCAAGGGTGTCAGAAGAACAGAGTTCCTTCATCATTATTCAGGAACCCTCACATATTTAAAATATTGAGGGGAGATTGAACTGAACTTGGTCTGTCTCAATAACAATCAACTAAGCTACTAACCAACATTACAGAAGAAATTCAGCCACTCAGACAAGATTCTAATCCTTCATAATGGGGCACTAAGTCAACCAGACACCATCAGGTGGAAGTGAGAGTTTGGGGGATGATAAATATTGTAGAAGCCTAAATTTCACACTGAACCAGTGTAAGATTTTGAAGCTCCAATGCACCCTTACTCACTACTGTATGTGGAGGCAACATTAATGAGTCAACATGACAGTTACAACTGAACTGGCTTCCGCTGCCTCAAATGGATTTCCAAGAAATTGAAGGGCAATTCCTCCAAATACCCTACTGGACGGAAAATCCAATGCACTGACCTTAAACTGAGATTTCACATTTCATACCTTGATACCACATTAACCCTCATACCATAAAACCAGTTGTTCAATGACTCCTTCCCTACCTTCCTCTTGAGGATGACGTGGAGGAGTCGGTGTTGAACTGGGATGGACAAAGTTAAAAAATCACAACACCAGGTTATAGTCCAATAGGTTTATTTGGAAGCGGTAGCTTCCTTCAATCATCTGATCCTGTCCCACAACCACCTAAAGGAGCAGCGCTCCGAAAGCTAGTGCTTCCAAATAAACCTGTTGGACTATAACCTGGTGTTCTGCGATTTTTAACTTCCTTGCGAGGTTGCAGGTCCACATTAAGTGTCTCGGGCACCAACATTTATACTACCTCAAAGTGCTATTTATTCTTCATTTTAGCCTCGACAGGGAGGGCTGGCCATTTAGCAGCATGGAGGTCAGTCAACTATAAGTGTTGCCACGTAGTAGTTATGGCACAATACTGGGGCGACATCATGAAGACTTGACAAGTTAAATTTAATAAGTTTGATATCAGCCAGTATCAAAAGAGGTTCCTATAAATTAAACATGAACCTGCCAAGCATACTCAAAGCTCCACTCTTAAATCCATGCTAAAATAAAATGTATAATAGTTCTTACAGTACAAGGCCTATCAGGACAACTAAAGATAAGGAATGAATGTATTCTTGCCAACACTACAAATGTTTCAAGGAGATAGCAAAGAGAGAAGAATCCTGCCTTATCTTCTTTTTAGTCCAGGAGACCTTTGGCTATTACAGTGACCATACCGCCCAGTGTGTCTCAGAGTCAGTAAAGTTAGTACTGATGAAAGTCAGGACCTTCTGCACGTTTTAGTGTAACTCCATGCACAATACTCATTCTGTGCACCTCCAGAGCTTGAGAGTTTATTTTGTTTTGAAAACATTGTTTCCAAGAGATGAACAAACCCCAAGTGTCCTGCTTTTTATGTTCTTAAGCCATTACAATGCTGAGCATTTTTGATTTTGCGAGCTGGTTTTGCCCCTTCATTCTTGTCTGCGAAACTGCTTTCACTTGTGTGTTCAGTCGCTCCTTATTAAAATTAGTTGTTTTTAGAGGATTCCATTTTAACGTCTGCCCATCCCCCATTACTTCCTTTCAGTGGCTTGCCAGAGCTATGATAATCTCCAGCTGGGTCACACATGCCCTCCATTGCTTAGAGGCAATACAGAAAGGAGCGATACAGCCTCTTGTATAAGCAATAAAACTGTTCAATGCTACCTTTAAAGCATTTCTCAATAATTACAATTTTGTTAACAAGACAAATAGCATTTTAAAAAATCTACACAGGGAATTACTGCATCACTTTTTCCCTTTGCTTTCTTTTACAATCTTACAAAGCAGCCAGTACTTAGGCCATTAAATATTAAACACATTTCAGGAGATTGCAGCAGATACTGGGAGGTAGAATTCCCAACTGGTCAGACAGCGAATTGCCAGAAACTTGAAAAACAGACACACACCAGAACATGCAATTCAGAAAGTCAAGCATTGCAAACTTTGGATTCCTTTTGTGAACCGTCATCTTCATTCCACTCACTGAACATATTTGAGTTTATAAAGGGAAAATATCAGTTTCAGTCTTCACTAATAGCAAACAGTGAAACACTGGCAAAGAAAGTATGAATGCATAACAGAAAAGAAACCTTAACTTACACGTGCAGGAAACATAGTTGGAATGAAGTTAAAACTCCTAATGTTTAAAAGATCAAGTCAATGGTGCCAATCATATAAAATCAGCATAAGGGTTCTTGTGGCACTGTGATAGTGTCTCTATCCCTGGGCCAGGAGGCTTGGGTTCAAGTCCCAGCTGCTCCAGGTGGTGTGTCATTAGACCTTTGAACCAGATTGATTAGAACGCTCTAGAAAGTCAGATTGACCACCAAGGTAGATTGGTAGCCAACACCGAAATCCCCATCAACCCAAACAAATTATCGTCTGCCAACCTCAAAAAGGTACACAATGCAGTGCTGCTCCACGGGCACCCAAACCATCCATCATCCAAGTAGCCATTCTTCACAGCCAGGTAATGGGTTTTGAAAGATTTTGAAAGATATGCAATGTGTGCAGATATAATGGTGGAGGAGGAAAAAAATTACAGTTACAACCAATCACACACTCTCATATAGAATGATATACAACTTTATAGCAAATGTCATTGCAGAATAGCCTGGTTCAAGAACTTCAGCAAATATTTTTCCCTCCTACTCAAACGTTCTAAAGCACCTATTGCACCCCCTATTATCATTATAACTGGCAGTTCAGCAACATTACATTGTTTTTGAACCAGTATTAAACAAAGTTGACCTGTCTTTGTTAAAAAAAATAAATCTGATATCCTGCTTCACAAAAAGTGCATGACTCCCAGGTGGAGTTCACACTAAATTTCATGACTTATTGTTAGATAGCCTGTGACCAGTGGAGTGCCACAAGGATCGGTGCTGGGTCCTCTACTTTTTGTCATTTACATAAATGATTTGGATGCGAGCATAACAGGTACAGTTAGTAAGTTTGCAGATGACAACTAAATTGGAGGTGTAGTGGACAGCAAAGAGGGTTACCTCAGATTACAAGAGGATCTGGACCAGATGGGCCAATGGACTAAGAAGTGGCAGATGGAGTTTAATTCAGATAAATGTGAGGGGCTGCATTTTGGGGAAAGCAAATCTTTGCAGAATGGAAACACTTAATGCTAAGGTGCTAGGGAGTGTTGTTGAACAAAGAGACCTTGGCGTGGAGGTTCATAGATCCTTGAAAGTGGAGTCACAGGTAGATAGGATACTGAAGGCGGCGTTTGGTATGCTTGCCTTTATTGGTCAGAGTATTGAGTACAGGAGTTAGGATGTCATGTTGCGGCTGTACAGGACATTGGTTAGGCCACTGTTGGAAAATTACGTGCAATTCTGGTCTCCTTCCTATCAGAAAGATGTTGTGAAATTTGAAAGGGTTCAGAGAAGATTTGCAAGGATGTTGCCAGGGTTGGAGGATCTGAGCTACAGGGAGAGGCTGAACAGGCTGGGGCTGTTTTCCCTGGAGCGTTGGAGGCTGAGGGGTGACCTTATGGACGTTTACAAAATTATGAGGGGCATGGATAGGGTAAATAGGCAAAGTCTTTTCCCTGGGGTGGGGGAGTCCAGAACTAGAGGGCATAGGTTTAGGGTGAGAGGGGAAAGGTATAAAAGAGACCTAAGGGGCAACTTTTTCACACACAGGGTGGTATGTGTATGGAATGAGCTGCCAGAGGGAGTGGTGGAGGCTGATACAATTGCAACATTTAAGAGACATTTAGATGGGTATATGAATAGGAAGGGTTTGGAGGGATATAGGCCGGGTGCTGGCAAGTGGGGCTAAATTGGGTTGGGATATCTGATCGGCATGGACGGGTTGGACCGAAGGGTCTGTTTCCATGCTATACATCTCTATGACTCTATATGACTGCTTGGGACAGACGTGATGGATCAGACCATCTATTCCTCTCCATCATTCAGAGAAATACTCAAGATTTCCAAACAGACTAATTCAAGCAATGTGGATATCACTGGCTAGGCCAGCACTTATTGTTAAGAGACAACTATATCACTCTGCTTCTTAAGTCACATACAGACTAGACCAGGTAAGAACAACAGCTCGCGAACCAAAAGAACTTTCCCAACAATCAACAATGATTTCATCATCATTAGATTCTAATTTCAGATTTTTATTTAATTCCAATTCCACCATCTGCCTAAGGTGTCTGGCTATTCAGAAAGTGTCTGAGACACTAAACAGAAAGCCAAATGAAAAGATAAAACATTAAATCATTATAAATAGGGTGGCCAAATTTAATACTGTCGTTTCAAAATCATAACCTGCCCTACATAATCCTCAAGACCAACATTTTGCCTGTTCACAGAGTCAGTTTACTGCAGCACATAAGATAAACACATCGCAGCAATTCAAAGAACCATCTCAAGAAGCACCAATGAGATTCTCTGAATCAAAGCAAAAAATGTTGCAATACTTGAAGGATAAGACAACATCTGTGGAAGTGTTAATACACAATGGTGACAAAAGGCCATGTGTCTAAAACATTGACTGTTTCTCCCTCTCCATTTGTGCTGCATGCCCAGCAAGTTGTTGGAAAAACCCATCTGGCTCACTAATGTCTTTTAGGAAGGAAAATGCTGCCTTTATCTGGTCTGAATTACATGTGACTCTCAACAATGTGATTGACTCTTCGTTGCCCTCTGGGCAATATAATGCTAACCTAGCCAGCGACGCCCTCATCTCATGAATAAAATGTCGGGTTTTGGACCACAAGCTATGGGAACGATGGTGGATTGGTCCTGGTGGTAGGAACTGGGGGAGGCACTGCTTCTGACAGCAAGCTCAGCATTTTCCCTATACTTGGCAAATCACGGTGTATTTTGTTTTGGGGAGTGAGAGAGAGAGAGAGAGAGAGAGAGAGAGAGAGAGAGAGAGGGAGGGAGAGAGAGAGAGAGAGAGAGAGAGAGAGAAGGTGAAGGGAGTGAAGAGTATTACAAGCTTGCTATCCATATTCCTCCAACACACAGCAGTTTGAATGCAGACAGCAGAACAGAAATGGGTTCAGTCTGTCATCGATGATGGCTGTAAAACAGGTTTGGTTCTGAAGCGAATTGTTAGGCTGCATTTATAATTTGAATCCACTCTATTTTTGCATTCAGTTCATGTACACAGTACTCAATTACGGGAAGTGCTCAGCTCGCAAAAATCCTAGCCACTAGATCAGCTCTTTTCTCAAACCTTGAAACTGCCATTTGGATTTTATAAACTGGATATTCCCATTTGCAGAGCTCAGCTGGAGAACTGTACTTCATATTAAGGAATACTGAGTACATGGATTAAACGAAGAAATTGAATAGATCCAAATTATAAGTCTGCCCGAAGCAATTCATTTTAAATCCAACCCAAGTTGGAGTTAGTGCATCCCTTGTATACAACAGACTGAGCTTTTCAGATCTGCCTGAGGGAACCATGATAAAACCAGAGAACAAAACTCAGAGGGCGTAAAGAATTGCAGCCCTGAATTTTGCGGCAAATTATTGCCTTGGTCAGGATTCAATTTCTTGAACATTGATGCAAATCTTAGTAAATATTTCAGCCCTTAAACTGGTATTGAAAGTTTCTTTTGTGAAGAAAAACATTGCAAATAAGAACAGAAATGCTGATAATACCAAACAGTGGTCCTTAGGGCAAAGCTATCAATTTGTTCAGCAGCTCATTCACCACCTTAAAGCACCTACTCCCTCCACCACCAACTTAGCATAGCTGCAGTTAAACCTGGGCGATGCAATGCAGGATTCTGAATTATATTGTGCCATGCAACAAACAGGTCACACAAAACAGATGCTCTCTACAAGCTGAGCCTGTGTATAGCTGCACATCCTTAGAAGAACCATGCGATACAACAAAGGGCCACACACAAAGACAAACAAGAGAGAACACGATCTGGGTGCATGACCTACAGGTTGCTTTAGTCTAACAACAGTACCAACCTCCAGTGTCTAGAAGGAGCACCGCTCTGGAAGCTAGTGCTTCCAAATAAACCTGTTGGACTATAACCTGGTGTTGTGTGATTTTTAAGTGTCCACCCCAGTCGAACACTGGCTCCTCCACATCACAGGAGCAGAGCATCCAGCTCTACAAAAAACACCATCAGATCCAAATCTCCCCAGTTAAGAAATGCAATGCCCTGGAAATCTGTCATTGTTATTTCAGAATCACTGGGTCAAAGCCCTCTAATTTCCTTCTTGGTAGCACTGTGGATGCACCTTCATGGACAAATTGAAGGCTTACCAACTCCTGATAGCAACTGGAATGGGAAATAACTTGCTGGTATTGCTCTTGAGCACCAAGTCTTTTGAAATTAAATTTCCACAATTTCCTACCACTCGGGTAAATTTCTGTGTGAAAAACAGATATCAGAGGCATTATTACAATTTAATGTTTTGTTTATATTTTTCCCGCTTTCACTATTTGCAATAAAACAAACATTCAGGGATTACTGCTCCACTAAAACGAATTCCAAATTCCTAGAAGGCTAAAAGAACGATGATGCCAGAGGTTAATATCGATTATATCCCCTAAAATTTACTCAGATTTTTGGATTTCGATTTTCTCTCCTTTTTAATGCTAAAAATCAAGAAACTAAATGCCTTCAAATCAGCGTTCAGAAAATTCACTCACCAGTCCTTCAATTTTATGGTTTCATAAATGTTATTTTTGAAAGTAAACTTAAGAGGAAAGCATTTATCACAGAATAATCCTATTCGCAGAAACTGGATTTTACAAGTAGCAGTACACCTGGCATTGCATTCATCTGATTAAAAGAAAAAAAATCATTGTCTAACAGTACCACAGTAATCCAAGCCAAAGTCACTCAATGAACCCACAAAAGGAAAACAGGGCTTCAGTGGACAGATATCCCTTAGCCACCAATGAATGCAAACACCCTTCAGCACAGTACAGAAGCCATTTGTATCTATTACTTATATTCAGAGAGTGTTTTGTTCCAAGAAAAAGATTAGTTTGACGTAAAAATGTGCATGTCGGGGTGGAAAGTGTTGGTAAAGTGGATGAACTGTTCAACCTCCTCGTGGGAGCACGAGGCAGCGCCGATACAGTCATCGATGTAGCGGAGGAAAAGGTGGGGGGGTGGGGGCAGTGTAGCTGTGGAAGATGGACTGTTCCACATATCCTACGAAGAGGCAGGCATAGCAAGGGCCCATGTGGGTGCCCATGGCTACTCCTTTGGTTTGGAGGAAGTGGGAGGATTGGAAAGAAAAGTTGTTCAGGGTGAGGACCAGTTCAGTCAGTCGAAAGAGGGTGTCGGTGGAAGGGTACTGGCTGGTACGGCGGGAAAGGAAGAAGCGGATGGCTTTAAGTCCTTCGTGATGGGGGATGGAGGTGTACAGGGACTGGATGTCCATGGTGAAGATAAGGTGTTGGGGACCGGGGAAGCGAAAATCATGGAGGAGGTGGAGGGCGTGGGTGGTGTCCCGAACGTAGGTGGGGAGTTCTTGGACTAAGGGGGATAGGACCATGTCGAGGTATGCAGAGAGGAGTTCGGTGGGGCAGGAGCAGGCTGAGACAATGGGTCGGCCAGGGAAGTCAGGTTTGTGGATTTTGGGCAGGAGGTAGAAACGGGCGGTGCGGGGTTGTGGGACTATGAGGTTGGAGGCGGTGGATGGGAGATCTTGAATACGTTGGTTCTGCTCTTCTAAAAAAAGTGTGGTAAGTGTTTCCTTTGCCAGGTCGATGTCGATGGAGGTGAACAGTGCTGTTACGTCGAATGAGATCATTGTTTCGTCTTCCTCTATTTTGATGTTTTTGATTTTTAGGAATTTTAGAAGAGACCATCAGACACCCCCCAACCACCATCAATCACATTACCAACGAAAACATCATGAAGCTAGTGGACCTGTGCCTCACCACCCACTTCACCTTCAACAACATAATCTGCAAACAAACCAACAGCACACCCATGGGGTCTCCGCTATCAGGATTCATACCAGAAGCGGTAATGCAAAGACTAAAACAAACAGCCCTACAACCATCCAACCATCTGGGTCCGCTACGTAGATGACACCTTTGTCATCACAAAACGAAACAAGATAGAAGAGACATTTAACATCAACAACAACACCCTCACAGGCATAAAGCTCACCAAGGAGGAAGAAACCGACGACAAACTCGCATTCTTGGACGTCACAGTCGAAAGAAAGGTCAACGGAGAACTACAAACCTGCGTATACAGAAAACCGACAAACACTGACCAAATACTCAGCTACACCAGCAACCATACCAACACACAGACGAAGCTGTATCAGCACACTATTCCAATGAGCCACCACACACTGCAGCACAGACAAACTTCAAAAAACAGAGAACCACCTATACAATGTATTCAAGAACGACGGATACTCAAAAAATACAGTCCGCAGATTCCTCAAGAACAAACCACGCAAAGCAGACCAAACACAGCCAGAAACCCTAACCACCTTACCATACATCAAAGAAGTTTCAGAAATGACAGCCAGACTACTAAAGACCCCTCTGAATCCTAGTAGCACACAAACCCACCAACACTCTCGAACAAAAACGAACAAACTTAAAAGACCCAGTACAACCCATGGACAAAACCAACGTCGTCTACAAAATTCCATGCAAGGACTGCCACAAACACTACGTAGGACAAACAGGAAGAAAGTTAGCCACCAGGATACACGAACACCAGCTAGCCACAGAAAGGCACGACCCTCTCTCCCTCGTAGCCCTACACACGGATGAAAAAAACCACCATTTCGACTGGGACAACGCGTCTATCCTGGGACAGGCTAAGCAAAGACATGCCAGAGAATTCCGAGAGGCCTGACAATCCAACCACAACGCCATAAACAAACACACAGATCTAGATACCATCTATCAAGCCCACAGAAAACGAACAGGAAATGACATCACCACAAATCCCCGGAACCCCATCCAGGACAAACATATAAATAGAAAGCAAGAGACAATAGCTTCGCTTCACTTGGAGGTCACCACTGATTATGTTACCTAGCCAGGTAATGAAACGTCTGGATATCAAACCTACAGCTCAGCAAGCAAACCTACACCCTAGAGAACATCTTAAAATAATTTAAGACCTTGTAAAATGGGAAATCATAGTTAATTCCAAACCTTTCTTGTACATCCTTGGTTTTCATTTCATCATCAATGATGGAGCAGTGTTACCTGTGCTAAGGTTTTCTCTCTCACTAAAATTCTCCATTTCTCTGCTCTTTTAAGAAATTCCTTAAACCCCATCTCTGATAGAGCTTTTTGGTTGGATGTTCTAATATTTTTGGTCTCTTTGTAGTACAGAAACTGGGTGCTGTTGAAAGAGAGAGAGCACGAGAGAGAGAGAGAGAGAGAGAGAGAGAGAGAGAGAGAGAGAGAGAGAGAGAGAGAGAGAGAGAGAGAGAGAGAGAGAGAATGGTGTCAAACTTTTACACCATGCACCGATGAGGTCAGAAGCTTAAGAATCTGAAATCTCAAAGGAACAACAATTTATACTGCATGAGAAGACAATGTTGATTTACCTCTGAAACAAAGCAGTTAAATAAGCTCCATTTCCTTAATGTGTTAATTGAGAAATCCCACAAATTAATTCTCTATTACTGTCCACCACAAAGCCAATTTAATTTCAGTGGTCAATATACACATTGGAATTCCTACAGTTGTATAGGTTGGCCTTCACTATAATCTTCTAACGCGGGCCCGAGTTGTTTACTCACTGTTCAGGCACAATGCCAAAACGGTGTGCAAAGTTATCCTGTGTGATAATGGCATCCCCTGGTCAGGTTGCTGCATATAATGGGCTGAGAAGCAGCAAGAACTCAAACTCTGTTTCTCTGTCCACAAGTAGCCAAATCTGAATTTCTCTAGCACTTTTGCTTTTTTTAATTTCAGACTTTCAGCATCCACAGTATTTTACTTTTAGCCGAAAAACACTTGGTCTACTTCAGATTATCCAAGCAGGGGAAGGTACCTCGAAATTTGAGCAAAAAGGGAGGAAGCCACTCCATGCTGTCACTCTATATTACTAAAGGTGGCATTCTTCACTAACCAGATGCTGTCATCAACCTTAAAAAAAACCCAGCAAACTACATATCAATGTATAAGGCAATATATGAACTTCAGTGCCTGTGCAATGCCAGGTGTGCAGGACAATGCCCAAAGACTGACAGGTTGTACCATACCCTTGGGTCATTTGCATCAGGCAGAGTACTTGCTGTACTCAACCAGCCTACAAAAGTCTGATGTGTATTTAAACCAAAGCTTGGCTGTTAACTGTTTCCTGGTGTGCTCTCCATCACATCAACCCTTGCAGAGGACCTTTTTCCAACCAATGAGTACCACTTTCTCCAGCAAAATATAAGTTCTTGGTCTCTGAGATTTGATTTTCTTGCAATTCTGTCCTAACACATGGAATAGGAAAAGCTTTAACATTATGCCTCTTTTCCTCAAACAACACTTGAGTTTTAATATTTGCTCATATGATACTAAACAATGTTTTGCCATGATAAACTGGTCTATGAATAAAAGCTGTTATTCAGCACAGAAGAGATAAAATGTACTAAAACAAGGTCAAAAATCTCTACAGGTAGTTCTCCTATAACACGCATTAAACAATTTGGTTGCAATGTGACTAGTGAACAATGGACATTTTTAAATAAGATGAACTTTCGTTTGCTGTTACTCGGTTCCATCCCCAGCATCAGCACAACCTAACCTCAGGATCCTCTGTCTGCAAAATGCAAATTCAATGTGTTCAGCTAAAACAGGAAATACAATCAGCTCTGCAAGCCTTGAAACTGGGAACTGTAGTCTACATTTAGAAGGAAATTTATTTCAAACCAGGGGAGAACCTTTAAGAGGACTAGACTGGACTTCCTTATCAGCATCACATGGTCAGCTGGCTCACGTGTTTTCTGGTGAAGAGCTTCTCGAAAGGTACAGTGCTGTAGTCAGTGATTACATCTACTGTATTATTTCATTTAAATATATAATTTAGGATTTACTTAGACTGTGGTACCATTGATGTTAAGCTAACTACTATATTGTTTTGATTTTTACTGATATTTTTGGTGGTTCACCCGTAACCCTGTTTTTCCCATAGGCCCCATTATTTACATTGAGCGACATTCTATAACATGGTGTTGCCCTGGAACACAACTACCTGTACCATGAAACAAGGTCTGAAACAGTCTCTCTGATGAAATGCAACACTTGTTTTGCTCCAAGGTCACAATCTTTGATTTAGATGTATGGAAGTTCTATTTTAAAAAAAAGATAACCTGCAGAGCTCACTCCCATCATAGGAGTGATAGACAATACTGGCCCCCACATATCAGCTAAACCTACATATATTGGAAGGATGAAGTAATTTCAATCCCTGTGGGAGACAGACATGAATTGTAGGACAAGAGTTCTCATTACACTATAGAAGCCCTCCTGTACATTAAAAAGCAGTCATTCTTTCTGGGTGACATGAGATCTAGAGAGATGGCAAGCTGACTTTGGGAATGCTACAGCAAAAGACCCAGTACAATCTTATACAATGTCCATGCACTCAATTTCCTGCAGAGGTCACTGGATACAGATCAAACAATTCTTAGCTACAATTTCTGTCAAAAGCCCTCAGCAATGTACCTATGACAGTATCTAAAGCCATCATCAGTACTAACAGAAAGAATACACATACCTTTTAGAAAAACTGCTTGAAATTTGCAGTAGATTCTACAATGTTTACAAGCTGTCTTCACAGCCTTTTTTGAAAGGTCGTTCACAAATAATTGACAATTTACATAGAACATAGAACATAGAAGAATACAGCGCAGTACAGGCCCTTCGGCCCTCGATGTTGCGCCGATCAAAGCCCACCTAACCTACACTAACCCACTATCCTCCATATACCTATCCAATGCCCGCTTAAATACCCATAAAGAGGGAGAGTCCACTACTGCTCCTGGCAGGGCATTCCATGAACTTACGACTCGCTGAGTGAAGAACCTACCCCTAACATCAGTCCTATATCTACCCCCCCTTAATTTAAAGCTATGCCCCCTTGGAATAGCTGACTCCATACGTGGAAAAAGGTTCTCACTGTCAACCCTATCTAACCCCCTAATCATCTTGTACATCTCTATCAAGTCACCCCTAAACCTTCTTTTCTCCAATGAAAACAACCCCAAGTGCCTCAGCCTTTCCTCATAGGATCTTCCTACCATACCAGGCAACATCCTGGTAAACTTCCTCTGCACCCGTTCCAGTGCCTCCACATCCTTCCTATAGTATGGCGACCAAAACTGCACACAATATTCCAGATGCGGCCGCACCAGAGTCTTATACAACTGCAGCATAACCTCAGGACTCCGGAACTCAATTCCTCTACCATTAAAACCAGTACGCCATATGCCTTCTTCACTGCACTATTTACCTGGGTGGAAACTTTCAGAGATCTGTGTACATGGACACCAAGATCCCTCTGCTCTTCCACACTCCCAAGTATCCGACCATTAGCCCAGTACCCCATCTTTTTATTACTCTTACCAAAGTGAATCACCTCACACTTAGCTACATTGAACTCCATTTGCCACCTTTCTGCCCAGCTCTGCAGCTTCTCTATATCCCGCTGTAACCTGACACATCCTTCCTCACTGTCTACAACTCCTCCGACTTTCGTATTATCCGCAAACTTGCTCACCCAACCTTCTAACCCTTCCTCCAGGTCATTTATAAAAATGACAAACAGCAATGGTCCCAAAACAGATCCTTGCGGAACACCGCTAGTGACGGCACTCCAAGATGAACCTTTGCCATCAACTACTACCCTCTGTCTTCTTCCAGCCAGCCAATTCCTAATCCAAACCTCCAACTCACCCTCAATGCCATATCTCTGTATTTTCTGCAGTAGCCTACCATGGGGGACCTTATCAAACGCCTTACTAAAATCCATATATACCACATCTACCGCTTTCCCCTCATCTACCTCTTTAGTCACCTTCTCAAAGAATTCAATAAGGTTTGTGAGGCACGACCTGCCCTTCACAAAACCATGCTGACTATCCTTGATCACATTATTCTTATCCAGATGTGCATAAATCCTATCCCTTACAATTCTCTCTAAGACTTTGCCCACAACAGAAGTGAGACTCACTGGCCTATAGTGACTAGGATTATCCCTACTCCCCTTCTTGAACAAGGGAACCACGTTTGCTAGCCTCCAGTCCTCTGGCACTACTCCTGTAGACAAAGAGAACACAAAAATCAAGGCCAATGGCTCTGCAATCTCCTCCCTTGCTTCCCAGAGAATCCTAGGATAAATGCCATCAGGCCCAGGGGACTTATCTATTTTCACCCTTGCCAGAATTTCCAACACCTCTTCTCTACATATCTCAAAGCCATCCATTCTACTTATTCGTGCCTCAGTATTCATATCGACAACAATGTCCTGTTCCTGAGTGAATACTGACGAAAAGCCTCTTCAGCCTCCACACGCAACTTCCCATTTCTATCCTTGATTGGACCTATTCCTACCCTAGTCATTCTTTTATTCCTAACATACCTATAGAAAGCCTTAGGGTTTTCCCTAATCCTACCAACTAAGGACCTTTCATGTCCCCTCCTTGCTGCTCTTAGCTCTCTCTTCAGGTCCTTCCGGGCTACCTTATAACTCTCAATCGCCCCTATTTAACCTTCACGCCTCATCTTTACAAAGGCCGCCCTCTTCCATTTAACAAGGGATTCCAATTCCTTATTAAACCACGGCTCCCTCACACGACCCTTTCCTCCCTGCCTGATAGGTACGTACTTATCAAGGACACTCAATAGTTGCTCCTTGAACAAGTTCCACCTATCAATTACACTCTTGCCTTGGAATCCACACATCCTAAGTCATGCCTCAACGCATCATAATTTCCCTGCCCCCAGCTATAACTCTTGCCCTGTAGTACACACTTATCCCTCTCCATCACTAGAGTAAAAATCACCGAATTGTGGTCACTGTCCCCAAAGTGCTCACCTACCTCTAGTTCTAATACCTGGCCTGGTTCGTTACCCAGAACCAAATCCAGTATGGCCTCACCTCTTGTTGGCTTATCTACATATTGTGTCAGGAAACTCTCCTGCACACATTGCACAAACACTGACCCATCTAACGAACTTGAGCTATAGCTTTCCCAATCAATATCAGGAAAGTTAAAGTCTCCCATAACAATCACCCTATTACTGTCACTCTTCTCCTGAATCATCTTCGCAATCCTTTCTTCAACGATTCTAGGACTATTAGGAGGCCTGTAAAAGACTCCTAACAGGGTGACCTCACCTCTCCTATTCCTAACCTCAGATGGCAAATCTTCGTCCATCTTCCTTTCCACCGCTGTAATACTATCTTTGACAAGCAAAGCCACACCCCCCCCCTCTTTTACCCCCACCTCTGACCCTACTAAAACATTTAAACCCTGGAACCTGCAACAGCCAATCCTGTCCCTGATCTAGCCATGTCTCCGTAATAGCCACAACATCGAAGTCCCAGGTACCAACCCACGCTGCAAGTTCAACTACCTTATTTCGTATATTTCTGGCATTAAAGTACACACACTTCAAGCCACTCTTCTGTTTACAGGCACCCTCCTTTAAGATTGATGCCATATTCCTAACCTCCCTACACTCCAGGTCCTGCACCCTAAAGCTACAGTCTGGGTTCCCATGCCCCTGCAGAGTTAGTTTAAACCCCCCCCAAGTGCACTAGCAAACCTCCCCCCAAGGATACTGGTGGCCCTCAGGTTCAGGTGCAGACCATCCTGTTTATAGAGGTCCCACCTTCCCCAGAAAGAACCCCAGTTATCCAAGTACCGAAATCCCTCCCTCCTGCACCATCCCTGTAGCCACGCATTTAACTGTTCTCTCTCCCTATTCCTCGACTCTCTATCACATGGCACGGGTAACAAACCAGAGACAACAACTCTGTTCGTTCTAACTCTGAGCTTCCAACCTAGCTCCCTAAAAGCCTGTCTAACATCCTCAGCACTCCTCCTACCTACGTCATTGGTGCCAATATGGACCACGACTTCAGGCTGCTCCCCCTCCCCCTTAAGGACCCGGAAAACACGATAATGATTAACAAATCAAAAACGTGTTCATTAAGCTAATCAGAAAATCTCAATCTCAGAAAACACAAAATCCTCCAGAGCTTTTTCAGAAAGAATTCTATAATTCCTATGCATAACAGTTTCTCAAAGCAGACATCTTTTTGGATTATACTACAGTTTTTCCAAGGTCTAATTCACAAAAAGCAAATATTTTTACTGGTAGTCCCTGAATATCTGCCCGTTTAACAGATTCACATGTGCCAAGGCACACAGAGGGTACACTGCTTATGATGTTCAAGATGCATTTGAAACTGATCAACGTGCACACTGATCAATGTATTGAATGTAAATTGGATGAGAGGTCCCCAACCCACTGCAACAAAGCAGAGGCTTAGTCTGCTTCTCCAGTGTCAAAGATTGGGTCCCAACACCTCATGCAAATTACATAAAACAAAGTTACATTTACGTTGTAAATATGGTACATTGCAAAATTATTCCCTGGCACAATCAGCCATCTAATTTTTGAAGTTAGAGTATGTGATTGAATTAGTTGAATTTTGTAGTTTCCCAACTTTCTTCCCTCCTCCTAAAGTCACAGATGGCTCCAGAGATGCAAAGCAACCTTTGTAAAAAAGGAGTATCCTTCAGCTCAACTGCAAATAGAGACATACAAAGACAGACACTAATCGAGTCCACTGGATCATAGCCCAGAAGGCCATTTAGAATTCCTACCAGAGTCAAAAAACTTTTAGTATCCCAAAAAACAACTGTATGGGCTGTCTCATGATGCACTGGTTGCGTCTGAGACAGAAGCTTTGGGCTGGAGTCCCACCCAAGAAATTAATGGACATGGAAGATGCATTCATAACATGGCTAAAGCAGGATGTGTCAAAAAAAAAAAAAACCGTGGTGCTGGAAAAGCAAAGCAGACTCTTCATTCTGCCCGAAACGTCTACTCTCCTGCTCCTCGGATGCTACCTGACCTGCTGCGCATTTCTAGCACCACACTTTTCAACACTGATCTTCAGCAATTGCAGTCCTTATTTTCTCCTAAGCAGGATGTGTACCAATCTTTCCAAAATGTCTATGGCAAATGGTTAGAGAGCAAAAGTCTCCTGGTCACCAATGCTTGATGGGGGGGGGGGGGGGGGGGGGGGGGTGAAGCGTCTCGGTCTAGTGTTCAGTGGCAAACTAGAGTCCCATTTCCAGGGAAATATAACTGTGGGAACAGATGGAAGCATATGATTTGCCTGCTTCCTCCACCACTAAAAGTGGCAAAAGAGAAGAATCACTAAATGCAGAACTGGATGTTAACCCCGAAGCCTTGAACATATTGGCACCTCAACAAGCTGGGTTAACTGAAAAAAAAATTTTCTAAACATTATTTGATTTTGAAGCAGGTAGCAAAACTAAGTGACCCATTAATAAAAGCTAACCAACTTGAAATGCAAATTCAGAGTGCTCCATAAAGATGCTGCAAAGTTTAAATGACACAATTTAACAGTTTTGGGAGTGCAGCGTCTACATGCATTTTTTTCACAGACACAAGTACTTGCGTAACACCATTAATACCATGAAAGTGTTCTAAAGGTACTTCGCAGGAACGTTAAACAAAATTTGAATGCAAACATCATAAAGAAACCTGGAGACAGGCAACTAAAAACGGGGGGAGCAATGCCAGATTGGCAGAATGGCTATTTTATTAATCCAGAAACTCATCTAATATTCTGGGGATTTGGAGTCAAATCCTATCACGGCAAATAGTAGAATCTGAATTCAGTAAAGAATCTGGAATAAAGGGTATTTAATGATAACCATGAATTCATCATCAATTATCTGAAAAACCCATCTGGTTCACTAATATACTTCAGGGAAGGAAATCTGTCATCCTTACCTGGTTTGGCCTACATATGACTCCAGAAATACAGCTATGTAGCTGACTACTAACTGCCTTCTGGGCAATAATTGCTGGTCTAACCATAAGGGAATATAAAAAAAACTTGATCAAAGAAATCATTCCAAAGGAGAATCTTGTCGGGAGCCAGAGAAGGTCATGGAAGAAATTCTAGATTTTACCTCTTCAGCAGCTAAATGCACAATCACCAAAAATGAACAAGCTAAAATCAGAAAAGCTCCAGATGTCAGAGAGAGTCAGCAGGACAGACATCAACCAGAGAAAACCTTATACACACCTTTATAGACTGGTCAGGTCATCAATAATGTCTTTCTATCACATACAGACAAAACTGGGATATTTTAACCAGGTCATTACTGAACTTGTTACTGTATATCCAATCTTAATCTTAGATTTAAAATTTAACAATTGGCAGCATTTGTTACAATAACATTCACTATATCTTTCCCCTCGTAGCTCCTACATGTGCAGCATTAAGCTCGAAATACCACTTTCATTTTTAAGTAATTCATACCTCAGGGATTTCCTATCTCATCAGCACAGTTATGCTTTGACAACAGCTTTGAAAGAGTTCTCTTCTTTGCAACCCCCACTTTAACTCACTAGTAACTTCACCCCAACACCACCTTGAGCCATAAAACAAGTGGCCACTCTGAACATTAAGGAGGGTTCCCCATTTAGCATACCTGCATTGCCAAAAAGGTTGCTTCTTGCCCTGGTTTACTTTTCTGGCCTTGGCAAAGCAGCAACTTGTAGACATCTTTTCTTGATCTACTGGTGATAGGCAGGCAAATGGAGTTAAGACCACAATCATATTAGGTACAATCTTATTTTATGATAGAGCAGCCTCAAGAGCTAAACACAAGACTCCTGCCCCTATTTCTTACGTTCTTAGGAGAGGAATCATCCAAAAAGGTGTGGTGAGGTACAGCTCAGTGATCTCAGAGTATGAGAGAAAACGGTCACTGCACTCTCAGATTATGTCACCAAGGGACAGCATTCTGTTAAGTAACAGGAATCTGTTTTGACAAGGCAAGTGGCAGTGGGTATAGCTAGATGGGGAGGCTACATTGAGGGGAATGGTGTTAACATTCCTCCGCCAGGTTTTGGTTAAGATCGTGCTATCACTACTATCATCCACAATAAGTTAACAAAAGTACACACTGTCAGTGGAAAGGCTGATTGAAGAGGAAGGAAATTGGCAAAAATACAACCCGTTGGATACAAGCTTCAGCAAACAAAGTAGGATGGTGGCACGGTGGCTCAGTGGTTAGCCCTGTTGCCTCAGAATGCCAGGGATTCGGGCTCGATTCCAGCCTCGGGTGACTGTCTATGTGGAGTTTGCACGTTCTCCCTGTGGGTTTCCTCCAACATGGTGCAGGTTAGGTAAATAGGCCATGCTAAATTTCCCATAGTGTTCAGGGATGTATAGGTTGTAGACTAGTCTGGGATAAAATGGAGATTAGGAGGGGAATGGGTTTGGGTTAGTTACTCTTTGGAGGATCGGCGTGGACTTGGTGGGCTGAAGGAACTGTTTCCACACTATCAGGATTCTTTATAATAAAGTTCCAAATGGGGTTACTATTCAACAAGCCAGAGGCAAATTGCATAGTATTTTAAAAAGTCAACAAGTTGGCAGCCCACACAAGCCTCTACTCAAAAACCGAAAGAACTGTGAATGCTGAAATAAAAATAAATTGCTGGAAAAACTCAGCAGGTCTGGCAGCATCTGTGGAGAGAAATCAGAATTAACACTTGAGGTTAAGTGACTTCTCTGAGGAACATTAAACTTTGGATTTCAGTCCAAAGATAGTGCCAGATCTGCTGAGCATTTCCAGCAATTTCTGTTCAAGCCTCTACTCAGTCCGATCATCATACCCTCCCATTTCTTGCATGTTTACTTAGCTTCCCCCGAAATGCATCTATGTTGTTTGCTTTAGCAAATCTGTGAGCTAACAGGCTTGACATTCTCAGAACTTGCGTGGAGTAACAGCTTATTTTCTCCTAAGTTCCCTATTGAACTTATTAGTAACATCCCTGAACACTATGGGAAATTTAGCATGGCCAATTTACCCAACCTGCACCTCGTTGGACTAAACCCACTGGGAGAACATGCAAACTCCACACAGGCAGTCCCATACAAATGCTACCAATACAAATCGAACCTGGATCCCTGGCAGTGTGAGGTAACAGTGCTAACCACTGAGCCACCATGCTACCATCCTACTTTGTTTGCTGATGCTTGTATTCATCATGTCCAATGGGTTGTATTTTTGCCAAATTTCTGAGCTCTGTTCTCCTTTATAATGACGCATTAATAAAATGACCATGCCTTATGATTCAGGACTCAGCGACTGGCAGTGGCACACAGCAATTGAAAGCCTTTTGAGATATAAGCAGCACAGAGCATGATTGAATGTTTTAAAATTACACAAAAATATTCAAGGCTGAGTAGGTCAGATTTTTAACCATTAAAGGAATTAAGAGTAATGGGGATAGACTGGAAAGTGGAGTTGAGGATTATCAAATCAGCCATCTCATTGAAAAATGGAGCAGATTCGATGAGTTGAATGGTCTTCCTCTGCTCCTATATCTTCTGGTCATCTACCACTTCCCCCCACCTCTCCGTAGAAGGGATTGAACTGAACATCAGCAACATGCCTAGTATTCAGTCAATTATGGTGTTTACCACCGTGAAGATTTAGTTCAATCAGGGCTACCAGTAAATGGTGCATGAATAACTCAAATGTTACCTTCCGTAACATAGGTTTTGGAAAACCTCTATCCTATTGTTCTACTTTTCACTAAAAACTTAATGCATTAGTCTTGAATCAAAATAATTCAGTGTCTGCCTTTATCAATAATATCCACAGTGGATGATCAGACCCTACTGTAGCGTTATTGGGTAAACATGGACGTTAACAAGTTATGGTGTCTATAAAATTCTGCTTTTCAATCTAGTAGTTTAACACTTTTGGATGACAAAATAACACCCACACTATCACTATGACACAAACATAGTTCATCTCTTCCATCCAACACACTAGGATTCCTTTACAACTGTTAGAAATTGTACATAATTACATGTAAAGCTCCAACCATTTTATCTCAAGATACGGCCACCTTTATTTGCGTAAGTGGGCATAATAATCACAATAAAAACCTGGCTGCTCAGTTATACCTGGAGGAAGTTTTAAAATGAAACATTTTTCCAAAATTGCGGAATTTCTCCCTCTTTCAGTTTGCTGTCCTACAAGGTACAGCTTTGTGTGTCAGCCACTTTTCAACACTCCACAAACAAGAGATTATCCTTCAAAAGGTGGGCTTAATACTCCAGCCAGTTATGCTGGAAGAGCTTTGTAGCTGCACCCACTTTTCACATTATAGGGCATTTCAACCCGTTACTGGCTTACAAAAGAAGCAAAAAGCATAGAGGTAAGAGAGGTCAATTACTTGTAATGAATCACTGCCGAGGATCTTGGACTTTCTTGGCCCAGTTACCCATAAACTCCATCATAAATATTTCACAATGAAAGTGACCTGCTGCACACCAAAGGAACCTTGGGTGAGTCCGCTAGCCTACTGCCCTGGTGTACAGTTTATACTTGTCAAACAACTAGAAGTCATACATTTTGTAATGATACAAATCAAAAAGATATAATCATTACTGTGCTAAAGTTGTCAGAACACATCAAAACAAGAGGGATTCTGAGCAATTTGCTCCTCCACCTGAATATAATTTAATGTCATTATTTTCACCTTTGACACTAAGCCATTGTCATGAGTGTGATTTTTCCCCTCAACTGAATGTGATTGAGTACAAGCAACAAGTATTGCACTCATATCGTATTCTTGCTGCTGGATTACTACTATCCAATGGTTTGCTAGTTATAACAGACTTACATGTTTTGCATTCTAAAAGGTTTCTCTGGAGAACACATACCTTTGTATGTAAATTAGATAATGAACCCATACAAATGCTACCAATACAAATCGGCTTTAATGAGAATTGTTAGTTAATTTGGTATAACTCCATTTGCTATACTGGGGATCAAAACTGCCTGTGCTGATTGGATTGAAGGCTTCCTTGGCCTCCTGTCTCAAGGAGGCTGGCTAGGATTCTACTGCTTGGGGCTCTTGTGACACAGTGGTAGTGTCCTTGCCTCTAAGCTAGCAGACCCAGATTCAAATTCCACTTGCACCAAAGATGAGAGAAAATATCTCAGCTCTGCTCTTAAAACATGTCAGCCCACATCTCAATTCTGCCAGTATCCTAGTTTAAAACGAGCAATCTCTGAAGCTACTGAAGTTTACTGGCCATGTGAAAGCAATATTCCACAGGTACAGTAGAAGACTTGCTTGCATTTGTGGTTACACCAGAGTTTCCAAGTGGAATAGGAAGTGCTTTATTTTGAATCCAGCGCAATGGTGCATCTTACAAAACCCACCCGGCAGGCTGCTTCCAACTTGGATAAACTTGAAAGAGTCTTGTAGAATACAAGAAATTTTAAATTTTTGCCACCAACCTTTTTCTTTGATGAGCTTAGTGTATTTAAGTAAATTTTAAGTTAGCAATTAAGTAAATTTTGCAAAAACATGAACGGGTACAACATTTGTCCTGGGGCCACTTTTGTTGCGTAAATAAAATTTGTGAACAAAATTAGGTTCAAGCAGATGCAGTGTAAAGCCTGTATTCAAATTATACACTAATTGTGCTAATTGAGATAACAAGCACTGTTGAGCGCTCTACTCCAGTCAACAAGCGGTCTCTAATATTACTGCAGAGACACAAGCTGTTGGCTTTCATGTTATTGTGTTAGCCATTAAATGATTCGGAGTCATTAATTGATTTATTACTGTTGCCTGGAAGTACAGCATTTCCAATAGAGAATGATGTAGGTCGCAACTTCTAGGAGAAAACATGAGATAGAATGGTGTACTTACATTATTTGTAGGACCCCATTCACACAGTCCCATGACACCAGGGTACAAATGAGTGTGTTGATTTGGCTGCATATCCAGAAACCTGCTAACCAGTGTGGCATGCCAGCAGAAGGAACAAGCAGAAATGCCAGTTCTTTGTAGAGGGAAACCTATCAAGGCCTTCACATGTGCCAAAAGATTAATGATGCACTCACATATGCACTATTCAGACCACAACTGAGTATTCTCAATTTTTACTAAATGCTTAAAAGCCCTTATAGTGCAGTTTCTCTGTGCCCCAAACAACCAAATGAAATCAGAGACACATCCTCTCCCCAAACCCTAAAACACACTTATTCTCCCTCCCAATAGAAAAAAGCTGATTTGATTTTGTCTAGCTCCAAATGCATTCCTTAAATGACTCAAGAAAAATATCTTCCTAGCCAATATTTTAAAAACAAAAAAAAATTAGTAAGGTTATTTAGTGTTTCTTAATTCAATCTCTCTGAATGATGCTAAACTATCCCCAATCACGCAGTATTGATTCGTCAATTAGCCTAGAAAGTTTACATCCTAGGAAGTTTACAACTCTATCCAAAAGTCCATTCCATGTGTTGGTTACTGTGTGCAAATAAACGGTATTGGTTCAAATTTAACTGGTCTTTTAGTAGTAAAAGCCTGTGAATCTTTATTCCACTCAATTAGTGTTCAAGTATATTCCAGACTTACCTTTCTAGTTTTATCAGTAACGATCTTATGCACTTAAAGTAACTATGTTAAAGCCTCATTCCAAAACCAGAACTGTCCAGTGTTCTCTGATAGCGCAGTCTTATGGCTCTCTGTAATATTTGTCAGTATAACGTTTTGATCATGTTGAGCTGGCCACAACTGGACACAAGTACTGAGGCTGTCATCTGAACTGAGCACCACAGTTTCACTTCTTTGGACTTGTGGATATTTTCCAACCAACTTATTCAGAGATGATCTTCTCACTTGTATTCTACTGCTTTGACTGTGTACTCCGGGAGACTTTGATGGGCACCACTACACATTAGTTAAATATGAAGTCAATTAGACCAATCCCCTCCCGTAATAGAGTCATAGAGTCAGAGTCATAGACATGTACAGCATGGAAACAGACCCTTCGGTCCAATCCATCCGTGCTGACCAGATATTCCAACCCAATCTAGCCCCACCTGCCAGCACCTGGCCCATGTCCCTCCAAACCCTTCCTATTCATATACCCAACCGAATGCCTCTTAAATGTTGCAATTGGACCAGGCTCCACCACTTCCTCTGGCAGCTCATTCCATACATGTACCACCCTCTGCGTGAAAAGGTTGCCCCATAGGTCTCTTTTATATCATTCCCCTCTCACCCTAAACCTATGCCCTCTAGTTCTGGAATCCCCCACCCCAGGGAAAAGACTTTGCCTATTTACCCTATCCATGCCCTTCATAATTTTGTAAACCTCTATAATGTCACCCCTCAACCTCCCAACGCTCCAGGGAAAACATCCCCAACCTGTTCAGCCTCTCCCTATAGCTCAAATCCTCCAACCCTGGCAACATCCTTGCAAATCTTTTCTGAACCCTTTCAAGTTTCACAACATCTTTCCAATAGGAAGGAGACCAGAATTGCATGCAATATTCCAACGTGGCCTAACCAATGTCCTTTACAGTCGCAACACGACCTCCCAACTCCTGTTCTCAATACTCTGACCAAGGAAAGCCTTCTTCACTACCCTATCTACGTGAGACTCTACTTTCAAAGAGCTATGAACCTCCACTCCAAGGTCTCTTTATTCAGCAACACTCCATAGGACCTTACCATTAAGTGTTTCAGTCCTGCAAAGATTTTCTTTCCCAAAATGCAGAACCTCACATTTATCAGAATTAAACTCCATCTGCCACTTCTCAGCCCATTGGCCCATCTGGTCAAGATCCTGTTGTAATCTGAGGTAACCCTCTTCACTGTCCACTTCACCTCCAATTTTGGTGTCATCTGCAAACTTACTAACTGTACCTCCTATGCATGCATCCAAATCATTTATGTAAATGACAAAAAGTAGAGCACCCAGCACCGATCCTTGTGGCACTCCACTGGTCACAGGCCTCCAGTCTGAAAAGACAACCCTCCACCACCACCCTCTGTCTTCTACCTTTCAGCCAGTTGTGGATCCAAATGGTAGTTCTCCCTGTATTTAGTGAGATCTAACCTGGTTAATCAATCAGTGTCCTATGGGGGGGGGGGGGAATCCTGTCAAACGCCTTACTGAAGTCCATATAGATCACATCTCCCACTCTGCCCTCATCAATCTTCTTTGTTACTTCTTCAAAAAACTCAATCAAGTTTGTGAGACATGATTTCCCACGCGCAAAGCCATGTTGATTATCCCGAATCAGTCCTTACCTTTCCAAATACATGTACATCCTGTCCCTCCGGATTCCTTCCAACAACCTGCCCACCACCGATGTCAGGCTCACTGGCCTATAGTTCCCTGGCTTGTCCTTACCACCCTTCTTAAACAGTGGCACCACATTTGCCAACCTCCAGTCTTCCAGCACCTCACCTGTGATTATCGATGATACAAATATCGCAGCAAGAGGCCCAGCAATCACTTCTATTGGGATTTCTTAATCTATTGTAATACAATGGACTATGTTATCTATTTCTCCATCCCAAGTAAGGCATTTGACATGGCTAAACAATGATTAAGTTTAATACAGACAAAATTAGAACAACTCATTCTGCAGTTTGAGCTCCCTCTTCTGATTACATTTTGGAGTTCAATGAATTGCACATTGAACTCAGCTGAAGCATTAAAATTTGGAACTGTAAAAGGTGATTAATTATCTTAATTACTGAATCAACTCAGCCCCAACTTCATTTAAAATACTGAAGCAAAAGGGACTGTAGAAAGGAAATACACACTTCTGCAGACAAAAAAAAACTTTCCTAATTGTGCACTCCTCTTTCACTACATCCTACGATTTTAAGAGATACCTACAGAGATGACAGATGGACTGGTCATGAGCTTCCAAAAGTCCTTAGATTCAGGAGAAACCCCAGAAAATTGGCAAACTGCCAGGGTAACACCTTATGCAAGAGGAGAGGGGAAACAAGAAAAACAAGTAGCCAAAGGCCAGCTAGCTTAAAACCTATCATTGGGGAAGTCTACTATAAAGGATGGAATAGCAGCGCATTTAGAAATACATCATAAAAATCAAGCAGAGTCAGTACAGCTTCATAAAAGGGAAGTCTTGATTAACAAATTTATTGCAGCTCTTTGATGATGTATAGATATAAAGAGGGACCAGTAGATGTAATATGATTTGATATAAAAAAGGTGTTCATTGAGGGTATTGCACATCAGGCTACTCAAGAGCTCATGGTAGTGGAGGTAGTAATTTAGTATGGATAGAGGCTTAGCTAACTAGTACAAGTCAGATAGTTGGGATAAGGGAAGTGTATTCAGGATTGCAACCTGCAAGTAATGGTGTGCCACAAGAATCGGTGCTGATGAATGTGCTGCCCATTTAAGACTAAGATGAGGAGCAATTTCTTCTCTTTGTAAGTCTGTGGAATTCTTTACCGTGAATAGTTGTTGAGGTAGGGACGTAAAGTATATTCAAAGTGGAGATAGATATCTTAATCAGTAAGGGAATCTAGGGTTACAGGGAAAAGGCTGAAAAAAAATGCAACTGAAGATCAGTTCAACCATGATCTCATTGAATGGTAGTGCAGACTCAATGGGCCGAACGCCCCAATTCTGCTCCTCCATCTTGTGGGTTTTATTTTATTGTGACCTTACAACACCAGCTTCTGCCCAGACAACCAAAAGCAATACGAACAACATTTCTGGGGATACTCAACACTCATCATGAAGTAAAATGCTTGATGTGCATCACAGTGGAAAGAACGAAACCAGAGGGAGAATATGGTCAATTCCTCTCAACTTATACAACGGATGCTTTTATTTATGATTGGCAGGTTTGATTATTAATGATCCATCTGTTCAGAAAATGATTCCAATGCAAAAATAAGACTCCAAAATGTGAACAAACCGATTGATACTTGAAAGTAGTGTTTGGAAGTCAAAGCAAAAAGACTTCCAAATTGTCCGAATGTCAAAATGCAATCAGAAAGTGAGTCTTTAGTTTACAGCCTAGTGGTCATATGGCAGTGTACACAAGGCCTTTTTTTTAAAAAAAGCAAAGAGTCAAATAAAAGGAACAGTTACTATGCTATTTTCAGAAACTTCATACCACAGACTCTGTTGTATCAGTTTTCCAGTAAACATATCAGTTAAAAAAATTCAGGACTGTAACAATTTCACCAGATCTTGAATTTGGAATTAGTTTTATATCTAATCAAGGAAAAATAGCTATGGCAAAAAGTCCATAGATCTCGTGAAATAACGGAAAAAACTCCAGTTGCCAAGGACAAAAGCAAACTTTCTAATATCAATCAGACATCACAAAGTTAAGCACTTTAAACATCAATGAACGATTTTTCTCAGCAAATGTTAATATGCAGTATAGTCTCCTCCACTAGTGAAATTGAAACTGAATTCCTGTTCCTGCATAAACAGGGTGACACAGCATCATCCAAGATTGCCATACCCTGTCAACAGTGATATACTGTTAACTGAAGGTTTGAGGTTGTCCTGTTTTATAAAGATTGTCCCTTCACAAACATTCTTTATACTTCAACAAAAACCTTTTAACCCTGCCTAGCCAGTAGACTTTAAAAATGTCAGCCATCTCACGTATGACTGAAAATACACTTTCACAGTCATGACTTCATCTCAGAATCAAAGCAACAAGACTTTGTCCATTTTAGATACTTTGCCCATTTGGTATTCCTTTCATTGAAGTTATATTGACTTCTCAATCTTACAATGGTTAAGTCAAGCCCACATGTGCCCCCTCAGGTGCAAGTCAAAGATCCTCAGTACTATTTCCAAGAGCAGCAGAGGAGTTATCCTTGTTATCAATATTTATCCTGAAATCAACATCACAAAAACAAATTCATTGCTCATTTTCAAACTCCAGTTTGAAAGAGTTTCCTGTGTGCAAATTGGCTCTAACAGTTCCTGCATTGCAATGATGGCAATACTCAAAAGCCATTTTTTGGCTGCAGAGCACTTGGCCTTGCACGTATATGCTAACACATGCATGCACAACCCCCACAGGGGCACATGCAGACACAGTGGACATCTAAAAGACATTGCACATAAACAAACAATCAATCAGGGACTGCTGAAGTAGGAACAGTTTGGATGATTTCTTTTCCACAAATTTACTCTAATTTACTCTGCAGCAGCATATGTTTAAAAGGGAGGGGAAAAACATTAATAAAAACACACACTACATTTCTAATTTTTAATTTTCACAAACAGCCCCACTCCACTGGGTACCCAATAGGTAGAATCTCTCCTAATCACCTCCACTGAATTATAATTAACATATGCCAACAGCAATCAGTTTACACAACAACTGTAACATCTGTGCAAAGTAGTTTCCTCCTCTTGGGAGTTTTCATTCTGTTTCATATCAAATCAAGTCAGATCCCAATGCTGGATTTACATTATCATTTTTAAACCAGTTATGGTAGTAAATACAGATCAAATCACCAGATCTTGCTTAGTCAGCAATCCTGTAATATGTTCTCTTTTATATTTATGGATAGAACAAGCAATAATGGGAATCAGGTGGGAAAAGATAGAGATGGTGAAACGTGAAAAGAGGTGTCACGATAGAACATTAGTTGGATCAACTATCCTCTAAAGCTCCAGATAAACGTCACAGAGCTGTGAACGTATTGGCAGGGACATAGAATTGGCTACTGATTGGAAGACAGTGTTGAGATAAGGAGAGAACTTTCAGCATGGCAACCTGTAACTAGTGGAGTGACACAAGGATCAGTTCTGGAGCCATAATTATTTGTGTATCGTAATGACTTGGAAGAGAAAAAAGTGAATGCACTGTAGACAAGTTTGCAGATGTCACAGCGGTGAGGATGACAGTCTGCAGAGAAATATAGACAGGTTAAGTAATTGTGCAAAACGTGACAAATGAAATATAATCTGGGAAAATGTAAGGCTATGCACCTCAGCATGAGGAATATACGAAAATGGAGAATGATATTTAAATAGAGGAAAAAATCCAAAAATCTACAGAACAGAGAGATTTAGGGCACCCTGTGCATTAATCACAAAACCCAGAATACAAGTTCAACATATAATGAGGGGGGCAAATGGAACATTGAACTTTATTTCAAAGAGAATGGAAATATCAAATTAGGGAAGCTTTGCTAAAATTATACAAGACACTAGCGAGATGAAACCTAGAATACTGAGTAAGTGCTTTCTAAAGAATATACTGGCACTGGAGACAGCCTAGAGGAGTTTCACTAGGTTGATCCTGGTCTTCAGGGAATGATTAAAGGACAGATTAAGTAAGCTGGGCCTGTACTCATTGGAGTTTAGAAGAATGAAAGGTGGCCTTACGGAAACCTAAGACATTCTGAGGGTAGATGTGGGAAAGGTGCTACCCCTTGTAGGAGACTCTAGGCTTAGACGGCATAATCTCAGAGTGAGGGGGTCACATGAGAGAGATGGGGAGGAATTTCTTCCCTCAAAAGGTAGTGAATCTGTGAAATTCTTTACCACAGTCCTCTGTCAAGACTGGGCAATAACTATATTCAAGGCTCAGACAGAATTTTTAAATCAGTAAATGAATCAAGCATTATGGAATAGGACACTAATGTGGAGTTGAGGATTACCAGATCAGCCATGATCCATCGAATGGCAAAGCAGACTCGATGGGTTGAACGACCTGCTTTTGCTCTCTCATCCTACAGTCAGAACATGATGTGTCAGATGATGGAGTGATACCTTTTTCACTACAATACCGTATTCATATCTTTAACAGTGACACTTAATAATCAGAATCAGAATCCATGCTGATTTCTCGACTCAAACACAAACATACTTTGTTGAGATCAGTACTGCTTGTCAGGCACACACTATGTAATGGAGAGATAACAAAATTACTTGGAAATGTGATGGAGAAGAACAAAGGTCCCTCCCTTAAATGTTTGTGGCACAATTTTGAGGGGAGGCTGCAATTTTGAGAGACTTCTCAAGTTTATTTACTGGTGGCCAGATTGGTTATGCCATTTTTGCCCCAGAGAGATTAGTAGTTTTAAAATTTCTTTATATCACTTGCAGGTCAAAGTTTTATATTTATCCCAGAGGGTAACAAATGCACTTAAAGACCCAACCACAGACATGATACATACTTGGAAAATATTTTTCTCTTGGGCTAGATACTTGACTTAATTGATTCCACGTTAGGTCAGTAAACTGCAGGAAAAATCCTTATTAAGCAGACCTAAAGAGGTGTGAAAACTTAGTTCTTCAAAACACAGCTCTCCCTTTTCATACAAAGATATTACAAACAAAAAAAACACAATCAGTCCACCTTTGCTAATGTATCCAAGAAGATTCCACATGTTCTCCCTCCTTCTGATTCACTCAGTTGATCTAGTTGATTTTATTTCAGGGTTTGCCAGGTTACTGTGAAGTACATTTGACAACTTCTTGATACACATCCTACATTTGCCTTTAACTAATTTCAATCTGTGACTCCTTGTCCTACTCTGGCAGTTCTTCATACCATTCGCTTTCTCGCATACTTCCACAAGATCACCTTTCCGCACCACATTTCAAAACTGAAAAGTCAAGCTTCCACAGATTTTCCTCAACACCGATATCCATCACAATGTTCTCCCTTTAATTTCCATTCATGCTACACCACGTCCCTTATGGGGGCAGGGGGGGGGATAGAAGAGAGAGAGAGAGAGAGAGAGGGAGAGAGAGAGGGAGAGCAGGGGGTGAGGTGGGGGGGGTAAGAGAGGGGAGAGGGGAGAAGGGAGAAGAGGGAGACAGAGAGAAACCCACACTGCTAACTGTCACAGCAGTGAACCTGTGCTTTTACTGCCTTTGCTGTTTCGAATTCATCGCTGGATATCTGAGTGCGTCTGGGAAAATTAACAAACAGCAAAATTCACAACTGATCTTGGAGGAACCTGTTTGGGAGAGGTGACAGCACAGAAACAGATAAGGGAATCATTTTAAGTATTGCCTTGCTGTAAATCTACAATAGTGACTAAAGTGGGTTCTTTATTTAGATATGTTTCTGAAGTCATAAGTATTAAGTTAGCCTGGAGCAGTGTTTTGCAGAAGAATACTATTGTGCTTTTTCTAGGTACGTAGATTGGAAGAAGCAAAAATAGTAGAGTGATATGCTCTTCTGGTCAGATGTGGGAGTTTAGAGACAGTGTACAGGTAACTGAGGATCATATCTGCAATAAATGCCGCTAGTTGTAAATCCTATCAAATCGAATTGATTGGTTGGAGCGACAGTTTGAGACAATGAGGAATTTACAAGAGCAAAGGGATGGGATGAGATGGATAGCAGTTATAGGAAGGGACAAAAGCCGCAGATACAGTCACATAGATGGGGTAACTCCAGGAAAGGTGAGAGAGATAGGCAGTTAGTGCAGGAGTCTATGGGCTTTCCCCATTTCAAACAAGTTTGCTGTTTTGGAAAATGTAGGGGTGATGGATTCTCAGGGAAATGTTGCACGAACAGCCAAGCTTCTGGTACTGAGACCATAATGTAATGAGGGTTTTAAGCGATTGATTGTGTTAGGGGACTCTCTAGTCAGAGACACAGACAGAGGTTTCTGTGGCCAGCAGTAAAAAATTAGAATGGTATGTTGCCTTTTTGGTGCCAGGATCAAGGATGCCTCAGAGGGTGCAGAATGTTCTCAAGGGGGAGAGGGACCAGCAGGAGGTCATTGTACACATTGGAGCCAACAACACAAGGTGGTAAAGGATGAGATTCTGAAGGGAGAATATAGAAAGTTAAGCAGGAATTTAAAAAAAGGAGGTCTGAGGTAGTAATATCTGGATTACTCCCGGTGCTATGAGCTAGTGAGGTATGGAATAGGAGGACAGAGCAGATGAATGAGTGACTGAGGAGCTGGTGTACAGGAGAAGGATTCAGAGTTTTGGATCATTGAAATCTCTTCTGGGGTAGAAGTGATCAGTACAAGGAGGATTGATTGCATCTGAATTGGAAAGTGACTAATACACTAGCAGGGAGATTTGCTAGAGCTGCTCGGGAGGATTTAAACTAGAAGGATGGGGGATAAGACCCAGGGAGATAGTGAGGAAGAGATCAATCTACGACTGGTACAGTTGAGAAAAGAAATGAATCAAGCAGTTAGGGCAGGTAGGGACAGAGCGGAGAAGTTAGGACTGATAAATTAAACTGCATTTGTTTCAATGCAAGAGGCCTAACAGGAAAGGCAGATGAACTCAGGGCATGGTTAGGAACATGGGACTGGGATATCATAGCAATTATAGAAACGTGACTCCGGGATGGACAGGTCAAATACTACAGGAAGAACAGGACAAATACTACAGGAAGGACAGAAAGGGAAGCAAGAGAGGAGGGGGAGTGGCATTTTTGATAAATGATAGTGTTACAGCTGTACTTGGGGAGGATATTCCCGGAAATACATCCAGGGAAGTTATTTGGGTGGAACTGCAAAATAAGAAAGAGATGATCACCTTATTGGAATTATATTATAGACTCCCTAATAGTCAAAGGGACATTGAGAAACAAACTTGTAAGGAGATCTCAGCTATAAGAATAATAGGGTGGTTATTGTAGGGGATTTTAACTTTCCAAGAATAGACCAGAACTGCCACAGTGTTAAGAGTTTAGATGGAGAGGAATTTATTATCTGAAAGTTTTTGGATTCAGTATGCGGATGTACCTACTAGAGAAGGTGCAAAACTTGACCTACTCTTGGGAAATGAGACAGGACAGGTGACTGGTGTGTCACTGAGGGAGCACTTTGGGGCCAGTGACCATGATTCTATTAGTTTTTAAATAGTGGTGGAAAAGGATAGACTAGATCTAAAAGTTGAAGTTCTAAATTGGAGAAAGGCCAATTTTGACGATATTAGGCAAGAACTTTCGAAAGTTGATTGGGGATCATGTTCGCAGGTAAAGGGACGGCTGGAAAATGGGAAGCCTTCAAATGAGATAATGAGAGTCCAGAGACAGTATATTTCTGTTAGGGTGAAAGGAAAGGCTAGGTATAGAAGTAGATATAGGGAATGCTGGATGACGAGAGAAATCAAGGGTTTGATTAAGAAAAAGAAGGAAGCACATGTCAGGTATAGACAGGATAGATTGAGTGAACCCTAAGAATATAAAGATAGGAGTATACTTAAGAAGGAAATCAGGAGGGCGAAAAGGAGTCATTAGATAGCTTTAGCAAATGGGTTAAGGAGAATCCATAAGGTTTTTACAAATACATTAAGGACAAAATGGTAACTAGGGAGAGAATAGGGCCCCTCAAAGACCAGCAAGGTAGCCTTTATGTGGAGCCGCAGGAGTTGGGGGAGATACTAAACAAATATTTTGCATTGGTATTAACTATTGAAAAGGACATGGACGATATAGAATGTAGGGAAATAAATGGTAGCATCTTGAAAAATGTCCATATTACAGAGAGGTGCTGGATGTCTTAAAATGCATAACGGTAGATAAATCCCCAGGACCTGATCACGTGTACCCTAGAAGTCTGTGAGAAGCTAGAGAAGTGATTGCTGGGCCTCTTGCTGAGATATTTGTATCATCGATAGTCACAGGTGAGGTGCCAGAAGACTGGGGGTTGGCTAACGTGGTGCCACTCTGTAAGAAGGGTGGTACGGATAAGCCAGAGAACTACAGACCAAGTGAGCCTGATCTCAGTGGTGGGCAAGTTGGAGGGAATCCTGAGGGACAGGATTTACACATATTTGGAAAGGTAAGGACTGATTAGGGATAGTCAACATGGCTTTGTGCATGGGAAATCATGTCTCACAAACTTGATTGAGTTTTTTGAAGAAGTAACAAAAAGAGGATTGATGAGGGCAGAGCGGTAGATGTATTCTATATGGACTTTAGTAAGGTGTTTGATAAGGTTCCCCATGGGAGACTGGTAAGCAAGGTTAGATCTCATGGAATACAGGGAGAACTAGCCATTTGGATACAGAACTGGCTCAAAGGTAGGAGGCAGAGGGTCGCGTTGGAGGGTTTTTCAGACTGGAGGCCCACGACCAGTGGAGTGCCACAAGGATTGGTGCTTGGTCCACTACTTTTTGTCATTTATATTGGTTGTGAACAGAGGAGGTGTAGTTAGTAAGTTTGCAGATTATATCAAAATTGGAGGTGCAGTGGACAGTGAAGAAGGTTACCTCAGATTACAACGGGATTGTGATCAAGTAGGCCAATGGGCTGAGGAGTGCCAGATGGAGTTTAATTTAGATAAATGTGAAGGGCTGCATTTTGGGAAAGCAAGTCACAGCAGGACTTATGTAAGGTCCTAGGGAGTGTTGCTGAACAAAGAGACCTTGGAGTGCAGGTTCATAGCTCCTTGAAAGTAGAGTCTCAAGTTGATAGGTTAGCGAAGGCAGCGTTTGGCATGCTTTCTGCTATTGGTCAGAGCATTGAGTATACGAGTTGGGAGGTCGAGTTGCAGTTGTACAGGATGTTTGTTCGGTCATTTTTTGAATACCGTGTGCAATTCTTGTCTCCTTCCTATTTGAAGGACGTTGTGAAACTTGAAAGGGTTCAGAAAAGATTTACAAGAAGGTTGCCAGGGTTGGAGGATTTCAGCTATAGGGAGAGGTTGAATAGGTTAGGGCTGTTTTCCCTGGAGCGTCGGAGACTGAGGGGTGACCTTTTAGAGATTTATAAAATCATGAAGGGCATGGATAGAGTAAATAGACAAGGTCTTTTCCTTGGGATGGGGGAGCCCAGAACTACACGGCATAAGTTGAGGATAAGGGGAGAAAGCTTTAAAAGAAACCTAAGGGGCAACGTTTTCACGCAGAGGGTGGTGAGTTTATGGAATGAGCTTTCAAAGGAAGTGGTGGAGGCGAGTAATACTGCAACATTTAAAAGGCATCTAGATGGGTATATGAATAGGAAGGGTTTGGAGGGATATGGGCCAGGTGCTGGGACGAGATTAGGTTGGGATATCTGGTCGCCATGGACGAGTTGGACTGAAGGGTCTGTTTCTATGCTGTACATCTTTATGGTCTATGAAATGTGCACAATATTCAATGCATTAACTGACCAGAGCTGCCTACATTCAGGCCATTACTTTCTTGGGCTAGTATGCTGCAATTCACACATTTTCTTTTGGTGACAGCTGCTACACTTCAACTCAAGCTCCTTCATGAACATTCTACAGGTTTGTGTGTACATGGATTTTGAGGCAGGGTTTTCCTAGAATTAAGTAGGTAAAAACAATGACTGCAGATGCTGGAAACCAGATTCTGGATTAGTGGTGCTGGAAAGAAGTTTTCCTCCTCTCTCCAAAAGAATCTCAGGGAGTCCCTCTCCCACTGCAACTCCCAGGTCATTTCCTCTGCCCTGAAGCTCTTCAACCATGTCGTGAAACAAAGCTTTTATTCCTGATGAAGGGCTTTTGCCCGAAACGTCGATTTCGAAGCTACTTGGATGCTGCCTGAACTGCTGTGCTCTTCCAGCACCACTAATCCAGAATTTTCCTAGAATTAGATCATCCAGAAGATTTGAAATTTTCATCATTGCATTGCAAAAGAGCAGGATCTTGAATTAACCACTTCACAAAGAGATGCAAAGGACAAGTGTTTAAAAGGTTAAAATGATAAACGCAAACTTTTGTTTTATTTTATAAACTGTTCCCATTTGGATTCTTCTGGACAGCTCTGTGAAAGCTGCAGCTCTTCTCCATTCCTCACCCCTCAGGGCATTCTCCTTGAACTGCTGAGATCCTATATCTGGTGGCAACAGCTGAGATCAGTGGTGTTACATACAAAACCCAAGTAGATTAATAGGTTAAACCTATCAGTATCAGTGCAAGACCTCAGTAACAAAAAAAAAGTTCTTGAAATGCACTGACTAATGTTGATAGCAGTTTTCCAAGTAAATCATAACATTAATGGTTTGATAGCAGACATATATTTAAAAGTCCCAATTAATTGGGAGGTAACAGTGCCATCACATCTGTGTTTGGACGTAAAAATTTTAAATCTTAAAAAGGAACAAAGAGGTGGCGATGTGTGCGTCTTCCAAGAGAACTAAAACATTCACAACTGATAATTACAGGACTAAGATTTTGAGATTAAGCACAAGTCAGCTCTGATGAAGGCTGGACAGCCACATCATCATCTCTCTTTACAGATTTACCATCTCCAAGTTTCCAGAAAATCTTATTTTTATTTGATTTTCGGCATTAAAAAAAGTGTTACTTAAATACCTGCTCTTGGTATAACTGTGGCATTGTTGCAGTCATCAAGTTTTACACAGCATGGGACTCAGTGCCAGGGGCCCAGGCTCAATTCCACCCTCGGAAGACTATCTGTATGGAGTTTGCACGTTCTCATCTCTGCATGGGTTTCCTCCAGGGGCTCAGGTTTCCTCCCATAGTCCAAAGCTGTGCAGGTTAGGGGGTGGATGGGGCATACTAAATTGCCCACAGTATCCAGGGACAGATTAGCCAAGGTAATTGGTTGGGTTACAATGATAGGGTGTGGGCTGGGGCTCAGTCGCAATGGGTGAATGGCCTCTTTCCACACTGTAGGGATTTTATGATTTAATGATATTGGGCCCATTAAGGTAAGTCACTACTTAATGTTATTGTGCTCCTGAAAACCAATGATGTTAAGCTTAGTGACTAAGTGAATCACAGGTTTTCACTGAAAAAAAATTGGAATCAAGTTCTTTTAGACATTTCCTGCTCAGAACGTGGATGTACAATTTGAAGTACTGAACCCCAAAGACCAGAATATTGTGTATTCCTAGCAGAAATAACTTGCAAAATAAATCACTAAATACAAAAGAAACACTGCACAGTTAGTAGTTTGGGACGTTTTACAACAGACACAGCCCAGCAATTTCTGTTTTTGTTTGTTTCTGATCTCCAGTAACTGCCGATCTTTGTTTTATTTACGTTAAACAAATGTCATTATTTTATGATGTGGTGGAGGTGGGTCGACAACCCAGTTGGACTGGGTGGACAGAGTTAAAAATTACAACACTAGGTTATAGTCCAATAGATTTATTGGAAACACTAGCTTTCGGAGCACTGCTGCTTCTTGACGTGGTTGTGGAGCAGGATCATACGACAATTTATAGTGAAAGATTACAAAATCATGCAAGCAAAATTATATATTTAACAAGCCTAGATTGTTGTTAAGTCTTTCATCTTTTAGAATGGGTTACAGGTTTCAGTTCAGTAATATGTAAATCCAAGAACTTCTTTCAAGTCACATTCTCAAGATAACTTAAGGTCTTATATTTAAAAAAGGTGACAGCTCAGGCAATGCATTAAATATGACGTCAGAGTCTGCCTGAATCCCAGTCTTGAGTCAGACTGGTTCTATTCCCAAAGTGGATTCTACAAAATATTATATGGATTGACTGCCTACAGGTTATGCATTTTTGAGCAAAATAGAATGTATCTGCAGAGTTGAAAACGTAATCACCACAGGGAAACTGATAGTCAATTTATCGGACTGCACCCTTCAACCAGAAGACACTGAAGTCCTCAGCTGGGGACTCAATTTCTGCTCCACCACCAAAGTGGACCCCATTGGTCTTGTGGCAGACATTAAGGAATTCATCAGAGGAATGAGACTCCAGGAATTCTTCCAAGATGTCAGCAGTAATCCCAACGAGCCCATCAAGGAACCAGGACAGTCATCCCAGAGATCCATAGAGGAGCAACCAGAGGAATCGTCGATGTGGACCCCTCCAGAGGGCTGCTGCCCTGTGCTTGACATGTACACTCAAACAAACAAACAAACGTCAGGAAATGTGTAAATGCCAGATTCAACTGCTACACCCAAGGTAGAGCAAAACATCACTCAATCACAATGCAACGCTACCCATGCTCTCAAAACCAATCGCAACATTGTCATCAAACCAGCAGATAAAGGAAGAGCCATCGTCATTCAGAATAGAACAGATTACTGCAAGGAAGTGTGCCAACAACTGAACCATCAGGAACACTACAGGCAATTACCGGCTGATCCAACCAAACAGCACACCCATGAACTAAACACATTGATCCAGACTTTGAATCCAGTCCTTCAGAGATCCTTATGAACCCTCATCACATGTACTTCTTGTGTAGGGGACTTCTACTGCCTTCCAAAGATACACAAAGCCAACACACCAGGACGTTCCATTGTATCAGGCAACGGGACCCTGTGAGATAAGCTCTCTGGCTATGCTGAAGGCATCTTGAAACCCATCTATCTGGGGACCCCCAGATTCTGTCACGACACTACAGATTTCTTACAGAAACCCAACACCCACGGACTAGTTGAACCAGGAACATTCCACGTGACAGACATTTCAGGGGTCAACACCAGCATCGCTGTGACAGCTTCAGCACTCAATACCAACAACCAGTCTCCAAGAATCATCCTAAAACTCACTCACTTCATTCTCAACCACAACATGTGCACCTTTGACAACCAGGTCTTCATCTAGAGACACACAAAAGCCATCAAGACAAAATTTTCACCCGAATATACCAACATTTTCATGCACAGGTTCGAACAAGACTTCTTTGCTGCATAGGACCTTCAACCAACACTATCCACCAGATCTACTTCGAGACAACTACACAGTGGTATCAACGAGTTTCATCTCAATATCAGATTTACCATGGACTCCTCTTTAGTATCTGTCTCATTCTTGAACACATGCATCTCCATCAAGGACAAGCACCTTAGTACCTCACTCTACCATAACCCACAGATAACCTCACAATGCTACACGTCTCTAGCTTCCACGCGAAACATTAAAAAGAGCCATCCCATATGGGCAAGCCCTATGCACACAGGATTTGTTCAGATGAGGAGGAACATGACAGACACCTGAAGGTGCTCAAGGATACCTTCATAAGAACATGGTACAATGCTCAACTCATTGACTGCCAGTTCTGACACACCACAGTGAGAAACCGTAATGACCTCCTCAGGAGAGACACACTGGTTGCAACTGATAAGGTACCCTTTGTTGTGCAGAACTTCCTAGGAGCTGAAAAACTACGCCATGTTCTTCGTAACTGGCAATACATTTTCATGAGGATGAGCACCTCATCAAGACCTTCCCCAGAGCTCCAAACCTTAAACAGATCATTGTTCGCAGCAAACTGCTCAGCCTTCAAGACCACATCGAACACAACACCATACAACCCTGTCTTGCAGTGGTTGCCATGACATGTCAGAGTGTCAACACTGATATCATCACTACACACTTGGAGACACCACACACCATGTACGTGGCAGGTACTCATGTGACTCGACCGGTGCGTCTGTCTCATACGCTGCAGACAAGGATGCCCCAAGGCATGGTACATTGGAGAGACCGAGCAGAGGCTATGACAACAGATGAATGGACACCGCACAACAACCACCACACAGGATGTTCTCTCCTAGGCGGGGATCACTTTACCAAGCGTGCACACACAAACACACACACTCTCATACACACACACACCAGTCTATGGGATGAATTTGTATTATTTGTGGCATTATATTGGCAGATATATTCTATTTTTCTCAGAAAATGCTCAACTTGTAGGCAGTCAATACAGATAGTCAATCCATATAATATTTTGTTAAATCCACTTTGGAAATAGAACCAGTTTGACTCAAGACTGGGATTTAGACAGACTCTGACCTCACACCATTAATGCATTGTCTGAGCGGAGATATCAACTTTTTAAAATATGAAACCACACTTTATCTTGAGAATGTGACTTGAAAGTAGTTCTGGGATTTACATATTATTGAACTGCAACCTGTAACCCATTCGAAAAGATGAAAGACGAACTTCGGTTATCTGAATATCAATTATCCAAATTCTGGATTATCCAAACAAGATTTCAAGGTCCCATAAAAAACATTACAAAAAGAGGTAAGTGAATTCGGATTACCTGTACTGAAGAACATGTGAAAATCCTAGCAAAAAGAAAGAAACACAAGCACCTCAAGCAACAACAACTGGATTTTTATTTTTTATGTAACAGTTAGTTACACAGCTCTTTGCAAAAGTAAATGCTTTATTCCTTCCACTTTACTGGGCCGTTCATGAAAAAAATGGCAAAGAAAGTAAAGGCATGCGTGAGGCGGTGCTTTTGTCTTTCTATCACAACACTGAGTTCAGTGGAAACTGAAAAATGCTCGTGATTGCAGAAGCCATTCGGGACCTTGCTAAATGCTGGGATTTCATATATTTATCTGAGGGTAAGGGTTTAGTCCTTCTCAGTTTAACCTGCAATTTGCAGAATGCAAAGATTAGTTCGTTTAAAAAGCAGACTCATCAAAATTATCAATTTAAACAAACTCTCCTGTAGAGCACAGCGTTAGATCAGAAGGCTTCCCTTTTTTAAGGTCAAATCGATTATCCAAATTATCACTTATCCGAACAAAATATTGCCCACCAACTCAAGTGGATACTTGAGGTTCCTCTGTATATCATTTTGCTTGCATGACACTGTAATCTTTCATGATAAATTCTGCGTCTTGTAGTCCTGCTTCACAACTATCTGAAGGAGAAGCATTCCGAAAGCTAATGCATCCAAATAAACCTGTTGGACTACAATCTGGTGTTGTGTGATTTAACTTTGTAATGATTTTATTAACATTAAAATAAAACAATATTAACAAAGTCAACTTTTAACAAAACCCCTAAACTCAAGGAATAGAACGGCACTTCCTACAGGATCTACGTAAACCAGGAGGACAACATCTGTAAGGAAACTACTTGAACGGGATTAACAATGTAATTATACAACGATCCTTATGTTTCAACAGTGACTACTTTGCAATAATTAATTTGCTAAAATGCACTCTGAATTGTCTAGGGGCTGTGAAAAGACAAATTTAAAAATGCAAGACTTTTTCGGAACAAATGCAGAATCATTCTAACTAGCACATTAAATAAACGAAACAGATAAAGAAGAACCTGTAGACTTAGGGTGGCACAGTGGTTAGCATTGCTGCCTCACAGCGCAAGGGACACAGGTTCAATTCCCGCAGTGTGTGGAGTTTGCACATTACATTCTCCCAGTGTCTGTGTGGGTTTCCTCTGGATGCTCTGGTTTACCCCCACTGTCCAAAGATGTGTAGGTTAGGTGAATTGGCCACGCTAAATTGCCTGTAGGGTTAGATGAAGGGGTAAATGTAGGGTTGCTCTTTGGAGGGTGGGTCGGTGTGGACTTGTTGGGCCGGAGGGCCTGTTTCCACACTGCAAATAATCTAATCTAATACATTGCATGATTTTTCCAGAAGGCAGCTAACAAGGTGCCATAATGCTACACAATACAAGAGCTTGAAGTGTCAGGGATAACATATTGGCACTGATACAGGATTGGTTAGCTACCAGGAAGCAGAATAGACATAACGGATCATTTTGGGTCGGCAGCTAAGATTACAGGCTGCCAGTGGGATTAGTGCTGCAGCCTCAACTGTTTACAATCCATGTCAATGGTTTGGATGAAGGGATTGAATGCATATTTGCTAACTTTGTTGATGACATTAAGATAGGCAGGTTTCTGTGCTGTACGACTATGACAGGAAGTTGTGAACAAGATGAGAGACTGCAAAACAATAAAGAAAGGTTACTCATAAGCACGATATTTGACCAGAGAAAATTGCAGAATATTGCAGTACAAAAGGAACCTGGATGTCTTGGTACAGGAATCACAAAACGTTACATGCAGGTACAGGCAGCGATTAGGAATCATTGTAAAGGATATAAATATAAAATTTAAGAATGTTTTGCTACAGTGATTTAGGGCATTGGTGAGGTCACATTTTGGAGTTGTGTACAGTTCTGAGCTCTTCACTAAAATTATATAACTTCATTAGAAACAGTTCATAAAAAGGTTCACTGGACTGACTCCTGGGAGCAGGGTGTTACGCTGTGTGGGAAAATTAGATAGGTTGGACTTGTACCCTTTGGAGTTCAGAAAATCTTATTTAAGCACATCAGAGGCTGACGAAGCTTCTTGACAAGGTGGATGCAGAAAGAAATGTTTCCCTTTGCAAGGCAAAGACTTGCAAAGAACTCAGGGACAAAGTTTAAACACAAAAGGGTCGCCCCGGTTAAGACGCAGGCAAGGAAATTGATTTCTCACAGATGGTTGAGTGTCTGTGGAATTCTGTTCCCCAGAGATCAGTGAAAGCAGAATCAAAGGTGAGTCTAAATGATTCTTGATTTACATTAAAACCAAAAGGTCAAAAAATTGGCACAAAATGGAGTTGAGGTCATAAGCAGATCAGCTATGATCTTATCGAATAGAGAAGCAAGTTTCAGGACCTAGTTGCATGGACACCCAAACTGAAACTCCAGACACACTTCAGAATGCTTTGAAAAATCTCAGTAGATTGGTATTAAAACAAGAAATTACTTCATTGAGGCAAAGATTCTTTGATAAAGAAAAGAGACAAAATACAAGCTGTGTGCAATGAGCTACACCATGCAGACTTATTATTATGCAGTAACCCAAATCCTGCTGACAACCTTGAGAACACAACTACAACATGATTGCAGATTTTAAGCATGATGATTGCCTTGCCCCTGCACCCTCCACCACTTAATAAATAACATGTCTGGATTCAGGCATTTTTTTTTGACAAATGAAGGCTTCAACCATTTACTAAGACAAACTGATGCATGCTGATTAGCTATTTGTGAGATGTACAAAAGCATGACTGAGCAAGAATCATCCTCATTCGGGTTCCGGTTCCACATGTGACATCTGGCAGAAATTTTCCTGCACATCCAAACACCCCATTTACTGAGTCTATTGTTCTCGATGTGGTCTCCACTACATTGGGGCCACAGGAGGCCAACACGCAGAACATTCAGGGAACATCTCTGGGACACACGCACCAAACAACCCCACTGTCCTGTGGCAGACTACTTCCAACATCCCCTCCCACTCCACAAAGGACATGCAAGTCCTAGGCCTCCTCCATCCCCAAATCCAAGACACCAGACACCTGAAGGAAGAACGGCTCATCTTCCGCCTTGAGATCCTCCAATCACATGGCATCAATGTCGACTTCACCAGTTTCCTTACTTCCCCACCTCCACCTCATACCAGATCCTACCCTCCACTTGCCCCCAGGTCACCATTTAATGTGGAAGTCTAGCTATTAACGTTTTTGCCCAGATCTTCCAGTGGGTGAACAGTTGTTGCAGCAGCATAGGTAATATGCCCAGAAGGCAGGAAGAGAAAGATCTTAAGGGATATAGTGATGTACAGCATGGAAACGAACCCAACTCAACAATGCTAACCAGATATCCCAACCCAATCTAGTCCCACCTGCCAGCTCCCGGCCCATATCTCTCCAAACCCTTCCTATTCATATACCCATCCAAACACCTCTAAAATGTTGCAATTGTACCAGCCTCCACCACATCCTCTGGCAGCTCATTTCATACACGTATCACCCTGTGTGTGAAAAAGTTGCCCCTCAGGTCTCTTTTATATCTTTTCCCCTCTCACCCTAAACCTATGTCCTCTAGTTCTGGACTCCCCCACCCAGGGAAAAGATTATTTATCCTATCCATGACCCTCATGATTTTATAAATCTCTAAAGTCACCCCTCAGCTTCCAAATGGTGCAGCACGGTGGCTCAGTGGTTAGCACTGCTGCCTCATAGCACGAGGGTTGCAGGTTCGATTCCAGCCTTGGGCGACTGTCTGTGTGGCGTTTGCACATTCTCCCCATGTCTGCGCCAGTTTCCTCCGGGTGCTCCGGTTTCCTCCCCCAATCCAAAGATGTGCAGTTTAGGTGAATTGGCAATGCTAAATTGTCCATGGTGCTAGGTACATTAGTCAGAGGGAAATGGATCTGGGTGGGTTACCCTTCGGAGGGTCGGTGTGGACTGGTTGGGCCAAAGGGCCTGTTTCCACACTGTAGGGAATCTAATCGAATCTAATCTAATCTAACTCCAGGGAAAACAGCTCCAACCTGTTCAACCTCTCCCGATAGCTCAGATCCTCCAACCTTGGCAGCATCCTTGTAAATCTTTTCTGAATCCGTTCAAGTTTCACATCTTTCCGATAGGAAGGAGACGAGAAGTACACGCAATATTCCAACAGTGGCATAACCAGTTTCATGTACAGTTGCAACATGACCTCCCAACCCCTGTACTCAATACTTTAACCAATAAAAGAAAGCATACCAAACGCCTTCTTCACTATCTTATCTACCTGCAACTCCATTTTCAAGGAGCTATGAACCTGCACTCCAAGGTCTCTTTGTTCTCAGCAACACTCCCTAGGACCTTACCATTAAGTGTATAAGTCCTGCTAAGATTTGCTTTCCCAAAATGCAGCACCTCACATTTATCTGAATTAAACTCCATCTTCCACTTCTCAGCCAACTGGCCCAACATTATCTATTTAATTTTTTTAAAACCAAAGTCAGCAATTACATTTCGAAGAACAGCTATTACACCAAACAGAATGAGCAAGTTGACTGCTTCCAGAAAATTCCAATTAGGAGGACAAAAGCAAACTCATCACCTCCTACCAAGCCAACACAATGGACCAGAAGATGGGTTGTCCTACCTCAGTCAATTCTGAACAAAGGAGACTAACAAAAGGCACTACTGACTTGGTGCAAATGACTCCATTGTTATCTGCTTCAAAACAATGGTTTCAGAGGTGGGGGCCATCAAAATCTAAATACATGGTGGTTCCGCTCAGTCCAAGTCATGTGACTGAAACTGGCTTGTTTGAACTATTATAGAGCTTTAAGTTTTGTTTGCCAGATTGCCCATAAGACCTGAAGAGTAAACAGCTCCAGGCTTAGCTAATTGTCCATCTGATTTTACTACCTCTTAAAAATCTGATTCCTGAAAACAAACCAGTGTTTCACCTGTCAAGTGAACCAATTCTCAATTAACAATTATAACACTGTCAGTAATAGACTTCATCTGGAGTCCTACAAAATAGCAAAATCAACTGAAAGAATCACAACTGGACATCAATGTATTAGTTTAACCCTCAATTTGCTGATTAGTATTTTTAAATGAAACTTCAATCAGGTTTTGGGGAAAATGTACAAATCGCATACCTTTTAAAATGAGAAAATAAAATTTAAACCCACCTCCCTAATGGACTGGAAAGGAGGACAGTAACAATAATTAAATTCACCTCCCCTCTTATCTGTGACAGAGGATTTATGTATCAGGATCATTTTGACATAGCTGACTCCTTAGGAATTATCCAGGAAATTGAAACTTCCAAAGGGTGATTAGCTGGCATCTAGAACGATCAGAAAACGCCCCCAGGTATGAGTTAGAAACTTGGGAGGGTTTCAACTGACTTAGTATAACCATTTCCCAGGAAAAGGCAGAGGAATTAAAACCTGTTCAAACTCTTGGCTAACTACGCAAGTGACCCCACACCCTTCCAAACTCAGCACCAACACCAGGAACTACCTTCCCAACACTGTTTCCACTCAGTTTTGAAGCCAAACACCTACCATCTGATCCAATACCCCCATCACCAAGGCAACCCAAACCCTATATCTGCTGCCCTTTTTCTACTTCCGTGTCAATCGCACATGTGCAGGGAGCAAGTGAGGACTGCAGATGTTGGAGATCAGAGTCAAGAATGTGGCGCTAGAAAAGTACAGCAGCTCAGGTAGCATCTGAGGATGACGTTTTGCGCATAAGGTCTTCATCTGGAATGCCCGAAACATTGATTCTCCTGCTCCTCGGATGCTGCCTGACCTGCTGCGCTTTTCCAGCGCCACACTCTCGACATCTCCTGACAACTTTAATAGCAGTAACACTTTCACCTTTCCTGGTCTCCTGATCACAGATATGGATGCTACTTTTATTTTCTAAAGAAAAGTATTCTATTGTGACATGATAAGAGGCCAGTAGGTCCAGTAAGCCCTATGATGTGGTTTGAAAGAGGAACTGGACCAAAGTGTATTTGACAAATTTGGATCTGGGTGCAGGACTTGAAGATCACCTTTCTGAAACTAACTAATTGCTTTTATGCTCAGAGCTGGCAGGTTTTCAGATGTTTCGTCACCATGCTAGGTAACATCAGTGAGGCTCAAGCAAAGCTCTGGTGTTCTGTCCAGCTTTCTATTTGTGTGTCTTGGTTTGTTAAGGTGGGTAATATCATTTCCAGCTTTTTTTTTCAGAGGTTGGTAAATGGGATCCAAATTGATGTGTTTATTGATGGAGCTTCGGTTTGAATGCCAAGCTTCTCAGAATTCCCGTGCGTGTCGCTGTTTAGCCTGTCCTAGGATGGATAGGCTGTCATAGTCGAAGTGGTGTCCTTCTTCACCTGTATGTAAGGACACCAGTTATAGCGAGTCAGGTTTTTTGGTGGCTAATTGGTGTTACTGTATCTTGGCATCTAGTTTTCTGTCTATCTGTCCCACAATGTTCGATAGTCCTTGCTCGGTATTTTGTAAATTACATTCGTTTCGCTTGTTGTTGGTAGAGGGTCTTTAGGTCCATCAAGAGCTGTTTCAGTGTGCTGGTAGGTTTGTGGGCTACATGATGCCAAGGGGTTGGAGTAGTCTGGTAGTCATCTCCAAGATGTCTTTGATATATGGTAGAGTGCCTAGACGTTCTGGGTGTGTTGTGTCTACTTGTTGAGTTTATTATTAAAGAATCGGCAGACTGTGTTCATTGGGTACCTGTTTTTCTTGAATATGCTGTAAAGGTATTTTTCTTCTGCTGCGCAAAAGGTCCCAGGTGCTGCAGTGGGTTGTGGCATGTCCTGATGCAGCTCTGTTTGTGGCTGTTGGGATGATTGCTTCTGTAGTTAAGTATCTGGTCTGTGTGTGTTGCTTTCCTGTAAACGCTGATCTGCAGTTCTCCATTAACTGTTTGCACCACTGTGGCACCTAGGAAGGGGAGTCTTTTGTTGTTCTCCTAATCTTCTGGGAAATTTATGCCAGTAAGGATGTTAATTTTGTTGTTATCGGTTTCCTCTAATTTGTTCAGTTTTGTGATGACAAAGATGTCATCCTCGTAGCGGACCCAAAGTTTGGGCTCGATCACGGGGAGGGATGTTCATTCAGGTCTCTGATATTGGTAATCCCATGGGTGTTCCATTGATTTGTTGGTAGGTCTTGTCATTGAAGGTGAAGTGGGTAGTGAGGCACAGGTCTACTAGCCTGAGGATGTTGACCTTGCTGATGACATTGGTGCTGTCTGGTGTTTGTGTCCTTGGTTTGTCTAGTGGTGTGGTCAATGTTTCTTTGGCCGATGGAATAGGGCAGTTACATCATAGAAGATTATTTCATCCTCTTCTATCTTGTTAACTTCGATGATGTTCAGGAATTCTTGGGTGGAGTAGATGGAGTGGCTGTTAAGTATTTCAGTTTTTGCTAGTCTGTATGGTCAGTGTGGCAGCAGGTGAGACTATGGGTCTGAGGGGAGTACTTGCGTACTCCACAGGTAATCCATAGAAGCGTGGTGTGTTGGATCCATCAGGTTTCATGTTTCTTGTTAATCTGGCCTGAAGAATGAAGCTTCTACAATGTAGCTGTGATACTGGTTTCAAGCTGTGGAGTCAGGTCTATTGCCATCTGTTGGTAAGTGTCAGTATTTGCAAGCAGTGAGTTCATCTTTTCAACGTACTGTGTTCTGTTTAGGATGATAGTCATACCTTCTTTGCCTACTGGTAAGATTACAAAGTTTCTGTCCTCCAAGTCCTTCGAGGGTTTTCCTTTTCTCGATGTTGAGAGCATTCCCTTTCTTCTTCCTGCATAGTGTTGATGCCACTGTCTGACTAATGGTCTGCTGGATTTCTTATGACAGTCTGTTGTCTTTCAGGGTTGATTCTAATGCGAAGTCCTTTTTGACCAGGTCTCTGTAGTGGTAGTTCATCCCTCTTATTAGGACGGCTTTCTCCATGTCTGTTAATGGTCAGTCCAATAGGTTTTTAATCCTATTGAAGGACGCTACTTCGACTGGGACAACACATCCATCCTGGAGTAGGCGAAACAGAGACCTGCATGGGAACTCCTAAAGGCCTGGCATTCAAACCTGAACTCCATCAATAAGCACATTGATTTGGACCCCATTTACCATCCTCAAAGGAAAAGAACTGGAAACAATATCACCCACCTTCATACCAAATCACATAAATAGGAAGTGGGACAGAACACCAGCACTTCACCGGAGGCTCACTGATGATGTTACCTAACGTGGTGACAAAGCACCTGAAAACAAACCTGCCAGCTCAGGAAGCAAGCTTACAACCTGAACCTCAACCTGAGCAACAAATCTTCTCAAAAATTGCAAATTGTTTTTGTGTTAGTTTAATGGTGAAGAAAGCCTGGGAAAAAGCAGGCCTGGTGTGAGAACACTACTGTTATGGCCTCACCAAGCCATCCAAAGCAGACTTGCTACTTTCATCAACTTGAGCCTGGGAATTTGGGTCTTCCTGTCCATCCACTTTTTACAATATCAGGCTAAGTTTAATTTCGGATTGTCACTTGCTGGATGGGGCCCACATGCCAGGAGCGAGTAGCTACAAGCAAATACAGAGAAAGCATGATTTAGAATTGCTCTCCAGACAGCGAGATAATTACAGTTCCACTTTAAATGACATGCAGGTCACAGAGATGAAGTTCTGATTAAGAGGCAGCTATCAGCACCTTCAGGGACCATGAGACACTGCAGGTGACAGACACTACAGAGGCTTTAATAAAGCAGATTACTTAACCAGCTTAGATTTTGTGAATTGTAAACAGGTTAAGAGGAGGACTTTAATCTTTAGGATCTTGTTATAACTGCCTGAGCTATGATTTCATTCAGCTAACAGGGAAGCAACCAGCAGACCAACTGCAAACCAGGTATGCCTGCTTCCTGTAGCAAAGAACCATCATAGGTTAAAATGATCACTTCCTCAAGTTCAACTTTCTTGAAGTGATACAAATTCAGTATTCAGTCTTAGTGCATTCTTTGAGACAAAGGTACCTAAAGCTCCTGCCAAAAGGAGAGGCTTATCACCAGCCCGTCCTCTCTCTCACATCTGCCAGCTAGAGGTTAGAAAAAGCTACCACCCACTGGGCCACAGCTGTGAGCAAGTCAGTACACAGAAAAACAGAGGGAAAACATGCAAAAAAACATGCAGCTGACCTTAGTCTTGAACTGAAAATGCTTCAGACAGCAGGAGAAATGCCACACAATAGGACGACTGGCAATTGAAAGTATGTTTTTACTGCGGGTTAAGCTGCGAGCCATTTTGTCCCTTTCCTAATGGAAGCTATCCAGCTGGTAACTCCATTCATTCCATGATAGGAGATGAATTTTTAAAGTGACCACATTCAGAGCCATAAGTAAATCAGTGTGCCATCACCTGCTTAACCATGTCTAACCTCTGTCTAACACAACTGTAACTAAAGCACCTTGGCTGCCTGGTATGCGATTTCGACTGTGTGAATTATGTAACGTCGTAGCAAGGCTAAGGCAGTTATAAATGAAAACATTGTACACCAACTACATTTACACAGCATTTTCCATGTGGCAAAACTTCAAAGGCTGCTTTAAGGACTAAATTTCTCACACACAGTCATTGGTTTGGAGGAAAATCCAGCTCACCCCTCCATAATCAACTGTACGCAGACAGAAACATACGATAAATCAAGTCCCATTATTCATATCACTAGTGTGGATGACTTCAAAAAAAAATTTGGGCAAATCATTCTCCTTCCAAATCTAACTTTTCAACCTGGAATGTGCTAACAAAACAGATATTCCACAGGAGCAGCCATACGCAAAACAATTTTGGACATTAACTGTGCCCAATTCACTACTTTTGAAACAAATTATAAAGGTACATTTCTTGTCTTTCCACCTCCAGTTCAAGGCCAATGAGTGTTGATTGGGGATGGGGTCTCATTGTCAGTACAGTCACAATTAACAATGCTTTTAGCCTGGTCCAAGATTTCTTCCCACACCCTTAGTAAGGCTTTTCATCACTAAACCTCATCAAGCCACCAAAGCTGAAGAACGGAGAGATTTTCCTGCTTCACAGCCTGAGCCCCAGACACAGTTTTAGCAACAAGATGGCAGTTTTACAGCATTCTTCACAGCAACTGAATCCAATATCACACTCTTGACTCCGATTACCGGCACATATCAAAAATGTTAAATATAGCAACTTTCAGATCAAGTTCATTGCTTTGCCTCTCAAAGGTCTACAAAAGTATATGCATTCATTTGTGGACAACGCCAACTGACTTTAAAAATAGGTTTTTGCACCATCAACAGCACTACAGTTTTCAATAGCTCCATTGTGTGTTCTTGTTCTTTAAAAGAAAATGTACCTGAACGTCACATACCTAAATACAATAAACCAAACGAAGGACAGCAACCTGTGGCCAAAAGAAGAGAGATCCCAGTGTTTACAGCTAGTTTCTTCTCTCAATAACAGGAAACCCCTTTAACAAAGGGAAAAAAATTACGATGAAGGGTTCCAGTGCTATAAAAATTAACACATTAGGAAGAGCGAGAGGAGTCGAGTTAGAGTCAGTCATATGGCAAGGAAACGAACACTTTGGCCCAATTCGTCCACCCCGACCAGACATCCTAACCTAATCTAGTCTCATTTTCCAACATTTGGCCCATTTCCCTTTATACCCTTCCTATTCATGTACCCATGAAGGTGCCTTTTAAATGCTGTATTTGTACCAGCCTCCACCACTTTCTCTGGCATCTCATTCCACCCTTTGCATGAAAAGTTGCCCCTTGGGTCTCATTTAAATCTTTCCCTTCTCACCTTAAACCTATGCCCTCTAGTTTTGGACTCTCCCATCCTGGGGAAAAAAGATCTTGGCTATTCACCCTACTCATGCATCTCATTATTTTATGAATCACAACCCAGCGTTAGATGCTCGTTGTGGGGGGGGGGGCAGGGGGGAATAAAGAGCCCCAGCCTGTTCAGCCTCTCCCTATAGCTCAAACCCTCCAATCTAAGCAACATCCTTGTAAATCCTTTCACATTCTTCGTATAGAAGGATGACCAGAACAGTACGCAGTATCCCAAAAGTGGCCTCATCAATGTCCTGTACAGCCGCAACACGACTTCCCAACTTTTGTACTCAATGTTCTGACCAATGAAGGGCAAGTATGACAAACACCTGTGTCACTACCTGGCTACCTGCAACTCCACTTTCAAGAAACTATGAACCTGCACCCCTAGGTCTCTGTTCGGTAACACTCCCCAGGATCGTACCATTAACTGTATCCAGCTCGCCCTGTTTTGCCTTACCAAAACATGACACCTCACATTTATCTAAATTAAACTCCAAGTTCATTCTTTTAGTACGAAATGAGAACAATAACAGCTATGTCATTCGATGTCTGAAGCACTTGTGGTTTTATTTTAGCTTTGCAGTGTCTGTGCAGATTTTTGAGGAGTATAGTGAAATGGCTGGAGGGGTTACTCAAAAAAAAACCAAGCCTGATGGGCTTAGAAGCCTGTAGGTATTCTGAAAACATTCTCCAACTAGGAGAACAGCAGCGAGATGTAAAATGTGAGACTCTGGATACAATATTGATAACAGTTACAGGAATTACACTGCAAAGTGATTTTTAATCTGCTGATTTTGCTTAATCGAAGTTCACCACAGCAAAAGTGCTAACCATGACTGTAACATTAGTAAATACTTTGATAGGTTATGGGTGATGCGGAGGAAGCAAACAGGGAAAAAAAAAGGAGCAACACACAAACTTCCAAACTGAGTAGCTGCTTTGGTGCACAAACAGCACGGAAACAAGCAATACCACTCCCACACTAGGAACAGGAAATGTGGTCAGCACCTAGATGAGGAATCGACATAGAAGCAATAACACTTCCAACTAAGTTAAAAATCACACAACACCAGGTTATAGTCCATCAGGTTTATTTGGCAGTACAAGCTTTCAGAGTGCTGCTCCTTCATCAGGTAGCTAGGAGGACAGGATCATAGGACACAGAATTTATAGCAAAAGATCAAAGTGTCAAACAACAGATGCGAAGTACTAACAAACTTAGATTGCTGTTAAATCTTAATCATTTAGAATGGGGATTAATATGTAAATCCCAGAAATTCTTTCAAGTCACAGTCCCAAGATAAATTCAGATTTTATTTTAAAAAGTGACATCACAGCTCAGACAATGCATTAAAGGTATGAGGTTAGAGTCTGTCTGCATCCCAACCTTGAGTCAGACTGGTTCTATTTCCAAAGTAGGAATTTATAAAATGTCACATGGACTCGCTGCCAACAGATTGTGCGATTTTTGAATAAAATAGAATGCATTTGCAATAGAAATCTGCAAATGCAAATTCACCCCCAAGACCTTTGTAATCGTGTTTAGAGAGTTTTAACTTTGTTCACCCAGTTCAATACTGACAGCTCCACATCATGATCACCAACTACAATCTACTCATTCAACTTTTCTCTTTCAGACACAAAATTTACCTGGCCATGGAGGACCATGATCTTATGCTCTGTGAAGGTCTGGAAAGGGTCGCTGGACAAGTTTTAAAGTTTGGAAAATTACTGCCAGCATCTACACCACAGGCAATCACCACCTGTCTCCCCATACACAATAGTCACCAATGCTCCAACTATTGGGAAGAGAAGTTCCATTGCCCTGCCAACTACCTAGTCACAATTTCACATCCAACAGAAAAGAGGGCAAGGTGCATTATTGAGAAAAGGTGATTCAAGGTTCGATCTTTGGTCTGTGCAGAGTCGATGTTTGATCAGAAGGGTTACAGTCGTTAGCCTCAGTTGAAGACCTTTCCTCAATAATCTTCAGAAGGCAACCTATTCCAGAGTTAGTTCAAGAGAAAAATTACTAAAATTAAGATTTACAGATTTAACTGCATTATTAACTAGAAAACATCGCAGCTTCTGGTGAACTCCAAAGCAAAATGTGATTGTAGGCAATGTTCTGCAGAAATTCCAAGTTTCCATGTTAGCTGTACTGTTAAGCAACAGACTCCCTGTTAATCATGGAACTCCCATATTCCCATTTTCCAATGGCTGAAAGTGTAACAACTTAAATCTCAATCCTGCATCAAGCAATGAAAGAGCTAGTCTAATAGGTTTAACTTATCACTCATCTGCACTTAAAGGATGAAAAAACCCCAATGCTGGCTTGACAGACAAAATGAGCTGGGGCAATATCTAACCACGCTCCTAATGAGTGTTACTTCACAATATCAAAATATTCCAAATGGCATTAAATGGGGCAGCATGGTGGCTCAGTGGTTAGCACTGCTGCCTCACAGCACCAGAGTTCCAGACTCAATTCCAGCCTTGGGCAACTGTGTGTGGAGTTTGCACATTCTCCCCGTGCCTGCGTGGGTTTCCTCCGGGTGCTCCAGTTTCCTCCCACAGTCCAAAGATGTGCTGGTCAGGTGAATTGGCCATGTTAAATTGCCCATAGTGATAGGTATGTTAGTCACAGGCGGGTGGGTTTCTCTTCGGAGGGTCAGTGTGGACTGGTGGGCCTGTTTCCACACTGTAGGGAATCTAAAAAATGACAGTTATTCTCACACAAGATACTTGATGCAGAAAATGGAAATAGAACAACAGCACAATGGGGGTGATCAGTGCAGAGTGAGGTTATACTGCATTTTGGCTGGTGTATTGAGAACTTTATACATAATAGCCTATCCGTTCAAGCTGATGGGACAGAAGAGGGAAATCTAGTTTTCCATTGAGCACATGCTGTCTGTGGCTTGGAAATACGTGTACAGCTAGATGTAAACGGTCCCATGACACAAACTGGAGAGAAGCAGAGTAATCTTTATGGAGCAAGGTTTATCCCTGAACCAACATTATTTAATAGATAATTCAGTCAACTACTTCATTGGTTTCTGCTTGATGATTGTGTGTACAGCTACACAGCCTACATTGACTGTAACACATTTCTGATGTCACAAGACTATGAAAGGTGTTATTACGCTGGGCAACAATCCTGCATATCAGCAATGCAGTTCCCAAATTTGCCTTATTACTTACTGCTACTGGAACACAAGAATTGACCACAAAATCCCCGACATTTAAACAGTACATATGTTGACAATACAGCTTACATCATGACATATGGCCATGTGGAAAGGACCAAATTCTATTGTATAGAAGAGGCACAGAAATCAGACAGCAACCAACAAAAATGAACATCTCCATGCTATTTGTATGGTGCAGATGGTAGAACACCTGCTGCCAATGACACCCCTGCAATATAAACTGCCTTTTGAGCTGAAAACAGGAAAGGGTTTAGGGTGAAAGTGCAAAGCAAGGTCAAAATACACTACCCCACCTATGAGTAAATAAGATATACACATTTCTGGGAAGTGATAAAGATCTTTCATGTACCTTCCAATTAGCCTCTACCCATTATACAGATTTTAAATCTTCCAGCGTTTTCAGGGTAGGAGTTTGAGGCAGTTTAAACGCAGAAAGGTAGGTTTATTTTTTTAGCCTTGGACCAACTTTTCAACATTTTTAACTGCTGATGGACGTACAGGTCCCTTGCGCAGAGCCTCGATACAGTAATGTTAACCAATCAGCAGTAAGAAGAGGGGCACAGTAGGAGAGCTAACACCAAACCGTTAGAGGTCAATGTTGTAAATAACATTCAAGACCAGCTCCAGCTTAGCATTGATCACTTCAGAGTGTTGGGATGAGCTGGAGGAAAGGGAACCAAGTCACTAGTCATGAATTATTCAGGGGTTCCACACCGTTAGCTAGAGACTGCTTTTTGTTTAATTTTGAAACTTTCATTACTATCCACTCTGTGCCCCACTGGAGCTCAATATTTGTATCAGTTTATAAACTGAAACATTGTTTACGGATTTTTACAATTTCTTCATAAGCAGGGCTGCATTTCTTTAATTAGGAAATTTTAACATCCATCTTAAGGATCATCATTAAGGCACAAAAAATGCATTTTTAATACCAAAATGTCTAAAGTGATATTCAGTTAAATATATAAGTGCCCACTTCTAGTCTTAATGGTCTCAGCTAGGGCCAGCAGTAGGACACTGCAAATGGCTTCAAAGACCCACGCGAGAATAAGGATTTACAACAGATTTGTATTTGACAGTATCCAATGATTCATCCCACAGCATTCACACATGTGAATGTCTGCCCCAGAAAAGCAGAGTCCAACTGTCAAGTTTCCACAGTTGAATTGTTTTTAAAACAATGTCCAAGCAGATAGCTTAAATTTTACTGTTTAATATATACATCAAAACCTACTAGCACCTATGGAAATATACCAGGATCAGAGGGTTTCAAGAGTAGATAAGATGAAAATCACCAAAAAACAAGCAACATTAGAATCACTGGCCAAAATGCAGGAATTAGTAAACAGGAATTGGTAGCCTGTCAGCTGACTGGGTCTTTTTCCTTTCACATCCTTTGCTTGAAACGTTTTTTTTGCTATAGACTAGACACACAGGGGGTTCGAACAAATGTCTGCAAGTTTCTTTTGGAATGGTGCCAATAGCCAAGAGCACTGCCTAGAGGATTAGTCACACTTGCACAGTCCCACTGGTACAGACAGTACAAATACTGTAAGTACATAACAAATCTGCGTCAGGCTAGTCTTTAGAATGGCTACCTGGACAGCCCCATTAAAACACTGCATCTGATAAAGGGAGCAGGAATTGAGATGCAGCAATTTATCAGGATCCATTGTAAAAACTGCAGGAAGTGGCACCAATGCTTCAGTGCTTCAAACATATCGTATTCCCACTGAGGTTTGGGCAGTTCCTTGATGAGACTGTTCAAGTCTATCAATACAGAAAGTCCTTCAATTTCCCCCTCCCCCAAGGCAACAACTTTTACGATCTCTGTCCCATCAACCCTGACCAGATTGGTTAATCATCAACTCTGATCACTTCTCCCTATACAGGAATTACACTGATTGTTTTGCCTTCAGCAATAACAAAAAAACCTCCTGCCTTCAGTAACAGGTTACAAAAGGACAAGTGAAATGGAGCATGATGTCCCTTTTACCCTTTTCCGAGATTCAGCTTGAAGCTGATGAACACTTTCAACTTGTATACAGAGCAGTACATCTGTGACAGGATAATTATATGCATCTAAATACGATAGCCTAAGTCTTGTTCTCAAAACGTAAAACTGAGATTTCAGATTTTTCTCATAGTAACATGTCCCATAGTAACATGTCAACAATTCACAGTCATCCTGACATTCACATCAATTTATTACCAAACAGAATGCCCAATTATTGAACAGCGCAATGATGCTCTTAGGAAGCATAGGATTGCATGTTAAAAAGTAGTTGTTGTTTGACATGTGATTAGGACTTAAACTTTGACCTTTAGGGAACTACAAGACTTCAAATGTACTCTCCAGGCAAACAGTCCCACTTTCGTTTGAAGTGCTGGCAGAAGGCTGTATGTGCAGGCTAGGCACATGAAGTAGTTCAAGCTAAAAACATGCACTCCACAGATGTTGTCTCATCTATTTCTAAACAAGAAAGAATACCTTTACCTTCATTTGTACCATAAAGTCACTGTAGTCTCATTAGAGACACAAAACTGACATTTTAACCTGAGGATCATCATGCCTCAGTTGAGGGGAGATGTTGAGAAGGACAGTCCTTCATGGTAACCTCCGCTGATGCATGAACTGAACCTAAACTGTGGGCATCACTATGCACCACAAAATGGCCATTCAGCCAACTGAACTAACTGACCCCTGCAAAGGATTCAATTAAGCTGAAAAGTTGAGGAGCTGCTAAACAGTTCCAAAACATCAAGAAACTTGATGACATCCAGTTCCAGTGAAAAATAATAATCTTGATAGACAGTTCATCTATCAGCCTAAATGCCCATTCTTCCACCATTGGCACATCATAACTACAGAGCGCACTAGCTACAAAACATGGTGTAACCAACTCAAGGCTCCTTCAACAGCAACTCCAAACACACAACCTCCACCATCGAAGTGCAGGTCCCAGGGAGATGGGATCACATTCATTCCCAAGTCAAATCATCCAATCCAATTTATTTCATTGTACCTTCAACAGCTCTGGGTCAAAATGTTCAAGCTTCCTACTCAGTAGAATTATGGGAGCACTTTCAAAGTACCAAATACAGCAGTTCAAGAGTGCCCACTAATTCCTTGTGAAAGACAAGTAGTGTGGGCAAATGTATATGCTGACCTTGGCAGTGACACGACATTCCAAAAATGCTAAAATATAATGGATTTCTTCAAATTAAGTGAATTGAATTATATAGGAAACTCCAGGATTTTAAGCCAGCATGTGAACCTTGGCTCATTGGTAGAACACCCACCTGAGTGGGAAGACTGGATTCAATAACCATTTCAAGACAGTGCATTTCTGGAAGTCGCACACTCCATGCCGAACTGGAGATTAGACTAGATTGCTAGATTCATCGGTGGGGCAACCAAGGATTACAGAAAAAGGGCAGGAAAGTGGATATGAGGAAGGGTGAAGCAACCATGTCTTTATCCAAGACAAGAAGTCATGAAGTGAACTAAGATGGACTTTGTCTTAGTATTTTCTTATCTATGCTTCTGTTATTAATATAGGCACTGTGGTATGGCGACTTAAACACTTTTCACCTTTTTTTGTAAAAATTGTAAGGGACAATAAATTACTATTCTGTTTGATTCCATGATCCTATTGATTTCAGAACAGACTCAAGAGGGAAATCATGTGTCACAAACTTGAGTTCTTTGAAGAACAAAGAGGATTGATGAGGGCAGAGTGGTAGGTGTGATCGATATGGACTTCAGTAAGGCATTCAACAAGGTTGTCCATGGGAGACTGGTTAGCAAGGATAGAGCTCATGGAATATAGGAAGAACTAGCCATTTGGATATAGAACTGGTTCAAAAGGTAGAAGAAGGTGGTGGTGGTGGTGGTGGAGGGTTGTTTTTCAAACTGGAGGCCTGTGACCAGTGGAGTGCCACAAGGATCGGTGCTGGGTCCACTAACTTTTCATCATTTATATAAATTATGTGCATGCGAGCATAAGAGGTATAGTTAGTAAGTTTGCAGGTGACACCAAAATTGAAAGTGTAGTGGACAGCGAAGTCGGTTACCTCAGACTACAACAGGATCTTGATCAGATGGGCCAATGGGCTGCGAAATGGCAGACGGAGTTTAATTCAGATAAATGTGAGGTGCTGCATTTTGAGAAAGCAAAGCAGGACCTATATACTTAATGGTAAGGTCCTATGGAGTGTTGCTGAACAGAGAGACCTTGGAATGCAGGTTCATAGCTCCTTGAAAGTGGAGTCACAGGTAGATAGGATAGTGAAGGCGGCATTTGATGTGCTTTCCTTTATTGGACAGAGCACTGAGTATAGGAGTTGGGAGGTCATGTTGTGGCTTTGCAGGACATTGGTTAGGCCACTGTTGGAATACTGCGTGCAATTCTAGTCTCCCTCCTATTGGAAAGATATTGAGAGACTGGAAAGGGTTCAGAAAAGATGTACAAGGACATTGCCAGGGTTGGAGGATTTGAGCTTAAGGGAAGAGGCTGAATAGACTAGGACTGTTTTTCCTGGAGCATCGGAGGCTGAGGGGTGACTTTATAGAGGTCTATAAAATCATGAGGGGCATGGATAGGATAACTGACAAAGTCTTTTCCCTGGGGTGGGGGAGTCCAAAACAAGAGGGCATAGGTTTTGGGTGAGCGGAAAGATGAGAGACCTAAGGGGAAACTTTTTTTACACAGAGGGTGGTTAGTTTATGAAATGAGCTGCCAGAGGAAGTTGAGGAGTCTAGTACAATTGCAACATTTAAAAGGCATCTGGATGGGTACGTGAGTAGGAAGGGTGTGGAGGGATAAGGGCCAGGTTCTGGCAGATGAGACTTGATTGGGTTGGGATATCTGGTCGGCACAGACGAGGTGGATCGAAGGGTCTGTTTCCATGCTGTACATCTCTATGACTCTAAGAGGCTGAAATGCCTAATCCTGTTCCTTACAGTCTTATAGTCTAAAATGGTCAACCCATTCTCTGGCTATTGCGATGCAACTGTGTTCATGCCAATATTTAACTCAAATTTTAGAAAACAAATCAACATTTTAGTGATTTCATCCACTCTTTGTGGGACCGATTTGTGTGCAAATCAGTTTGTCAAGCTTCCCTAAATAAAACAGAGTAACTAAACTTCAGACATGTGACACTAACTGTGAAAGGTGCAAAAAAAAACTAAATAAATCCAAGTTCTTTTGCTGCATTTCTACAGGTTGCAATTGTGGCAGAGTTTAAACAATTAGTTTAATTCATTTGGCTCCCAGAAAGTGTCTTTAGATAAAAGTCCAAATGGACAAAGCCAACTTATTTGGTTAAGTGCCATACAATTGATCCTTTATCAAAAAATGTTGGTCCTTTGCAAAAGACTGTCAAAATTCAGAGATATTCATTTTTTCAGGAGAAACTAGGTGGTGTTTTTCCAAGTGCAAAGTAGAGTCTCTAACATTCCAGTGATTCATAGATCCCAGAATTAAAAATTCAGTTCAGTTTAGATTTTGATCACAAAAGATGTTCATCCTAAACATTCCAAATTGTCACAACTACAACTATAAGCTAAGTACTGCTCAACTCCACCTGCCCTACATTTGTGTAAACAAATGCCACATTTTCCTAAAAATTAATACCAACTTGTGAACACATACTTTTGCTAAAAAAGCATATTGGCCAACAGCAAATTTGTATTTGTATTGTACCATTCAAGTTGACAAGGTAGCTCTGTGCTTTAGCACTGTTGCCTCAGTGTCAGGGACCGGGTTAGAATGTAGCCTGGGGCAACTGCATGAAATTTGCACATACTCCACACGTTTGCAGAGCATTTCCCTGGGTACTCTGGTTTCCTTCCACAGTCTAAAGATGTGCAGGTTAAGTGGATTGGACATGCCAAGTTGCCCATAGTGCCCAGGGATGTGCAAACTAATTAGATTTGTCATGGTGTGGGCAGCATGCTCTTTGAAGGGTTGAAGGGACAATGTAGACTCGATGGGCTGAATGGCCTGTTTCCATGCTGTAGGGATTCTATGTCTCTATAATAGGTCATTAACATGCAAAAAAATTCCCAACACCCAATAAATTATTTGTGAAGCACAGTAACTTTTGGAAATCAACATTGTTGCCAAATACGTTACAGCAAGAGGCTACAATGTTCACCAAAAATCATGGCCCAGAACAATGTCAAATGTCCACTCCTAAACTCAACAATCATCGATCAACTTGCAACTAAAGATTGAACATGGGATCTCTTGCTATAACAACTTTATTACAATATAAAGGCGCAGACTAATTGTCTGTGCAAAGGCACATACAATTAGGCGTTATTACAACTGGCAAAATTTAAACGACATTCTTTTATATTTAATAGACACTTTGTATTCCTAACCAGAGAACCTGGAGGACAATGATATTGCATCCTCAGTTCCACCAACTCAATACCAACAACCAACTGAATCTGAACTTTCCTCATTGTTGTGACTCAATGCCAGAGAACAGCGTAACTTTTGGTCAGTTCCCCATTCCTCAGTAAGGTGTACATCTTCTTAAAGCAAAATAGTCAGATCCGGGGAGTTTGAACTAAAAGACAGAACTGGGAGCAGTTAGAAATGCAATCACTTTTAAAGAGATGAAATGGTGAAGGAGGGGTGGGGGTGTGAAAAAAGGAAAGTCTTCCAAAAGGCAGTAGTCATTGAACGACAAAATAGTTGTTGGGAATAGCCATAGTAATGGGGTAAGTAAAGATGGATGCAAGAGGTATAAAGGACAGAATAATGAACAATTGCTATATGAAAGCAGAAGCGAAACACACGTGGAGAAGAGAAAATCATGCAAAGCAAATGAGACAAAAATGGGAGGACATACAGAACACACTGAAATTGCTGAACTCAAAGTTGAGTTCAGAAGCTTATAAAGCACATAATCAAAAGACAGGCTGCTGTTCTTTGAGTTTTAACTGAACACTAATGTGGACTGAAAACAAATTGGGGAATTAAAAGGCCAAGCCATCAGCAGCTTGGGTAATGCTTGCAGACCGAGTGGAGGTGTCCTGTAGGACTGTCACCCAATCTGCTTTAGGCCACCTCAAGGTGAGACTGCATTGTGAGTAGCAATACAGCAATTGTGTCCTAAATTGCAAGAGATGCATGTAAGTCATTGTTTTGCCTAGGAGGAGTGTTAGGGACTTTGGATGGTTAGGAGAGAAGAGACAAAAAAAATGTAAATCTGTACTTGCACGAAAAATGCTTTAAGGAAAGGGGATGTGGTGTTGTGGGTCATCCCATAGGGAGTGGATTAAGTTGTCAGAAAGGAAACTGTCCCTTTGGAATGATCAGAAAAATGGGGGAAAAGGTAGCCCAAATTACTGCTTTGACTCAGAGCAATCATTTTCTCAATGACATTCAATCTCAAATGTTATGTCAAGATTGTATTAGTATGCATGTGGACATGAGAATTTAATAAACTTGAGTTTTCAACAGTTTTTTTAAAAAACTGTTTCTGTTGAGGTATGGACACATGGTTCATCACACTACTTGGAATATAATCAGTGTCCATGCAAATCTATCAGTGGAATGGAGAAGGCATTCCTTTAGATCTATTTGGGATAACACAATCATGAAGAATTTGATTTGTTTACAATTAGGATGTCCATTCTTCAATTGAACGTAGTGAGAACTCAAAAGCAGGATCAGACATACATGGCCTAGAGGCTGTGAGATGTCGACAAACTGACAAAAATTTATTTTCATCTTTGCTGGTCTGTATGTGAGCAAGTTAGAAAAACAAGAGGGTGGGGGGCAGCAAGAGAGAGAGGGAGAGAGGGGGGTGATGGAGACCACAAAACAGAGTATGGGCAGCAGGAGAGGGCAAGAGGGAGTAAGTCAGAGAGAAAGATATACATGCTTTGTTGCAAGATTGTTAAGCGTTAGCATACCAAGCCTCTCTGTGGAAGGCATTTCAGAATTCTTTCCCATTCAATAAAAAGGAATACAATATATGGCATAAAACAGGTGAAGGGATTAGAATGAGGACTGTCAGTCAGTCAGTTGACTTTTCAACAACGAATAAGATAACAATACAGAGGGAACTGGATTAAAGTTTCAGAGAGTAGGAACAAAGTGGCTGAATAAATGGCTGAGTGATAGAACGAGCGATTGTGTTTGCACCACACTGGTGATGCAGAAATGATGCAGAATGATATTTGAATATTGAATTTGGTGATGCTATGATCTTAGAGGCACAGGAAAGGGCGAGAACAGATGTGATGGGTCAGATGATCATTAATTCCTTGGCACACAAGTTGGAATATGTTGAGTGCTCCAGATCACTGATCAACGTGGTCAGGCTGTGTGCAAGTAACAGCTTCTTTCAGAACAAACTATACCACAAGGTGTCATGGAATTAGCAAAGATCAGGGCGTTGGCACTAGACACTATGCTCTGTAACAGCATTCTCATTATCACAGTCAGTGATGAGTGTATAGAACACTGCCCTGGAGCACCACTATTTAGATGCAACCCTTCAAAGATTTTCATTCAAAGCAGAAATGGCATCCTTGTATCAACATCAGCCATACTACCTACCCAGATGAAAGTCAACAGTTCCTCAACTTAATTGAGGAAACAATATCCAAATTCCCACAGATTGGAGGTCCTAAATACAACGTACTTTAATGCACCCTCTACAACATGACACACCATATGTAAAGGAAAGGTTATCAAACTGCTAAACTGGTTCACATCTATCACCGTGACAATGAAACCAGTCACCGAAGCCAAGCCGTCTGATCTTATTAATTACAGAGAGATCTGATTAAGATGATTCTGATGCACAAAGAGCCACTCAAAAGTAAAGTTGAGCAAATTTTCAGGCAGTGCACCAGTGCTTATTGTTTATATCTGTTCCAGAATATGCATCTGTCCTTTGACATGGAATGCCAGGACCTTACACAAAGAAAAACAATTCTTTTGAAAGCAAAGGCATGGGAGTTAATCTTCAACTGCAATAAAGAGTTGGAAAGATGCTGGAGCACTACCTCATTGTACCCAAGACAGGACACACTCCAGAGGCCGTGCTAGACTGGGGGCCCCCCACATCCTTGGGTTGCACACTCCCTCCCGGTGGAATTGAGGGGAACATTGGGGTCACTCAATCAGAGACCATCATAGCAACTGTGACACAGCCTAATGGAATTCTTCAAATTCAACATGGACTATCGCAACTCCCCAGAGTGCAGGAGTCTGACTGGTTATCAAGATATACAGGAGCTGGCCTTTATTTGACCGCCTCAAGTTCAATCCCGTGATAATCATGATGGAGCCCTGGGGAACGGAAGGGCTAAACACTGGTATCAGGGAGGAGGGGGGAGATAGGCAGTATATTACCTCCAACACACATCACAGCCTATAGGGTCATTTAATTTATTCTTCTATGTGCAATAGTTTGTGATCTGAAATACAGTCCTAAATCAAATATATTCACTCCATGGCCCAATTATTTAAAAAAAACATTGTGCCCCTGGAACAGAAACTATCTTACCCATGCTACCTTCTAAGCTGGAGAACGGCTAGTTGGCCACTGAGGCTGCTCAATCTGATCTCCCTGGTCACAACAATACAGTGGAGAAGATCAGCTATGACAGGGAAATACTGGAACTCTTGGGGAACCTCAAGGAAGTCAAAGAGTGTTGTGCACTGATACCAACATGCTTTGGCACATTCTTATTTTTGCTGCCATTTTGTCATCTGCAGAGAGTATCGACTTACCAAAACTGATAGGGAAACGAGGCAGAACAACTTTCCAAGAGCCAACGCTCCCAGAAGTTGGTCTACTTTGACGTTCCACATAAGCATTTTATATCAAAAAACAGTGGCAAATGGCTAAGTCCAATGCACGTACCAGATGATATAGCCACACACACAATTTCCTGTTAGTCGAGGCAATTTCACTGTCTGTCATTAGTTGGGTAGATTGCTGGTGAATCAAAATGGACATAAAGAGAATATTTCGGAAGTGGAAAATAAATGTTTTGTCTTAAACACACAAGGAACCCAAAGTTTTTAAACTAGTGAAAGGGACAGTGATTAGGTCTTCCAGAGAAGTTCAAAGAAATTAAGTACCATCATTTCACAGAAAGTATACTGTTCTCCGAAAATACAAGGCTGGAAACACATTCTCCAGAACTTTGAGACAACCACTGTCAAATTTCAACAAGTCTCGATTGGGTTCATGCCATTAAAGAAGAAAGTCAGAAAAGAACCAATTTGTTGAGCACCAGCTCTGGGAAGGGAGAGGGATTATGAAGGCTTTGAATGCACATTTAAAAGACAGCGGTTTATTTTTCAACCAAGCTTGAGAAAATAGAAGCACAATGTGAAATCTCAATCTTTGGAGGAATGAGTCGAAGCATAAAGAATCCAACCATCATCAGATTTATAGCCAGCAAGTCAGAGTAAAAATAAATTTATGGCATTACATAGGCCAAGCTCTGCTGTTCTGTTCCAACTTCTGTCACGCCAATTACTAGAAGAACAAGACAAACAATATCTTCTGGTCAAAATGGCAATAAAGAGCTAAAACTAGATGTTATCGCCAATAAGTGCTGAATGGGATCTGCTCAGATAACTTTTCATCAGTTCCACAAGGTATAAATTGTGCAGACCAGAATGTGCTGTTAGCAAGGAAGGAAAGCTCTTTCAACATATTTCTGGAGCTACAATTCCAAAAAAAAAATTGTAAATGGCCAAGCTCAAATGTACAGTCAGTTCTAATTCAGCCAAAACCAGCAAGGAAGCAGTCTTTATAGGAATACACCCAAAAAGGACTCACATGGGTTATCCATGGTTCACCCTCCCAAACCCATATTTGGAACTGAACTGATATATTGCAGGAAGTTTCATCAGATGCATTAAGAACGATCACCTGGTTAAACAAGATGCAGGACAAGGAGGCTATTCTACCAGGCACAACAATTTCTCTGCAGTAGGAGGAGAATTATTTTCCAGTAAAAGTATCACAAAGTGAGAAGTGGGAGCAATGGCTAATTTTCCACCAGCCCCTCCATAAGCCAAAGAAATATTGCAGCTTTCTCAACATCTCTAATTGAAGACAAGGACCCACCTGGCTCAGTATTACATTTGATATCAACTGCCATGACTACTATGGCGCTTAGTATTGCCATCCAGGCAAGTATTGCACTCAACTTCAAACAACATGCAAAATGAAAATACTGGTTTACTTGTGAAGCTAAACACAGCCCCTCGACTTGATTCATTAAATCTGACAGACAGAGCACACAAATGTTCAAAACACACTTTCTCAAAAGAAAGTTTCTAATTATCATCTTGCCAAATATACACCACATTTAAAATGAGCTGGTAGATTCACAGCCAAAAAGAAAAATTATGAATTTGATTTGCACTCAACAGTGAGAATTTTAGGAATTGGAAAAGATACTTTTAATAAATTTGTTCTTAATTGCCAACTCCCCCTTACTTCGGTCAATTGCCTTTCGAATCCATAAGTGCTTCTCCTCCAAGACACTTCCACTTGATTATTAACTTTACAACATTAACCCTACGCATGCAGGATAACGTACCCAATTTCCCCACGATGCCAAGCTGCGCCATTTCAATTTGTGCCCAACTACAGCAATTCTTTTTCCTTTCAACTCTTTTCACAATTCTGAAAACATAAGTTAGGCAATCTAAAGCTGCACTTTACAAATAAAAACAAAATCTTTATTAGGATCATGGTTTCACACTCAATAGCAAAGCCCACTGAGTTCACTCATGTCCTTTTTATGGAAGGAAATGTGCTGTCCTTACTTGGACTGGCCAACATGCGACTCCGGACCCCCAATCTCGTTGACTCTTAACAGCCCTCAGAAATAGTCTAGACATCCAATTGGTTCAAGGGCAACTTCAGGGAGGGTAACAAATACCAGCCTTACCAGCAAAGTATGTATCACATATAGGAATAAAGAAATTCAACTTGAATTTAGATCGGCAATTTTATCAAAATTATACTCATTTGGCTGAAGTAACTAAGAGCTGCTTGTACCATTTGGATCATTGACTCCATTGAACTATGTCTTGATGCCTGAAATGGGCTTTTTTTCACAAATACAATAGAAATAGACATAAAAAAACTAAGGAATTGAATGCCAAATAATCAACAGTAATAAGAATCAAAGACTACTTTGACATGCAGTTTTAAGATTTAAACTGATTTGATTTCAATTAACTTTCAATCCAAAAGAGTAACTGCCTTCAGGAAATGCTTTAGACCCACACAAGAAATATAACAAATTTTCAGGAGACACCAAGTTAGTTGGGTGGGCACGGTAGTTATAAAAGAGTAGAATTATGACAAAATATCAGACGGCACTAATAAACCTGTAGAGATTAGGCATATGATTAGCTAATTTACTCACTAAGTATGAACCCAGACAGTTTTCGTTGGAGGAATAAAGTGGCCACATACTCCTGGGAAAATAAATGTCCAAACGGGTTGAAGAGCATGGGGATCAGACAGTACAGGCACATGCCACTAAAATCAGTGATGCAGATTACCAAGTCTTTAAAACAAACACCAGTGGGTATTAATTTCTTCTAAAAGGGGTTCTAAAAGCAGACAGAGATAGTGTGCGCTCATCTTGATTGAACCTTGGTCAGAACACATTTGGTGCCAAGTAGTAGACAACGCCATATTATAGAAGGCTGTAACGAGGACAGAGATTGCTGGAGAGGCTCAGCAGGTCTGGCCGCATCGGTGAAGAGGTATCAGGATTGGCATTTCTGGCCCGGTGACTCTTCTTCAGAATCCTCATGGTGAGGGGTCACTGAACCAGAGGCATTGACTCAACTTCCTCTCCATAGGGGCTGCCAGATCTGCTGAGTTTCTCCAACCATTTCTATTTTTGTTTCAGATTTCCAGCTTTCATAGTTCTTTAGTTTTTTTATATATATATAAAAGACTGTCTTCCTGCATCTGTAGGCGGCTTTCAAAAATGCGATTAACGAGTGTTCAGAGACATGGTGTTCCTGTTAAGACTGAAAAGTAAGGCTGATAGGATTACAGAACAATGGATGAATAAGAATATTGAGGTTCTAAATCAAGAATAAAAATAAATCATATTAGATAGAGAACTGGGATCAACTGAATCTCTTTAAGAGTATAAAGAGTGTAGGGGCACACTTAAGGAAATCAGAATGGTAAAGAGGGGATGAGATAGCTGTGGCAGATAAGGCCAAAGAGATTGCACAAGTGCATTAAGAGAGCAACTAGAGAGAGAATAGGGCCCCTTAAAAATGTTGTCTTTTGATTTTTATGTTGAACATCAGGAGATAGGAGAGATATTAAATGAATATTTTGCATCAGTATTGCAGGGCCTCTTCCAGAGATATTTGTATCACTGATAACCAGGGGTGAGGTGCCAGGGGACTGCATGGTGGCTGATGTAGTGCCTTTATTTAAAGTTGTAAGGAGAAGTCTGGGAACAATAGACCAGAGTCTGACATCAGTGGTGGGTAAATTGTTGGAAGTGATTCTGAAAGAAAGGATTTACACACATTTGGAGAAGGAAGGAATGATTAGGGAATAGTCAGCATGGTTGTGTGTGAGGGAAATGGAGTCTCAAAACTTGATTGACCTTTTAAGAGGAAGTAACCCAAAAGAATGATGAGGGCAGAGGGATAGATGCTGTTTACTTGGACTTAAGTAAAGCCTTTGACAAGGTTCCACATGGTAGACTAATTAGTAAAGTTAGTTTCCATGGGATTCAGGGTGAGCTTACCAATTGGATACAAAGTTCACTTTCTGATAGGAGACAGTTGTTTTTCAGACTGGAAGCCTGTAACCAGTGGTGTTCCACAGGGATCTGTACTGGGTCCACTTTTGTTTAATATGCATATAAATTATTTGGATGACAATATACAAAAGGTATGGTTAGTAAGTTTGCAGATGACACCAAAATTGATAGTATAGTGGACACTGAAGAAGGTTATCTAAGATCACAGATCTTGATCAACTAGGTCAATGGGCTACAGAATGGCAAATGAAGTTTAATTTGGATAAATGTGAATTCATTTGCATTTGGGAAAACAAATAGGGCAGGACATATATAATTAATGGTAGGGTCCTGGGCAGTCTTGTAGAACAGGGGCGTAGTAGTTCAAATACATAATCTTTTGAAATTTGCATCACAGATAGGCAGGATGGTTAAGGTATTTAGCATGCTTGCATTCATTGCTCATACCTTTTGAGTATAGGATTAGTGGCATCATGTTGAAGTTGGACAGGATGTTGGTGAGGCCTCTTCTGCAGTAGTGTACAGTTCTAGTCACTGTGTTAGGAAGGATATTATTAAACTGGAGATTTATCAAAATGTTGCCGGGAACAGAAGGTTTGAGCATAAAACTAGGCTAGAATACTTTTCACTGGAGCAAAGGAAGTTGAGGGGTGACTTTATCAAAGTTTATAAAATCATGAGGGGCATGGATGGGGTGAACACCAAAAGGTGCTTTCCCTAAGGTGGGGAGTTCAAACCTTGGGGCTTTTTTTAAAAAACATGAGAGGAGAAAGATTTTAAAAAGACAACTTTTGGGGGGGGGGGCAACTTTTTTTTTAAAAACACAATGGTTTGTGTATGACATGAACTACCAGAGGAAGTGGTGGATGCAAGTACAGTTGCAACATTAAAAAGTCATTTGGATAAGTACATGAATAAGAAAGGTATGGAGGGATATGGGCCAAATGCAGGCAGATGGGATTAGTTTAGTTTCAGACCATGGTCAGTGTGGATGAGTTGGACCAAAGCGTCTGTTTCTGTGCTGTATGACTCTCTATTAAATACTAAGTGAAATTCATGCTCTAGTTCCTATGTTACCAAATCTAGGCATTTTAAACAACCTACATAAATGCTCAAGCTCTTTTAAAAAAGTTAAAATCCTTAAATAAATGAACTTCTCAGAAGAATGTGCTTCAAAAGAGAAGCAAATCCTCAAGTTTTTCCATGTGACTTTTTTGGGGGGGTGGGGGGAGGAAGAGGAGAAGTGGGGGAGTGGGGGGGTGGGGGGGGGGGGTGGAGAAGAGAAAGACACAAAGAGAAAGGAAAAGGAGAACAAGTGGACAGGTGTGGGGAAGACAGAGGATATGCCAACCTTGGTGGACAGGACATATATGTTTGTTGCAATTGGGCAAATTTTAATTGTACCACTAATCGCCACATTACTCAACTTGGAAATGCTTAATGAGTATGCAGAGGGTTTTGCATTACATCAAACCCATGCCCTATTGAGCTGAAAGGCTCAATGCTGCCTAGGTGCTTAAAGAATTGAAAGATATTTAACTTCCTCTTGCAAGCCTCACCACCTCTAAGAGCATCTAAAGGAGAGGAAATAAAATAAACACAAGTAATTCTCATGTTCAGAAAAATCAAATTAAATGTGATGCACATTAGCATTTTGACACTTCATTTAATTTGCCTCAAACTTATGCCTGCAGGTGTTTGAACTTCCAGTCAATAGATATTTTATTAGCAAGGTATCTTGAGAACGATCCAAGATAATCTGAGACTTACTGATGCACAATATTTTTGCTCCACATCAACCCACAAAGCGGCCATGGCTGCAGAGAGCATGTTTGTCCTCAAAAGGCTTCAAACACTTGGAAAAATTCAAGCATATGAATGACTAATCAGAGAAAGTTGACCCCCGTGCACATGTCAGAACTGTCAGAATCCCCAAAGAACCACTCCTCCAAAGACCGGTGTTCTCACACATTTGCTGCTAATAAGCTCATCAGAAGAATCTGGGGTAGGTGGGCCACAAGGCTGCTGGCCACAGGGGGAATACAAAGATGGGGAATGAGTGAGCAGTTTAACATTTTTCAACAATGAAATACTTAAATGGGGACCAGATAAATATTAAGTCACTGAGATAATGACGGATGTCAGTTTCAACTCCAGCAGAGTTCTTTGTTGTAAATCAAATCCAGTTCTGAGGAATATAGTCATACTAGTCTCAAAACGTTAGCTCAGTTTCTCTCTCTCCATTGACACTACCAGACCCAAGTTTTTCCAGCATTCTGGGTTTGTTTCAAAGTGTTTTATCTGACAATAGCGACGCCTATGTTATCCTCGGCAGTGCTGGTGACATTGTAGAGCTGGACAGCTGGTTTGTGAAGCACAGTCAGGCCAAAGTGAGAGATACACATTCTTGCACCAGTTGAGATTACCATGAAGGGCTCACCTGCTCAACTTGTTCCCTCACCTGAATCATGGTGACTCTCTGGTTAAACAAGTTCTCTTTATCAAGAGAACAAACCTATGGTCCTGTAGGATTAGGGCAATTTGACTCAGACTTGTACAGCATGAAAACAGACCCTTCGGTCCAACCCGTCCATGCCAACCAGATATCCCAACCCAATCTAGTCCCACCTGCCAGCACCCAGCCCATATCCCTCCAAACCCTTCCTATTCATATACACTTACTCCTTCATAACATACATTAGGGGGTGGATAGCACTTGTCAAACTCTGTCTGCTAAGTTGCAAAGTGTCAATATCTTTGGAAAACTGGTTTTGTAGCGTGGCATCCAGATATTCTGAAGGAATTCCTGAGACCTAATGGAATGTGAGAGGTGGTGGATGGATATATTAAGAGTTAAATGGATTTGAATTATTTGTATAAATACGGGGAGCTAGTCATCAGTGGACAGTGTTTTATGGCTTTAGTACTTTCATTACCAGACAGAAGCAAAGTTTGTTTTCTGGAATTGGAATGTGATAATTTGAACATGAATGAAGGTTTGGACAGACTTAACTTACCTGGATAAAACTTATGAAATAAGTTGAATTATTGCCTTTAAGTGTGGTCAGATTTTTGGCAAATAACAAGACTGATGACAGTGCCATGGAAGAGGCCATAATGGAATTCAGTAGGTTGCATGCAAGACCTCAAACGTCATTTGAAAGTTACCCAATTTGTGCTGATATTTAAGTCACTGGACAATGCCAAAGTATTAGGCATGGATGAGCTTGCTTGTTTTGAAGCAAGTAAATTTGGTCATAAACATACTACTAGAATAAATGTCAGAAGCATTTAAAAAATTCTAGAAAATCAATCCTTCCCAGTAGCACTCATAGCATATAGGGGCAATCTGTGATACAACAGATAATGCAGTACGTAGTGTTAAACTGGCAAGACTGCCAATTATAGAGCACAGGCAAAAGTATGAAAAGAGAACTGTAGCGAAGAGAAGACAACAGAAATACTGATAATTTTGAGAAGAAAGGAGAATTTGGGATTTACAAAAAATAAAATAACCCCAGATATGCTCATGGCGGTGGTGAGGCTACTCTGTTAATGTTTCGAATGTGATTCAAATTACCATTACACCACAAACTGCCCCCCAAATGCAACAATAAAGTAGTCATAACCACAAACGAAAGGAAAATTTAAAGATGAAGATACATATCAAAAGAGGGCACTACACTGGTCACAAGAGGTTTCAGCCCAGTGATGGCAGAGTCTTTCAAACATGCAGCATTAGATAGTGCATGCATGTCTATGATGTGCAGAATAGTCTGGCTCAAATGCTACCCAGACTCCATAATGACAACTGGGATAAATAACTTTACAACTAACACAACTCCCAAGGTGGGGGGGGGGGGGGGGGGGGGGTGCGGTGTTGATGACACACAAATCTTTGATTCAACAGCCTTATTGTTAATGAAACCATCGATGAAGATGGTAGTAGTCATGGATAACAAAACTATTCTATTTGGAAAGTCTGTGCATTTGTGATTTACACAATCAAGATACTGCTGCATTCTCTTAATGGAAGATAACATTTCTTAAATGGAGAAAGTATGATGTTGAGGTGGAGACGTTTACAAGTGTTAAAACACATAGGCAATTTGTTCACCTGATTCAAATAGTTAAAACTCTTAATAAAGAATTCAAGAATAAGGGATAGGCTGTATGATAAGATCACAGAAAAGACATCATGATGGATGGGAGTTTTGTAAGAAATAGCTAAGGACACAGTCACAGTCTATAGTAAGTCTACCCTTAGCAAGAGGCTCCAAGGTGGTGGCAATCACTGAATTAAAATTATGGGATAAAGATAAAAATGTTCATTTTGTACTTTGTAGATTTGGCAACCAGATTTGGTAAAAAACAATAATATCTAGTAAAGATTAAAACAAAAGGATTGTGGACAGGATCCAACCTAAACCACTGGAAAAACTTCTCACCAAATTTCTTTTTAGAGTGGGGTGAGCGTTAGAGAGTTTGTTAATGACAACTATGAACATAATAGTTATGCATTTGCAGCAGAAAACCCTTTTAGCAATGGGATACATGGGAAAAGAACATGCTAGTTGGCAAAATAGTTAACATTTTGGCAGATAAGCCAATATAAATCATCTGCACCAGCAGAGGTTATCCATGCAGAAAGGCCTTCATTAAAGTGAGTCTCAAAGAATTTGGCAAGTCTTAAAGATACAAGAGGAGGTTATTCAAAACCACTTTCAATCTGGGAAGAGAATATTTCTAATGAGGGAAGGGGTGGAAGATTGAAGAGTGTGGCAGAATGTTATGGTTAAAAACGGAAAAATAATAAAGCTTGGTAATTAGACTTTTCCAGTACGCTCAAGATTGCTGAGTATACCCAAATATTGCAGAGTTCAGAGGATTAAAACTGCCATAGAGAGTTCGTCTAATGGTGGCAGGTCAGTTCTGATGGTCAACTTTAAGCCATTGGACCCAAGGCTATCAAAAATGGGTACCAAAGTCAAATATTTACCATAAGAGGCCAGTCTACGGAGAAATGTGGGAAATGGGGAAAGCTCCTGGAAAATAAAAGCTGGATCAATGCAGAGGATAAGGGACAGAAGATTAGATTTATGGATTGGGAATATGAAGTACAAAGGCAAGAAAATGATGCATAAGCTCAAACAATGAGCATGGCAGTGAACTTATTCTGGAAAGATGACATGATCATTGGAAGATATCCTATTTAAAGAAGGGGTGGTCAAACTGTAACAGTGCAGAAAAGGGCAAAAACATAGAGGGTATAATTTACTACGGTCAAATATAGTATATCCCAGGAATACTACCAGGAGCAGAAGCCCATGTGATTGAAAAGTCTTCAGTGGCCTCAAACAAATTAGAAGGCAAATTAATAAAAGATACCAAACAACAAGAACTACGAAGTTGGAGAAAATTCAGAGAATAGACAGAGATATCAACAGATGACAACCAGCCTAATCACAAAAGGTCCGCGTTTATGGAAAAAGGTGACCCTTGTCACCTTCATAAATTTGGATTTATAAAGACAAAGCAAGATGAGTTTGGGCAAGGAAAACCGAGAAATCAGATACAAGGATAGGCTCACCCATGGCAATTCTGAAACCCTTTTCTGTTTTGTTAATAAGTACTTGAGAGTATAAATCAATTGATATTAAAAGGTGTATTGACATCAGCTGAAGTGGCGAGTGTGTCTTCATCTTCCAAAAAGCAAACGTGGTCGGGACATTCTAAGCTAAATAGATGTGTCAAGAGCCTAAATTCTGATTGGAGAGCTTGACACTTCTCAGTAAAATCTGTCCTATTAAAATTGGGTTTCTTCAGTTAAAAGTAAACACTAGCATGCTTTACTGTCATCATGAGAGCAGCTTTCAGGCATCTTTATGGTGCACATAGGTTTTCTGCAGGCTGGAGCAATGAATTTGAAGTATTGTCATAAATGCACTTAAAGGAGAATGCAAAGCTGCAAGTCAGACTTTTGGGGCCTTTGAGTACATTCAATTAGAAATCAGGCAGAATGGATCAAGTGTCACTTTGCATCAGTGTTAACCCCATTGCTAAGAGTCAAAGTACAGCTTCAGAAAAAGATGCAGTGGCCTCCAAAACTGAATGGAGGAATTGCGACATCAAACTAGACAGCAAACAAGTCCAGGTGCCAGTACTAGAGTTGAGAGCAACTATGAAAATTCCCAAGGTGGAGGCTATCATTTGTGCAAACAAACAATTGAAAAAAAAATTACAAATGCATTCTAAAGTTTCCATCATTGGGATAAGATACATGAAACTTATTACTTTGAGTGATGCTTATGTCAATCTCTGGTGGGTTCCCAAGTGCAGGAGGGTTTAAAACTTTTCCTGTGAGAAAGGAAGGTTGCCCTTTAGATTGGGAAGCTGAAAAGATCAGAAATGTTCTGAACTGTACCTTAGCCGCACAGACACTCTCACTCTTGGTGAAGCGGTAGATATTTTCTTAGCGAATTTATTGGAAGAAATTGATTCAACAGCTATGCCCAACAAGTGCTACATCAAAGATGAGTCACTATAGGTAACATATGCCAAACAAATTGAGAGTGTGAAAAAGAGACTTGGATTGATATAGTGATTTTTAAAACAGCTGGACAGAATGGAGTCTCCCCAAATTGAAATGGGTGAACAGCAGTAGTCAGCTGATAGTTACTTGGAACTTGCTGCTTTCTTTGTAAGATAGTCAGGCAGAGCAGAGAAGGGCACTTGGAAACTTAATGTGAGAAAAAAAAATGTGAATATAATCTGTCGCCACTTTATTTTCTTAGAATGGATCGATTTCTCTAAAGGGGAATCTGTAAGTATCTAAAATACAAAAGAACTGCAGATGTTGAAGTTCTCAAACAAAAGCAATTGAATGAAGCATCAGTGGACTCAAAATGTTAGTCCTGCTTTCTTCCCACAGATGCTGCCAGACCCGCTGAGTTTTGCCAGCAATTTCCATTTCTATTAGTATCTAATATGGTGCGAAGGAATGCCCAAGACCGAATGGAGTGAGGGAACGGGTGATGGATATTAAGAGTTAATTGGGCTCAAATTGGTTTTAAGAAATATGTAGAGCTTTTAATCAGTGGGGTGAGTGTTTTCTGAAGTGAGGCTATCTGAAGTAAAACTCTCAAAAATGTGCTATTTAAACAGTTCTCTTTTAGGATATACCACGCAGCAAGCATTTAAACATTTCACATAAGGATGTAAAAATTGATGAAAATCTAGTTTGTCCCAGCCTTATACAGGGCAAATAGACTCTACCAGTCAGGGCTGGTTAGCTAATTCAGCCAACAAATTCAATCTAGTTCTTGCACTTAGCTCCCAAGAGTATAGGTACAAGTGGAGTGCAGATCTCAAGCAGAAATTTTGAGACTCTATCAAAGGAAAAATATACTGGTATTTAAGGCAGTCTGCAAAAACATTTACTTGGCTGATCCGGGAATAAAGGGATTAAGGTTGAGCCTATACTGATTACAGTTTAGAAGAATGAGAGGTGACCTTATTTAAACATACAAGATTCTTAGAGGATTTAATGGGCTAGAAGCAGAAAGGTTGCTTCCCATTGTGGAATAGTCTTGGACCAAAGGGCATAATCTTCTAATAAGGGGCCACCCATTCAAGGCGAAAAGAAGCAATTTTTTCCTGAAGGGAGTGAATCTGTGGAATTCTTTACCACAGACAGCAACAGAGCTGAGTCATTAACTATGTTCATGGCAAGGATAAACCTATTTTAAATCAGTAAGTGAACTGAGGGTTACAGGGAAAAGACAGGAAACTTTGAATTGAGGATTATCAGAACAATCTTTATCTCATTGAATGGCACAGCAGATTTGATGGCCTGAACAGCCACCATCTCCTCCTGAATCTTACAGTTTTATAGGTGAGTTTAATGACGTGGGGAGGATGTGATTTCTTTTCTCCCTCTATTTGATTTGTTCACTATCCACCATCAGGCTTCTATTTCAGTACAGAAGGAGCTATTGGTGAGTAATGGATAAACTATTCTACTTCATAGTAGTTAGTGTAGTTAAATATCTTAGAGCAGCATAGCCAAGGGAAACGTACAGACCGTGGGCAAACATTGAGAGCAGTCAATACAGGGTATCTATAAATAGAATGTTTCCCTCAACTGGGGACTCCAGAACCTTGGGATCACAATTTCAGGAAAGGAAGCAAGCTATTTAAGACTGAGATGAGAGTTTTTCTCAGGAATTTCTTCAGGGTGGTGAATCCTTGGAGTTCTCCAAGCCAAACGTTTGTGGAAGCTCTATTGTTGATTAGATTCAAAAGAGAAGTTGGCAAGTCTAGGGATTTTGATTTTTTTTTAAAAATCGAGACACAGTAAGCATAAAGTCTGCATTGATTTATTACTGTCGCATGTACAGAGATACAGTGAGAAGTACTATTTGGAGTGCTGTACAGGCAGATCGTACCATACAAAGTGCATCAGTGTAGCAGAACAGAGTGTGGAACAGTGTTTCAGTTGCAGAGTTGTAGACAGAGCACAACACAAACATTTGAGAGGTCTGTTCAAAAGACTGATAACAATTGCAAAGCAGCTGCTCTTGAATTTGTTTGTACATGTATTCAAACTTCTAGATCTTCTACCCGACGAATGATGATGGAGGAGAGTATAACAGGGTTTTTTGAGGGAGGGGCCTTTGATTATGCTGGTTGCTTTCCTGAGGCAGCAGGAAGTATAAACAGAGTCACTGGATAGAAGGCTGGTTTGAGTGATGGACTGAGCTGTGTAGTTTCTCGTGGTCTTGGGAAAAGCAGTTGCCATACCACACTGTTCACAAATTTACAAATATTACATTAACAGATTTGAGTATCTGGGCTCATATTAAGGTATTAGATTACAAAAAAAAAGCACACTTTTATTGGAATGTCATGCTTCAAGTGATTCCAATTAAGATGACATGAGACCTTTAAACCCTCAGGTCATGTGCTATAAAACTGATGATATCATGAACATTTCTCAAAAATTTACTGACATGCTAACTGAGACATAACACTCCCCATTTTTGCAATGATAAAAACACATCCCAGCCAGATGTACATGGTTATACATAGGTACATGTATTATGATTGAATTGACAAAGACAAGTTCACAAAATTATCATTTCAAACTTCATGGTAATGCTTTGGAAGGTATGGTAACTTGTCCTGAACTGGTGATCATATCTTCTGGAGAGCTGCATGACGTTCTGTTACAGTGGCTTGTCTACCCTGTTATCTCATTGCTACTAATTGTTATGGTGGATAGAAGCATGGGGAGTGAGGCAGTGGGTGCACTTTAAACAGACACTGTCAATTTGATAATTTAATTTAGATCAAATTTATTCCATAAATATTCTATGTGTATTATCATATCTCACTGTCACTGGCTAGTGCAGCATTTATTGCCATCGAGTTGTTCTCTAAGATGGTAGTGAGCTGCCTATGGTACCACCTTCTCGACAGCAACTCAGGATGCGTAATAAATGCTGGTCCAGCCAGTGACAACCACATCCCATAAATGTAGGTTTTAAAACTATTGGGCACTGAATTACTCAGGGTGCAGTGACTGTTCAACACAAAGATGCAACTGGTTAGCTGCTACCTCACCACTCCATGGAAAATGCACATGTTAGTTATGGCTTTGTGGGTCATTGAAATGTCTCAGTTATTTTATTTTTGAAAAAAATGCATCTGTTGCGAATTTATGCCTGACGCTGTGCCAATTTAAATATTATGAGGTCTAGGATATTAATACTTTGCTTGTGTGCTGTGGCTTTAAGTTAAATGGAGCGACAATGATTATTGAAGTCCTATAATTCCAATTCTATACAAGTTCATAGAGTCATAGAGATGTACAGCATGGAAATAGACCCTTCAGTCCAACCCATCCATGCTGACCAGATATCCCAACCCAATCTAGTCCCACCTGCCAGTACCCTGCCCATATCCCTCCAAAACCTTCCATTCAAATGCTTAAATGTTGTAATTGTACCAGCCTCCACCATATCCTCTAGCAGCTCATTCAATACACGTACCAACCTCTGAAAAGTTGCCCCTTAGGTCTCTTTTATATCTTTCCCCTCTCACTCTAAACCTATGCCCTCTAGTTCTGGACTCCCCGACCCCAGGGAAAATACTTTGTCTATTTACCCTATCCATGCCCTCAATTTTGTAAACCTCTATAAGGTCACCCCTCAGCCTCTGATGCTCCAGGGAAAACAGCTCCAACCTGTTCAGCCTCTCCCTATAGCTCAAATCCTCCAACCCTGGCAACATTCTTGTAAGGGTTCAGAAAAGATTTACAAGTTTCACAACACATCTTTCCAATAGGAAGGAGGACAGAATTGCATGCAATATTCCAAAAGTGGCAATAACCCATATGTCAATACAAATACAGAAGGTAATGTTACTATGTGACTGCAGCACCTAATAAAGGAGTGAGAGAATGAAAATGCAGCCCCTGAAAACCAAACCCTTGAGAAAATCTAAAAAAAAAAGTGATGTGCCCCCCCCCACAAAAAAAAACTGATCCCCTGCTCCACATCAGTGAAGCTAGCCCATTCATGCTGCTCCTGCCTTCCATCGCTTTAAGCAGCAGTTCAAATAGTATAATAAACAACCTTTCAGTTACTTCACAACTCATCTTTTGTGGCTCTTTGCCAAGGCTTCCATTCCCCATGTGGTGGATTATACAACCCTCCCTCACACTACTTCCCACTCCAACTAAGGTGGGGAAAAGATTTTAGCTCGGAAAGATATATTCCCTTGCTCAGTACTCTTTTTCAGCCTCCCTGAACGTTAGTTATTTAATCAATAAGAAAGTGTCTGAAGAGCTTGTTATTCTTTGTGGGAGCTGCTCTGCTCCAACAAAAAAAGCACTGCAATACGCTGCTCAAGACAGAGGAGAGTGCTCCCATCTGCTGTTTCGAGTGCAGTCTGTGTCATATAGAACACAGACCCCAGCATCTGCTGTTCTCCACCCCTCTCAATCTGCTAAACTGGCAGTTTGGCAGGCATCAATCACATGACAACATTGACCACAAGTCCCAGCGGGATGCCATTTTCAAGTCAAACACAGCAGCCAGCATCAATAAAACTGACTTCAATCTTTTATGGTCCTACAACTGCAACAAGACAAATCACAGTGCACCAAAAGGAGGCCAGAGGGTGCAGGGCAAAAAGCAACTGGTATCCTGCTTGTCAGCTGCAAAAAGCATTCATGATACAAAATATTTCTAATTAAAGTTACTAAAGATGCCTTCCTGCAAAGGCCAAATGGGAACTGAAGAAAAAACAGTTCACGTTCCATCAAACGTATGTCCACAAAACTATTGCAGCATTTAATCACTGTGTTCATGCTCTTGTTCACTTTACAAGAGTAGCTTCAAGCTAAAATGTATCAAGAGTTTTCTTTGCTGTAATGTCAATTTGTAAGAAATTTAAAATTTTGATCTGCCTGCCACTCGTTGATTTGATACGGAAAGCACCGGATAAACATTTAATTCTTTATCTTTAACTGTCACTCCAAAAATACTAGTAAATGCAAATGTGGTAGAAGTTGCAGCTGCTGTAGTTCTGCCTATGCTGAGGAGACTCTTCCCTTTTTAACCCTTTGCAGACAGCAAGCAGTTTTCTCTTTGCTCAGGGCATAATTGTAGAGCCATGCAACACAGAAACAGCCATTCGGTCCAATTTGTCCATGCCATGTTCCCAAACTAGACTAATGCCACCTGCCTGCATTTGGCCCATATCTGTCCAAACATTTCCCACACATAAACATATCTAAAGCACTTTTAAACTTTATAACTGCATTTGCATCCACCACTTCCTCTGGCAGGTTATTCCACACATGAACCACTATTAAAAAAATGTTGTCCCCAGAACTTTTGGAAACTTCCTACTCTCATCTTTAAAAATATGCCCTCTAGTTTTAAATCCCCCACCCGAGTCAAAAGACCCTTGTTATTCACCTTATTTGCACCCCTCGTGATTTGATAAACCTCCTAGTAATTGGTAATTGAAACATCACAATTCTTACAAGTGCCTCAATCTTACTCCAATAATTGGTACTAGTCAGTTCAAGGAATGCATAATATTTATTGTGTTTCACAAACACTCCCTGATAATTTGTGTTGAAATAGATGATTGCTTCATAAAAACGTTGAGACAAACTGCAAGCACTCTGTAACTCTCTCCTTGCAGCATCTTGTCAATTAACCTCAAAAAAATATAAACAAAGCAACCAGAGTTAACAGAATCAACCAAACCGCCCCGTGGCCCAACATTTCAACTCCCCCTCCCACTCTGCCGAAGACATGGAGGTCCTGGGCCTCCTTCACCGCCGCTCCCTCACCACCAGACGCCTCATCTTCCGCCTGGGAACACTTCAACCCCAGGGCATCAATGTGGACTTCAACAGCTTCCTCATTTCCCCTTCCCCCACCTCATCCTAGTTTCAAACTTCCAGCTCAGTAACTGTCTCCTTGACTTGTCAGGACTTGTCCGACCTGCCTATCTTCTTTTCCACCTATCCACTCCACCCTCTCCTCCTTGACCTATCACCTTCATCTCCTCCCCCACTCACCCACTGTACTCTATGCTACTCTCTCCCCACCCTCCTCTAGCTTATCTCTCCACACTTCAGGCTCACTGCCTTTATTCCTGATGTAGGGCTTTTGCCCGAAACGTCGATTTCGCTGCTCGGTGGATGCTGCCTGAACTGCTGTGCTCTTCCAGCACCACTAATCCAGTACAGAGTTCATTCATAGTTATTCCCATACCATTCCTGCTTGTTTTTGAATACTGCCAGTCTCTGTCTAAAGCTAGGCAACAAAATTGGACACTGACTTATTCAATCAACTAGCATTACTTTCAACAACCACCAAGATGGTTAGCAAACATGCTCAGCAGGATATAGTAGTTATAAGAGCAGCCTACTGATTATCAGAATGATCAACCCACCAGAATAGTTGACTGATGCCATGACTTACAGCAACATTCTCTGGCATCTGGAACAGTTGAATTCTTAACCACCCAGTGATAGAAAGGACTCTTGGTTATAAGGTTCCCAAAGGAAAATAAATCAAACGGGTCACAGTGGGTGAAGAACTCAATGTTACACAATTCATAATATTAAAATAGACAATAGGACAGTTAACAAAATGAGGGAGAAAAGTGTCACATAGTAAGGTATGCCTTTCTGAAATGGAGCTGTGATGTCAGGTTATGTCCTGGCTGTCTAAACTCATTTTACAGTGTGCCCTTCATCCATCGACACATTCAATCCAGGTCAGGACTTGCCCTGAATATTACTCAGAATTGAAAAAAATCTCTTAAAAGTCATTTTCAAAAGTATTGACATGGTCACCCAATTTACTCCAGATGAGCTTCATGAGAGAGTTCTGTACTTCACAAACTAGATGGAAATTCCATCACTTGCTCCTCGACTTGATGCAGCTCAAAACCATGACACCAATTGGTCAGATTAAAGATGACTTCATCCACAGCAGTACACTCCAGCCAACGTCATCAGTCCCCTGCTGGATAATGACTGATGCAGTACCTGTTAAGAGTGCTTAAACCAAACCTTCATAATGTGCTAGGTACACAAGAGTCGCTACAGCTGCACCGATGTTCTGCACTACTCCCAAGTCATCTAATGGAATAAGTACAGCCAAACGTGACGCACATTTCCCCTTGCTTGTGGTACTACTCCTCGTGCAGGATTATCATAGATCTTTTCCATTACAAGTAGAACTGCAATTAACCACCGCATGGTTTTAAGAAAATGTTGTCAAAGTACACATCTGGTTCAAAAAAATTTGCAACTTGCCGGCTGGAGCAATTGTGCAGCAATGAGTGGCCACTGCTTTTTTAACCATGCCCAAAGCCCTACATTCACTATTTGTGCTGTAAAATGAAGATTGAAACTTCAAATTGCAAGGCTGAGCATTGGTGTAATAATCAGCTGCTAGCAACAAGAAAATTAACAGAATAAATATCCTCCTGTCTTCTCCTTCCACCACCCACTTACATGCACTCTAACATGATGATCAAGGATTTTCAGCAAACATTTTACAGCTCAAATGCTACATCATTGCTTTCATTAACATTTTTAAAGTTACCTGAACCTCTATGTAGATCTAATTTTCTTCTATACACTGTATATAAACATCAATTCCCATAAATACAATATTTATCCACGTACTGATAATGCTGTTAAATGAATTAAAATATTTTCAATATACATCAACAACTTCCTTAATAGGAGGGAGAGTGGGAAGTTACTCAAGCAGTAACACAGCTGGATGTGATACATTGCTTAATTACACCCAGGCAATGCAGACCCATGCTCTTTTGAATTTGAATTTCATAAAAATTCTGCTGAGCTTATGCTTTCAAAGTAATATTTTATAGGTGCTTTATTGGCATACATCATACATACTTTAAAAACCCTTTATTTAAAGGATGGACTTAAAATTCAACTTTGAGAAACTGGAAGAAATAACTGCACAGCCATTGAATTGAATTGCCTGAAAATTTAGGTCAACACTTTACATGATCAACTCTCTCAAGGTTTGGAACAAAGCATCCTACTGACAGTTTGTAGTTTAAGCTCCGATAGACATTACCGATTCGACACTCCAGTGGTTAAAAGGCAATAACTGTTGACTCTAACGCATGTCACAAAGATTGTCAACATGGGGCATGTTTCAACATATTCCAACTGGTGCAGTTACCATTTAACTGCTGAGGTCATGGCAAGTCTTGATCTGGAGTAGTTAGCCCCTCCCACTTTCACCTGAAGGAAAATCCCCAAGAACTGACATTCCTTTGCTGCCAAGCCCAGATTGCATTCCATCATCCAATACAGAATTGGTGGTTGCTTGAACTCATTTTTCTTCACTTACAGATCTTACAGCTGGCAGCAACCATAGCTTAAACACACTAGCTTTACTGAGATTGTTTTTTTTCTTTGCCCATCAGTTTTTTTGCCCCCCTACACCTGCATTAACAAACCTGACAGAGTTACAATACAGTTGCTAGATGAGATCTTGGGGAGCCAGCAGCCCTTGCACATGATACTTACACAAATCCAAATAGATTCCAGAAAAAGTTGGACAGCAACCAGGAGCAGGAACCCCAGCTGATTTTCTCCTCCTCTAAATATGGATGCCAAAGCCAACCTCAACAATTAATTAGGCAAAATTGCGCAGATCAAAGATTAAACCAAGGGTTTGCCTGCTATACCTAGAATCCCAATGATACAGCATAGGAGGAGATTCAGCCCTTTGTGTCTATACCAACTGCTTTTTCGAAATATCCATTCGCCCCATTCCCCAGTACCTTCCCTAATGCTCATAATTCTTTATCCCTTTTATGTACCCATCATTGCTCTTTTATTTAAAAAAATAGACTACTGAATGAGAAACAATATCTTAATCCCACTCCATAAAGGTGCATTCATCCATCAATGGAAGAGAGGTGGTCTTCACATTTCCTCAAAAGGTGCTCAACTGCTGCTGGAATTGCAATGATAGAAATTAGTCTTTACCTAGTTCCTTAACCAGGTGAGTTTGCCACTGAAGTTCTATGAAGCCTGATCACAAACTTCATTATTCAATTGCTGAGTCCATTTTCTGAGACAGCTGTTCATCACGTCTTTATACCATACCAGAAGCAACCTGAATAGTTATATTTTTTAGAAACAAAATGAATTGCAACCTGTGGAAGTGTACTTCTTTTTGGAAAGAGGTTGAGACAGTTTAGAAAATAAAGAACAAAGCACTTTGCTGAACTAACTTTTCCTGCTAGAACCAGAATCCTGTACATGTATATAGTCCTGTTGCAGACAACTTGACCAAAGTTGTCCATGTCCTCAAAATGCCTATTATACAAAGAGGCAAAAATACATTTCAGTACATGAAAACACCAACAAGACCAGTTACCCATTTTGGAGTTTTCAACCCAACCAAGTCATCACCTAACTTTAATGCTAGTTCATTTCAAAAAAGTTATCAGACGATCTCTTAGACCCATTTTCACCATTCACTCTAATTGCTTTCCTTTGCATTGTATTCCTTGGCTGGAACTCCACCTAACTTTGCTTTTGCAACTGTAATTTACTCAAACTCAAGAAATGTAATATTTTTATATTTGACAATTATTCAAAATTAGCTTGCTCAGACCTTTGAAAAAATTTACATTGCATACCATAAAACCTCCTCTTCAATGAAGATCAGTCCAATTTCTTTAACTTTGTCTCTTAACTTGCTATTGACACATTTATGAAAAGGCAACCCCATAAAACTTTCATCTGTAGGGCTACACTAGTGAAAGCATGTCACCAGACCAGTTAAGAGAATAAATTATACAAATGAAGGTGAGGAGACATTCACGCAAACCAAGTGTGTATGTTCAACGTGTATGAAATTTGGCCCCTCAGTGTCAGATGCTACCGTTAAAATAAAATGCAGCGGTCATAATGAGCTTTAAGGAAAAGTAATTTAAGTAGAACCGAAGCACTGGCAGGGAAGTTGAAGTTAACCAGTGATTAGAGCGGAGATTTTTCTGTGGATGGAGTGTGTATATTAAAAAAGCGAAGACAAGTAAAGGAGCGAAAGTCAGTGTATGACTGCTTAGATTACTTGTTAGAACACTGCATTTTTTATTTGTATTTTGGTTTTGCAAGCGTGTACTGTTATATGTTTGATATTTCAAATTATTTTTGCACGTTTCATTAATATTGTTACAACCTAAATCAATGTTGATACTGCTTTGTTTCCCCAGTTCAGGTGCTGGACAAAGGGTTGAAATATTGAAACAAATGCTACTACCTGAAGCAAATCCACAAACGCAAAATATATTAATTTATGGCTCTATGACTGAAATAAGTCTCCACAAGCTGATGTTTTACATGTTGGAGATGAGGTACTTTGTAACTAGTTGCTTATGCACTTGCAAAGATTAGAATAGAGAAAGCATCATCTGTTCCTACCAGAGATGCAGCTAGGGCTTAAGATTTTTTTTGAAGAAGAATGATCAATGTATTGGAAAGTTAAGTGGAGGATCGGAAGTTGCACTTTTAATTTTGCAATTTTACTTGAAAACAAGGAACATATCATTAATGTTCTAATGATATAGAACATTAGAAAACTGGGGCTGAGAGCACGCGGATACTGATCAAAGCAGTCTCCAGGACATAGCAACTGCCTCAGAAATAACATTTGGTCCCTCCATATGTTTTTTTTTCCACTGTTGTTCTCTTGGTGGTTCTTACAACATCACATTGCAGATTGGAATATGAGTACCATTTATGTTGGCAAGACAAAAGCAAAATACTGTGAATACTGGGAAATCTCAAATGAAGACAAAAGTGCAGCAAGTACTTAGCAGGTCAAACAGCATCTATGGAGTGAGACAAAAAGCAGCAACCTCAGCTTTGATGCCATTCTCAAGAGGGGTGACCAACTGCGTTGTCCATATCAAGTCAAGAATACTTGGAAAAGAGGATATGTTCAGTTACATTACTATTTTCAAGTATCGTTATAATGGTATAGTCATCAGGATGAAGGTTGTGATTTGTTTGCTGTTTATTCATACCAAAACCTATCTTTAAATTAATTGTTCATTTCTTGAGCATTCATGCCCTGTGCCAAATATGGTCCAGCAGCCAAAAAGTTTACCCTACCTTGATATATACCCTTAATTTATTAAGCATCTCAAGTCATTGGAGAATTATCAAAAAGGTGACACTCAGCCATTTAAGAGATAATAGGACAGATGTATGATGAAATGTTTTCAATATAAAATCAATATTTTCATTATGTTTTCATGGAGGAGAATATTAGTACCATCAAGTAACGCAGGGTAATTGAGTCAGAGATGTACAGCCTGGAAACAGACCCTTCGGTCCAACCCATCCACGCTGACCAGATATCCCAACCCAATCTAGTCCCACCCGCCAGCAACCGGTCCATATCCCTCCAAACCCTTCCTATTCATATACCCATCCAAATGCCTCTTAAATGTTGCAATTGTAACAGCCTCCACCACTTCCTCAGACAGTTTATTCCATACACGTACCACCCTCCGCGTGAAAACGTTGTCCCTTGGTTCTCTTTTATATCTTTCCCCTTGCACCTTATGCCCTCTAGTTTTGGACTCCCTGACCCCAGGAAAAAGACTTTGTCTATTTACCCTATCCATGCCCCTCATAAATTTTGTAAACCTCTATAAGGTCACCCCTCAGCCTCCAAAGCTCTAGGGAAAACAGCCCCAGCCTGTTCAACCTCTGGGAGAAACCTAGAACAATCACCACTAGGGAAAAAGTACTGAGCAAACTATTGGGATTGAAGGTAGACAAGTCCTCAGGGGCTGATGGCCTATATCTTCGGCCTATATCTTAAAGGATAGTACAGAGACAGTCATCCATTGGCTATAGTATTCCAAAATTCACTGGATAAAGGACTGGTTCCAATGGCTTAAAAAAATGTTAACGTAACATCTTCATTCAAAAAGGGGAGGCGAAAGGAGGAAATTATCGATTGATTAATTTAACGCATCATTAGGAAACTGTTAAAATCCATTAGTAAGGAAGTATTACCAAAAGTCAAATTACAATCCAGAGTGCTATGAAGGATAAATCATGTTTGACTAATTTGCTGCAGTTTTTGGAAGATATAGTAGGCAATATGAACAATGGGAATACTGTAGATGTAGTGTATCTAGACTGCGGGAAGGCATTATATAAAAGGTGCCACACAAAAAGCTAAAAGAAGGAAAAGATCACAGACATTTTATTAGCTTGGATCGAAGATTGGCTAACCAACAAAAAGCAGCATCAGGTTTAATACATTTGTTTTTGGTTGGCAAGATATAACTAGTGGGGTGCCACAGGACTTGGTCCTAGACCCCAACTATTTAACATCTACATTAATGATTTACAGGTGGGCATGACAGCCATAATTGCAGATGGCACGAAAATACGCAGGAAAGTAAGTTGCAATGAAGAAAGAAGAAAATTACAAATGAATAGGGATAGATTAGATAAATGGGGTAAAATCTGGAAGATAAAGTTAAACATGGATAAGTGTCAGGTAATTTTAGGATGAAGGAAAAGAAAGGCAACCTATTATCCACATGGAGTGAAACTTCAGATTGCTTTCAGCACAGAGCGATCTGGGTGTCCTTGTACAATAAAATGCAGAAAAATATTATGTATGCATAGATGATAAGGAAGGCAAATGGAATTTTGGCATTTATTGCTAAAGGAATAGAGTATGAAAGTAAGGCAGTTTGCCGCAAATGTAAAAGGCATGAGTGAGAAAATTCCTGGAGTATTACGTACAGTTTTGGTCCCTTTACTTGAGGGATAGGGTTGTATAAGAAGCAATTCAGAGAAGTTTCACTGGGTTGGTTCCAGAGGACTTTCTCCTCTGAAGAGAGATTGAGCAATTTAAGCCCACGCTCTCTAGAGTTTAGAAGAGTCAGAGAAGATTAGATTACTTACTTACAGTGTGGAAACAGGCCCAACAAGTTCACACCGACCCACCGAAGCGCAACCCATCCATACCCCTACATTTACCCCTTCACCTAACACTACGGGCAATTTAGCATGGCCAATTCACCTGAATTGATGAATCTTTGGACTGTGGGAGGAAACCCACGCAGACACAGGGAGAATGTGCAATCTCCACAGAGTCAGTCTGCCCGAGGCAGGAATTGAACCCGGGTCTGTGGCGCTGTGAGACAGCAATGCTAACCACTATGCCACCCACAAGATACATAATACTTTAGAGGATAATGAAGTAAATATAAGGATGTTTCTTCATGTGGGACAGTCCAGGATGAAAGGTCATAGTTGTAGGATAAAATGTAGCAGATTTAACTCAGACAGAAGGAGAAATTACTTCTCTCAAAAGAGTCATGAATCTATGGAATTCAATGCCCGAGAGTACTGAGGATACTGGGACATGGAACAAATTTAAGGAGATAGACAGATTTTTAAATTAGTAATGGGTTGAAGGGTTATTGAGAGCAGGTAGAAAGTGGAGTTGAGATGAGATCAGGCATAATTGTATCAAATGGGAGAGCAGGCTCAGGGGGCTGAAATTCCTGCTCCTAGTTCTTATGTACTTAACACTGATGAAATGGCAGTTCTTAAGGCAAGTAGAAATCTGGTGAAATAATTCAAGAAAGTTGGGGTACCCTATCCCTCTCCAATTGTGTTTTCTACAAAGTCTACCACGATAAGGGTATAGAAACTAAATGTTTCAGTTTTCCAAGTTAGGTCACACTTGGATTATTGCGAACAGTTCTAAGAACAAAACCTTCAGAAGAATATCTGGATGAGGTGCAGATTTACCAAGGTTTAACTTATGAGGTTATTTAGTATACATTAATTTACACAAACTAGAGTTATACTCCCTGGAGCTGGAAGGTTAAAGATGATTTTAGTTATGTAGACTGAAGAAATTGGAACTGTTTTCCATAAAGGAGCAAGATTGAGAGGAGATTTCATGGACGTTTTCACAATCACGAGAGGCCTGGATAGAGCAGACAGGCAAAAACTGAACACATTGATCGAAGGATCAAAGAACTGAGAAATTAGATTTAACGTAACTCGCAAAAGAAAGGAACTAAGAGAGTTTAATAAGGTCTGTGAAACCATTGTAAATTGTTGAAAAAAATCTCTGGATCGCTTATGCCCTTTAGGGAATGAATTTGACATTCCAGCTAGTCTGGCCTACATATGATTCAGACCCACAGCAATGGTGCTAGTTCTTAACTGCTCTCTGGTCAATTAAAGGACAAAAGTGCTGGCGTAGCCAGTGATATCAACATCCCATGAATAATGAAGTAGCAATGATATTATGAAGAGAGAATTTTTCATGTAGCAACACATTCCAGATCCTAGCCACTTGCAAGTGTGTGTAGTAGAGGAAGGGTCATTTGAAGAATTCAAGAGGAAATTGGATTATTGTCTGAAAAAGATGTAAAAAGGTAGATAGGAAGGAAAGGGTCACCAGGAAATGATGGCACTAGGTGAATCGCTCATCCAGAAAAATGGTACAGACATGATGGGTCAACTGGCCTCCATCCATGCTGTAACAATTATGCAATTCTATGATGATTAAATGTTTGATGAGATAGGTGTTAAGGAATCTTATGGGAGGAAAGAGAGGCAGACAGATTCAGGACATTAATTTAAGAGCTTAAGACCTTAGCAGTTGAAAGCAGAGTCAGCCATAGTGAAGCCATTAAAACTGGTGATGCTCAAGAGGCCAAAATTAGAAGCATATAGACATCCTGGAATGCTGTGGAGCTGGAATCGCTAACATTAGATCAGTTGTCAAGGTTATGGAGAGATTTGACAACACCAATTTTAAAATCTTGATACAATATTTACTGCTCAGCGTAATTCTATCAATACAAAAACGTTTAACATCAAGTAACTAGAATTGAAGACAAACTCTGGCCTTAGCAACCTCTGATTTGCATCAATTTAAATCACCACCAATTTAGTTCTGTACTTTACTTCCTTAGCTACAGTTAAGCACAAGTGATTATTTCATAAATATTTTAACTAAGTCCTAAATCTGAAACACTAAGTTTAAAAAAAAAACTCAATTGAAAAAAAAGCCAAATACTCCTACAATATTCCCAGGACCTTTAATACAGGTGAAACTGTCTGTAGCTTTCTGGAAATAGAGATAGAAAATAGTATCTGGTTAATAGCACAAATCAAAGTTAAGAGATTAGACTTGTAGCCCGATTACTACATATTTTAATAAAAAGCAGAAGGGAACTATTTCCTAAAACTAAAGTTACTACTGATGGTACTAGATGGTTGTACTGGTAGACAGACATTGTGGGAATTATACTTTGTGATTCAATATTCAATTTTGAATCAAAATGCATTACCAGTGTCCTGGCCAGTGTTTATCTCTCTACTGAATGTCATCAAAATCAGATTAATTGGTCACTCATTTCTCAACTGCTCATGGCTCTGGTGTGCACAAATTACCTGCTATGCTCGTCAAGCTAACAGAATCCAACTTCAAAAGTATACATTTTTGAACATGCTGAGGACATGAGAAGTGGAATCTAAATGCAAGTTCGTGATCATTTACACCATTATCAAGACATGCTGTCAATACTTCATCCTCATGTTACATGACTCAAATCTTTTTTCAGAGCAAAACTAACTTGAAAAGATAAAACCTAGTAACAGTGTTAATTGATTCTCCCCATAAGTCAAATAAACATTTTCACATCTGCCAGTAACCCTTTACTAAAATCCCAGCATCAACAAAAAGGCTACAGTTGTGACATTAATTATATGCAGCCATTAATATGACTGAGCAAAATATGAAACGGAAACTCTTAATTTGGTTATTATTACAACAATAAGTTAATGCACCTTTTAAAAGATCAATATCACCTGATCTTAACTGAGAAAATGCCTCTGCTCAAGTAAAGGGAGTGCAAAAGTACATTTGAATATCTCAAAATTAAAACTGAATTTTGCAACATTATACAAGTCTTTTCCAATTAGAGTAGAATCCTTAGATTGCCAAGCTTGTTTCTGTTGTGTTGCACTATAAGAGAAGCTGACGGCAGGGATCAAGGTTAGACACATCTTTAATGGAGTGGCTTCTTCCTGTTGCTATCTGCACTGTTCACTATGCAGACCAACCAAGATGGCTGATGCATATGTCACACTGCATCACTTCCTGTGACTATTTACATAAATCATAATTAAATCAGGATACTTGAAACATTCACAAGCACACGCCATCACATCAGTCCACTTTCACTGAATAAAAAGATAGTCTAAAATGAATATATACACACAAATTGTATGGAACACAAATGACAACGATAACACCATCATATGGAACAACTCTTAGGAACAACATTTGGAATATTACCTTTTGAGATGTTGCCTGTGCTTTTTGTCTCAATCATGTGAGTCTTTTACTATAAATTCTGTCCCCTATGATCCTGCCCCACTAGCTATCTGACGAAAGAGCAGTGCTCTGAAAGCTGTACCTCCAAACAAACCTATTGGACTTGAACCTGGTGTTGCACGATTTTTAACTTTGTAGTTGCAAACATACCAGTTAGCTAGCAGTGTATTCATGCTGAGAACGGATTCCTTCACTGTACCTCAAAATTTGGTATTCTCACCTTGAACAATCATAGTTCTTCACACACCTTTAATGCCACCAGTTTTGAAATTTCCCAAGTGGGTTTTAATTTGCCAATATTTTACTGGTAAGTGAGTTAGAATGCTCCAAATTCTCTGACTCTTACTTGGAGTTAGGACATTTTGCAGAGTATTCCAGAAGCCAGCTATTATCCACAGGAAATTTCAACTTTGCAGGAAATTCCTGCCAAGTCGGCTGACAGGATGTGTTTATAATCTCAGACCTGGAACTCGTGTATGCTTCTTCAGCTATGGACTTATCTTCCTATTGGAAGATCTGGGCCAATATTCTCAAATTTTGCTTCTCAATTAATAACAGGACACCACAGAGTCAAGAGATTGAACTTGTGATGTCCCTCATCCTCCTAAAAGAGAAATGCTGATGACATAGGCCTTTCTCCAAAACAGGGTCTCACAGTATTTTATCAATAGTGAAGACCTTCTTTTGGCATGAGAAGTATGCACTTGAGATTCGGGGCCTACTCAATGAGTTACAACCAGGACCAAAGTAGAAAATCCATAGCTCAATCGAGACCTTCAACGGTTTTTAGGAACATTCTTATTGAACCCAATAGCTTCAACATTCTATTTAGTTTGTTGACACCTGGGTTTGACAATAGCATAAAAAGACTCATCCTCCTATGGTTTTAGAACCATAGATGCAACAAGTAGCATGTTCACATGAGCAGGGATAAGCCACTGGACTCAAGAGTTCCTGGTCCTTTCAGTAGGTTATCTCAATATCTCATCACAAGATTCTTTTTTCTTCTAAAAAGTGTTCAGTTATCTTCCTAACACACTTTTCCCCACAACTGCAATGCCCCCCCTTAACCTGTGCTACAGTTTTCCCAATTATGCCGGGAACTTAGCAATGCTTGATGCATACATGGAGCCTAGACAACCAAACAGTAACAACATATTCCACTATGGGTGGCCAGACACTGAGTCCAATCTGTCAGAAGTGAAAGAAAGTGTCCCATTACTCATTTCCCATGAAAATATCAAGAATTTAGGATTGGCATCATTAAAGTAGACTCCACTTAAGCATTGCCAGAGGAAAGATCACAGAAGCGCTTCACAGGAGGCTCCCAAGCACTGAGGATGTCACCTAGACAGGGAATGAAACGTCTGCACCCGAAATTCCCAGCTCGGCGAACAGAACCACAACAACGAGCACCCGAGCTACAAATCTTCACACAAACTTTGAATGTTAGTAATGTCACCCCTATCTTGTCCAAACCACAAATATTCTTTTAAAAAAAGAAATTGACATCCTGCACAGCTCTTGTTGGCAAAAACTGTATAAGAGACTTGCTTCATATTTTCAAAACAAAAAAGTGGACACTAATACCATCAAAACTTACCAGCGATAAATTTTGACATGTACATAAACAGCAACCAGAAGAAACTGGGAAGAATTCAGATGAAAAATTAACAGCCAGTTTATGATGCTAGCTGGCTCCTTTAATGGCTAAATGCAATGACTCCAAGTAGCTAAAATGTACAAGTTAATGGACACAAAAAAAGACAAAACTATACCCTGCTTCGCATATTATTAAGCAGAAAGAGACAGATAGCAAGACACAGAAAATAGAAGGCCGAGATGTAAAAAAAACACCAAATACAGAAAATTTCTCTCAATGTCTATGCCAGAACCAAATTAGAAATTGTATAAGAACCAGTCAATTTAAATTCAATTAACAGTCATTAAAATAATTAATGCAGTCAACATGCATCAGCTACAGCTTGAAAATGAAATTTATAGAAAGCAACAGGGCAAGGGTTATCAATTAGTGTACAGTGGGATCTGTGATAGCTTCCTGCTGCTTTACATAGCTGGAAATCTGCTGAAATGAATTGCACATTCCATTGAGGATACGGACCTCACCTTTAACCAATTCTAAATGCGATTATTTTGATGTACAAGCATTTAAATTTTGATCCGGCACATATTAGGGACCAGATAGTCTCATCATGACCCATCAAATCTAGATCATCTTCGGAATCTTAATTCTTTAAACCTCAATCTCACATCACCACAAAAAAAGTCCATCTTGAAGACTCGTTCCTCAATTAAACACAATTGCTTGACTCCAGAAAATTTTGACAATCTTCAATTACAATCTCACTTACACATTGACACTTTCCATGAACATGCAGTTTACAGCAGTAAAACAATGATTACACTCAAGAATTTTGTAATTTCCATCTTACAAAAAATTACAACAATTTCTAATTGTTTGTAACAAACTTTTGGAAGAAAATCTGAACATTTTTGTTCAATGTCAAGAACAATGCACCCTAATGCTCTGGCACAATTTTTAAAAAAGTTTAAACTTTACAGATGATTTGGCACCAAATTCTGTTTCAATAGGAAACAGACATAACCAGCGCCCAGCACAGCAGCTGCAGAAACCAAGAGTTCATCAAGAGATGTTACAGTGACTGCATTCCAACTCCCATTGCTATAAGCAGAATGGTGCAGTAACATGGAAACGTGTTTAGGAAAATATATAATTGCAGCACAGTAACAGCAAGAATGCGAAATGATGCTCTGCATTTACCAGTTTGGATATTCAAAAATCCTGTGACAGTCAGCACCAGCACACTGGAATCTTCTGATTGTTGCAGTCTCAATTACAAGTAAAAGTTGACGAAGCTTAAAAGCTTTCACAGAACTGAGAATCGGACCCTACACCAACCTTTTCATATTTAGATTTGTGCAATTGTGTTTCAAATGGGTGTGGACTACAAATATAGGATGTAAAAGGGAAAAAATTTGTAGCTTTTATTAGAAATTTAATCCATTTGGCAATTTCCCAATATTCAACTTCAAAGAAACTTCTTCAGTACATGATCAGTCTTTCAAAACAAAAATCAAATCTCAATTAGTGAGCAATCTTTCCTCTATTTTCATAGCCCACTCCCCATTATTGATTACTTCCCACCACTGGCCAGTGACGCAACCTTGATTCAAGAAACACAGCTGCCAGATCAACAGACTCTTGACCACAATAAGTAGTCACAATAAGCTTTACTCAGACATTTAGTGCACAGGAGGCCACTATTCGGCACATTATGACAACACCAGTCAAGCTTTTCTCTCTTGCATGATTTAGCTTACTTCTACAGTTGATACCAATGCTAAAATGAGAATCTAATCTCATGAGCAACTCACCTGCAGTCAGGTAACCACATTTATTGTGTTTGTCTCACAGGTTCCCTTGACTATTAAGGAAATGTGAAGACACTAATATTTCTCAAATGGTTATCATTAATAGCTATTAGTGAACAAAAAACTTACACTGGCCATACAAATGACCTATAGTGACCACTTTTCTTCAATGCATAACTTGTAAGTAGTGTGATAGTTATCAATCTGCAGAACTCTTCATTATTTTCATTGGAAAGGAGGAGGTTGAGGGAGGACCTCATTGAGGCCTATAAAATCATGACAGGTGTAGAGACAGGGTGGATAGCAAGAAACTTTCTTTCTCTCCTCCACCCCACCACCCGAGAGAAGGACTCAATTAGTAGGGGTCACAAGTTCAAAGTGAGAGGGGAAAAGTTTAGGGGAGATAAATGTGGAAAGTTCTTCACGCAGAGGGTGGTGGGTGCCTGGAATGCGTTGCCAGCGGAGGCAAAAGGGATGGGAACGATAGCATCATTTAAGATGTACTTAGACAGATGCATGAATGGGCAGGGAGCAAAGGGATACATATCCTGAGAAAATTGGCAGCAGATTTAGAGAGAGGATATGTATTGGCACAGTCTTAGAGGGCTGAACAGCCTGTTCCTGTATTGTAATTTTCTTTGTTCACTACTTCATCAGGTGAGAAACAGTACTTCGAAAGCTAGTGATTCCAAATAAATGAGATTTTTAACTCCGTCTACCCCAATCCAACACTGGCACCTCCAAATCATGTCTTTTATATTCATGTTACATTACATAGTTACTGTCAAAACCCTCTCCTTAGTTAGCTAACAAGTAGTTTTCCTCTGCCACACATGGCAAAACAAGCCCTGTAGATCCCTGCCCTAGAAGAGGATGGTGACTACAAATCCATCTTATAGCAATCATGCAGACAACTCTTATAACAATCAGCAGCCGTATGGATTACTCATATAACACTTATTTTATCCATTAAATTCTTACAGCACATGTTTTTGCAAGACATTCAGTGACATCCACATCTTCAAGAGTTTTCACTTCCACTTCGTCCTCCTGCATATTCTCTTGTATCACTGAATTTCCATCATCCACAGAGCTAAAACAAATTCACCAACTATCCAGGAGCAGATTACCAGCATGATTCAAACACTTTAAACAGGAAAACTTTGCACTGAATCCTTGCGAAATAAACGGTAGTAAAATGACAAAAAAAGGGTCCATATAGTAGCACAGACAGGTTTTTGATCACCGAAAAAAAGTGATGATTCTTGAAGAGATCAAACTAAACTCAGGAGAAATTCAAGATGGCAGCAGTCTGAACAGTCTGCTGTGTTGGGCTCTGTGCCATACCCCAGGCAAAGTCAGATCCTACCTCCCACCTCCCCATTAGCCACGCCTGAGGAAAGTTTGTAATGTAAAGTAGGTACCTAGGACCCTTTTAAATTAAGATTTGACAGATTTTGAGCTGAACTGAATACATCCAAGGGAAAGAGAGCAAAGGGAACGCAAAAGACAGGGCACTCCCCTTCTATGTCAGGCACAGCTGTGACCTTGATTTCTGTGGTGGCGCCCTTAAGTTCATTGGAGCAACAGCATTTAATCACGGAGTTCGCCAAACTCTATGGAAAAAAATCAAGGAAGCGCTGAAACCCATTACTGCCATGCTGACAAAGCACGAGCAAGAGATCTGGGCTCTGGGTAAGCACATAGAAGCGATGGAACAGTGGACCAAGGCCTCAGAGGCCGCGAGGGAGAGCTCGGAGAGGCAGGTCCAAACCTTGGAAGGCCAGGTATGGCCCTGCAGGAACAAAGTAAACTACCACAAAATTAGAGGTTAAAAAGGGAAGAGAAAAAAAAATCTACTGATCTTGGGCTTACTGGAGCGTGAAGAAGGTGAAAACCTTGCTGACTTTCTCGAGAGGTGGCTTCTGGAGTTGTTGGGGCTGGAGATGGAGTCAGGCCGGGTGAGTGTGGAGTGGGCCCACCGGATTGCGATGCGCAAGTCCGGGCCAGCCCAGCGCTCCCACCTGATCCTCGTGTGACTCCAGCATTACAAGGAAAAGCAATTAATAACAGAAACAGCCAGACGACTGGGAGGAGATCCATCGGCCTTGGCTTATAAAGGTTCAAAGTTAATGTTTTTCATGACTTTTCTGGGGCCATAATTACATCAAAGGTCTTCCTTTTCTTAAAGAAAAAAATTAAGTGATTTAAACATTCAATAATCTGAAGTACTCGGCAGTGTTACGTTTCAATTATGGGGGACATGTCTACAACTTCGACTCAGTGGAAAAAGTAAAAGAATTTTTGAAGTCGCTGAAATAATAGACTTTGGCCAAGGGGGGAGGAGAAGGGAAAGACACATGCAATGGCATAATTATAAAAAATATTTTCTCTATGTTCTTTGCCCTTTGGGGGTCTGGCCTGATAGACTTGGTATTGCTTTGGTGTAAAATCTGGAATGTTTTATATTATATGTCTGTTTGGTGGTTATTAGTCATTCTATTGTTCTGTTTTGCTGGGTGAGGGGTGGTTACTCCTTTGATGTAAAGGAGTGTGTGGGGATGAGATATGGAGGGGGAGGAGTAGGCGTTCATTGTTAACTTGTAGGCGTGTAAGTAATATTTTTATCCCCATTGCTTGGGTTTGGGGCGCAGCCTTAACTAGAAAGTGCTAGAATGGTTGTGAGTGGATGCCGCTTATGGGCAAGAGGGGACATCTCTGGAGATTTGTGTTTGTTGTGTTTATTTGTTCAAGTCAGGAGTAGAAGTAACTTTTTTAGTTTTAGTAGTGTTTGTAGGAATAATCTTTAGATTTGATAAAGTTTGTTACTCCTCCACTCGTCGCAAATTGAATGGGCATCTTCTTTTCAGGGTACTGCAGGCTGTCGTGTGTGGTTATGGCCAGCAATCTGTTCAGATGGTGCTCCTGGAATATTAAAGGGGAGCCATTTCCCCCAATAAAAGGAAAGAAAATGCTCTCAAATCTTAGGAAGGAAAGGGCTGACATCGTGCTGTTGCAAGAGATTCACATGACTGATGGGGAACATCTGAAGTTACAGCAGGGGGATACCATAGGGTGTTCTTTTCCATATTTAATTCCAAAAGCAGAGGAGTGGCCATACTGGTATGAAAGAACCTCCCATTTCAAGTGACAGATCAAATCAAGGATGCGTATGGACGGTTAGTCATTCTCAAGGCTCTGATACACAGAAGAGTATAGCATCCTGAATGTTATCAAATCCCAGACACATCCTCTCAAATTTGTAGTTGATGCAGTCTCTAAATTAATGGCTCTGTATGATTATAGGAGGAAACTTTAATTGTCTCATGGACCCTGCAGTAGACAGAATGCCAAGAGGGCTGTCGGGTACACCTTGGCAATCTAGACAGTTCGTGGACGTGTGAGGAGTTGGGGTTAGTGGATGTGTGGAGGCGTTTCCACCCGAATGGGAGGGACTTCACCTTGTACTCAAACCCACACAAGTGCCACACAAGAATTGATATGTTCTTTGTTCCGTCAATTTGTTTGGACTTGGTATTGGCCTGCAGGATTGGGAGCATAACCATTTCGGACCATGCACCAGTATATTTAGATGTTAAAACCAAAAAGGTAGTGGAGTAAGCACGCGGCACTGGTGCATGGGTCCGTTTCTGGTGAAGGATGACACTTTGTACAGTATATCACAAGGGAGCTCACGGATTTTTTGAGACATCAATTGGGGTATGGCCAGTAATCCATTAGTGCTCTGGGAGAACCAAAGCATTTTTAAGAGCCACCAAAGCATAATTATTTCATAGTCAACAACAAGAAGGAGTGGGCAGAGAGAAGAGCAGCAGCGGATGCTTGAGGCCTGACTGAAGGCAGCTGAATCGGCATATTACAAGACCACCCGTGGTCAAATTACAATGGTTCATGGCTCTCCGGGCTACTCTGGACTCAGTGCTCACCCAAGTGATGAAGAGAGGGGTCTCCTTTGCAAAGTAAAGGCTGTTTGAATATGGGGATAAGCCAGGTAGATTCCTGGCCCGGAAGAAAAGCGCTCCGCAGTCCATTGCATCTATTAGGGAGAGAACTGACAATGTCACAATGAACTTGAGAAAGATCAATGCCAGATTCTGAGTGTTCTATGCAGAGTTATACCAGTCGGAGGGCTGTGGGGATGGAGAAGCGAGAATGGAATCAGTTTTTGAAAACTTGGACTTCCCCAGTATAAACGCAGCTCACGCCTCCCTTTTAAATGCACCTCTGACAGTACAGGAGGTGTAAGAGGCAGTAAGGCAACTCCAAGGTGGCAAGGACACCCGATCCAGATGGGTTCCAGAGTTTTACAAGGAGTTCATACACATGTTGGCTGATCCACAGCTGGTGATGTATAGCCAGTGCTGCTTTCCGCCCTCTCTAAGGGAGGCTAATATCTCCCTTATTTTAAAAGAGAGGGAAAGACCCAGAGGATTGCACATTGCAAAGGCTCATCTCATTGCCGAATGTGGATTTTAAAATCCAATCAAAGATGTTGGCTCTGAGGTTGGAGAAGGTGTTGTCCATTATTATAAAAGAGGACCAGATGGGTTTTTAATCAAGGGCCGCAGCTCCTCCAACAACATCAGGCTGGTGTTGAATTATTCCTGGATTGGTGGTCTTCCTGGATGCAGAAAAGGCTTTTGATCAGTTGGAATGATCATATCTCTTTGCTGCTCTAGATTATTTTGGCCTGGGAGGGGCCTTCACCAGGTGGGTGGCAGTGTTATACAAAGACACCAAGGCAACGGTTATCACGAATGGGGTTAACTCAAGCAGTGAGGAGGTGCAGCCAACAGGGATGTCCCCTGTCACCGCTGCTGTTTGCCTTGGTACTTGAACCACTGGTGGAGGCTATCCGAAAGGACCCTGAAATAATGGCACCAAAGGTGGGAGTTGGCAAACGATGTCTTTCTATTTTTTTGACAACCCCGAAAAGTCCATACCCCAGCTAATACAAAAAAATTAAATTATTTGGTTGCTTTTTGGGATACAGGATAAATTTCACAAAACCCAAAGTCATGCCCGTGGGGAGATTGGTGGAAGTACCGAAGCTGGAGGATGGAATGGAGTTTCCTTTGAGATGGTCACAGAAAGGTTTTCTCTATCTGGGAATTTTTATTACCCCTTACTTTCCGCAGGTGTACGGAGCTAACTTTGTGCAGCTGTTTGAGAGAATAAAGCAAGAGTGCAGTGATGGGAGGGACTATCCATTTCATAGCTTGGCCGTATAGCCTTGATTAAGACGAATGTTCTTCCTTGGCTGTTATATCCTATAAGGATGCGCCTGTTGTTATTATTACACAAACAGGTGCCGCGGAGGTTTGCGGGATAGCTTGGATCATTTATTTGGTGCCGTAGGTGCCCCCAAATTAAATTTACCATGGTGCAACTTCCACAGGATATAAAGGGGGGGGGGAAGGGGTGTTTGGGGGCCTGTTGTGGTCCGACCAGATCTGAAGAGATACCAAATAGGCACCCTGCTGTCATATGTAGACGAATGGGTGTGGAATGACTAAGTCAATATGGCTTGATGTGGAGGCCTTGCAGGTGAGATGTCCCCTCATAAACTTACTGTTCCATGGATAAGATGAGATCTGCAGTTGAGCACAGAGAATCCGAATTATTATAAAAAGCATGGAGAATAATGTGGCAGGAGGAGGGCAATTTGCTTAAGACTTCGCCGTTCACCAGGATTTAGACTGGGGTCAATGGACTCCAGCTTCAGAGCATGGGAGGGTAAAGGGATCACCTATGTGGGAGAGTTATTTGAGGGAGAGGTCTTGGACGTCTTTCAGCCAGTTAGGTCAGAAATACGGAATCCATAATAGGGACCTTTTCCAATATTTTCAGGTTAGGGATTACAAACAGAAAGTGACCATGCTATTGGCCCAGCTCTCCAAGTCAGATACAGAACAAAAGAGTGCTCTGGTGTGAGGGCGCTCTCTGTTAGTACCACATATCATCTGCAGAGAGGGAATGCCTTGGGGGATATGGAGAGACTCCATGAGATTTGGAATCAGGAATTAGGGGAAGAAATCTCATCCGAAACATGGGAGGACATATGGAGGAATGTAAAGAAAATTTCAATATGCAATAAGGCATATTGATTCAATTGAAGATCCACCACAGGGTTCATATGGCGTCAGAGAGGTTAGCAAAGTTTAAGAAAGGATCTTTGTTGAAATGTCCCAAATGTAAAAACAGTGTTGGCACTCTTACGCATTGCTTTGGTCCTGTTACAAGATCCACGGGTACTGGGGGGCCACAATGAGCGAGCTGGAGAGGATCCTGTGAATGGAAGTTAGGGAGGACCTGCGTCCCTCCTTTTGGGACTACTGAAACCTTCCTCTTTGGGTGAGCACAGGAAAAGGTTATTCAATATTCCTACACACTGCGGGACAGATCTTGCAGGGTGGCACAGACTTGTGATGGAGCACGTCCCTCAAGATTACCTGAGGAGTATGGTGCGCCACAGAAGAGAGCAATTTTATAAGACATGGCAGCCCTTTCTAAATTACATAGACATGGATCTGTCGGCAGTACTGACTAGGGCCTTTATACAGCTACGAGGGCCGTATGTGGTAGTCCGGGGATACAGGTACAATAATAACTGTTGCTCCCATGGACTGGAGTCTTGATGGAGGCGCAGTGACTGGAGTAATGAAATACAGTACAATGCAATGTAACTTAATTTTAGTGGATCGTAACTTAGTTATTTTATTTAATTTGAATTTATGCTAACTTGGGTTAAGAAAATATGAGACAATGGCATCTTGAAGAATAGTAGGCAGCTTATTGTCAATGTTACTGTAACATAATATAGCATGATATTATTTCTACTTTTCTGTACTTTTATAACTTTTGGTTTGTTTTGGTAAAAGAGAAAATTTTAATTTATATATATAAACCAAACTCAGAAGGCAACCACATGGGATTTCTAGCCCCGACACTTCTTTTGCCATGTAACAATTAAAAAGATTATTAGTGCCGCGAATACAATCCCACTATCGAGATAATGCAGCACACTACTGTTGAGCTTGGTCTCAGGTGGTGGTGGTTTCTGGATGACTTTGTTCTAGCCACACCCTCAACATATATAGGATGTTATCCTGCTCTTGAATTCCAAATTTTCTAAATAATGGATCCTGGTCTCAGCTGCGCTCTTCAAACAGAGGCAGTACTCCATGGAAAAGGTAATTTTTTTTTTAAGATTAGATTAGATTACTTACAGTGTGGAAACAGGCCCTTCGGCCCAACAAGTCCACACTGACCCGCAACCCACCCAGACCCATTCTCCTACATTTACCCCCTCACCTAACACTACGGGCAATTTAGCATGGTCAATTCACCTAACCTGCACATTTTTGGATTGTGGGAGGAAACCGGAGCACCCGGAGGATGACAATGGTTGACCTCTCATGCAAAGCTCTGGGCAGCACTCCATTTCAAATACTAATTTTGAAATTAGAAAGGGGCTGTCTGGACAAGTGGAACATTGAAAACAACTCTGCTTCATACTATAAAATGAAGAACAATATACTCGCTGAAACAGAGAAACAAAACTACATACAAGTGTCAAATATGGCTCCTAAATAGCATATTCAGAATTAGAAAATAGTTTGCTACAAGTATACTTTGTCAAAAAATTGATAATTGGCTAATAATCAGTTCCATTATTATATCCATAATTTCAAATTGAGCCCAGAGTCTCTCACCCACACAAAAGGCTTACACGCTCGTGTGCAGATTACCCAGACTGCTCATCCGCGGCCCCCACCAGAAATTTAAAATAACTTTTCAGCATTGGCATTGCTCAACAGTCTAGCGATTACATATCAGCCAAGCAGCAAGCAAATTCCATCTGTCATTTGTGAAAAATCATGCAATTCTAAACAAAGAGCAAAATTCTCAATAACAGAGCACATCTGACACAAGGCCCTACTATTTCCGGTTTTTAATGAAAGTATATTTTAATTTGAAGTATTTGTTTGCAATCATTCTGCATATTAGTCAGATATGAGAAATACATTTTCTTAAATTTGCAATTTATTCCATGAATTCTAAAGAAACAGGTCCAGAGTCTGTACAGTTTCTTTTCACGGTTCTGTGGAGTTTGGATTCTGTGGAGCTCCTAAGGATTGGAGGGTATTTGATGTAATCGCTTTTTTTAAAAAAAAGGAGAGGTGAGAACAGGGAATTACATGCAGGCTATCCTGACATCGGACATGGGGAAAGAGGCTGGAGCACACTATAAATTATTCAATAGCAGAGCACTTGAACAGTGGCAGGGTCAGACAGAATCCGCATGGATTTAAGAAACGGAAATCATGACTGACAATCTCCTAGACATTCCAGGATGTAATTCGTAAAGATGGTGGGGGGGGGGGAAGCTAGTGGATGTAATCTATTTGGATAGTCAGAAAGTTTTTGATAAGGTCCCAAATGGAGATTAGCATGCAAAATGAAAATGCATGAGATGACGGGGTAGTGCACTGACACGAACAGCAAACTGGTTGGCAGACAGTAAGAATAAATGAGACTCTTCCTGAGTGGAGACAATAACTAGTGGCGTACAACAGGGATCAATGTTTGGACTCCAGCTATTCACAATATATATTTACAGTTTAGATAAGAGGATAAATATAACATCCCCAAGTTTGCAAATGATTCAAAGCTGGGTGGGAGGGTGAATTGTGAGGAGGATGTAGAAACGCTTCAGTGTGGTTTGGACATGTTTAGTGAGCAAGAAAACACGTGGCAGATAAAGTAAAGCATGCACGTGCAACGCAACTTGGGTGTCTTTGCACACTAGTCGCAGCAGGTGGTGAAGGCAGCCAATGACATGTTGGCCGTCATGACAAGAGGATTAGAGTGGGTAGCACAGTGGCTCAGTAGTTAGCTCTGCTGCCTTTCAGCGCCGGGGACCTGGGTTTGATTCCACCCTTGGGTGGCTGTCTCTGTGGAGTTTGCACATTCTCCCCGTGTCTGCACTGGTTTCTAGCTTCCTACACTTCTTTTGTCTTGTAAGAATTAAAAAGTACTGCAAAAACAATTCCATTATTAGATTAGATTACTTAGTGTGGAAACCGGCCATTCGGCCCAACAAGTCCACACCGACCCACCAAAGCGCAACCCACCAAGACCCATTCCCTTCTATTTACCCCTTCACCTAATGCCACGGGCAATTTAGCATGGCCAATTCACCTAATCTGCATATGTTTGGACTGTGGGAGGAAACCGGAGCGCCCGGAGGAAACCCACGCAGACACGGAGAGAATGTGCAAACTCCACACAGTCGCCTGAGGTGGGAATTGAACCCGGGCCCCTGGCGCTGTGAGGCAGCAGTGCTAACCACTATCTAGGTGATGCAGCACACTACTGTTGAGCTCAGTCTCAAGAGGTTTCTGGACTACACCGAGCTCTAGCCACCCCCTCAACAGACACAGAATGTGAGCACCCAGGTTTCCTCCCACAGTCTAAAGATGTGCAGGTTATGTGTTGGTAACCATTTTACAACCTGACTACAGTACATTAACTTCCTTCTTCCAAGTCATTAATACATATTGCAAAAAGTTGCAGTCCCAGCTCTGATCACTGTGGAGTCCCACTCATCACGATCACCAACCTGGAAGTGAACCCCTTATCCCCATTCACTGCTCCAATTTTCTAGATTTTTATTACTGGTGTATTCAAGGCATACTCTCCTTAACTTTCACAAACATGCTTTGAAATTGTACATTCAAAGAAAAATGAATCCAGCAAACAAGGGGATGTCAAGCTTGTGAAAAATCAGAACAATCACAAACCAATACAATTGGAAAGAACTGTGAAATGGCTTCTTTTTGTGCTCTATTATTCAAGTACTCATAATCTACCAAGTATGAAGTGGGATTAACAAATCTGAATGATTATGATCCACTGGCCCATATCTATATGTAGCTCCTTTCTTTGCATATTCTATTTTGAAGATAATTTCCAGATGCGCAATCTCGCAAAATACACCTAAGTCAATTTCATTGATAATTAAGGACTATAGAGTATTCCCTAAAAAAAATGAAAAAAAAAAATCAGACATGGTTCTCATATAGCTTCAACCTGCTGAAAGCAAGTCTGAACCATGAAATAAAAGTTAAAAATTACAACACCAGGTTCTAGTCCAACAGATTTAATTGGAAACACTAGCTTGCGGAGCACTGCTCCTTCATCAGGTAGTTGTGCACTATAAGATTGTAAGACACAATTTATAGCAAAAGTTTACAGTGTGATGTAGCTGAAATTATAAAGAACTCCAACAGGTAAGAGACTTAACAAACAATCAAGGTATTTTTCAATATACAATTTCAGTTACATCACACTGTAAACTTTTGCAATAAATTCTGTATCTTACAATCTTATACTCCACAACCACCTGAAGGAGCAGCGCTCCAAAAGCTAGTGCTTCCAATTAAATCTGTTGGACTATAACCCAATGCTGTCATTTTTAATTTTGTACACCCTAGTCCTACACCAGCATCTCCAAACCATGAAATAAATTATTTGAAGCACAAGATCTAAAAGAGTTTCAACAGGTATACACAGAAGGTTGTTTCCCTGACCAAGTCTACAACTAGGGAGCACAGCTTCAGGGTAAAGGAATTACTATTTCAGACTAAGGTGAGGGAAACCTTCTTCATTTTGAGGGTGGCAAACCTTTGGAATTGTCTACTCCAGAGGAATGTGGACGCTCAGTTATTCAGTATGTTCTGTGGCTGTAACCAGAGAGGTGAACTTAGCCATTCCCAGATAGGCCAAGGTGTTTACAAAAAAGGAGATCACACATGCTTTGGTTTAAGAATTGACTTTCAACTGGCATTTTGTTTAGAACCAATCTGGGAACCTGGTCCATAGATTTACACTACCAAATTTCAAAATATTCATTGACCCTGCCTCCACCTTATTAGGCACAGAGATCAAAAACCATGCAACTCCCCTAGTTCTGACCTCACCCAGAAGAGGAGCCATCTTTTCCACATCCACTTTACCAAGCTTATTTAGGGTCTTATTAACTTCAGTCAGATCATTGTTTCCGCTAAGCTTCAGACAAGGCTATCCTAGGTTTCACATAAGCGACATAACAATTAACATGGGACTGACAACATGGTGAGGAGATTAGAGAGCTGCCGGACACATGGGACAAGATAAAAAGTACGTATCTAAATTGTAAGAATGTGACTGGTGGGGTCCTATCAGGATTTGTGCTGGGGCCTCAACTACTAACTGAACTTTATACACCTAAAGTAGCAGTTGCAGATGCATGTGAACACCACTACTTGCAAGTCACTACTTGGAAATATATTGCTGCTCCTTCGTGATCAGTGGCTTAAAATCCTGGAACAGGTTAAAAGTGCACCATGGGTGCAGCTCTGACACACAGAAATGCAGCAGTTCACAAAGGTGGCTCAACACCACTTTTTGAGGCAATAAATGCTGGCATTGACAGAATTATCCAAATTGAAGTGAGAGCTGGATGTTCGGGGTGACAAAGCAGACAGTATAGAGGAGAATATAAAATTATAAGGGACCATTGATTGATCAATTGAGTGAGCAAACTTGTGGTGGATGCATGTGAATGCAAGAACACGAGGGTGCCCTTATTTAAAAATGGCATAAAATAGAATCAGTGGGGAATCAAGCAGACTTCAAGCTCTACAAACACAGATCACTAACATGTATTCAAGTACAAAACAGAAGTCAAAAAGGCTAATGGAATTTTAATCATTATGAAGGGATGGGAATATAAAATGAAGGAAGTTTTGCTGCAACTATACAAAGCCTTAGACAGACCACATCCGGAGCAGTGTACAGCTCTGGCCACCATACCTTAAAAAGGATATGTTGGTCTTGAAAGGAGTGCAGTGCAGATTCACCAGAATATTATCAGGGCTCCAACAGCCACATTATGTGTTTGCACGTGTGCGCGCACAAGTGAGCAAGATTGAACAAACTGGCTTTGCATTTCCTAGAAAAGTGATAATTTGATTAAGGATTTTCAAACAGAACTAATAGGGTTGGTAGGGAAACACATTCTATTGGAGAATGGAGAAAAGAGGGGGGTAAAATATGTGCATGGTCTAGGACAGAAGATGTCCTTAAGGTTAAAGGAAAGCCATTCACGAGAGAAGCCAAGGTATACTTTTGTATGCAAAGAGTGAAAATACAGAAAACCCTACTACAAGAAAACAGTAATTGCTTGCCAAATAATAATGATGCTAAACCGGAGATTAAGTAGCCGAGATCTGTCAATGTGAAAGGGATAATGAGCTAAATGCAAGTGGATGAAGTTAAACACAGATCAGTTCAATGCAGAGTACGTTTCACAAGACATGGATGATTAATTAAAAATAGTTAAAAGACAACATCAAACTTTGAAAAAAAACATACTTTTGTCCAAAGGTGAGTGGCAAGTCAGATAATTGATCTGAATAATGAAAAATGAGCACAAGAGAAAGCTTGATCGAAATATAAAAGCAATCAGAGTTTCTACAGATGGTTAAAAGGCATCAAAGTGAACATTAGTCCTGTAGGTGAGTCTAATGAATTAATAATAGAAAATAAGGTAACAGAAAATAATTGAACAGGTATTGTCCATCACTAGAAAAGATACAGGGTGGGTGCTCATGTGATGCAGTGGTAGTGTCCCTATATCTGAGACAGGAGGCCCAGGTTCAATCCCACCAGGTAGAGGTGTCATAACACATCTGACCAGGCTGATTAGTAGCATTTCAGTGATAGCTGTAAATCAGGAAATGGAAAGGAAGGAAGGAATTCATGAAAACTATAATCACAGAGAAGTGGTATTGAACATATTATTAGAACTGCATGCTGACAGGCGGCTTGGTCCTGATGGGCTTCATCCTAAAATCCTAATAATGCAGGGGAGATAGAGCATCTAGCTATCTAGAGGGTAAAGGACATGTTTCACCTATAATAACCCTGATTAAAACAAACTTTTAGATCTTTTATGATGCTAGGTTAGTGTCCCAAGCTTTGGTCCAGGAGGCCTGGGTTCGAGTCCTACTGAGATAACGCCTGATTAGAAAATAGCACACACCTGTTCTGGAAGGACATACTGTCCTTGAGGAAAGCTTTATCAGAAGCCTCAGCAGTTCAGATGGGACCACTCCAGGGTTTGTGCACTGAGTGTCATTCATTCAGATTGAATTTTCATGTTTTCTCAGACTGCATTTAGGTTGAGGTAGACCAACGTTTGGTGTTTCAAGGAATATGGAGGCAGTAAGAAAATGGACTTGAAGTCCAAGATCAGCCACAATTGTAATAAATGGATGAGTGGGCTCAATGGATTTCACTAAGAGAAAGTGAGGACTGTAGATGCTGGAGATCTGAGTCAAAAATTGTACTGCTGGAAAAGCACAGCTGGTCAGGCAGCACCCGAGGAGCAGGACAGTCCATGTTTCAAACACAAGTTCTTCATTTTGAGTGTGGGAGAGGCCTAAGTGCCCATAGGCCTACCCCCATGTTCCTACTCAAGAGCTTATGCTCAAAATGTCGACTCTCCTGCTCCTCGGATGCTGCCTGACCAGTTGTGCTTTTCCAGCAGTACACTTTGATAATGGATTCAGTGACTATTCTTACTCCTGTCACTTGTTATCTTCTTGCATATCTAGCTCAAAAGGGTTAATTACCATTATTATATGAATTAGAGTTGCACACCCTGAAATATAGAACTTTCTAAGTTCTCAACATGTTAAGGGGAACTGATGGAGTAGATGGAGAGCATCTAGTTCCAGGAGTAGTCTAAAAATCAGAACCAGACATTTCAGAATTGAAATTAGGAAAGATGTCTCCACCTTAAAAAAAAAGCACAGGGCACGAAGTGCCTGTATCGGTGTTCTATGCAAGTTTGAACTCTGTCAATAGCGGATGTTAGATCACAAATGAGAGCGTTATAGAAAAAAATATCTTTGGGTAACAAAACCTAATAACTCATTCACAAAAACTGGATTTAATATGCAGTAAATGCATTTTTATTTGTGTTTAATATATAATATGCAATTGTACAGATACTGGGCAAAGAAGGATATATATAGGTTGCAGATCAACCATGATCTCATTGCATGGCAGAATGGGCTCAAGGGGCTAAGTTGGCCTCGGCCTGTTCTTGCATTCATTATATTCACTGCTCAGAACACATTAACTTCTAAGATGAGTCACCATTCAATTCATTGTAATCATTTCACAGTTCAAATGGAGTAAGCTCTCACACAAGGCTTCTCAGTGTAAAACAATACAACCAAGCAGCAAAGCACAATGTAAACTGTAACCAGATTTAAATACACTGCAAAATGGCAAAGAGCAGAGTTTTTAGATTAGATTAGATTAGATTACTTACGGTGTGGAAACAGGCCCTTCGGCCCAACAAGTCCACACCGCCCCGCCGAAGCGCAACCCACCCATACCCCTACATCTACGTCTACCCCTTACCTAACACTACGGGCAATTTAGCATGGCCAATTCACCTGACCGGCACATCTTTGGACTGTGGGAGGAAACCGGAGCACCCGGAGGAAACCCACGCAGACACAGGAAGAGCGTGCAAACTCCACACAGTCAGTCGCCTGCGGCGGGAATTGAACCCGGGTCTCTGGCGCTGTGAGGCAGCAGTGCTAACCACTGTGCCACCGTGCCGCCCACAAGTTCTGGGATTATGCAAGGCTTTCCTGTTAAATTTGTCTCCATTTAACACAAACTCAATTTTTAACCATTCATTTTCACCTTTCAATAAACCAAATGTGCATCAATTGCAGTCGAAAGTTATAATACATCAAAACACCCTGCATCCAAAACCATAAAAACACCAACGTCTCTTAGCCAACTTCCAACAGCAGCCCACATAAATCAATAGAGATACTCACTTGACCAGTTCTAATTATTTTATAGATACAAAGCAAGTTTGAGTGTATTCAAGGACCAAAACTCACCTCAGTACAGAAGAGAAAGATTATACAAGAGCAAAAAAGAATCCACACATGCGGATGTACAGTAATTTGTTGCATGATCTTGAGTAACCAACCCAAACAGAACTGCTTTTGTGCAAGCTGACAGCAAGTTAAACACTTGTCAGCTTCAATTAACCAACAGGACCTCCCTTCATACTGCATAGCATTAACAAATAAAATTCACACAATGCTAAATACAGTAAAGTCACCATACTCTTATCACAGGAGTGCTCTCTCAAACAGACATAACCAGTGGTGGTTTAACCCAAGAGTCACCACACATCAGGCAAAGGGAAAGGTGAAAAAGGAGATTCCTTCATGGTTACCTCAACCAGAGTGGGAATTGAACCCATATCGATAGCATTTCGCATTGCAAACCAGCTGTCCAGCCAAATGAGCTGACTGCCCCCCCAACACAGTACAGCCATGGAAAATAATTTAACAGCAGCACATTTAAACCAAATAGCTAATGATTGCACATTCCAAGATATACAAACCTTCTGCATTACTGCATCATCTGAAGAAAACATTTTTTGGACCTAACATTTGTCAGCTTTGGTTCAATGCTAACATTCTTTGAAACAAGACGTTCAAGTCCTTTTCCAGAAACTGAAGCACAATCTAGGCTGACATTCCAGGACAATAATGAGTGCTACACTATCAAAATGTTACCTTTCAGATGAGAAACCAATTGCTTCTCAGGTGGGTGTAAGGGATCTTGTGTCTCCATTTTGAAGGGCATGACAATCTCCCTGCTATTTTCTGGTCAATATTTATTTCTCAAAAAAAAAATCACAAAATACATCTGGCCATTATCACACATTGTTGAACAATCTGCTTGCCAGAGTTCTTGCATTGCAACAGTGAATTAATTAACAGAAAAGCACTCAGATATGCCATTGTCACAAACGATACAATGAAAATGCAATTTTTTGTAGCATTGAAGAAAATTTAAAACTAAAACAAAATTGAATGTTAACACAAAAGTTGTATAATCCAAACATCTCATCACCCAAGGACCCCTTTAACATATTCTACAACTTCGTAAGCAGCCTATTGTATAAAAAAAATCAATGAACTAATGTCAGGACTTCCATTAATAATCACAGTTTATATGTATCCGTCTATATAAATTCATGATCTGCGAAAATTTAGGGGAAGAAAAATGCCTTCTGATTTGGAATCAGGTCTTTTTTAACAGGGTAACACAAGTTTTCTTTTTAAAAAGAGTGGTATTGGAAAATGTAAAAGATAAATTAAGGAAACTGTTTTAAGCCAGATAATAATCAAAGGTCTGGAAATTCTCAACTAGTAGTTTGCTGACTTGACCTTTTACTCAAATCTTTGAGGCACATTACTGTTTCGGGTAATTTGAAGTAAATTGGGCACTGTTCAGGACCGATAGTGACAGCCTTAGACCATTCACTAGCTTGCATGATATACAGCAAGAAATAATCTGATTGTGATAGCTTTGATGCGCCCTATTTCAGCACCAAGCTTACCAGTAAATGGGTTTGGTCCTACTGACAAAGTTGCCAATAAGGACAATGTTATTGATGAATTTCTAAAATGAGAAACACTCAATTTGGAAAGAACTGAACATTACAAAGTAAAGAAAAACAACCAGCAATTAGATGCACTTCAGATTCAAGAACACAGCAAAATCCTTGATTCTAAGTTCACATTAAAACTATACCAATAGGGAGTTGGCTCCCTAATAAGTTGAGGACAATTGTGAAGTACACCATCTGGATGCAGTTATTCTGAAAGAGGGTCATCCAACTCAAAACATTAACTCTCTACAGGCGCCACCAGACCTGTTGAGTTTCTCCAGCAGTTTCTGATTTTTGTTGCAGTAAACCTGGCTGTCAGACAAAGGCCAATACACAGTATTAAGGTCCCCTAGTCTCACTTATCATTGTGATCACACAACATTTCAATGAGGAATTTTTAAACTTTGGTAGGTTTTCATGTAAAACAGGATGGCAGATCTATTCAAATCAATTTTAGATACCAGATGAGAAACAGTGCTCATTATGAAAAGAAAAGACACCAAGGACAAAAGCAAGCAAGAGAAAATCCTTTGAGCAGAAACTTCAGTTTTGAAACTGACTGACCAAACAAGAAAATGGTGAAATAAATAATTTTTTTGCCAGTCTTCTAGTCACCTGCCACAAACTCATGTAATATCTTATACTTATAATGCATCCTTCTCTATATTGATAATGAAGTGACTGCACATTACCAAAGCTCACAGAAACTTGTACTTTGATAGAAATGCAAAATCAAAGTAAGCAAATTAATTCTGCAGAGGTTTGCTTATAGGTTTATTCTAAAATGTGATCTGCCATGTGAGCTTTTGCCTTTGTAGGGTTATTTGTACCTGATGAAACAAAACTTCAATCAATTCCCACAAGGACTAAACATGAGCAACACAGTAGATTTAACAGACATTCATTATAGATCCAAGTATACGTATGTATTACCATCACAAGCACTTAATTTTCTGGGCTAATACTACAAACTGATCTAACCAGTAGTATGTAGTATGCTTGGTCAACATGTGATGCTTCAACTATCCCCAGTTAAGATGGAAACTGAGACCTTTGTACTACAATGACAATTATAATTATGTCTTTTAATGTTATATTGCATTTTAGCTGTAATATAGAACATAACAAAAGGTTGTAAAATCGCAGTCAGGAAAGAGACAGCAATTCAATTTGAGCAAGGTGAAAACATAGGGCAAATACAACTAAGTTTTATCAAGTCATAAACCAACATCCAGAGACAGACTTCTTCCAAAGCAGATCTCCAGACCAGGAAGAAACTTGGCTGATTCTTTCACAAGAGCACCCTATCCTGCATCTTCCAACTGGACCTCTTCCACAATTATCCTTTCATATCCACCTTGGATCACATCACCACATCCTTCTACCCATTCTTAGGAGGGTGGAATTAGCTCAGGGTCTACCTTTCCTCATCCTAGCTTCCCCCACCTCACCCCACCCCCCACTCTCAAACGCTGATGAGGCACTGGCTACATAAGAAGTTCCTCTGACCTTTATAATGCATGGCCATACCACAGTCCATTTATTTACTGGGCTGTGAACAATGCATGCATGCGTACATTCAAAAAATATCACTTTAGGAAAACTGGAATTGGCTGAAGCATATGTTTCGCACACTTACATGATACAACCTCAATTGGATAAATCAGACCTATTTCATTCCAACTCTAGAGGGCAGTAATCTGTCTTCCAGTATAATCAGGGCTTCATTAATTGTATTCCACCTCACAATGCTTACCAATTCACCCAAGTTACTCACAGTTGCCTCCCCTCCACATCTGTAACTTACACCAAAACTATATCAGTTGAAATTTTCTTCATCGTAAGGAATGAGTATCTGCCTTCTGAATGCAATATTAGCACCTGCCCAACAAGCAAGTGAATCTGAATTTAGCCCAACTGGACAGGATGAGAGTATAATGTTGAAAAATATGATGCTGGAAAAACACAGCAGGCCAGGCAGCATCCGAGGAGCAGGCGAATCGACGTTTCGGGCATAAGCCCTTTTTCAGGAAGGGCTTATGCCCGAAACGTCGATTCTCCTGCTCCTCGGATGCTGCCTGGCCTGCTGTGTTTTTCCAGCATCACCTTCTTCCAACTCTGGTCTCCAGCAACTGCAGTCCTCACTTTTTCCAGGATGAGAGTATATGCACAATGTTGGGTTTCAATTGTAAGCAGTTCATTTTACAAGAGTGGATGAACTCTCAGCCAGTCCATTGCTCATTGAATGCAAGATTTGTCACTTTCCCATCCCTGCCTGCAAGATATTCACCAACGTACACATCATACATCTGTTAAATTACAACCATTTTGGTATTCAAGTCCAGCCACTTGCCTTAATTTGTTCTTCACTAAAATTATTTATCTATAACTTCAAACCACATGCATTCAACAAATCACGATATAACAAACACATCAAGATCCTACCAGTGGCAAAGGAACTTAACACTAAGAGCACCTCTATAGAATGAAATAAGACTAAGATGGTTAAATGTTATAAACAACACGGTATGAAATAATTTACGTGGCTCACCACTGGCCATACTCTGCAGATTCTCAATACATGTCCTAGAAATTTAAAACATTAGAACTGCATTGTAATATAACTATCAAGTTGGAAGGGGAAGGGCAGATGGGGAAGGGAAGAGAGAACGGGAAGCAATGTGCATCATAGGTAAATATTTGCTGCCATTTTTTTCCATGCAAGCTGTACTCAAAGAAAAATCAACAGACAGATATGTTCAACGAAATCACACTCAAGTACTTCCCTTCCAAAAATAAATGCATTTACATGAAAAATCTCAAAATCTGTATACACAATTAACAGGAAATTTGTTATCAATATTCAAAATTATTTCTCACTTAAAAACCTTTCAAGGCTGGATCCTCAATTTTTTTTGAGGACAGGTGACATTCTTTCAGCTTTATTGACAGCACTTGAGGCTGCAAAGTTGGTGTTAAAATAAAACACATTGTGAAGTGTGTTTTAGTCAATTCCCTTGGCAACCTCTATGGCCATGCTCATGCATTTTAGCAACAGCAGAACCAAAAAACATATCAAGTAGCTGCATGTGTCAATAGGATATCATGAACATCCCACAGAACAGTCCCAATGGCCGCACATCAGGAAAGTGGCATAGTATCACCACTCACCATCTCCCTGAAAATACCTTCATTCACCAGCACAACCATATATACCATAACAATACCCATCTTCCCTTTCATGCTGCCCATCCACCCAGAGATGTCACTTGCCCTTAGCCCCACACACCCAATCACACTGAACAAATGGTATCCTTCCAAACTGGAGACACACTGGACCCCTGCAGCAGACAATGAAGTGGACAAGATGCATACTAGCCCTCACAACTGAATATATTTTACTGCTAATTTTAACCAAACAAAAAAAACCAGGTAAGATCCTACTTTACTTTGGAAGATTAACTGCAGGGTAAGAACATAAGATCTTCTAAAACATTTAGATTTCCCAGTGCAAAGTTTCTTGTTCATATTATGTATAAACATTGTTTCAGATTTGTCAGCACCCTGCCCCATCTGCATGGGTATTCGTTTCTGGTCAACCTTGTAGTCTATGCCTGGTCCTGGCCAAGCTCACCAATTCTTCGCCAAGGCGATGGCACAGAGTACAACTGCTGTGCATGTTTCTAAGTTGGGAACAATTATAATTCCTCCTGATTGCTATCTAAAAACTTGGTTGTTAAGCACGCACATGGGAACACTAAAGGAGGGTAGAATAAGGCCAATTTGACATGGCTCCCAGGTTGCATAACCTGTCAATGATCACTGTCAAAGCTCATACTCAGCAATGAAGTAGCTTTGCTATGTAACAGGTCAACAATGATTGTTACCAACAACTATTCCATGAACCTCGAAAGAGTCATTCTTCATCTCTAATCTACTCCAAATGAGCAATTCTTGCCTGAAATGACAGGAGGTGGTATTACAATTGTCCCAGGCACCCTCTTCTTATTGCTATTAAGCAACTTATTTGGTGATCTGCATGTGCACTCCTCTTTGGCTGGATTTAGTTTGGTTCTGATGTTATTTTCTATAACCAGTAGGTTGCAAATCCTCATTATTTAAACTCATAAGAGAAAGTGCATTGGAAAAAAAACACAAGAAAGCAATGGGCTGTCATGGATAACCATACCCTTTCAAATCATTAAACTCGGTGGGTGGGGCAACAGAGAGCTGGCAAATGGGGCGGGGGGAAATGTATCCACTTGAGCAAGGTTCCAATCCACTACAGATACCTATATCATCATAGGTCCATAGATTTTGGGGAGGGTTCTAGATATTTTGGCGAAAATACAAGGAAGAGATGTGAAATTTGAAAATGCAAACATGTCATACACAGAGATCCAACCACACCCAAGGTGCTGCAGGATCAAATTCCAATTGTACTGGCCAATGTGATCTGAAGTGCTGGCATGCACTGAAGGTCTTTCATGCAATGTACAGTTGTTCCACTGGCAGACATTCATGTCCTTGTAGATGTTACATTCCTTTTGAAAAAGGTGCCAAGAAAGATTTTGCCCAATGAGGGCAGCAGAGCCAAGCCAATTCTGTCTGTGGGCCAGAACCACAGCCAACTATTCCCTCCCTCGCTCAGGGGAACGAAGGGCAAATTTACAGATGACTGCATGTTTCAGACTAATATTACTATTAACTTGTGAACAACTTGCGAAAGATGCACATTGTTGAAACAATGCAGTTTCTGTATGAACGTGACCTGTAACTTAAGCCAGCCATGATCCACACCCCCAAAGCAAGGCACACTCCCTTCATCTAGTTTGAGGGAGTCTGTGTTTGCACAAATACTTCAATTTAGTAGACATCAAAATGCCTCCGTGAACCTAAAGTATAATTAACTTTCACAAAACAATCTTCCCACAATTATAACCAGTTTGGAATATTTGTCCCCTGGTGTTAGAATCAAGCAAGTTATACAAAATTGCTCATGGCTTGCACACAATAATTCAGATTGCAAATTTCCCAAAACCTCATTGGGTCAATGCAACAGATATATTGAAGTGCTCCTGTCATGAGAAAAACATTTAAGCATGAAAGCAGAGGCAGTGATTAGTGCCCATGACAAGTTTGGAGCTATCCAGAGACAGAAAGCACACTAGACTGAGTATTCTTTGCTGCAACACCCACTATCAGCGTAATTAATACATTTAGCACATTTCTGTAGACCTTTGGACACCTTCACGAAAGAAATGACTAGCCAAAACGGATGCAGACAAGACATACATTTTTCTACAAAGAGGGCAATCAATCTTAATGGACTACATATTAACTTTTAAAAATGCATAAAGATCTTGTAAATGCAAGTAGTGGCAATACATAGACATCAGATTCCATTTAAACCAAGTACTTTACTTATGAACATATATGCAAATCATGCTGGATGCACAGCTAAATCGAATAAATGTCTTCAGGAACAATTTCTTGTATTCATGCAAATCCTTCAATAAAAATGCCAAGAGTCTTCATAGACTTTAATGTTGCATTGAGGCCATAGATAAAAGGTTGAGTCATTTCTAGCTGCAATACAAATCTGTAAATTTCGAGAGACCTCAGAAGTATGAGGATATACCTCCATCTGTCCATTGAATATCACAAGTAGATCAAGCACATTACTCTGGTTAGGCAGTCTGTTCAACTAAATTTTAGATAGGCCAGATCACCCCAACAAGTTCCCTCCAGCCATCGTTTCCTTCTACCCATGGCCCTCATGCTGTCTGAAATTTCACTGCTGGGGCACAATTATGAAAATTAAAGCTATACACTTGAAAAACATAAAATCTGTGGAAAAGAGTGTACATTCTGTACACTTTATTCTAAGCATCTGATCTTCAATGAAGGAACAGCTGTTTTCCCTCAGTTCTACAAATGGTAATCAGAAGTAGCAAATATATCTTCATACTTTGGCCAATACTCTGAGTAAGCTGATCAGTATATGCCCAATTTCGGACAGTATTATGTTGCGTCAGTACACACTGGGAATCATTGCTCATTTTGTAACCAATTGAGATTTTCATCCCAGGATTTGGTTTGAGTTTGACTGGAAAGATTGGAAAGGTTAGTACCACTACAGCTTCACCACGCAATCCTTCATAAAAGTTTAATTGAAGGGTCCTGTGTGGATCAACAATCCGACATGCAAGTGCTTTACCAAAACATTGAAAAAATATGTCTGAGTGAAATCATGTCGAACTTCAAGAAAATAACTTAATTTATAGTGTTATCGTTATGAAACAACCATGTCTGTAGCCTTCTGCCATTCAAATTACATGTACCCAATGAATTCATTTCAGAATATTTTTAGGAGATAGCCAAAGGATTCCCACAACATTTAGAAAGTGTACTTTCCCTGAATGATACTGCAGGACACAGGACTGAGTCAAGTGTGCAGAAATGTCCAATTTTCCATGCCTGTTGTGTTACCTGGCTTCAGTAAAGGCAAATGAACAGCAAGTACTGTTACAATATCCCCAAGCAAAGTGCGGGTGAAGACAGGAGATTTGTAACAAAAATGTCCAAATTCCCATTCCTCACTACTATGCAGTGAACCCTGTAAAGTACACATGGCAACATCACTTGAGGACAAGATGCAATTGGGTTGCTGCATTCCCCTATTAAATAGCCTTCTGATACTCCGCAAAAGGTTACTGGTGAAGAAAAGCAAATTTAGGCAAGGTACTAGTGTCAAGAAACCATATACTTGAATACCTTCAGAACAGCAAGAGTCAGACAGACAGCAAGACAAGAAAAACAAAAATAAGGAATAAATAACAAAGCTGTGCATTGTCCATAAAAAAGCAGTCACATCCAAATCATAACAGCTCCAGACAAATACATCACTTTGTCCCATTCAAACAAGTTGGCAATAGATATGATTGCAGCAAACTTGGTTCTGAGTACAAGGTCACTTCCATTTTGCTAAATTCAAGTACTCTTGGCATCCAAACTAGACTTTAGGTCAGAGTGGTGCTGGAAAAGAATCAATGTTTCTGGCAAAAGCACTTCATCAGGAATAGAGGCAGGAAGCCCCCAGGGTGGAGAGATAAATTTGGGGGGGGGAGCGCAAAGAGTACAATAGGTGAATGGGGGTGGGGATAGAGGTGATAGGGCGGAGGGGAGGGCGCTGCGGATAGGTGGAAAGGGAGATTGGCAGGTAGGACAGGTCATGAGGACAGTACTGAGCTGGAAGGTTGGAACTGAGGAAAGGTTTGGGGGGGGGGGGGGGGGGCGAGGAAACGGGTGAAGTCCATGCTGATGCCCTGGGGTTGAAGTGTTCCGAGGCGGAAGATGAGGCATTCTTCCTCCAGGTGTCCTCCCTCCAGGCGTCGGGTGGTAAGGGAGCGGCGGAGGCGGCGGCCCAGGACCTGCATGCCCTCAGCAGAGTGGGAGGGGGAGTTGAAATGTTGGGCCACGGGATGGTGGGGTTGATTGGTGCAGGTGTCCCAGAGATGTTCCCTGAAGCGCTCTGCAAGGAGGCATCCAGTCTCCCCAGTGTAGACGATACCGCATCGGGAGCAACGGATACAATGACATTGGTGGATGTCCAGCACCACTCTGATCTAAACTCTGGTTTCCAGCATCTGCAGTCCTCACTTTTGTCTATTCAAACTAGACTAACCAACCTCATTTTGTATGCTACATGAACCAAATACAAGCAACAAATCAGGATCCCTGCTTTACCAGCAATCTGTTAGTAGATTAAGGAAGACAACAATCTACATTTATCCTGTGAAACATTTTCACTAAAATATTAAGTGACTTTATGCAGTCATGTAGAATATTAAGCCAAGAAAACATTGCATGTCTGACAAGATTCTCTCCTTGAAACATTAAACCTTTTCACTTAGATGGACGCTTTTTGCTTTTGTTTAAGGCTTCCGATTTACCAGACTGTTTATACATGGCAACGCTTCCTGTCCACAATTCCATCAGCACTTCACCATGAATACAAAGAAACCACTTAATTTTCAAGGGCTTGGTCCCCATCAAGGAATATTAAGGATCATTTACATTTTATTTTTGGGATCAGCTTAAAAACAAATACCACCACTTTAGGAACCAAGGTTTTTTTTAAACAAAGTAATTAAAATCATTTTGCAACGCGGCTTAATTTTTCACCATGTATTTTCTCCTCTCTCAAACATCACAAATCAATGTATTCTCCATAATTAAACATCAGATCCAATCCTACATAGACATTTCTAGTTTTCACCACCTCCCCAAATAAGTTAACAGCAGTCCATCTGCTGACGAAATGTTGCTGCCAATTTCTCAGTTAATAGATCCATGGGATAAACAGAAGGGAAATCATTTATATGGTATTCCTTCTCTCCTTTGTAGGCAAAAGGGAAACCAATATCAGATCTCTTTGGAGTCTTATTTTTCTCTCTTCACACAATACTTATTTTCAACAAGAAGCAGAAAACTTGCTAAATGAGCTTCTCAAGCTTGGAAAACCAACCATTTTTACAAACTGTCAGTACACACACAATTCATTAGCAGTGTCCTTTCCACCTTGCCCTTCCTCCAGCAAAGATTGACCAAAAAAATTCCACTGTAATGATACAAGATATACCATTCACACTGAGAAGGCAGACTGAAACAACAAGTACCTTGACAGGAAAGGTGGAAACATTAATCTCTAGATTCAGAATCATAATAGGTGTAATTGTTTGCAGCAATTTCAAGTTTAGCACATTCTAGACAAGTCTGAAATTGAGAAGAACGCTCAACATTTACTATAGAGAGGAAATAAACGTACATAGTTCATCCAAATTAACAAAGGCAGATATCTTTGTAAAAAAGCAAAGGTCCAATTGCTTCACTCAAAGATGAAAAACAAGCAGGGATACAAGCAAGTTCCCCTGCTGCTGCACCTTTTTAGGTTGGCTTATTAAAAAAAAATTACTTTTACAAAACTGGCATTCATGGCATGTCTTAAGTACACCATGATGATACAGAATATGTTTGACACAAAAGCTGGTCCTTTCACTTATTTCTTTGATTTCTCACAGGTGACCATCAAATTAGAAATCAATTATTAGAACTACATACATTCAGCCCTATAGTAAATCCAAAACAATTTTAAGCATTTTTGCAGGATGGTTAGATATCTTATATACTTGAATGCATATTTTCTGCATACTCTGCATTTTTTTAAACAAACAGTTTGGAATAAGCATTCTTACCTTCAATTCATGAAGCAAACATTATTTCACAGACACACAAATAGATGTCCAACCAAATGAGGAAACATTTCAAGGAAAGGTATCAAAATTCTTGTTCAGAGAAGGATTTTTAAGTAGGTCAGGAAGGAAATAGGTCTGGTCAACTCTTATTCTTTCATAGCATGCAGCTTTCACTGACTAGGCTAGAATCTGTTGTCCATCTCTAAATGCCATAGACAAGATGTTGCTGAGTTGCTGCAGTGTGCTCTAGTTATGCCCAAAGTAGGAAGGAAAACTCAGATTTTTGACAGTGAAGAAATAATGTTATAGTTCTAGGTTAGCTCGGTGAATTGTTGGAGAGGAACTTGGGGGCAACTGCTGCCTTTACTCTTCTAGCTAGTAGAGGTTGCAAGTTTGGGAAATTCTAAGTCTTGGTGAGTGGCTGCAGTACATCTTGTATATGCTCCACGCAGCTGCCACTGTACATCAGGATGGAGGAAATTACTTTTGGGGGTGGTAGATGGGTCACCAATTGAAAGAGCTGCTTTGACCTGGTGAGGTCAAGTTTATTTAATGTTCTTAGAGCTGCATTGATCCTAACACACTCCTGACTCGTGCCTTGAAATGGCAGAACATTTGGACAGCTATGCAGTGAGTTACTCTAAAGAACTGAATTCCAGAGGAGTGCGAGACTGTCTTTGACATCAAGGCTTGACAAGAGTACAGAATTGAACAGCCCGAGCAAAACTAGACTCATTAGGAACTGGGGTTAAGCTTTCTATTGTTTAGAGTCATGCTGAGTACAAAGAAAGATAGAGCCATAGTCTATAAGATAAAGATGTCTGTGGTTGTTGGGTGTCAGTCATCTCAACTCCAGGACATCTCTGGGTAGTATTCTTAGGCCAATCAACGTGAGTAGCCTCATCAATGACCTTCCCTCTGCCAGTTGGTCAGAATTGCAGACATTTGCTGAACAATTGCACAATGTTTAGCCTTACACGTGACTTTTCACATCCTGAAGCAGTCTGTGCCGACGTGCAACAAGACCTGGACAATACCCGGGTTCTGACTAACAAGTAGCATCTGCACCCAGAGCCAGGCAATGACCATCTCCAACAAGATGGAATCTAACCATTGCCTCTTGTCATTCAATGGCATTGTCATTGCTGAATACCCCACGACCAACATGATGGGGGTCACCATTGGCCAGAACTTAACTTTTACTAGCCATATAAATACAGTGGCTACAAGAATAAGTCAAAAGCCAAGAATCCTGCAGCAAGTAATCACCCCTCAACTTCCCCAAAGGCTGTCCATTTAAAAAAGGAACAAATCAGAAGTGTGATGGAATATTCCCCCACCTGCCTGAAATGACTGCAACTCCAACAACACAAGAAACTTGACACCATCAGAAAGATGCTGTGAAACTTGAAAGGGTTCAGAAAAGATTTACAAGGATGTTGCCAGGGTTGAAGGATCTGAGCTATAGGGAGAGGTTGAATAAGCTGGGGCTATTTTCCCTGAAGTGTCAGAGGCTGAGGGGTGACCTTATAGAGGTTTAAAATCATGTGGGGCATGGACAGGATAAATAGACATTTCCCTGGGGTGGGGGAGTCCAGAGGGGAAAGATATGATAGAGACCTAAGGGGCAACTTTTTCATGCAAAGGGTGGTGTGTGTATAGAGTGAGCTGCCAGAGGAAGTGGCGCAGGCTGGTACATTTACAACATTTAAAAGGTATCTGGGATGGGTATATGAATAGGAAGGGTTGAGGGGGATATGGGCCAAATGCTGGCAAATAGGACTAGATTAGGTGGGCACAGCTGGTCGGTATGGATGAGTTGGACGGAAGGGTCTGTTTCCATGCTATACATCTATATCTAGGACAAGGAGAAAGTGAGGACTGCAGACACTGGAGATCAGAGTCAAACAGCATGGTGCTAGAAAAGCAATGCCCTCATTCCTAATTAGGGGCTTTTGGTCCAAACATCAATTCTCCTGCTCCTTGGATGCTGCCTGACTGGCTGTGCTTTCCCAGCACCACACACTTAGACACTACCTAGGACAAAGCAGCTTATTTTGATTGGCACAACATTCACAAATACTCACTCCCTCCAGCACCAATGGTCAGTAGCAACTATTTCTAAGATGCACTGCAGAAATTTAAAGTTCCTTAGACAGCACCTTCCAAGCACACAACCATTACCACTGGAAGGACAAGGACAGCAGTTACTTGGAAACACCACCATCTGCAAGTTCTCCTCCAAGCCACTCATTAACTGACTTGGAGATACATCACCATTCTTTCACTGTCACTGGATTAAAATCATGGAATCCCCTCCCTAACAGCATCATGGGTGCACCTTCATCAAATGGACTGCTGTGGTTCAAGAAGGCAGTCCAGCACAACTTCAAGGATAACTACAGATTGGCAATAAATACTGATCCAGGGAATAATGCTCACGTGTCATGAATTTATATTAACCAAATTAATCTGGACTGAGAAATAAAGATTTCTTGGAAGCAGTGGAGAGAGAGGTCATAAGAATAGAAATTTGGAAGGGGAGAGTTAAAAGGAGATGCGAACACAAGAATAAGAATTTTAAGTTGGAGATCTGAGACCAAGCAGCTAAAGGCAGACAGAGAAGCAGGAGTGATGAGTGAATGGGACAGGACACACATTTTAATATGGTAACAGAGCAGGCAGGTCAAGAAAATAATTAGAATGGTAGGATTTGTGAATAGGAGAAAATGAGGACTGCATTTAAAAGGTATGCTGGAGATCAGTTTCGAACAGAGTGGTGCTGGAAAAGCACAGCAGGTCAGGCAGCATGCAAGGAGCAGGAGAATAGACGTTTCGGGCATAAGCCCTTCACCATCACATTTCTGAAGAAGGGCTTATGCCCAAAACGTCGATTCTCCTGCACCTTGGAAGCTGCCTGACCTGCTGTGCTTTTCTAGCACCTCACTTTTCAGACATGTAATATAACCTGACAATAAAAGGAGGAGGATATGGAATTGTCAGCAACAGCATTGATTGTGGTAGGAGCAAAAGGCAATGTCCTCCATCTTCCCAACACTTAATTGGAGGAAGCCGAGACTCAGACAGGACTGGATTTCAGACACTGTTTAGCAAAATGGCAGAAGGATTATGAAGTGATAATAAAGACAAAGAGATCAAAATGAAATCTGTTGTTATTACTTGCTCTGGACTACATGGGCCTTCAGATACAGCTGCATGGTTGGCTCTTACCTGCCCCCTCAGCAATTAAGGATGGACAATAAATACTGCTATAGCCAGATATGCTCATATCCAATAAATTTTAAAGGGCAAATTTTTGAGGCTCTTGTGGCACAATGGTAAAATCTTCACCTCAGAGAGAGGATCCAGGTTCAAATCCCACATGCTTCAAAAAGGTATATAATAACATCCCTGAATAGGTCAATAAGAAAATATTTTCTAAAAATGCTGTTCGTTTCCCCAGTAAAAAGAGTCGATTAGGAAGAAGAGGACAAACTGAAATTTGTATTTAATGATGAAATGCAAATTAACGACTGTGCAAGCAGACAGATTCCTGCCTCAGTAAACAGATAACTTGTATTGCTACAGGGGTGAGGGAGATGTTTAAGTGGACAGTTGGTAGCTGAGAAAATAAATTATGGAATAAGAGCAGTAAATATGGAGGTGAGGTAGTGGCTAATTTAAATAATAGACTCAGTGAAGAGAAATTTTTCAGAAATAGGTAAGTTGCAAAACGTTGATAATGCCTTCAGGTCAAGAACAGAACGCATTTATAGAATTATAAAAAAATCTGGAATTCAATAATTAAATGCAAATGAAATATTTCTGATCTTCAGGAGAGTTGAGAGATTTGTACTAGACTACAATATCTATTGACAGTCTGCCTGATACAGCAGTGCCGTCCCAAGTGAATTCCATAATGAACAGACAAAAGGAAGTCACTAGTCAGGTTCGGCAAGAATCTGGAATGAAGGAATATCCTCTTCTACAGAGATGTAAACAGAGCTTAGGGTCAGGACTAAACTGTGCTAAAGGCACTTACAACAGTTAAGATCTGATGAAGAGCTTTTAGTATGTGCTGACCAACCAGGCAGCACTGTGCGATAAATCCTTAACATCTGGGGAAGCTCAATTTTAAAAACGCGGTTCTCTTCCTACAGAAATCGCTCACATGATAAAGAATGCCAAATTTCACAACGCAGGCGCAAGGCCAGGCACTTTTCAAGACACCACTTAACAAGGGGTTTCAAACCACAAGAATATGTTTAGGCTTGCTGGGATTATAAAAACAGGTCACAGGGACTCTACAATTTAATTTATTTAGCACTTTTCAAAAATCAGCTACAAAAACCTAGCCAAGGTTAGATTTAGTAGATAATTACCTCCTCCTATTTACAGTACTGTGCAACAGAGTAGGCTACAAAAACTGTTTGATCTGCTGTGTTAGTTTAGCTCAGGCAATCGTGGGGACACTCCAAATGATCTCAATGGCTTAATCTGGAAAGACCGGGGACTACAGGGCAGACAGGCAAAGGGTGAAAACCAACCATTCGCTGATGATATCAGTTGGAAAAGGCATATGAGGAGAGATCAAAATCCACCTTAATTGCAGTATGGTTTATCAGGTGATATTTGCTTAGGTCCCCTCGGTTAAATTTGGCATTTTGGTGGCAAACACAGCCCATTTGCTTAGAAAAATGGGTTTTAAATTTAAGGTAACTTTAAAACCACGTCAGCCTGTACTTGGAGATGACGTTCAATGTGGGGATACACAATGCAATTGAATAGCATGACACAAAGCATAGTTGAGTCAGTATCTCAAAAATCTTCACTGCAGTAGTTACTTGCTGAAGCAGTTCTCTGCTTGAACCAATAAGCAAATGTTTCACAAGACCTTGAACAAACCCAATCAGTGGAAGATTGCAAAATCCTGGAGGTAAGATGTGCCTTAATGAAGCCCCCTCCCCCACACAACCAGCCCACGGTGCACCAGGGTTTAACGCTGAGTGCTCACTAGAAATCTCAGCAGGATCGTGGCTAACCAACCCTCCCCCGACATTCTAAACTCCAAACTAAAGAAAAATCAATCGAGATACACCACTAATTTTGAAAGCAAGCAAAGAGTTTACGATGTTTCACCAAGAGCACATAAGGGGCAGATGCCTGATTTGAATGGAAGAGTCTAAATAACTGAAGCTTTTTTTTTGTTGTTTCACAAAGCAAATCATGCTGCAGCCCCCAATACGAATTGCAAATTTCCCTCTTTTGTCTTCCTTTTGTCCTGTAGAAACAGAGATCGTGGAAAGAATTGGATGGAGGCCCAAACACCATCTAAAGCTACAAATTTGTTATTAGGATTTTTTTAAACCCCAAGGCTGCTGACCCCACCCTCCAAAACCCCACCCTATTCTCCCAGGAGAGAGTTAGACAGCTCAGAGTACAAATTGAAAAGCAATAACTGCCCCAAATTTACACAAAGACTCATCCAAGCACTGGCCCCTATTAGACGTGGCCATGTCATCCTGGGAGCACACAATGAGCAACATTCTACAAACAAAAGGCAGCTTGCAGTGGGCATCAGCTACGCCAAGCTCTGCAGACATGAAAAACAAACATTCTCTCAGCTCAAGGTTGGTTAGTTGTTTCGTGGAGGTGGGGGGGGGGGGAAAGAGAGGAGGAGAGAGAGAGAAAGAAAGAAAGAAAGACAGACGGGGGCGGGGGGGGCGTAGTTCTTGCTCCTACTTGCAATATTTTAAACCAGTGGGAGGAAACACAAATCAAGCACTGGATTCAAAACTAGTTGCTAACTGTCCTGATAAACAATGCTACTACCCCAAGGCTGCTCGCCTTGTGTGTGTCATCCCCTTGCAGGAAGCCAATCTAACATGTTGTCACTGTTTTTAAACAATTGTTTGATAATGCTGGATCCTGCAAACATTTCACTTCAACCAATAAGGCTAGAAACTTCTCAGATGCGTGTCTTAGTGTGAAAAATCTGCTAACACTCAGGTAAACCAGGGAAGGAAGGATGAATAAACATGAGAATCACTGCCAAGGCGCGTCTCGAAACACTGATAAACATTCCAGGGTCGTGGAGGAGCAGAGCTGAAAGTAACCCTTGGCTGTTGACGCACCAGTGCATCCGCTCCGCACATCTTGAATCTCACAGCCTTATGTCTGAGGACAGGTGACTTAAATCTCAAGCCACACAACAATCTGTACAGAAGATATAATCTTTGTCCTGGCTGAGGCAGGAGCTCAAATATTCTCTTAGCTCTTTAAAAAAAATAGGTTCCTTTTATAAATTGTCACCGTTGAGCTCAAATTGAATTGCTATTACATTCCAGTTATATCATTTTATGGCAAAGGGAAATAGATTTAAAGGCTCCAAAATGGAAGGCCTCAAAATGAAAAAGTGCCGGCAAGAACTTTTTTAAGAATGATGGAGGAACTCGACAATATGCTCATTTTCAATTGTTACCATTCATTCTATTATTTACTGCACACCCTATCCATTTCACTGAATGACTCAATACCATTGGTCCTTGCATTTGACAACTAGTGTGCAGTTTGGGTGCCACTTTTAAAAAGGATACAGAGAATTAAGCCATTTCCCTCCCAGAAGTCATGCTAAAGCTTTGCATTACTGGGACATTTCCATGTTCCACCCTACGAACCAGAGTTCATTTCTTCTTTCAAAAGAAAATGGAATAGTTGTTTGAGGGAGAGTTATTAATGAGAATGGAAAGTATGGGGCTATAGAGGCTGGCTGGGGCAAAAAAAAATTGACAAGTTTGTTGAGCTGAACAACATTCTTTTTTGCCTTTTAAAGCATCAATTCTAAGAACACAGAATATTCACTATTTTTGTTCATTCTACTAACAGTTAATTTTTAGCTTGAATGCTGACGTTTACATGAGTTCTTCAAGCTTCAAAAAAAGATTTTGATTCATTAACTGTAGTACAAAATAAGCACTGCAAGTCAATGTGTTCAGTCTAACCTGTGGTAGTAGTTGAAACACTACCTGTGGCCTCAGTGCCCTTCAGCAAAAAGAGGCAAAGTACAAAGCAAGGTATCTTCTCCAAGTCATAGCCAGTACACCTACAGAATGAGTATCAGATCAGCTTCTCCCATTATGCCACAGTCAATTAGATAGCTGACACACACACAATATACTAAGACAATAAAACAAATAGCCACTTTGATGTGTAGCAGGAGGTCCTTGTGGAACGAGATTCCGACAGAACACGGCTCGGTCATGGGGAGGAGGATTGGTGATGATTGACAGAAAAGGTTTCCAATTTCAATAATCACAAATATATAATATTAATTGCATATAATGCACAGTATAAGTTGTATTTTGCTGTCTGTACAATTATCAACATATCGTAACCACCTAGGCATCTATTAAGCTCAATTAATTACCGATCTCACTTCCAAAGTCAGAAAATTATGGATTCATGCAACACACCAGGACTTGGCTCATAATCAAGATGACACCCTATTGCAGCATTGAGGAAGTACTGTATCATGAGATGTGTAGTCCTGGTATCCTTTAGATGGTACCAGTTGGTTACCAGCTCCAGTGGTTAAAGTAAACGTCAAAATTAGTTAATTTCCTTATAGTTTCTAAACCTCTGTCTCAAAATCTAATGGGCACATCATCTCATGGTTGTTTGTGGATTCTTGTTCAGATAATGGTGCTCTATTACCAATGCACTTCCAAATTAATGAATGTGAAATTATCCCCCTTTAAAATGTGAGGTGCACAGATGACAAATAACTCTTTTGGTAACAATATCATTTTGAGGAGATGCTCCTGGAGGAAAGGGAACCCACGGCAATTAAAGCTCCTCGAGCAACTCGTGGAAATCAGAAACAATAATGTTAGGAGGTTCATAGATTTGTGACAACAGGCATTATAAGTGTCAGAAACCATATGGTGAGGTGGAAAAAAAAGAATGAGGTAAACCAGAATGTTGACAAAGTGTTACATATTTTGCAAATTTAACATATCCCAATTATAATAAGTCTGTGAAAAACAGAACGTCTTCATTTTGCTGACATCTTAATGCACTTATCAGAATGAGTGGAGCTGTTACAACACTTGCTGTGCTACACTACCTCAATTAAAGTAACCCATTTGATTGCACCCCATCTAACACCAACATTCAATCTCTCTACCAATACCAGTCGTAGCATCATGTCCCATTGACAAGATGCGCTACAACAACTCACCAAGGATATTTAGACTGCATTTTCAAAATCTGCAAACTCTATCAAGAAAGGGCAAGAGTAGCGGATATATCTTATCACAACTACTTGTAAGCTCATCTCCAAGCCATATATCATTCTAACTTGGAACTATGTGAAGAATTAGCAATAGTCAGTGGATAAAAATCCTGGAACTCTCAAGTAGCAATATTTTTATATTAATGTAACGATAACAAAAGTGGTGAGCAATAAATGCTAGTCCAGCCAGTGACGCCTACATACTGCAAATGAATTTTAAAAAGTTACACCCAAGCCAGCTTCTCTGCACTGTTAGCAGGCCATTAACAATTTATCTTATAAAATCTAGCAGTACTTCCTTCATACAATCAAATCCATTCATCCACAAATTCATAAAGAATGACATTTTTTTATTTCAGTGTGGAAACAGGCCCTTCAGCCCAACGAGTCCACACCGACCCGCCAAAGCACAACCCACCCTGACCCATGCCCCTGCATTTACCCCTTTACCTAACACTATGGGCAATTTAGCATGGCCAATTTACCTAATTCACACATTTTTGGATTCTGGGAGGAAACCAGAGCACCCGGAGGAAACCCACGGGGAGAACGTGCAAACTCCACACAGTGTCGCCTGAGGCGGGAATTGAACCCGGGTCTCTGGCGCTATGAGGCAGCAGTGCTAACCACGGTGCCACTGTGCCGCCCATTTTAATTAAGTTGATTACATAAAAAGGTTTTAAACAACTTGCACCAAAATCCCAATAAACTGACACTCTACTTCAACCCAACATGAGCTATTCCTTAACATTTGCACAGTTGAGGAACACTGTGCACAGATCTGTTTAAAAAATTCTCAAAGGACAAATATGAAAAAGATTTGTTCCCAAACTAAGATACATTTCCTTTAAAGATTCAGTTTAAACAAAATAGAAAGTGGCCGCAGTGGCAGACTACTTCAGCCAATTTTTTTTTTCCCCCTCTATCTCAAACGTTCCCTGCACCATATTGTTTGAAGTTGATGGCTCATTACTGGGTCCCAGTTCCACAATGTTCTTGGGTATTTTGCCCAAACAAGCATTCATCATGGATAGCTGTTGCCAAAGTCAGGGAACCAAAATGGGCTCAGATTAAGTACTCACCAATCCACACAAAATGCACTTTCCAGCAAAACTCATAAGAATCAAAACACCTTGCATCTTCTAACTCAAATGAAAATTTGGCCAATTTTAGTGCCTCCTCTTTCCTGCCTTTCCAAATGCAGCTGAATCCAACCATCAGCACAAGAATTAAACTAAGCTCAGCTACTTGTAGAGCTATTGGGAGAAGTTGTAATAAAATAATTTATGCATTGAACCATCTGTTGCATGCCTAACAGCCATACAATGCCGTATCAAGTGTTTACCTGCATCATTGAAACCATTTCCAAGAGACCAGGAGTACAAACACGGTCAGTTGCCTGGAACAGTTGGTCATTCATTGTCTTTTATATCAGCACCACCCAACCTTCACATTTTAGTTCATGTAGTCAGAAAAGTGGACAACATAACACAATGCTGATGGTACAATAAGGCAAAATACTGTGGATGTTAGAAATCTAGATGATAATGGAGAAATTTAGCAGATGTGTACAAAGAGAAGCACAGTTAACATTTTGAATCTATTATGACTTTTCTTCAAAAACCTAGAAACATACTGAACTCAAAACATGAATGCTGTTTTTCTCTCTCTCCCCACAAATACTGCCATACCTGTTGGGTTTCTCCAGCATTGTGTTTGCTCTGATGCTGCACTGTAACCCCAAGTCAGTCCTCCAAGTTAAAATATTAACCTGCCCCCACTCTTTCCAACACTAATTAACCCATTACACAGTTCCAGTAGTCGACACATTAACTTCATGATTCCTTTGTATTATTTTTTACTGAAGACTGCAAATATACAAGCCAAAATAATCTGATGTGTAATTGATGCTGTTCACTCAAGAATTCAGTCCACTTAAATACATTCTTAAGAAAAGCAAAGGGTGGATTCTTCTCCGTTTGCTCTCAGTTCCTTCCCATGTTGCACAGGATGTGGGCAAAGTGCTATCCCTGGTTATATTATTGAGTGTTTCAATAATCCCTGTACACACCTACTTAGTCTGTTTCCTATACTAGAGATTTCTGAAGTTTTCACAACAGAACTCTTTAAAAATACATTTCAAAGCTCATTCAGTGGCCCAGATATAAGCAACGAAGTACAAAACAGGAGCACCCATGTTAACTCCCACATTCATTTTGAGCTAGCTGCACTCAGTCAGGGTGATAACAGTTGCTATAATTGGCGTCAGCAATACAGTCAGAAAAGGAAACGACCATGACTGGAAAGTGCTTGTGATACTAGAATAACTACCAAAGATTCACATGGAGTAACTTCCAGAGTCAAAAAGCCTTCCAATAATATCGAGAAAGAGAGAGAGAGAGAGAGAGAGAGTTTGATAGGTAGGTAATTGCTTCTGTCATTTGTGGGACTGAACAGGAACTGAAAAGGAAAGCAATGAAGTTCTACCCTCTTAACCCTGGGGCATCTGCTGTTTGAACACTGAATAAGTTGCAGGAAGCTAATAATGAATAGTGGCAAATTTTAAAATCCTACAATTTCACATTCAAAACAAAATGCACTCTTGGTCACTCTACACAGTTTGTTTTTAATTAAAACTCAAGTTGAGCAAATTATAGAAAACTTATAAACATCCCAGAGCATTTTGATCATATTGTACATTAACACAATAAAAGGTGAGTGACAAACATCAAGATGGTTCATAATTTTCACTTTTTTTTAAAGATTAGATTTGTTAGAGAGTGTGGAAACAGGCCATTCAGCCCAACAAGGCCATACCGATCCTCCAAAGAATAACCCACCCAGACCCACTCCCCTACATTTACCGCTGAGTAATGCACCTAACACTATGGGCAATTTAGCATGGCCAATTCGCCTGGCCTGCACATCTTTGGATTGTGGGAGGAAACTGGAGCGCCCAGAGGAAACCCACGCAGATACAGGGAGCAATGTGCAAACTCCACAGAGTCACCCGAGGCTGGAATTAAACCTGGGTCACTGTCGCAGTGAGGCAGCAGTGCTAACCGCTGAGCCACCATGCCGCCCCAAAGATTAGCGCCCTTTTGACGTAACTCTTTTTAACCATGTCCAACAATTGAAATCAACAAAAACTCAATCTGGCAGTCACCTATCACCTCACTGACTCACTAGAGCAAAAACCCATGACAAATTAAACTGCAGTAGCTGCTCCATTTCTTGTCATTATGGTTAAAAAGCTCTTTCATGAAATGAAGTTCAAACCTCAGAAATTCAAACATACAATTACACACTCCTCACATGAATAATGGTATAGTTGGTGCATGTTACAGAATAAATTACACCAGACAAGTGGTTACAATGAACTTCACAGAACTCAGAACATAATGTTCAAGGCAAACTAGAATTCTGTAATGTTGAGTTGTTGGTGAATGCACCCAAAGTAAAACACCTGGGAGGGCTTTAATTCGATAAACTAAAGTCCTGACTATCTGATCTCAGATGGGACCTTGACATGACACTTTTACGTGTAGAGCTGCCTCAGAGACACATTGCTGCACAATGGTAGTATCCCTATCTTTGAGCCAGAAGTCCCAAGTTCAGGTCCCACCAGCTCTGGAGATGTACTATAACATGTCTGAACAGATCGATTCAAAAGTACTTAGAACTGCCTCAGAGAGCAAGAAAAAAAAATCCACATTCCGGAGCCAGTGACAACCAGGAAGAGATTGCAAGGAGATAATGAGCAAGCTCAGCTTAGGTTTAACCATTGCAGTTTCGTTGTCCTGTAGCCTATGATCATAGTTCACATATACACCCAAATCTGGCAGCTGTACAGCTATGCCCGAGCTCAAGTCAATAGCTTTGGGGCTGGCAGCAAAAAAAGTACTGATAATTGTGCATTTCAATTTTGAACCAAACGATTGCTCTGATTAAACGGGTAATTAACCCCAATTCTCACCATTGTATTCAACACACACAGCAGAACAGTGAAGTTAGATTACGTCACATGCATCACAAATAGCTGCATCGTACTAAAACATGGACAGTTGCATTGAATTACTGAAAATAGAGCAAAATGGTGATAAGCCTCAGCTAAATGCATCTATTTCAATGGCTCGGCAATTAAACACATTGGGTCCTATAGTATCCTATTGGGCAATCTAAAGGGTATCAAATCCAAATATCAGTCAGGTTATCTCTGTTGCTGCAATTAGAATAATTAGTTTTATGTTCACAGGCTAGAAGTTAAAAAAAAAGAGACAGTTTTAAGAAAGGTTCTTATATCCAGTGATCCCTGCCAGAAAAGTGTTTATGTACATTAGGTGAAAACAAACTTTACTGCTGTGCCCAGAGCCAAACTGCCCATCAACACAAACACGAGCTAGCAACTGGATAAAGTGCTGACTTCTGATGCGTGAAACCCTTTAAACTGGAGCTGCATTTGGGTCCCAACTTTGAGGTCTGAGAGAAAGCAAAACAGGAAATTGCTAGCAACGGAAATTTGGTACACAAGTTACACCATCAATTCACAAGACATATCCAAATCATTGTAAATTTACATAAAACATTTACTTGGTGTTTATTCTGATAATAGCTTGACCATATTTTAACTACTAGGTGAGTAGCAAGATGAGATTTTACAGTAAAGGCTCTGGTTGCTTAAAACAAGAGAGAAATAAAAACAGACATAGACAAAGCACTCAGCAGCTCAGGCAGTATCTATGGAACAACAGTCATAGAATCAAGCCTGCGATCTTTCACCAGAAAGTTGCAGGTCTGAAGCTTTTAACTATTTCTCTCCAGAGATGCCTGACTTAGTCATAGAGATGTACAGAATGGAAACAGACGCTTCGGTCCAACCCGTCCATGCCGACCAGATATCCCACCAAATCTAGTCCCACCTGCCAGCACCTGGCCCAAATCCCTCCAATTTTACGTGTAGAGCTGCCTCAGAGACACTTGCTGCACAATGGTAGTATCCCTATCTTTGAGCCAGAAGTCCCAAGTTCATGTCCCACCAGCTCTGGAGATGTACTATAACATGTCTGAACAGATAGATTCAAAAGTACTTAGAACTGCCTCTGAAAACAGAGCAAAATGGTGATAAGCCTCAGCTAAATGCATCTATTTCAATGGCTTGGCAATTAAACACATTGGGTCCTATAGTATCCTATTGGGCAATCTAAAGGGTATCAAATCCAAATATCAGTCAGGTTATCTCTGTTGCTGCAATTAGAACAATTAGTTTTATGTTCCCAGGCTAGAAGTTTAAAAAAAGAGACAGTTTTAAGAAAGGTTCTTATATCCAGTGATCCCTGCCAGAAAAGTGTTCATATACCCATTCATATACCCATCCAAATGCCTTTTATATGCTGCAACTGTACTAGCCTCCAGCATTTCCTGTGGCAGCCCATTCCACACAAGCACCACCCGCTGTGTGGAAATGTTGCCTCTTAGGTCTCTTCTATATCTTTCCTTCACACCCTAAACCTATGCCCTCTAGTTCTGGACTCCCCCCACCCCACCCCCAGGGAAAAGACTTTGCCTATTGACCTTATCTATACCCCTCATGATTTATAATCTCTTTACGGTCACCCCTCAGCCTCCGACTCTCCGGGAAAAACAGCCCCAGCCTATTCAACTTCTCCTTATAGCTCAAATCCTCCAACCTTGGCAACATCCAGGTTCAGATAGGATGGAGACCAGAATTGCATGCAATATTCCAAAAGTGGCCTAACCAATGTCCTGTACAGCCGCAACATGACCTCCCAACTCCTGTACTCAATACTCTGACCATTAAAGGAAAGCATACCAAACGCCTTCTTCACTATCCTAACTACCTGCGACTCCACTTTCAAGGAGCTATGAACCTGCACTCCAAGGTCTCTTTGTTCAGCAACACTCCCAAGGACCTTACCATCAAGTGTATAAGTCCTGCTAAGATATGCTTTCCCAAAATGCAGCACCTCGTATTTATCTAAATTAAACTCCATCTGCCACTTCTCAGCCCACTGGTCCTTCTGATCAAGATCCCATTGTAATCTGAGGTAACCTTCTTCGCTGTCCATTACACCTCCAATTTTGGTGTCACCTGCAAACATACTAACTATACCTTTGTTCACTTCCAAATCTTTTCTGTAAATGAAATGTAGTGGACCCAGCACCAATCTTTGTGGCACTCCACTGGTCACAGGCCTCCACTCTGAAATATATCCCTCCATCACCACCCTTTGTCTTCTACCTTCAAGCCAGTTCTGTATCCTGCATTCCATGAGATCTAACCTTGCTAACCAGTTTCCCATGGGGAACCTTGTCAAATGCCTTATTGAAGTCCACATAAATCACGGCTAACGCTCTGCCCTCAATCCTCTGTTACTTCTTCAAAAAACTCAATCAAGTTTGTAAGACATGATTTTCCACTCACAAAGCCAAAAGTAATTCTTGCATTTTCTGTTCTTATGTCAAGTTTTCAGCACTTTGCTCTCAAATCATGGAAAAATCTCAGGAGAGAAGGCAAGCAGTTTATTCAACTCTGGGCATAGATCATCTACGACAAAAGCACCTACACACAGACATGCAAGATGCAAATCCATAATTCCTTCAGGCACAGTAATGTGAACGTTATGCCTTAAGGGGCAGTCTTAATTGTAGTCTTTTTTAGAAAGTATCCAGTCCATAAACATTCAGAATAATTTGAAAAACCACATTTTATGAATCTGGCAAGTTGCCACTGAATCATGTGTTCCAGAAGAATGTCAGGGCTCCAGCTTCCAGTGAGCCTGCATTAGAATGATTTCCTAAAGATGATCCTGACTGTGCCAATGTGGAGATGTCTTCTGGCCTTCCTACAGAATCACTGGCCAAATGGCTGTGAAAATGACCACAGCAACATTCTACAAGCGCTTATTAAGAACGCTGTCAGCAACGGACAATGGGGAAAAGCAGTGCTATTTCAATTCCCAAAATTCTCTCCCTTTTGCAGTCAACTAATCATCCAAATGGCCATTCTTAATGCAGTTATCAAGGCAGTGTCAGAGACTAGCCCAATTCTGCTCTAATCAAATGTTCAATTTCCAGAAGGAATCATTATACGAGTAGCTGATACTATGCCATCCACTCAAGAGGTGGGCAGCCAAATTTTAATACCCTAACTTCAACCTCAATTAAGAACAGTTAACCCAGATTAGACCATGACTAAACCTGGAACTCAGTTTGTTTTTGAGCCACACCAAGCAAGGATTCAATTCAAAAACAAAGTCTCAAGAAAAGGTCAGGATTAGCAACCTTTGGGTTCTGACTGTGCACAAGCTTGCTTTACAAAAAGGAAAAATCTGATTTTGGGGTAAAGGCTATTTTTGCTCTCATTTGTAAGCAGTGACATCAATGGTACACAGCTCAACTGGTTCCTGAGTTCCTCGGTCATCTATGTTTCACTGAATATACTGTTTCACTGAATATATCTTATCAGAGTTGGGATTTCATCCCAGACCTTTTGGCCCAGAGGTAGTGACAATGTCACTGCACCATAAGACCCTTGGATCACACCTTACCAGGTAGCAACTTAACTTCACAGCCATTTAACAACAAAAACACAAATAGGAGCAGGAGAAAGCCATCTGACCCATCGAGGTTGCGCCACTACAAGATCACGGCTGATCTTTTTGTGGACTCAGCTTCAATTACCCACCTGCTCACCGTTATCCTTGATTCCTTTGGGGTTCAAACATCTGTCTTTGCCTTAAAACCATTCAACAAGGTAGCCTCAACTGCTTCACTAGGCAAGGAATTCCATAGATTCACAACCCTTTTTGTGAAGTTGTTCCTCCTCAACTGAATCCTAAAAGTTCTCCCCCTTATTTTCAGGCTATGTCCCCTGGTTCTAGTCTCACCCACCAATGGAAACAACTTCCCTGCTTTTACCTATTCCCTTCTTAGTTTTATGTTTCTATAAGATCGCTCCTCATTATTCTTAATTCCAATGTGTAGAGTCCCAGTCTACTCACTCAATAAGCCAGCCCTCTCAACTCCATGAATCAACCTAGTGAACCTCCTCTGCAGCCCCTCCAGTGCCAGAATGTCCTTTCTCAAGTAAGGGAGATCAAAAACTGTACACAGTACTCCAGGGATGGCCTTACCAGTGCCATGCATAACTGCAGCATACTCTCCCTATTTTTAAACTCCATCCCTCTAGTAATGAAGGGCAATATTCCATCTGCCTTCTTAATGACCTGCTGCACCTACAAACCAACTTTTTGTGATTCATGCACAAGGACACCCAGATCTCTATGCATAGCAGCATGCTGCAATTTTTCACAATAAATAGTCCATTTTGCTGTTATTCCTACCAAAATAGATAATTCTCCACTTACCAACATTGTACGCCATGTGCCAGATCCTTATCCACTCACTTAACCTATCTGTACCCCTCTCTAGATTTTGAGCCCTCTGCACACTTTGCACTACCACTCATTTTAGTGTCATCTGAAAACTTTGACACACTACACTTAAGATTTCCAAGAAGTATCAAGGACAACTAAAGCACCATAATTATAGTTCTGCTGGACAAACAGCTTACTTATCAAGAGGATTGATAGCAACATCACCCATGTTTTTAATCCTTTAAAACCACAAAAACATTGCAGTTAGACATTAAGTTGTTAAATCTCAAGCAAGCTTTGATTAATCATCTACTTTTTAGCTCAAAACTGTCAAGCCTTGTCCATATTTGTCAACTTTTGCATTCAAAATTAGTCACCTCAGATGCTATTATATTGCAAAGAAATAACTTTCCATGACAGCTGTACATTATAAACCAATATTTACTGAAAACTAGACACAGTACTCGACAACATTTGCAGTTGTGATTTTCTTAAGTTTAGCAATGAATGTTCTGAAAGTCCGTAAAACCTGAAGTTCTATATTCATTTTACACTTTTAGATAAAGTAAATCAAATGTTTAACAAACAAAAAAAACATAATATCATTCCACTTAGAGGCTACCTGCAAAACTAAAAACAAGAATAATTTGCAATGTCAAACTGCAAGTTTACTCATGTGTGCAGAATATACACAATGTTATGTGTCAAGTACACTTCAACAACACCTTTTCCAACTGGTTTCTCAAACTATTGTTATTCAATCAGGCGCTTTAGCCTGGCTCCAACCATTCAGTCCTACCTACAAGTTCAGTTAATCATCAACAGGTTGTTGTCACCTGGTCAACAAATAAAACCTCGTGCTAGGGTTATAAATTTTCTAGTCTCTAGCACAACAATGCTGAGAAGATGCAGCTCTAACTCTACTTCAGGTTGCATTAGCAAGCAGATGACAGAAACGTCCAACTCAGTTGAACCAGAGAGACATACCAATTAACTTTAAAATAAACAGCGCACTAAATAGTTGTGCTGTAAAGTTAGCACACCTATCCTGCTAAACTGTCAACATCCTGGGGTTACCATTGGCCAAACACTGAACTGGACTTGCCATATAAATACAGCAGCTACAAGAGGAAGTCAGAAGTTATGAATACTGTGCATGTAACTCATGTCCTGACTGTCCAAAATCTGTCCACCATCTACAAGACAAGTCAGAAGTGTGATGGAATACCTGCCTGAATAACAGCAGATCCAACAACATTCAGGAAACTTGACAACAACCAGGGCAAAGTAGTCTGCTTGTCTCGCACCACGTTCACAAACATCCAGGATTAATATATATTATATGGAAGATGCACTGCAGAAATTTACCAAAGATCCTTAGACAACACCTCCCAAACCCACGACTATTTTCATCCAGAAGGACAAGGGCAGCAAATACATAGGACCACCACTACCTGCAAGGTCCCTCCAAACCACTCTGTTCTTACTTGGGAATACAACACAGTTCCTTCACTGTCATTGGGTTGAAATCCTGGAATTTCCTTCTTAGTGGCATTTTGGATTTACCTTCAGACTGTGGACTTTGAACAGGTCAAGGTGGCAGCTCACCATCACCTTCTCAAGGGCAACTCGGGATGGGCCATAAAGGCTGGCCAACCAACAATGCCCACAATCCAAGAGTATTAAAAGAAAACACCATTGCATAAATGTTAACAGATATCCTGTATATTTCAAGATTCATGACGATTACGCTTAAAATGTCTACAGATAAGCAACCATTCAGACCCAACTGTCTAATTTGAAACACAGCTGTAAAGTGAAAGAAATGAATTATTGAAAAAGCCTGAAAACACATGACAACATTTACCAAAATAAGTGAATCCCACAAAGGCAGCTTACTTTTGTAGTACAAGCTTTACACTGAGGATGCAGTTTGCACTATTCACCATTCACTAACATGGACATGCCACTGCCACTCACCAGAAGGAAAGAAAACAAAGTAAACTAAAAATCTGCGACAAACTCTACTCCATTATGTATTTCATTTGCACTCTGTGCACAATCACTAAGTAACTTCAAAATAGCTTATATTAAAATCTATCGAGATGTCAATTTATAGAAGCGTCCACTTTCCTTTTCCATCACAAGGTTTATTTTATTCTTGATCTTGCACAATAATCAGTTCCATTCTGTGTCAAACATTTCCATAGCTTATTCTGAAATGATAGCTAAATCTCCAATAATCAATGCTGAAAGTTTCAATTCTAGATTTTGGAAACAATGCATGTTTATTTCACTGGACTTTTCACTGTACTGATATGCTCCAGGCACCTACCAAAAGTTACATGCACCAGTACACAATCTCCAAAAGGCAAGTGGCAAATAACCTCCACTTAAACAGATTAGAAGGCAAGGCTCATGTAAAGCCACAGCAAACCCAAAGTAACTCAAATTCCTTTGAAGTGAACTTTTAAAACACAAGGTCCACATTTGTATAATTGTTGTCCTCAAATGCTTTTTCACTTGCTTCATGTAATAAACTAATGATCACACAAATAGACAGTATTCTCAAAACCAAAATTGTTTCCTAATCAATCATTACCATTTCAGGCCAGAAAACCACAATCAACCATTTTCAGACTACACACCAATAAATTATGAGATTGTATCTCAAATTTCACAGCACTGAAATAGTTTCCTGTAAAGAAAAGCATCTGATTTCAAAACTGGCATTCCATTTGGCATACCCTGCACACAGAATTATTGAGAGCCTACAATTATTCACAGGAATTTTTGAAACTCACATAATCATGGAAGGCTTTCGCTTCACTTGAATGTTCACACGTGTCTCGCCTTTCTGGAGCTGCACAGTAAAGGTCCCAAAATACACTATAGGGAAGGAAAAAAGATCTGTTACTATTTCTTTCTAAGCAAAACAAAAGTATACTCCAGGCATGCACATGCAAAAAACATTTGATACTGTTTGTTAGCATAGCTCATTGTGCTGCAATACACTACGCTCAGGAAAACACAGTTTTCAATGATAAGCCGTATAAATATAAGGTGTATACTGGCATCAAAACCACAAAAGCAGTCACAACTTTAAGTAGTAGTTAATAAACTCTCAGGTTTAAAAAGCAACTGACTAAAGAGTATACAGTTGTATATTTACATCAAATGACAGGAGTTAAAAGTGGTAATAGTATTCTGTTTCTGTAATAACCAAATAATTCAAGACTCTCAACTTAGACTGTAAATACTAGCTGCTAGAAAACAATTACAATTCCAACGCATAACTTCTCAGTCCCTGTGAAGGCATCTGCTTAGTCCCATTCATAGTGTGTGCTGCACTTCACAAATCCCCAGGTTCCACCACAGGCCTCTACCTGCAGGTGCCCAACTAAAACATTTACCTGACTGAGCCCATAAATTTGCAAACTAGTCAAATCATTATTTTATATAATTAGGGTCCCATTGACAGCTCTCCAAATTGTACTACACACAATTCACAGCCATCAAACTGAAATCCTGCCTTATCGTAAGCAGACCTACTTGTAAGGGTTCCTAATTTCTAGTAATTAAGGGCAAGTTATTGAAAATATGATAAAAACCAATTTCGTAACTCTACCTTTTCTCAAAAGCTCCAACCTTCTTCAGAAAGCACATATTCATAAGGAGGTTCAATTTCACAGCCACTATCATCTGCTAAATGACAAGACTGTTCATCTAAATGGTAACAGCAAGCTATTCTACCACAGCCGTGTCATAGCCTCTTATTCTTAATAAACCCTCATCCTACCTTTACCCACCTCACAAAACACAAAAGCTCACTGCATAATTTAGTTCAACTATACAACTTTGAATCTCCCATACAACTGCCTCTTGAATGGCTCCCAAGCAGTTGCCACCAAGACTCAGTTGAAAGGCAATTCTAATTACTTTGTGCGAGATGCTAAGTGACATTGGTTCAGAATGACTTCTGTTACATTAAGTTTATGTTTCAGTCTGTCTACTGTGGTTCAACTATTAACTTTTTTTTAAATGGTATTTTGCTGAAACTCAATATTCTCTTGAATCCGCCTCCATTCAACACACCCTTCCAACAGGAGTTCATGCATAGTAGTCAGTAATCACTAGCTGGTCCTTCCCTCCCTAGCCTGGGGTCATGGAGGACACCTATGGCACCCCACTATCAAGGCAGAGATTAGCAAAAGCATAGATTGAACCTGATCTATATGATTCAAATCTCAAACAATGTATCTAGCCCAAGCATCTGCCAGGAAAGTTCGAAGTATTAATTCAGTGAAAAATATTAGAACATTGCTCTGCTAACAGCATTTGCCACCAGCCAATGCTGCTTCTCGGCCGACACGTAGGTCTTGGGTCATTAGGTAAACCTTACTACCTTTACGCAAGACCTCCCCATAAAAGTGTAGAGGCAGTCCAGAGCAGCTGCATGTTCTGTGCTACTTTTCCACTTTGAGTGTTTAACATGATAATTTTTTTTGGTACACAACCAACAGCTTAAATATAGTCATGTGATTCACACAATTATGACACATTGGTTCACATAGTCAGACAAAGCCCAAAGAAATGTTAAAATCTCTACAGAAGTACATTAAGTTCCAAACATCAACGGTCCACTGGGATTGCATACAGATAATTTTCAGCATAAAAATGTAAAACAAATAATCAGTAGCAAAGTCTGAAAAGCAGAACAAGTGAATACATCATCTTTTGGCTTTCATCAATCAAGGAACCCAAAATACTCGAGTGCAAATGAACAAAAACAACTTAGCTGCCATTTTTTGCAATCACTGTCCCTTTGAAGATTCATTTTTAACAATGATTTGGAGGTGCTGGTGTTGGACTGGCATGGACAAAGTTAAAGATCACAATACCAGATTCTAGTCCATCAGGTTTATTTGGAAGCACTAGCTTTTGAGGCACTGCCTCTTCGTCAGGTGGTAGTGCAACAGGACCAGAAGAGACAAAATTTAGAACAAAAGGGTTACACTGTCACTTAGTTGTAATGATATATTAAACAAACCTTCTTCAGAACAAGTCTTGCATCTTTTAGGATGGGATATGCTGGCTTAGGCTCTTTAATATGTAAAGGTGAGGACTCCTTTTAAGTTACATTTTCAAGGTGGCTTCAGTTTCCCTAATATTTTTAACAAAGCATACAATGACCCAAGAAAACCACTGACTGTCTAGAATTAGGGTGGACTATATTCAACAATATATCAGACTTTCCCAAAAACAAGACAAACAACAGCTGATCAAGTTACCAAGAGAGCAATAATAAAATGATGCACTTTGCACATTCACATAATTGTTTGTGCCTCCTGGTTACAAAGGTATTTTAGTGAAGATAGAAACTGAAAATTAAAAACTTAGATTAAAACAGAATTTAGATCGCGGGATTCTCAGTCTAATAAGTAACATGTGCCCGGTCAATCTTCAGCCAACTTGGGAAAGAGCTTTTGAGAACAAGGGTCATACACCAAAGACTAATGTCATAGCGTATCAAGAAATGGTGATCTCAGCACTCCATTCACTCAGATATGGACAACCTACATCAAGTATCTCAAAAGCAGTGGAAGAGCTCAACAAGATCCTTCAAATTCAGTGGCCAGAAAGGAACTCCAACAGCAGCATCCTCCCCAAAGTCAGCTTACCCAGCATCAAGGCACAAATCATTCAAAATCAGTTCTGCTGGGCAACATGCCATTTGTCTGCAAATACTGGATTTCCAAAGTGACAGCTCTAATTAGAACTTGGTCCCAGGAGATTCCCACGAAGATAGCAAAAGTGTTTTAAGAATATTCCCAGAACACCCCAAAGAGGTAAATCATACCCCAATTCCTGGGAGACCCTGACTCTTGACCAATTAAAATTGACACAGCTCATCTAGGAAGGCACTGAAAGCATTGTGGGGCTTAGAATTGTACACGTGTGAAGCTAAGGAGTGAGAACACAAACCTCCAAAACAACTCATCTGCTCAACCTTTCAAGCATCACCAGAGTAGTATGTGACAAAGTTTGCAGATCACACATTGGGCTGATGAGCCATCTCAGAACTCTTTCAACCAGAGTCTAAATAAGTCATCCCTGATTGTGGGGGGGGGGGGGGGGGGGGGGGGGGGGGGGAGATGGTAGAAGAGGTATGAATCCACCACTGACTTCAGTTTAGTTACTTGTGCGTAGAGGGATTTTGGATGTCTTATAACATTCTTATGTACACTCAATCGCAGAAGCAATTAATCCTTCATATGTAATACCAGCAAATCAAACCCTAGGAAGATATGGGCCCCAAGTTTGATTTGAAATAAAAACAGAAATTTGCTAGAGAAACTCAGCATGTCTGGCAGCATCTGTAGCGAAAAGCAGAGTTAATGTTTCAATCTAGCGACACTTCAGAACAAGTTTGATTTTGTAAATTTAGATTACTTACACAGTGTGGTAACAGGCCCTTCGGCCCAACAAGTCCACACCGATCCGCCAAAGCATGACCCACCAAGACCCATTCCCCTACATTTACCCCTTCACCTAACACTACGGGCAATTTAGCACGGCCAATTCACCTAACCTGCACATTTTTGGACTGTGGGAGAAAACCGGAGCACCCGGAGGAAACCCACACAGACACGGGGAGAACGTGCAAACTCCACACAGTCAGTCACCTGAGGCGGGATTGAACCCGGGTCTCTGGCGCTGTGAGGCAGCAGTGCTAACCACTTTGTTTAACAGTCAATAACAAATGATACTGTCTAAGGCTATCCAGCAAAAGTGGATGTCCTTCCCATCATGGGAAATTGAATGGGGGTGCAGGGAGGATGGAAAACATTGGCAAAAATTCCCTAAACTTAATTTGGGCATCTTGGCATCCAGCCCACAGTAAATGATGCAAAAAGACTAATTTCTGTCAATTAAGGCTGCCCAAAATGCTACACAAATGTACAAATAAGCATACAAATAAATGTTTACCAATATGTTAATTATCTGACCGATTACAAATTATTCAATATTAAAAATCTGCTTGCTAAGATGACAGCTGCACATCTCAGTCTGATCATATATACATATCACTTATATGGCAATAGAACTCCCAATTCACTAAATATGTCCAGTATGAAATTCTCTTGGATCTTTCCCACCCCCATATATTCCCAAGCAGCTGCCATTTCCTCTTTTAGTTTCAACAGGACTGTGTGGGTGGCTACATAGCTGCAATCAGCATCACTATAATCAGTTAATAGAAGGAATACCACTGTGGGGACTCCTCAATTTTTCACTAAGATGCTTAATTGCACCTAGGATGTTGAATATAGTATTGAGTGAGAGCAATATTAGCTCACCCTTCTGCCCTCAAAGCAGAGAAACCACCACATGACCCTAAACAAATAGCCAACAGTAAAAATGATGCTGATAAAGTAATTCTGCTGTAAAACTAAGCCACAGTATGCAAAGATTCCAAGTTCCAGTTTCCAATTTGTCTTTGGTTGATCTCATCCAGCACGATGGCACAATGACAATGTTTTCGGGAGTAATGGGTTTGAAGCTGTTAGTTAACTAGCCATGGTACCCATTCAATATTCCAAGTACTATCGCAAATGGACGTACGTGGGTTCTTGTCCAATGTCCAATTAAAAAAAGAAATTGCTGGGAAAACTTAGCAGATCTGGCAGCATTTGTAGAGAGAAAGCAGAGTTAACATTTCAGGTTCAGTGAACCTTCTTCAGAACTTTGCTTCTTCACTTCTGAAGGGTCACTGGACCAAAATGTTAACTCTGCTTTCTCTCCAAAGATGCTGCCAGACCTGCTCAGCTGTCCCAGCAATTCGTTTTTTTTTCTGATTTCCAGCATCCACTTTTTTTTTCTGTTTAGTGAAGAACCCAATCAAACTTGCCTGTATTACCAGATTAATCACTGACTACTTGGATGAGGAGCTGGAAAAACTGCTCCCACCCGTAGAACCACATCGAGCAAAAGCTGAAATGCTCAATAAAAGGGGACAAAAGTTGCAAGCCAGGATGGGATTCAACCTTCACAAGGTGCAGTTTTGCACTGAACCAACAACAATAACCGATCAAAAATAGTCAGGTTTCCTATCGATGCTAACAAAGTAACAAGAGGGTCCGAGAACAGTCGTTTTGCATTTTAAATCTACATAGTAAACAGTTACTATACACTGCTACCGAAAGTTCCAAATCAAGAGCAAAGCAACTCGAGTTTGTAAACGCTACGCAGTACAGTAACTTGGGGGGAGGGGAGGGAGAATACAGGTAACATTTTCTGTCTCTGCGATCTTTGTGAAATTATCTCATGTACTCTCGAAACCCTAGCATAAAGCTGCATGGCTCAAAACGCATCATGAAAACAATTTGTGTAAGCTGGATTTTAAAAAGCCCATAAATTATAAACTCGTTAACGAAAAGGCGTTTAATCAGCACCAAAACTTCCGATTTTTAACAAGAGATGCCTGTTGCTAGTAAAGCCCTTTGTATGGACCCCAGTATCAGTATTTTTGATACAATGTTGCCAAAAAGTTCCAAAAGAAAACAGAATAAAAGTATCCATATTTATTACTTGCAGCGATGATGGAAACTCTACACAAGCCCAATGTGGGACACTTAAAATTATCTACTTACCACCACCAGGAGTGTAAAAACCCAGGAGGTTCTCCTAATGTGATATTTTTCTCCCATCGTATCTGCAAAATTTAAAAAAAACTCAGAGTAAGTACGGAAGGAAACGGGGAGGGGAGGTGGTAAGAAGGGAGCGAGGGCAGGCTGCATTGAGAACTAGTCAGCTGAATGGATTTTTTTTGTTTTGTAGCCACAATAAATGGCAAAAGGTTAACACAATTCAAAATGGAGGCGAGATTGTCCGCCTGAGAAACAAAGGCTAAAGCGGAGTGATGGAGACATGCAGTTACCTCTGAGAGGAAGGTCTGTGCGGATTTCTGTGCCCCGACATGAAGCAGATATTCGTACACGTACAGAGCCAACCTGCGGGCGAAGGAGACACAAAGGAGCCGGTTACAAGGCTTTCTATTTATTACACGGGAATGCAGAGAGGGAAAGAGGGAGAGAGCAAGAGAGGAGCTGGGGGTTTGTCAGCGAGCGGCACTACACCCAGGCAGCCCCGCCGGACACAATGTTTCATTCAGTTTCTTTGGAGAAGCGGAAACCTACAGCGTGCGAGTCAAACATAAATACTAATGATAATAATAATGAAAAGAGATTTAATCCCCGCGATCTGCAGCGGCCGCTGTCTGGCCCCGGGGAGCCAGTTAAACGGTGAGCAAATTCCTTATCTTTGTTATAACAAAAATTAAACTTACTTTTCTCGAGCTTGCCCGTCCGAGGGCACCGCCGAACCTTTGCTTTTGGCGAACATGCTTTTTTGGGGAAGGAGCTGCCTGGCAGTCGGGCACCTGTCAAACCATCAAACCCGGGGCGACCCCATCGCCGCGTCCGCGCACGCAGCCCAGCCCCGGCAGCGGAAAGGGCGGCCGCGGGCCCCGCCCCCTCCCAACCAACCCGAGTGACGGGGGCATGGGCCAACCGGCGACCGCCGCCCTGCGTCAATCATCCTTTCAGACCAACCGCCACCTGGGACGGCCTGTCAGTCGGCCGCCGCTGGCTCCCGATTCCGCCAATCGATGGTGGGCGGGTGGGCGGGAGCTTCCCGCCAGAGTGACTGGCCAGTTTGGTTACAGAGACCGGCTGCGCTGATTGGTCGGCGGTTCAGATACATCGACAAGGGGGGAGCCTCGAAACTGTGCGCCCGGGAGTTTCTAAAACCCCCTCCCCTTATGCTATTCCGGGCGAGGGCGGCATTCCCCCTGCTCAGTGGCTGCTGTGAAAACCTGGGACGGAGTACAGCATTCACTCCAAACAAACACTAAACACAATCCTATTGTTTAACTCTCACTCCTTTCTCCTGGTGCATTCATCTTATGTAGTGCTTGAGCTTCCTGCATGTTACGTTTTTGTTCTCTCTAGTTATTTTGGCTTAGTAGTCAGCGTGTTGTCGATGCTTATTTCAAAAGTAAATTTTCTGCTTTAACAATATCTACCTCCCACCACCCCCCCCCCCCGCCCCCGCCAGCACCTCCTCCCTCCTTCCCCCCCCCCCCCCCCAGCCGACACCGCACACCCCATCCCTCGGGCACTGAAAAGGAGAAGGTTCATACAGAGTTAACTGGAGATCTGCAGAAAATCCGATCCTGATTACTTGGTTTTGAAATCAATGTTGTAAATTCCCAACTCATGAACAAAAGCGCATGCAGCGCAAAGCATGTGCTTCAGGTAAAAATACAACGCGCGGAGACGGACTGACTCCAGAATAGAGCTGCACAAAAACTCATTCATTATTCGCAATGCACTAATAGTTTCTTGTGTGGCGGAATACATTTAGCTCCCCTTTAAGGCTCCCTTGCGTGAATAAGAGAACGAGAAACGCAACAGTTTGGAACTGATCGAAACCGGTTTGCACGCACGTGATGTGCAGTACAGTAGTTTTCCATTAAGATGGACCTGATTCTCCAAATTACAACTCATTCAGGAAGATACCCGGGAAGCAGTGGCACTTCCCAGTTTGCTAAAGCCTTTTAGATCTTAACCATATCAGACTTCCATCCAAACACAGAGAAAAAGCTTGAGCCATCCTGTGCACAATCAAAGCGAGTTTTAACTGTCTAGACTCAACCTTTAACTTCTCCAGCTTCCAGGATTAGTAAATTATTCAGAACTGCTTCCTGTGTACATAAATATATGCAGATTAATCGGTAATTCATGTAACTACAATCAGAATTATTGTTTGAATCTGTGAGCCTTGCCTTGGGACGGTTTTAAATTAACTTTTTTTGACAAAGTCTGTTTTTTTAAGTAGATATAACCGTGTAACCACGAAAAAATAGAACCCAGTTAAAATACTGTTTTACGAATATTGTTCTGCAAATCAAAACGATCCCTTTTTGAAGATGTCACCGTTTTTAATTCTGAACTTTAGTTCATTGCCTTTAAGACAATTATTTCGAGGGTTCCTTATTAAGACGTAAAGCCCAAATCTTGAACAATATCCTCATACCTTTATTTTAAACTTAACGCTACATCGTGTTAATTATGCTGCACAAACATGTCCAGTGAATCGAGGTTTGTATAGCTAACTTAAAATGCTCGTTTTTAATTACTTTTAATGTCAGCCTGCGGAATCTGAATTTGGGGAGACTATCAGAAGTGTTCATATATGAACCTAATAACTAATATAATTTGCATAACCACAGCCCATGCAAGCTGCAACTGAATACTAGCACAATTCTTTGCTATGTTCCATACTCACCTCTTAAAGTTGTCTAGCACATTATGCTTTAGGGGCTGAAGGTTTCTATTCAACAGCTCCTCTGACAAAGACTTAACAACTGGAACTTGCCCTTACATTTATGGATACTAACATAAAATTTTGGTTTCATTTCAGATTCCTTGTATTTACAAATTTTCACAATTGAGTTAACAGCAGCAGTCCTGTAAAGTCCTAAGACCAAAATTTACCAGCTACTTTTGCTTTAATTTTTAAATTTTCTTTTGTGTAGACTTATTAGTTCATATCACTAATTTAAGTGCAAAATTTAAGAACAAGCTTCCAAGTCCTGCCCTCAGGTAAATCCCACAAAGCATTTAATAATTTGGGATAAGCAAAGAAAATTTCAATATGTCAACATACCTTGTTTTGGATCCTGCAATTTTATGTAATTTCTGCTTCACTTAGTTTCTTAGACACCACCTTCCATGCTATGTAAACTTTGCATCATTCAATAATATAAAATTAATAACTATATCATGGAAAAGGTGCCCCTAAGTAGCAGCCATCACAATATAACGAATCTTACATTCAGTTTGAGGGAGAGAAATGTGGGTCTGAGACCAGGATCTTTAAATTATTCAATTCTGAGCAATTGTGAGAATATGAAAGCAGAGTGAACCACAGTGAGCTAGCTAATTAGGTTAAGAGATAGGCGAGTAGTGATGCAGAGGCAGACACTTCAGAGTATAATAGAATAAATTCTAATAAGAAAGAAAGAAAACAAGGGTTGGACCCCCGCCATGGTTAATTTTAAGTAAGTTGAACATGATATAAAACTTGAAAAACACATAATTGTACAAAGTTGGTGGATGACATATGTTTGGACAGAATGTTTTAAAAAGACCAAAAGATTAACAGCATGGGGCAGGAGGAATGGTACAAGAGAAAACTAGCATGAAATATCACAATAGGTAATGATGGTTTCTATAGATATTAAAAAAGATAAGAAAATGAACATTCATTCTGTAGAAAGTGAGTCTGCAGAATTGCTTGTGGAAAATAAGGAGATGGCAGGTGAATTGAACAGATATTTTGTATCAACTTTCACTGTAAAAGATACAAGTAATATCCCAGAATGTAAATCATGAAATGGAAGAGATGGAGGAAATCTAGAAAATTAAAATCTCAGAGAGCTCATACTAAACCAAATCGGTGTAGGCTGAAGGCTGTCCTGAATTAAAAATAGTTCGTGAGATGATTGATGTTTTGGTTCTAAGTTTCCAAAGATTTCCTATGTTCAGGAAGATTGCATTAGTTTGGTAAATAGCAAGTATAACTTACTTGTTCAAAACTGAAAAGAGACAGCAGGAAGCTTCCGGGCACAAGAAACCTAACATCTGACAGGGAAAATTTTAAAAGTTATAACTAAAGAAGTTAGAGCAAGGCAATTAGAGTCATAGAGATGTACAGCACGGAAACAGACCCTTCGGTCCAACCTGTCCACGCCGACTAGATATCCCAACCCAATCTCGTCCCACCTGCCCCCACCCGGCACATATCCCTCCAAACCCTTCCTATTCATATACCCATCCAAATGCCTCTTAAATGTTGCAATTGTACCAGCCTCCACCACATCCTCTGCCAGCTCATTCCATATACGTACCACCCTCTGCGTGAAAAAATTGCCCCGTAGGTCTCTTTTATATCTTTCCCCTCTCACCCTAAACCTATGCCCTCTAGTTCTGGACTCCCCGATTCCAGGGAAAAGACTTTGTCTATTAATCCTATCCATGCCCCTCATAATTTTGTAAACCTCCATAAGGTCACCCCTCAGCCTCCTAAGCTCCAGGGAAAACAGCCCCAGCCTGTTCAGCCTCTCCCTGTAGCTCAAATCCTCCAACCCCGGCAACATCCTTGTAAATCTTTTCTGAACCCTTTCAAGTTTTGCAACATCTTTCCGATAGGAAGGAGACCCAGAATTGCACGCAGTATTCCAACAATGGCCTAACCAATGTACTGTACAGCCGCAACATGACCTCCCAGCTCCTGTACTCAATACTGTGACCAATAAAGGAAAGCATACCAAACGCCTTCTTCACTATCCTATCTAGCTGCAACTCCACTTTCAAGGAGCTATGACCCTGCACTCCAAGGTCTCTTTGTTCTGCAACACTCCCTAGGCCCGTACCATTAAGTGTATAAGTCCTGCTCAGATATGCTTTCCCAAAATGCGGCACCTCGCATTTATCTGAATTAAACTCCATCTGTCACTTCTCAGCCCACTGGCCTATCTGGTCAAGATCCTGTTGTAATCTGAGGTAACCCTCTTCGCTGTCCACTGCACCTCCAATTTTGATGTCATTTGCAAACTTACTAACTGTACCTCTTATGCTCGCATCCAAATCATTTATGTAAATGACAAAAAGTAGAGGACCCAGCACCGATCCTTGTGACACTCCATTGGTCACAGGCCTCCAGTCTGAAAAACAACCCTCCACCACCACCTTTGAGTCAGTTCTGTATCCAAATGGCTAGTTCTCCCTTTATTTCATGAGACCTAATCTTGCTAATCAGTCTCCCATGGGGAACCTTGTCAAACGCCTTACTGAAGTCCATATGTAGAAAAGTTCAGGGTATAGAAAACAGACACAGTCAATATTGTTTTTGTGCAAAAAAACTAACCCATTTACAGGAGTTTTGAGAAGATTTGTATCTCAGGTTGAGGTTCTGGATGTAGGTTTGCTCGTTGAGTTGGAAGGTTTATTTCCAGCCATTTCATCACCCTCCTAGGTAACATCTTCATTGGGCCTCCGGGCAAAGCAGTGCTGATAGAAAGCAGGAATCATCAGGACTGCTTTGCCCAGAGGCCCACTGAAGATGTTAACTAGTAGGGTGATTAAATGTTTGGAAATGAACCTTCCAGCTCAGCAAGCAAACCTACATCCACAATTTACAGGAGTTCTCTAAAAGTAATATGTGCAATGTATAAAGGGGAACCAGTGGATGAACTGTTCTCGTATGTACAAAAGGCATTTGATAAAGTGGCACACCAAAGGTTATTACAGAAAATAAACATTCATGGTTCAGTAAAAGGGATTGCATATTGGCATGGTGGAAGATTAATTAGCTAACAGGAAATATATAATGGCATAAATGAGTCTTTTTCTTGTTGGCAAAATGTAATGAATGGTGCTGAGGTCATAATTTTACAATTTAGAAAAATGACTTGAATGAAGGGGCAGAAGCTGAATTTGCTGATGATACAAAGATTGATAGGAAAGTAAATTGTGAAGAGGACATAAGGAGACTACAAAGGAATATAGATTGTTTATGTGATCGAGAAGAGGTCTGGCAAATGGAATATAACGTGGGAAAAGGTGAGATTGTGCATTTTAGCAGGAAGAATAAAAAAGATCTACATTATCTCAAAGGCGAGAGGTTACAGAGCTCTGTAAGGCAGAGGAACTTAGGTGTCCTGGTGCAAGAATTGCAAAAGATTCATATTGATACAACTAGTAATTAAGAAGGTTATTAGAATGTTTCATTTAGTGCAAGGTGAATTTAGGTTAAGAGGTTATGCTTCAGTTACGCAGTTATTGATGAGAGCACATGTTGATTAGTGTGTATAGTATTGTTTTTCTTACTTAAGGAAGGATGTAAATGTGTTGGAAGCATTTCAGAGCAGGTTTACTTGACTGCTACCTGGAGCAAGCATGTTGTCTTATGAGGATTGATTGGATAGACTAACAGACTAGGCTTATAACCTTTGCAGCTTGGACATTCCTTGAAGATATGGGATACCAAGGAGTCTTGACAAGTTGGATATGAAGAGGGTGTGTCCTCTTTGGGAGAATCTAGAACAGACGGTGTCTATTTAAAACCAGTGGTCACCCATTTAAGACAGAGATGAAGAGAATAGTTTGACAGAGGGTTATGAGTGAGAACACTTTTTTTCTCAAAGGACAATTCAAGCAGTGTCTTGGCATAATTTTAAGGCAGATAGGTCCTTGATAACAGGGTAAATTGAAGGATCTCTGAGTCGGCAGAAATGTGACCTAATCAGATCAATCGTGATCTTATTGAATGGTGCAACAGACTTGGGGAGGGGTGCTGAGTGGCCTGTGTATGTTCGAAATTCATATGTTCTATGCAGTTGTGGTTTCCTTAAGAATGAATTCTATTGATGGGAAATTGAGTTAAGCCTGCCCTCTCCTGCAGACTCAACAATTTGATAGATGACGTAAAAACAACGACTGCAGATGCTGAAAACCAAATACTGGATTAGTGAGGAAGAGCACAGCAGTTCAGGCAGCATCCAACGAGCAGCGAAATCGACGTTTCGGGCAAAAGCCCGAAATGTCGATTTCGCTGCTCGTTGGATGCTGCCTGCACTGCTTTGCTCTTCCAGCACCACTAATCCAGTAATGTGATAGATGAGCCAAAGAAGTGTATGCTTTATTATTATTGAATTTAGCTGGTCAAGTGTTGGGATTTGGAAGACTATTATTGTTTTCTGTGAAGTTCTGCCAATTCCTTCAGTTCTAGAATGAGCTGTTCATGACGTAATTTTATTGATGGCCCAAAAATAATCTTCAAGTCCTTGCACTTACTTCTTATTCATGTATCTCATAATGTATTTTCACAATGTTTGTGTAAGGTAGGATGAAATTTCCAGGTGGCATGACAAGTTTTGAAACTCACATTTAATCAAAGAGATTCAAGAATTTTGCCAGTCATTTCTAGTTCGACTCCTAGATATTTTTTCGTTCTTGTGATTATGCTACTCAATTATTTCAATAATTCAGTGAAAGACTTGAAACAGTTGACTCCATTAAATCTCCCCAGTTTGGGCCTCTCAGCCAGTTCAACGTGATGAACTCAGCAATTGCAGGTAACAACTGATCTTTGAAATAATTCTTAAACAGCAATGGCTTCTTTGGTTTATTCTAAACATGCATGTTATTTCACATTCTTATCCAAATTTCTTGCAGATGTCTCATTATGCCACATGTTTTAAAGTATACTAAAAGACATACGTTGATTGCAGTGGCTGTGATTCTTATTGGTAAAACTTAATGAAGTCTAGGAGGATGATAGTGATCAGTTTATAATTTCAAGACATATCATGCAGATACAGATCATTGTTGACAAGTTACTGAGGATTGTACTTTCATTAATGAAAACATTTCTTGATACCCTGTTATTTTATTTAGAACTTACTCACTACCAAATATGCACCATTTGCCCTGTGCTTCAGGACATTTTTGTCAGTTTTTTGTTATGAAATTTACTTTCCTTGCTGATTTTTCCCTCAATCCATTATTTTACTGTACGGTCTCTACACATTTGTTGACATTCTTAATGAAGAGGAACTGAGTATTCCGGATTGGGATTCTCCAAAACTAGTTATAGATATGCTTTTTTGAAGTCATGCCTACAGTTCACTTCTTCTCTGTTTAATCAGAGAGCTAAGGACAAACCAGAAAATCAACAGGGTTCCCCAAGGTCAGTGCTGGGTTCATGTCTCTGTGTTCTGGCATAATCCGCCTATCATGTTCAAAAATGTGTCCGTTCCAGCAATCAAGGTCACATTCAATCACAATCAAAGTTTCACAGATAGATGCTCCCAGACATTGGTTGCTTATTGTATAATTTCAGTTTCAAGGTTTGTAATTTGCCCATGTTATTTCTTTGCATTAGACAGGTATAAGAACAGAGTTGATTGTAACTGGTTTTCAGGGCATCTTAAGTTATGTGCACAAGGTAGAGGTGTAGCAATGTCCGTTTTAATTCTACCCCTGCCTTATTTTCATTTAGATTTTTTAAAATCAAACTTATTCATTTAAGTATTGAATCTTAACTCAATTAATTGTCTTTTTTTGTTTTTTTAGCCTCACCTCTAACTACACTGTGGGACAAAGAGTACCAAATTGTGCCAATATGAAAGTAAACCGTTTATATACATAGATTAGAATACAGGCATACATCTCATTGGAACACAGGAATAGGAGTAAACCATTCAGCCCTCAAGTCTATTTCACCATTCAACAAGGTCATAGCTGATCCTTGGCCTAAATCTATATACCTGTCTTCGGCCAGATCCCTCAATACCTTTGCTTAACAAAAATATATGTCTCTCAGATTTAACATGAACAACTAATCCTGCGTCCACTGCCATTTGTGGAAGAGAGTTCCAAACATCGACCACCATTTGTGTATAGAAGTGAGTTGAAGTTCTAAATTGGAGAAAGGCCAATTTTGATGGTAATAGGCAAGAGCTGATCGGGGGCAGATGTTCGCAGGTAAAGGTACAGCTGGAAAATGGGAAGCCTTCAGAAATGAGATAATGAGAATCCAGAGACAGTATGTTCCTGTTAGGGTGAAAGGAAAGGCTGGTAGGTATAGGGAATGCTGGATGACTAAAGAAATTGAGCGTTTAGTTAAGAAAAAGAAGGAAGCATATGTCAGGTATAGACAGGATAGATCGAGTGAATCCTTAGAAGAGAATGAAGGCAGTAGGAGTATACTTAAAAGGGAAATCAGGAGGGCAAAAAGGGGACATGAGATAGCTTTGGCAAATAGAGTTAAAGAGAATCCAAAGAGTTTTTACAAATATATTAAGGACAAAAGGGTAACTAGGGAGAGAATAGGGCCCCTCAAAGATCAGCATGGTGGCCTTTGTGTGGAGCCACAGGAAATGGGGGAGATACTAAAGGGGTATTTTGCACTAGTATTTACTATGGAAAAGGTCATGGAAGATGTGGAATGTAGGGAAAGAGATGGTGACTCTTGAAAATTGTCCATATTACAGAGAAGGAAGTACTGGATGTCTTGAAATGCATAAAAGTGGATAAATCCTCAGGAACTGATCAGGTGTACCCTAGAACTCTGTGGGAAGCTAGGGAAGTGATTGCTGGCCCTTTGCTGAGATATTTGTATCATCGATAGTCACTGGTGAGGTGCTGGAAGACTGGACGTTGGCTAACGTGGTGACACTATTTAAGAAAGGTGATAAGGACACGCCAGGGAACTATAGACCAGTGAGCCTGACCTTGATGGTGGGCAAGTTGTTGGAGGGAATCCTGAGGGACAGGATGTACATGTATTTGGAAAGGCAAGGACTGATTAGGGATAGTCAACGTGGCTTTGTGCGTGGGAAATCATGTCTCACAAACTTGATTGAGTTTTTTGAAGAAGAAACAAAGAAGATTGATGAGGGCAGAGCAGTAGATGTGATCTATATGGACTTCAGTAAGGCGTTCAACAAGGTTTCCCATGGGAGGCTGGTTAGCAAGGTTAGATCTCATGGAATACAGGGAGAAATAGCCATTGGATCCAGAACTGGCTGAAAGGTAGAAGACAGAAGGTGGTGGTGGAGGGTTGTTTTTCAGACTGGGGGCCTGTGACCAGTGGAGTGCCACAAGGATCATTGCTGGTCCACTACCTTTTGTCATTTATATAAATGATTTGGATGTGAGCTTAAGAGACATAGTTAGTAAGTTTGCAGGTTTGCCGGTTCATAGTTCCTTGAAAGTGGAGTCTCAAGTAGATAGGATAGTGAAGAAGGCATTTGGTATGCTTTCCTTTATTGGTCAGAGTATTGAGTACGGGCGTTGGGAGATCATGTTGTGGGTGTGTACAGGACTTTGGCTAGGCCACTGTTGGAATACTGCATGCAATTCTGGTCTCCCTCCTTGAAAGGGTTCAGAAACGATTTACAAGGATGTTACCAGGGTTGGAGGATTTGAGCTATAGGGAGAGGCTGAACAGGCTGGGGCTATTTTCCCTGGAGCGTCGGCAGCTGAGGGGTGACCTTATAGAGTTTTATAAAATCATGAGGAGCATGGATAGGGTAAATGGACAAAGTCTTTTCTCTGGGGTGGGTGAGTCCAGAACTAGAGGGCATCGGTTTAGGGTGAGAGGGGAAAAATATAAAAGAGACCTAAGGGGAACTTTTTCACGCAGAGGGTGGTGTATGTGTGGAATGATCTGCCAGAGGAAGTGGTGGAGGCTGGTACAATTGCAACATTTAAAAGGCATCTGGATGAATAGGAATGATTTGGAGGAAAAATGGGCTGGGTGCTTGTAGGTGGGACTAAATTGGGGTGAGATATCTGGTCAGCATAGATGGGTTGGACCGAAGGTCTGTTTCTGTGCAGTATATCTCTCAGACTCTTTTCCTAACATCTCTCCTGAATGGTCTTGCCCTTATTCTCAGACTGTGCCCCCGGTTCTAAAATCCCCAACTAGTGGAAATAATTTATCTTTATCTATCCTGTCTTTTCCTGTTAATGTCTTGAAGACTTCAATCAAATCACTCCTTAACCTTCTAAATTCTACTGAAAACTGGCCTAATGTATATAGTCTCTCCTTATAACTTAACCTCTGAAGTCCAGATATCATTCTTGTAAAGCTACATTGTACTCCCTCTGAGGCTAATATATCCTTCCTAAGGTGCGGTGCCCAGACTTGCTCACAATACTCCATGTGAGTCTAACCAGGGTTTTGTATCACTGCAACATAACTTCTGCATCCTTATATTCCAGTCCTCTAGATACAAAGGCTAGAATTCCATTAGCTTTCATAACTATTTTCTGGACCTGTTTATAGCATTTTAAAGATCTATGTACCTGAACACCTAAGTTTTTTTGGACAGCATGGATGTTTTTAACTTCACACCATCTAGAAAATAGCCAGATCTTTTTTTTTGGTCAAAAATAGATAACCTCACATCTCTATAAACTTTACAGTGCAGTTCCCTCATTTATCCACATAAGGCAGAAAACATGGCAAAAATAAAGCTTTGACTATTCAATAATGAAGAGATGACTTGCCTATCTACAAAGCCCTGTGTGATCAATAGTTGACTATCTGCTGTGACTTGCTGCCATATTTCCAAACTATGGTGTTGTGTGAACCACAACTCACATGTTTTTTTGCCATGTGCAAAACAATAGACAAGAGCTATGATATTGTCAGCAGTGAGCTAATGTTGGATTTTTCAATCTATTGTTCGCTGTAGAAATGTAACCTTTTGTTTCTTTTTGATGAGGTACAGGGTGCCTTGAGAGATCCTGTGACATAGTGATCACATCTGTGTCTCGAAATGAGAAGCTTTTGGATTCACGTTCCACTCTAGGACTTGATGGCTATGGAAGATGGCACAGATAGCACAGATTGAATACCAATTTGTAAATCCTTCCAACATATCTCAATGGCAGGAGGCAAAAGCAGCAGAAATTCATGGTTAGCCATATTATGAAAATAAATTGTTCCTTCTACCATCACCATCCATTGCTCCAGGCTGCAAACATGTGACTAAAAGTGTATGTTGTCATAGAAACTCAGATTACTTTGGAGCCAGTGGCTCAGTTGACTGGAGTGGCAGTGTGAATTGGAATGATGCCAATAGCATGGAGTTCAAGCCTTATTCTGGCCAGGATAGATCGAGTACTGCCTCCTTGCCCTAATGGTGGGTGGAGGTCATGGCGCTGTGGGTTGGACCTGATTCCTGGTAGAGAACTCTGGAAGAAGACTGGATGTCTTGTTCCTTCTGTGCACCTTGCCTGCTTTATAGAAAGTGAGTGTTCATAATGCTCTGTGTTATTTGATATTCTATCTCCACTCTTGCCTTTCATTGGGTGTGTTCTACCACTCAGCAAGCTCTGTGCTAAAACAAACATTGGCAAACATTAGCTTGGCCTGCTTCCACGAATTGGCCATCATCATTAGCTTTAGAAAACACAGATCAGTCTACTTAAAACAGTTCGTCATAGACTTTAACTGGAGTCTTACTGGGATCCATTTCAGTTTGCCACCGAAAAATTCAAAGATATATACACGAAACATGGGTGTGTAGTCTCTGTGCAAAAGAATAGGGGAAATCAGCCAATGTTCTCAGTATCTTTAATGCTTTACTTTCTTAAAAGTGAACACTTGTTCATCACTTGTGATGTCCTCAGAATTAAAGAACACCACCACCTTCAAGTTCCCCTCCAAGCCACTCACCATCCTGACTTGGAAATATATCACCGTTCCTTTAATGTCTCTGGGTCAAAATCCTGGAATTCCCTCCCTAATGGCATTGTGGGTCAACCCACAGCAGGCGAACTGCAGCAGTTCAAGAAGGCAGCTCACCACCACCTTTTCAAAGCAAACTAGGGAACAGGCAATAAATGCTGGCCAGCCAGCGATGTCCACATCCCACAAAATGATTTTTTTTTAAAAACTCTGCTGATAATCACTCTCTCAACTTGCTCACATACAGAGAAGAGCCAATTGAATATGGTATCAGAAGGTGGCGAACACTTTCCAATTCCAAGGCATTGGGTTCCTTTTCATATTACACATAAGAACCTTTTAAAATGTGAAATAGCCTATTTAACTGTGAGGCCATCAAAGGCAACTTAATGCTCTCCTCACTTAATATACTTCAACTTGCACTCTGAGCAGGTGACATCTGAAACATTACCCAGAAGTATAGACATAATTTGTACCTACAATGCTAATGGACTTGCAAACTGAAGAAGGATTACACCTGAAACGTTAATTTCTCCACCTCCTGGTGCTTCCTGGCTGGTTGTGTTCTTCTTGCTTGTCTACCAACAGACTTCAGCTAGCTCAAAACAGTTGAGGAATCATCCTGGCTGGTGTGGCTCAGTACAAACCCAGAGTGAAATTTCTCCCAAAAACCACTGAACAGTCTTATTTTCAGTTTTTATCTATTGTATTTCCTCATTTTCTTAAAGCTTATTTGCATTGTTTTTAAACGTGATCAAGTGAGGGGGTTTTCTGTTTGAATGGAAAAGATTAGAGCATAATAAATTCCTCAAAGTTACCTTTGATCAGTGACCAATATAAAGGGCAATTCCAGAATCAAGATGCTTCATTAGTTACGGAATGAATGTTCCTTTATATTTTCAGTTAGATGTATAATACTGAAATTAACAAAATCACTTGTTGTAGCTGAGACTCAAGATACTGTATCTGAACCACCTGAGATCTCCCTTACAATGCTCAAAGTCCAAATTCCATTTTCAGTTTGTTTTTTGTGAGAAAAGTACATGATTCTGAATATATTTCAGGGTTTTTGATCATTGCCCTCAGACAATACAGGCTGCAACAAATCTATTAGAATGTGGGCATTCAGTTAAATCTCACTTGGGGTTCAATCAGAATTCCTACAATATGGGAGGGTTTTTCTAAAACACAAACAGAGCATAGGAAGAAGCAAAATGAATGAGGGTTAAACGAAGGCCAACATAGTTTATGGGAGAAAGTGAGGACTGCAGATGCTGGAGATCAGAGCTGAAAAATGTGTTGCTGGAAAAGCGCAGCAGGTCAGGCAGCATCCAAGGAGCAGGAGAATCGACGTTTCGGGCATAAGCCATTCTTCCTGATGAAGGGCTTATGCCTGAAACGTCGATTCTCCTGTTCCTTGGATGCTGCCTGACCTGCTGTGCTTTTCCAGCAACACATTTTTCAACATAGTTTATATAAAAGATAACACTTAGCTTCCTCCAGAGACATAGAGGACACACAAAGTTATGGAGAGTTAGCACAGTAATAAATAGTGCCTGGGAGTGGGGAAATTTTCATGTTTTATTTCCCCGAACTATAAGGTGTGTTAGCCCACGTGCAATCCGTAACCTCGGTATTCCACCGCGCATCAGTTATAGCAGCGATTTTGCTGCCCCCACAATGAATCCTGGTGTCACTTAGTTCCATTTGTGCTGAGTCAGACTGCGGGCGGGGAAGCTGTGGTATTAATGAGCTGTTACAGGAAGTCCCCTGTTAACAGGATTGCCTTTGAGGTTACTGAAATCTAATGGCTAAAATAACCAAAACAAATATCACATTTGTAGGTTTTGAGCAAACCTACTGCACATTAAACAAACCAATATTTGTGAAAATTAGACAAATGAATGGGCAGCATTGTAACCCACATTTAACTCTGTGGCTGGGATTGAGAATCTCATTCAGGAGGGAATTTTTATAATACTGTGGGACTGGCCGTGTTGGAAGCCCACGCGTCTATTTTAAAACGAAACTTAATGTATTAACGCTGAATGTGAACTGTCTCCCAACCTCTCCCTCAAAAGGAACAGACCGATTGTAGGAATGCACTGCCAATGGGAATTTTCTGTATCTTATCTAACTGGCTGTTGCTTGTACATGAGATGTGTGTTAACAAACTAGCCGAACCTTGACTGTTTTGTTATCTGATACGTGGGTAGCAGGAGCCACGGAGTAGTGAGACGTTTTAGAAACCTTGACTTGTTTCTACCCCCCCTCCCTAGCCAGGAGTCATCCTGCTGTATATCGAATTCAGCATTCATGGAAATTAGTCTAGGCGGGTCTCCCTGGCGAGCACAGCTTGGTATTGCACCAGGCGATGTGTTACCACCTGCAGTCAGCAGAGTATGCACTTTGCAGAAAGCTTGCTTTTCGGATTCACTCCGGTTTCTTCCCATAGATTGGGTTGGGATATCTGGTCGGCAAGGACGGGTTGGACCGAAGGGTCTGTTTCCTTGCTGTACACCTCTCTGACTCTTATGTGCGGGTTGGGTGGATTGCCCATCGAGTCCACGTTTCCAGATTCCTGATGAAGGGCTTTTGCCCGAAATGTCGGTTTTCCTGCTCCTGGGATGCTGCCTTACCTGCTGTGCTTTTCCAGCACCACTCTAATCCGCAGTACCCACCTCAGGCTAGATAGATTAGCCATGGGGAATGCAGGGTTAGTGATTTCGCTGCTCGTTGGATGCTGCCTGAACTGCTGTGCTCTTCCAGCACCACTAATCCAGTATTAGGGAGATAAGTGTCGGGGGCTGGTGGGAAGCTCTTCGAAGGGGGCCGAATGGTCTGCAACCACTCTGTGGGGATTCTATGATTCATTGATAGCGGTTTCACAGCACACCCACAGACGCAGCATGAGTCACCAGCGTTCTCACTGAGGGACAGATGTAAGGACCTTAAATGTGACGTTATTACGGCGATTGTTTTAAGACTAACTTGCCCGAACCAAACCCAGTGAAACGCTGTGGTGACCGCTGAAGTGTGTGGTTGTATTCCTGCAGCGTCAACGCAAGTAGTTCTTCTTTCTTGCGTCACACTGACTGTAGCCACAGGGACAGCAGCTGGCCTCAGAATTCTGCAAGCATTGGCTTTCAGACAGCCTTTCGGAAATTGCAGTGGGCTGGAGGATGTCGCGTTGTAATTTTGCCATCTCACTTCTCTCTCATAAATGCTTCGCCACCACTGGATTCTTCTGAACAGCAACAAGATCAAAGACTGCAGCATGGAGGGACTGTGCTTGTCTTTCCCACTGACTCCGCCGACAGAATCCTGTACCACACTATTTCATTATTCAGGCGGATACCCGCCGTGAAGGGATGACGAATTGGCATTGGTGATCTCACCCTATCTACTAAAGAAAAACTTGCATTTGTATATATTGCGAACACGACCTCAAACCTTCCAAAGTACTTTGCAGCCAGTGAACTTGTTTGAAGTGGAGGCATTGTTGTGTGAAGGGGGCAACAAAATTTAGCCCCTTGGATGGTTTTATTGAATAAGTCGAACAGATCAGAAATAAAAGAAATGTTAGTCTCCTGTCTGTATTGTGCCAGCTGACCTTAAAAAGAGGAGTGACAGGGGCACTACAATTGGATATTCATCAAGGATCAGGAAGGTGAAAACCAGACAAGAATCCTGCTCCTGATCTTCATCCCCACTGAAGGTGCTAATGTTGGACATTGTTTAAGGTTAGAATCACGTTTGCCACATTGTCCTTTAATACGTATTTTAGCTAAAGGTGATTCTTCTCTCCTTTTTGACTAATTGTTTAGGCTAAACTCAGTTAAAAATTAGTTATTTTGAGTCTAGTATCAAAGTGACACACAGAACATTACAAAGATCAGAATTGTCTACCTAAGACCAGAAGATAGAGGCCAGAATTAGGCCTCTTGGCCTATCAGGTCTGCCCTGCCATTCAATCACGGCTGTATTCTCAATCCCACTCTCCTGCCTTCTCCCAAACACTTGATCCAATACCAATCAAGAACCTCTCTCTCTGGCATCAACTGTGAAAAGAAAGCAGAGTTCATATTTCGCATCTGGTAATTTTAACTCTGATTTCTTCCCGTAGATGATGTCAGACCTACTGAGTTTCACCAGCAATTTCTATTTTTGTGTTGATCTCCAGCACAGGAAGGATGTTGTGAAACTTGAAAGGGTTCAGAAAAACATTTACAAGGGTGTTGCCAGGGTTGGAGGTATTGAGCTCTAGGGAGAGGCTGAACAGGCTGGGACTGTTTTCCCTGGAGCATCGCAAACTGAGGGGTGACTTTAAAGAGGTTTATAAAATCATGAGGGGGTATGGACAGGATGAATAGACAATGTCTTTTCCCTGGAGAAAGTGAGGACTACAGATGCTGAAGACTGAGTTGAAAAGTGTGGCGCTGGAAAAGCACAGCAGGTCAGACAACATCCGAGGAGCAGGAGAATCGACGTTTCGGGCAAAAGCCCTTCATCAGGAATGTGTTTGGATGGGTGGGGGAATGAGCTGGGAGATAAATAGGAGGGTGGGTGAGGCTTGCGGGGAATGTAGCTGGGAAGCTGATAGGTCCATGGAGGTGGGGGGTGATGATGATAAGTCGGAGGGGACAGAGGAGCAGATAGGTGGGAAGGAAGATGGACAGGTATTCAGTTCAAGAGGGTGGTGCTGAGTTGAAGGGTTGGGTCTGGGATAAGGTGGGGAGGGGGAGGGGAGATGAGGAAACTGGTGAAATGGTCCAGAACTAGAGGGCATAGGTTTAGGGTGAGAGGGGAAAGATATAAAAGGGACCTAAGCGTCAACTTTTTCATGCAGAGGGTGGTGTGTGTATGTCAGGAGCTGCCAGAGAAAGTAGTGGAGGCTAGTACAATTACAGCATTTAAAAGGCATCTGGATGGATATATAAGTAGGAAGGGTTTAGATGGACATGGGCCAAATGCTGGCAAACGGGACTAGATTAGTTTAGGATATCTAGTGGGCATGGATGAGTTGGACCTAAGGGTCTGTTTCTGTGCTGTACATCTCTATGTCTCTATCTGCAGTTCTGTTTTACTTTACCTATCCATCTCTGATTTAAGTACACTCAATGATTTGGCCTCCACAGACTTTATTGACAATTAAGTTCCACAGATTTACCACTCTCCAGCTAAAGAAATTCCTCCTCACCTCAATTATCAAGGGTTGCCCTTCACTTTTGGATCCTAGTCTCTCTTACAAGTGGAAACATCCTCTCCATGTGCACACTCTCCAGGCTTCTCAATTTGCTGTAAGATTCAATGAGATCACCCTCATCCTTCTAAACTCCATCAAGTAGATGCCCAGAGTCCTCAAACACACCCTTATAAGAATAGGATATGATGCTCAATTCATCGATCACCAGTTCTGATGTGCCCACAGCAAGAAACCATAATGACCTCCTCAGGAAACAAACACAGGATACAACCAATAAGTTACCCTTCGTTGTCCAGTAGTTCCCGGGAGCAGAGAAATCATGCCATGTTCTTTGCAGCCTGCAACACTATATTGATGAGGAAGAGCACCTCACCAAGATCTTCTATACACCTCCACGTTTTCCCTTTAAACAACCTCCAAACCTTAAACAGACCATTGTTTGCAGCAAACTGCCCAGCCTTCAGGACAAATTGACCACGACACCATACAATCCTGTCATGGCAACCACTGTAAGATGTGTCAGAGTGTCAACATAGGTACTACCATTACATGTGGGGACACCAGCCACCAGGTACTCATGTGATTCGGTCAATGTTGTCTATCTCATATGCTGCATGGTACATTGGCAAGTTCAAGCAGATGCTACGACAGTGGATGAATGGACACCATGCAACAATTGACTTATAAGGATGTTCCCTCCAGTCAGGGAACACTTCAGGACATTTGGCCTCAGATCTTCGGATGACTGTCCTCCAAGGCGGACTTTGGGATACACAACAACACAGAGCAGAGGCTGATAGTCAAGTTCAGTACCCATGAGGATGGCCTGAACCAGGATCTTGGGTTCATGTCACACTGTACTATACACTCTCACACAAGCACACATACATACACACTTTTACACACAATCACACTCACACAGACCTTCATACACATGCTCTTTCTCAGACACACGTTGACACACTTATCCTGTCACAGGCATCCATCAGACTCACGCACACTCCATCAAGCATGCACACATGCACTGTCACAGGCACACACATAGTCTCTCCCACATACACACATACAACCCCTCCACCCCCCCCCAACACACACACACTCTCTCTCTCTCTCCCTCACATGCACACATTTGCATGCACGCACGCACACATATAAGTCTATGGGGTGAATTTACATTTGCAAATTTGAATTTGCAGATACATTCTATTTTGTTGCAGTCAGTCCACGTGACATTTTATAAATTCCTACTTTGGACATAGAACCAGTCTGACTCACAGTTGGGATATAGACAGACTCTAACCTCACATCTTCAATGCATTGTCTGAGCTCAGATGTCACCTTTCTTTTAGAAAACCTTAAGTTATCTCAGGAATGTGACTTGAAAGAAGTTGTGAGATTTACATATTGATATTGATGAATTTTTGAGTGGGAGCAGCGGCCGAGGAAAAGCGAACCCGGGAGACTACAGCTAAGGTAAGACAGTTTGTTTCAAAATTACTTACCTGTAGCGGGCAGCAGAAGTGAGGTTGGAGCACATAGCTGGGTGGGAAGGTAAGTGATTAGTATTTGAGTGGGTGTGTTCTAGACCCCAGGTCCTACTTTCGTAGGGCCTCCTCTAACCTAACTTTAAAGTCCACAGGTAAGTGACTCAGTGTTATTGACTCAGTGTTCTTGTTTTTGGAGACAAAGTGTACAGTTATGGCAGCGCAGGCGGTGGAATGTTCCTCCTGCAGGATGTTTGAGGTAGGGGTGACCACCGATACTCCTGCCGACTTCGTCTGCAGGAAATGCAGTCAGATCCTGATCCTCACCGAACGAGTTAGGGAACTGGAACTGGAGTTGGACGAACTGAGGATTATTCGAGAGGCTGAGAAGGTGATTGATAGAAGCTACAGGGACATAGTTACGCCGGAGAACAGAGGTAGCTGGGTAACAGTTAGAGGTGGGAAGGGGAAGAAGCAGGCAGTGCAGGGTTCCCCTGTGGTCGTTCCCCTAAAAAATAAGTATACAGCTTTGGAAACTGTTGGGGGGGACAGCCTTGCAGGTGTAAGCTGCAGTGAAGGGGTCTGTGGCTCTGAGACTCAGAAGGAAAAGGGGGAGAGGAGGAGAGCGCTAGTTATAGGGGACTCTCTAGTTAGAGGGACGGACAGGCGGTTCTGTGGACATGGGCGAGACTCTCGGATGGTTTGTTGCCTCCCGGGTGCTAGGGTCCGAGACGTCTCGGACCGTGTCTTCAGAATCCTTAAGGGGGAGGGTGTGCAGCCAGAAGTCGTGGTACACATTGGCACCAACGACATAGGTAGGAAGAGGGGTGGAGAGGTCATTCAAGAGCTCAAGGAGTTAGGCTGGAAGCTAAAAGCTAGGACAGACAGAGTCGTCATCTCTGGGTTGTTGCCGGTGCCACGTGACAGTGAGGCAAAGAATGGGGAGAGAGTGCAGTTGAACACGTGGCTGCAAGGATGGTGTAGGAGGGAGGGCTTCAGATATTTGGACAATTGGACTGCATTCTGGGGAAGGTGGGACCTGTATAAACAGGACGGGTTGCACCTGAACCAGAAGGGCACCAATATCCTGGGGGGTAGGTTTGCTAGCACTCTTCAGGGGGGTTTAAACTAATTTGGCAGGGGGATGGGATCTGGACTTGTAGTCCAGCAAGTAAGCTAGCTGTGTGTCAGGATGCCCAAGACTGTAGGGAGGCTGCGGAGAAAGTAGCACAGACAGGGACTACTTGCGGACACAGAGATGGGCTCAAGTGCGTATACTTCAACGCAAGGAGTATCAGAAATAAGGTGGGTGAACTTAAGGCGTGGATCGGTACCTGGGACTACGATGTTGTGGCCATCACGGAAACATGGATAGATGAGGGACAGGAATGGCTGTTGGAGGTTCCTGGTTACAGATGTTTCAGTAAGATTAGGGAGGGTGGTAAAAAAGGAGGGGGGGTGGCATTGCTAATTAGAAATGGTATAACGGCTGCAGAAAGGAAGTTTGAGGGGGATCTGCCTCTGGAGGTAGTATGGGCTGAAGTCAGAAATAGGAAAGGTGCAGTCACCTTGTTGGGTGTTTATTATAGGCCCCCCAATAGCAGCAGAGGTGTGGAGAAACAGATTGGGAAACAGATTTTGGAAAGGTGCAGAAGCCAAAGGGTCGTAGTCATGGGCGACTTCAACTTCCCAAATATTGATTGGAAGCTCTTTAGATCAAGTAGATTGGATGGGGCGGTGTTTGTGCAGTGTGTCCAGGAAGCTTTTCTAACGCAGTATGTAGAGTGTCCAACCAGAGGGGAGGCCATATTGGATTTGGTACTCGGTAATGAACCGGGACAAGTGGTGGGCTTGTTAGTGGGTGAACATTTTGGTGATGGTGACCACAATTCTGTGACTTTCACCTTGGTTATGGAGAGAGATAGGTGCGCACAACAAGGTAGATTTTACAATTGGGGGAAGGGAAATTACGATGCTGTAAGACAGGATTTGAGGAGCATACGTTGGGAGCATAGGCTGTCAGGGAAGGATATGGTGGAAATGTGGAACTTTTTCAAGGAGCAGATACGACGTGTCCTTGATATGTATGTACCTATCAGGCAGGAAAGAAATGGTCGTGTGAGGGAGCCTTGGTTGACGAGGGAGGTTGAATGTCTAGTAAAGAGGAAGAAGGAGGCTTACATAAGGTTGAGGAAACAGGGTTCAGACAGAGCAGTGGAGGGATACAGGATAGCCAGAAGGGACCTGAAGAAAGGGATTAGGAGAGCTAAGAGAGGGCATGAAAAATCCTTGGCGGATAGGATCAAGGATAACCCCAAGGCATTTTATGCGTATGTGAGAAACCTGAGAATGACGATAACGAGGGTAGGTCCGATCAAGGACAGTAGTGGGAGATTGTGTATTGAGTCGGAAGAGATAGGAGAGGTCTTGAACAAGTACTTCTCTTCAGTATTTACGAACGAGAGGGACCATATTGTTGAAGAGGAGAGTGTGGAACGGACTGTTAAGCTAGAAGAGATACCTGTTAGGAAGGAAGATGTGTTGGACATTTTGAACAACTTGAGGATAGACAAGTCCCCCGGGCCTGACGGGATATATCCTCGGATTATGTGGGAAGCAAGAGAGGAAATTGCAGTACCGTTGGCATTGATCTTCTCGTCTTCACTGGCAACGGGGGTGGTACCAGGGGACTGGAGAGTAGCGAATGTTGTGCCCCTGTTCAAAAAAGGGAATAGGGATAACCCCGGGAATTACAGGCCAGTTAGTCTTACTTCTGTGGTAGGCAAAGTAATGGAAAGGGTACTGAGGGATAGGATTTACGAGTATCTGGAAAGACACTGCTTGATTAGGGACAGCCAGCACGGATTTGTGAAGGGTAGGTCTTGCCTTACAAGTCTTATTGAATTCTTCGAGGAGGTGACCAAGCATGTGGATGAGGGTAGAGCAGTGGATGTAGTGTACATGGATTTTAGTAAGGCATTTGATAAGGTTCCCCATGGTAGGCTTATGCGGAAAGTCAGGAGGCATGGGATAGAGGGAAATTTGGCCAATTGGATAGAAAACTGGCTAACTGGTCGAAGGCAGAGAGTGGTGGTAGATGGTAAATATTCAGCCTGGAGCCCAGTTACAAGTGGAGTTCCGCAGGGTTCAGTTCTGGGTCCTCTGCTGTTTGTAATTTTTATTAATGACTTAGATGAGGGAGTCAAAGGGTGGGTCAGTAAATTTGCAGATGATACAAAGATAGGTGGAGTTGTGGACAGTGAGGAGGGCTGTTGTCGGCTGCAGAGTGACTTAGATATGATGCAGAGCTGGGCTGAGGAGTGGCAGATGGAGTTCAGCCCTGCCAAGTGTGAGGTTGTCCATTTCGGAAGAACAAATAAGAATGCGGAATACAGGGTTAATGGTAGGGTTCTTAGTCAGGTGGAGGAACAGAGGGATCTTGGGGTCTATGTACATAGATCTTTGAAGGTTGCCACTCAGGTGGATAGAGTTTGTAAGAAGGCCTATGGAGTATTATCGTTCATTAGCAGAGGGATTGAATTCAAGAGTCGTGAAGTGATGTTGCAGCTGTACAGGACTTTGGTTAGGCCACAGTTGGAGTACTGTGTGCAGTTCTGGTCGCCTCACTTTAGGAAAGATGTGGAAGCTTTGGAGAGGGTGCAGAGAAGATTTACCAGGATGTTGCCTGGAATGGAGAGTAGATCGTACAAGGATAGGTTGAGAGTTCTCGGCCTTTTCTCGTTGGAACGGCGAAGGATGAGGGGTGACTTGATAGAGGTTTATAAGATAATCAGGGAATAGATAGAGTAGACAGTCAGAAACTTTTTCCCTGGGTACAACAGAGTGTTACAAGGGGACATAAATTTAAGGTGAAGGGTGGAAGGTATAGGGGAGATGTCAGGGGTGGGTTCTTTACCCAGAGAGTGGTGGGGGCATGGAATGCGCTGCCCGTGGGAGTGGTAGAGTCAGAATCATTGGCGACCTTTAAGCGGCATTTGGATAGGTACATGGATGGGTGCTTAATCTAGGTTAGAAGTTCGGCACAACATCCTGGGCCGAAGGGCCTGTTCTGTGCTGTATTGTTCTATGTTCTATGTTCTAAACCCTGCATCCCCATTTTAAGTGATTAAAGACTTAACAACAATATAGGTTTGTCAATACATCGCATCAGTTATACAGTCATAGAGGTGTACAGCACGGAAACAGACCCTTCGGTCCAACCCATCCATGCCAATCAGATATCCCAACCAAATCTAGTCTCACCTGCCAGCACCCAGCCCATATCCCTCTAAACGCTTCCTATTCATATACCCATCCAGATGCCTTTTAAATGTTGCCATTGTACCAGCCTTCACCACTTCCTCTGGCAGCTCATTCCATACACGTACCACTCTCTGTGTGAAAAAGTTGCCCCTTAGGTTTCTTTTATATCTTTCCCCTCTCAGCCTAAACCTATGCCCTCTAGTTCTGTACTCACCCATCCCAGGGAAAAAAAACTTTGTCTATTTATCCTATCCATGCCCCTCACGATATTATAAACCTCTATAAGGTCACCCCTCAGCCTCCGATGCTCCAGGGAAAACAGCCCCAGCTTGTTCAGCCTCTCCCTATAGCTCAAATCCTCCAATCCTGGCAACATCCTCTTAAATCGTTCCTGAACCCTTTCAAGTTTCACAACATCCTTCCGATAGGAAGGAGACCAGAATTGCATGCAGTATTTCAACAGTGGCCTAACCAATGTCCTGTACACCCACAACATGACCTCCCAATGCCTGTACTCAATACGCTGACCATTAAAGGAAAGCATACCAAACGCCTTCTTCACTATCCTATCTACCTGTGACTCCACTTTCAAGGAGCTATGAACTTGCACTCCAAGGTCTCTTTGTTCCGTAACATTCCTGAGGACCTTACCATTAAGTGTATAAGTCCTGCTAAGAATTGCTTTCCCAAAATGCAGCACCTCACATTTATCTAAATTAAACTTTGGTCTTTTACTATGAATTCTGTGCCCTATGACCCTGCCTCACTGGCTACCTGATGAAGGAGCAGTGCTCTGAAAGGTTGTACTTCCAAATAAACCTGTTGGACTATAACCTGGTAACTCCTCACATGACAAGTCCTTCATTCCTGGGATGATCCTTGTAAACCTCCTCTGGACCCCATCTGACAACAGCACATCCTTCCTGAGATACAGGGTCCAAAACTGCTCACAATATTCCAAATACGATCTGACCAAAGCCTTGTCAGAATCATTGGCGACCTTTAAGCGGCATTTGGATAGGTACATGGATGGGTGCTTAATCTAGGTTAGAAGTTCGGCACAACATCGTGGGCCGAAGGGCCTGTTCTGTGCTGTATTGTTCTATGTTCTATGTTCTATGTTATGCAGCCTCAGCAATACATTCCTGCACTTATGTTGAAATGAATGCTAACATTGCATTTGCCTTTCTAACTGCTAACCAAACCTGTATGTTAACCTTAAGAGAATCCTGAACTAGAAGTCCCAAGTCCCTTTATGCTTCTGATTTCCAAAGCTTTTCCCCACTTAGAAAACAGTCTATGCCTCTACTTTTCCTACCAAAGTGCATACATAACCTTACACTTTCCTATATTGTATTCTATCTGCCACTTCTTTGCCCATCTCTTAGCCTGTCCAAGTCCTTCCGTAGCCTCCCCACCTCCTCAACACTACCTGTCTCTCCATCTTTCTTTGTATCTTATGCAAATTTAGCAACAAGGCCCTCAGTTCCTGCATCAAGACCATTAATGTATAACGAGAATAGTTGTGGTCCCAACACGAACCCCTGCGGAACTCAACTTGTCACTGGCTGCCATCCTGAAAAAGACCCCTTTATTTCCTTCTGCTAGTCAGCCAATCCTCTATTCAGCCAGTACCTTAACGTAACACCATGGGCTCTTATCCTGTTTAGCAGCGTCCTGTGCAGCACCTTGTCAAAGACCTTCTGTGCGCATGTTTTGTGGGCGGCACGGTGGCACAGTGGTTAGCACTGCTGCCTCACAGCGCCAGAGACCCGGGTTCAATTCCCGCCTCAGGCGACTCTCTGTGTGGAGTTTGCACGTTCTCCCCGTGTCTGCGTGGGTTTGCTCCAGTTTCCTCCCACAGTCCAAAGATGTGCAGGTCAGGTGAATTGGCCATGGTAAATTGCCCGTAGTGTTAGGTAAGGGGTAGATGTAGATGTAGGGGTATGGGTGGTTTATGCTTCGGCGGGGCGGTGTGGACTTGTTGGGCCGAAGGGCCTGTTTCCACACTGTAAGTAATCTAATCTAATCTAAAATCCAAATAAATCTCATCCAATAACTCTCCTTTGTCTAATTTTCTCATTACCTATTCAAAGAATTCTAACAGATTTGTCAGGTATGACCTCTTCTTATTGAAGCCATGCTGACTCAGCTCTGTTTACCATGCACTTACCATGCACCACTCTCCGGTGGCTGGAGTCATTCCTGACATATAGGAAGATGGTTGTGGTTGTTGGAGGTCAGTCATCTCAGCTCCAGGACATCTCCGCAGGAGTTCCTCAGGTGTCCTGGGCCCAACCATCTTCAGCTGCTTCATCAATGACCTTCCCTCCATCATAAGGTCAGAAGTGGGGATGTTCGCCAATGTTTGCACAATATTAAGCACCATTTGCAACGCCTCAGAAACTAAGCAGTCTATGTCCAAATGCAACAAGATCTGGACAATATCCAGGCTTGAGCTGACAAGTGGCAAGTAATATTCATGCCACACAAATGCCAGGCTATGATCACCACCAACAAGAGACAATCTAACCATTGCCCCATGACATTCAATGGTGTTACCATCACTGAAGTCCCCCATTATCAATATCCTGGGAGTTATCATTGATCAGAAACTCAACTGGACTCACCACATACACGCAGTGGCTACAAGAGCAGGTTAGAGGCTCGGAATACTGCAGAGAGTAACTCATCTCCTGCCTTCTGAAAGCCTGGCCACAAGGCACAAGTCAGGAGTGTGATGCAATACTCCCCACTTGCCTGGATAAGTATAGCCCCAACAACACGCAAGAAACTTGACACCATCCGGGATAAAGCAGCCTGCTTGCTTAGCACTGCAACCACACGCATCCACTCCCTCCAGCAGTGTGTACTATCTACAAGATGCACTGCAGAAATTCACCAAAGATTCTCAGACAGCACCTTCCAAAACTACAACCACTTCCATCTAGAAGGACAAGGGCAGCAGATGAATGGGAACACCATCACCTTCAGGTTTTCCTCAAATCCACTCACCATCCTGACTGAAAATAAACACCGTTGCTTCACTGTTGCTAGGTCAAAATCCTGGAATTCCCTCCCTAACAGCATTGTGAGTCAACCCAAAGCAGGTGAACTGCAGTGGTTCAAGAAGGCAGCTCACCACCACCACCTTCTAAAGGGCAACTAGGGATGGGCAATATATGTTGGCCAACCAGCAAGGTCCACATCCCACTAATAAATGAACATGAATAAATAAACTTCTAAGGACGCCACAATCTCATCCTTACTAATGGATTCTAAAATCTTACCAATGACTGAGGTCAGGCTAACCAGCCTATAGTTTCCAGTCTTCTGTGTCCCTCCCTTCTTAAACAGGGGTAAAACATTAGCAACTTTCTAGTCCTCTGGAATCCATCCTGACTCCAGCGATTCCTGAAAGATCACCAATGCTTCCACATTCTCCTCAGCTATCTCCTTCAGAACTCTGGGGTGTAGTCCATCTGGTACAGACCTTTCAGGTTCCCCAGCAGTCTCCTTAGTAATGGTCACTACTCTCACCTCTGACTCCTGACTCTCTTGAAGTGCTACTAGTGTCGTCCACCATGAAGGATGATATCAAGTATCTTTTCAGTTTTTCCACCATTTGTTTGTTCCCCATTACAACTTCTCCAGTCTAATTTTCCAGTGGTCCAATGTACACTCTTTACCTTTTATAAATCTAATTTTTTAAAAAATGCAATCTTCTTTTCTATTACTAGCCAGCTTACCCTCATATTTCATCTTCTCCCCCCTTATTGTTTTTTTTCTAGTCCTCTGCTGATTTTTAAAGGTTTCCCAATCCTCTGGCTTCCCATTAACCTTCACCATGTTGTATGCTTTTTCTTTTTCTTTTACACTGGCCCTGATTTTCCTTGTCAGCCATGGTTGTCTAGTCCTTCCTTTAGTGTGCTTCTTCTTTGGGAAGAAATTCTGTTGTGCCTCCAAATTACCCCCAGAAACCCCTGCCATTGCTGCCCTACCATCTTCCCTGCTAGGCTTCCCTTCTAATCAAATCTGACCAGCTCCTCCCTCATGTCTTTGTAGTTACCTTTACTGAATTGTACTACCTTTACATTGGATTCCAGTTTCTCCCTCTCAAACTGCAGGGTCAATTCTATCATATTTTGATCACTACCCTCAAGGGGTTTCTTTACCTTAGCTCCTGAATCAAGTCTACCTCATTTCACATCACCAAATTTAGAATTACTTGTTCCCGAGTGGATTCCCAAGCTGCTCCAAAAAAAAACACAATCTTGTAGACATTTCACAGATTCCTTAATTTGAGATCCACTACCAGCTGGATTTTCCCAGTTCACCTGCATATTGTAATAGTGCCTTTCTTACATGCTTTTCCATCCCATGATTTATTCTCTGTCCCTCATCCTGACTACTGCCAAGAGGACTATACACATCTCCCATCAGGTTCTTCTTTCCTTTGCAGTTTCTCAGTTCTACAACACAGGTCTCCACCTTCCAACCTTGTATCACTTTAATTTCATTTCTTACTAACATGGCAACTCCACACTCTCTGCCCATCTGCCTGTCCTTTCGATAGGGTATGTATACTTGGATATTAAGTTCCCAGTCCTGATGCCCTTATAGCCAGATCTCTGTGATACCCACAACATCATGCCAATCAATTTCAGTGTGCTACATGCTCATTTATCATATCTCGTATACTGAGTGTATTTAAATACAAACCCTCAGTCCTACATTGACTGTCACCTCCTCATAGTTGTCCTCTTACCTGCTATGCCTGAAGTTAGATTCCTGAGTTTTTCTACACTCTCTGTCCTATTATTTGTTTTAAAAACTTTAATAACTTCTGCTGAGCCCTCCGTGCTTTTAACCTTTTCCATAGTTTCCCATGCAACTGAACCTATACTCCCACTATTTAGTTTAAAGCTTTATTCACCGCCCTTGATATACGATTTTCCAGGAATCTGGTCCCAGCATGATTCAGGTGGGGCCTATCCCATTGGAACAGCTCCCTCCTTCCCCAGTACTGATGCCAATATACATTTCTCCAGCACCAGTCTTTGAGCCTCTTTAATCTTGTTGCCAATTTGCTCGTGTCTCAGGTAGTAATTCAGAAATTATTACTTTATTGGTTCTGCTTTTTAATTTAGCTCCTAGCTGTTCATATGCACTCAGCAGAACCTCTTTCCTCTTTCTACCTATATCATTGGTACCTATGTGGGCTGCAACAATTGAAACTTTTCCCTCCCACTCCAAGTTCTTCGGCAGCGCTGATGAGATACCCAGAAGGAGAAAATTACTGCCGATGCTGGAATTGGCACTGAAAATTTAAAAAATGCTCAAAATCACAGTGGGTCAGACAGCATCCGTGGAGAGAGAGCAAGCAAACATTTCGAGTCCAGATGACTCTTCATAAGGTACCCTGAACCCAGGCACCAGCAAGGCAACACAGCCTTCAGAATTCTTGATCCTGATCACAGAGAGCATTATCTAAATCTCTGACTATACCATTCCCGATTATAACTACATTTCTCTTTTGTCTCCCTCTTGAATGGCTCCCTGTACCATGGTGCTGTCATCTTCCTTCCTATTGTCTCCACTCTCATCCACACAGGGAGCAAGAATCTCAAACCTGTTAGACAAACTCAAGGGCTGAGCTCCATCAGCACTACCTGCCTCGCTGACAATCACACTCTCCTGTCCCTGGCCAGTGACCAGATTCAAGGTAATTAATGTAAGGGATGTGACTAAAACACAGCATCCAGGCCACTCCACCACAATATACGTTGTCTTTTGTCTCTAATATCTCTGCTGAAAATTCCAACTGTGTCTTCATCATTTGTAATGCTGGAGAAACTCAGAAGATCTGGCTGCATCACGATCTCAAGCCATTCCAAAGTGCTTTTCAGAGTTTTAGTTCTGATGAATGGTCACTGGAGCCGAAATGTTAATTCTATTTCTCTCTCCACCATGCAACAATTAAAACATTTAAAAGGCATTTGGACAGGTACATGAATAGGAAATGTTTCAAGGGATATGGGCCAAATGCAGGCAAATGGAACTATTACAGTTTGGGAAACCTGGTTGGCATTGACGAGTTGGACCGAAGAGTCTGTTTCTGTATGACTCTATAAGATACTGCCAGACCTGCTAAGTTTTTCCAACAATTTCTGTTTCAGTTCCAGATCTTCAGCATCTGCAGTTCTCTATTTCATCACCATAACCAATGTTTTCCTCTTTTTATAAATTCCATTCTCCAACAATTCATCCAGATTTAGTCTGGATGTTCATTTACAACTAAACTTGAGTTTGACCTTTATAAGAATAGATTGTTTGTCGCAGGAGCAGAAATCCTATTTATGAGCATTAAGCATTGTTTCCCTAGTTTTACAATGAAGACTCCCCACCTCCGTCCATCATTGCCCCTCTCCTATTTCCTTTCCCCACCTCCTTCCCCCAATTTTCCTACCTGCCCCTTTCTCCCCGTGCCCTCTCCCCTCTCTCTCCTTGCCTCTATCTCCCCTGGATCCTCTCTCTCTCCCCCCACACCCCCCCCCCATGCCCCCCTCTCTCTCCCCCCGCCCCTCTCTCCCTCACCTTTCTTCCTTTCTCCCTTATCTCCCTTTATCCTGGAGCCGAAATGTTAATTGTGTTTCTCTCTCCACAGCCTCGGATTTGAACTTTCATTGGTTGGAGACCTGCGAGTGTAGACCCCTTCTACCAGGCAGACGTCCTTCTGGTTGTCTCTCTTGCCCCCATATGCTCCAACATGCTACTTCCCCCTGTCTGCTTGCCTTTCTGTTTCTTTTCTGTCTTCACCACCACCCTCCACCTCGGACCTTTATTTTCTCCGTTATTCCTACTTCTGCATCACTCAATCTCTCGCTGTATTTTCTCTGTCCATCTACCCTCTTTCCCTCATTCCTCTCTCACTCTCCCCCTAACTATTTATCTTTTTCCCAACTCATTCACTCCCCTCCCTCTCCCACGCTTATTCCTCATCTCCCCCTTCATTTCCTGAATGTGAATATTGTCCAGGTCCGAGGCCCTGGACGGTCTCGGTGATGAAAAGTTTCTGTTTTGTCTTTGCGTCTCCTTTTCAGGAACGTTGTAATCTGTTGGATCCGAAATAGTTATTTTTAACATTTCACGTAAGATTTATACCTCGTGGGCGGCACGGTGGCACAGTGGTTAGCACTGCTGCCTCACAGCACCTGAGACCCGGGTTCAATTCCCGCCTCAGGTGACTGACTGTGTGGAGTTTGCACGTTCTCCCCGTGTCTGCGTGGGTTTCCTCCGGGTGCTCCGGTTTCCTCCCACAGTCCAAAGATGTGCAGGCCAGGTGAATTGGCCATGCTAAATTGCCCATAGTGTTAGGTAAGGGGTAAATGTAGATGTAGGGGTATGGGTGGGTTACGCTTCGGCGGGGCGGTGTGGACTTGTTGGGCCGAAGGGCCTGTTTCCACACTGTAAGTAATCTAATCTAATCTAATCTAGATAAACGAGTTTTTAAAGAGTTCTCAAAGCAAAAAAAAAGTTAAAGATCGGACTAAAAAGCCTCGTAAAGTATGACTGGGTCTCTGTACATGACCTTTCTACGATGAGAAGTGAAACAATGAATCGAGATTGTGAATACCTGTATTGCACATCGCGATATGGTCAGCAAATGTATTTTTCGGACCTAGAGTTGAAGTGTGCGCGACGCGCCATCTGGTGGCAATTGTGAATGACAACTCCTGGAGGGCCCTACTTTATCCGCAGCAAATAATACTGCAGATAAAATCCCCACTTAATGCTATAGGTCCTATCAAATTATTGCTACACAAATACTTTCATTTGATGTTCTGGGAATGAGCTGTCCCACATTTAATGCGACAGATTTGATCTGTTTGGCAACAAGCTGCCGCTCACTTTACATACAAATTTTAGGCAGCATCAGTGTTCAATGTCTGCATAATCTCCAGTTACTGCTTTCGAAATTATCACAGGAAACTTGCAGATAGGAAACTTGCAGATAATACTACAGGAATAGTTAATGTTGCAATGCTATAAAGAACCTGGCAATTATTTTGTATAACCTATAGTTAATTTATGGGAATAATCACGAGTATTACCCAAGGAAATCTGCAGCCATTGCTGGTTGCTGTAGGTACAATCTGTTTCCAACTGTGTTTTCATTTTTTTAAATATACAGACAAAACAACCTAATTGTTCTGAAACTAAATCTTATAATGATAGACTGTATTTAGGCTAACAAGTAGTTACAGGAAGCAGCCTCGAATTACAAATTGTATGTTTGCATGTTTTGGCACGTATATCTTTTTTGAAGGTGTGTTTTATAGAAAGCAATTCCAATTCTACCTGCTGAATTCAGACAATGAAGCTTATTTCAGCAACAATAGAATAAAAGAACTGTGAAATAATTTCAATCAGTTACAAGGTAAGTAAGAATCCTTGGAGGGTCTGTCTGCAAAATTTCTGACAAGGATTTGATCTGGGAAAACCTGATTAAACCTGTTGGACTAATTAATTGGCTTCCAATTAAACCTGTTGGACTATAACCTGGTGGTGTGTGATTTTTAACTTTGAAATAAGAAAGTTGCCCTTTGAAGACAGATTGTATTCTCTAGAGTTTGGAAGAAAGAGGTGCAATAGAATTGAAACATGGAATATTTAGAGGATAAATGACAAGAAGCTATTCTCTTTGACAGGGGAGTTTAGACCAAAAGGACATAATCTCAGCACAAGTAGTCAGCCAGGAGGACTCAGATAAGATTTTTTCCTTCTCCAATTTCCCTCTTTTTTTTATCCCAGCTTTCCAGACACTGGAGTCTTGCCCTGGCATACAGTTCTATATTGTCAGAAGCAATTTCTTCAAGTTTGTGCAGGCATATGATCCTTGAAAGATTTTATCTCTTCGTAGTCTTAGCAGTCTAGAAGAGTTTGGAAGCAGTTGTAGTCCCACACTGCAGCTAAGATCAGTCAACACAGCAAAGACAATGGATTGATTGTGTCATTCCTGATCTAAATGATTCTTTACCCAACCAGGCAACATTTTAATGATCTAAGCTATGGGAATCCTTTTGTTTGCAAAATATTTAAATTATTCAATAGACTTCCCATTTCCTAGTATATGGTGACTTTAAGATATCACAGAGTTTTCTTCAGTTATCTAATCCTTGATTGGGCAAATATCTTCCACTCACAAAGTTCAAATTATTCTAGAAATGTGTAATTAGAAACATCTTAAATCCAATTCCATCTTAGTAATAAAATATACAATATTGAATTACATCTGTAGCTGTGAATTGATCATTTCAATGCCCTAATGGAGCCACTTTGTAAGGTCTCCAAAATGGTTCCATGCTGTAGCAGAGTCAGTAATATAGATCTAGATTAATTTTTTGTTAAGTTATATGTTTCCAGTTACAGAAGCAAAAAGCAATGCATCTGGTCCCAGCACTTCATAGAGAACAGCTTTCTAGATCGATTCCTGAAATAAGAGTGATTTGGAAATGCCGGTGTTGGACTGGTGTGTACAAAGTTAAAAATCACACAACACCAGGTTATTGTCCAACAGGTTTAATTGGAAGCACACTATCTTTCAAAGCGTCGGTCGGAAGGCTAGTGTGCTTCCAGTTAAACCTGTTGGACTATAACCTGGTGTTGTGTGATTTTTAACTTTGAAATAAGAAAGTTGCCCTTTGAAGACAGATTGTATTCTCTAGAGTTTGGAAGAAAGAGGCGCAATAGAATTGAAACATGGAATATTTAGAGGATAAATGACAAGAAGCTATTCTCTTTGACAGGGGAGTTTAGACCAAAAGGACATAATCTCAGGACAAGTAGTCAGCCAGGAGGACTCAGATAAGACTTTTGTTTTCACTCACAGGGCTGAAAATCTTTGGAATTTGTTACCTCAGATAGCAGAGAGTATTTCGAGTATATTACAGAGTGAGACGAACAGATTTTTGAGCACTAAGGAAATCGAGAGATATTGGCATTTGGTGGAAAAATGGAGCTGACGTAGATGTTCAGACATGATCTTATTGAATAGTGAGCTGTATACCAACTTTTGCTCCATTTTCATATGTTCATAATGTAAGGAAGAGGAATTAAACTGGAGTACTATTCAGGGATTCGCAGAACAGCATAGAATGGTTAGAGCACAAAGGAAACCATTTGTCTCATCATGACTGTTCTAAATGTTTTGTTGAAATGTTTGTGTGGTTCAGGTGACAATGTGTCTATGTTGTGCTGTGATGCCATTTACAATTTAATGTCAATATGAAGAACAGTAACTTGAATTATGTACTGCTAAGTAGTTTGTACTTGAGAACTATGCTATAGCATGAATCAGCACCTTCAAAAGAGGTAGGAAATTGGAAGGAAAAGGTTTCTAATTAATAGTAATGTATTTACATTAATTAAGGTTTTGATTTTTCTTTTATGTTGCCTTTTAGAGACTCATGATAAATGAAAAGCAGTTATAGAGTCAAATGTCATGGAAACTGACCCTTCAGTCCAACCTGTCCATGCTAACCATAACTCAAAACTAAACAAATCCCACCTGCCTGCGCTTGGTTAATGTGTTTACCAGTTAACGTGGCACCAATTAATGAAAGACTTTGGGAATTCCAGACCAGTGAACATGTCCTCAGACTTTAGTGAACTTGACCTCAGATTTAATAAGACTAAATGAGTTTTGCAATTCAAGGTCGGTCCTTGAAAATTAAGATGAAGCATAAACTTAGTACTGATTTAAAAATGAAATCATGTGCTACAGAACTTTCTTTTCCTGGTGAATGTGATTTAGTATTTGGTACTCAATAAAAAAAATTTCTTGACATTCAAAAGGCATCATTCTTTAAGGTGCTGAGAAAAGGTAAGATTTCAGTTATAGCATACCTCACAAAGTAGGGAAAAAAATTCTGACAACACAAACTTAAATAAATTATAAGTATTATTTGGGGCTTTCCCAAAGGCATAGTGAGTAAAAGTATTTATGATCTTTGTGTGTAGAGAACATCATCATTAAAGTTGTCAGTGCTGACTTAGCTGATCTGAATCCAAACTGAAGTAGGTACAATGCAAAAGGATCGAAATCCTATCCTCATGTGAACTCCAGATACACGTTCTTTGTTTCTTAACCCACGTGGCACTGAGGCAATTATAACTTTTCTGCTACCATTCTGGTACTCATCAACAAACTGGTGTCTTCCTGATTTATATTTCTTATGAACAGACTATCCATCATATAATTCACTGAGCTATTGACAAAAAAAGGGAAGCTCTTTTTCTCAGTTCTTCAATTCTTTGTTATTTGGAAAAATCTTTGTACCCATAAATTCATTGTGCAATCTTTCCTTCCATCCAAGCAATACATCAACAGGGGAACTTGCTAGTAATAGTTAGTTAAATACTGGCCTTTCATCTCTGGAACCAACATAAACTGAGTTTGGACAGTTTTAATTTTATTGCTCAGACAAAATAGGCCAAGAGGACAAAAGTGCACCTAATTTGGCAATCTCACCTTAGAATTTAAACAAAATTAAGAGCAATTGGGTTTCTTTGGGTTGATGATGTCATTTCCGGTTCTTATTCTTAGACAATGGTAGATAGGATCCAAATCGATGTGTTTGTTGATAGAGTTCTGGTTGGAATACCATGCTCCTAGGAATTCACGTGTGTGTCTGTTTGGCTTGTCCTAGAATAGATGTGCTGTCCCAGTCAAAGTGGTGTCCTTCCTCGCCTGTATGTATAGATACTAGTGATAGTGGGTCATGTCTTTTAGTGGTTATTTGATGTTTATGTCTCCTGGTAGCTAGTTTTCTGCCTGTTTGCCCAATGTAGTGTTTATTACAGTCCTTGCAGGGTATTTTGTAAATGACATTCATTTTGCTTGTGGTCTGTATAGGGTCTTTTACGTTTATTAGCTGCTGTTTAAGTGCATTGGTTGGTTGATGCCAAGAGGTCTGAATAGTCTGGCAATCCTTTCAGAGATGTCTTTGATGTAGGATAAAGTGGCTTGGGTTTCTGGACACATTTTGTATGCTTGTTTATGGTTGTTGCTGAGAAATCGGCTGACTGTGTTTATAGGGTACCGATTGCAAGGTTTGTAGCTCAGGTTGAGGTTTAGGGTGTAGGTTTGCTTGATATCCAGACGTTTCATTACCTGGCGAGGTAACATCATCAGTGGCGACCTCCAAGTGAAGCGAAGCTGTTGTCTCCTGCTTTTTATTTATATGTTCGTCCTGGCTGGGGCTCCTGGGGTTTGTGGTGATGTCATTTCCTGTTAGTTTTCTGAGGGGTTGATAGATCTAGATACCATCTATGTGTTTGTTTATGGCATTGTGGTTGGAGTGCCAGGCCTCTAGGAATTCTCTGGCATGTCTTTGCTTAACCTGTCCTAGGATAGATGTGTTGTCGAAATGGTGGTTTTTTTCATCCGTGTGTAGGGCTACGAGGGAGAGAGGGTCGTGTCTTTCTGTGGCTAGCTGGTGTTCATGTATCCTGGTGGCTAACTTTCTTCCTGTTTGTCCTACGTAATGTTTGTGGCAGTCCTTGCATGGAAGTTTGTAAACGACGTTGGTTTTGTCCATGGGTTGTACTGGGTCTTTTAAGTTTGTTCGTTTTTGTTCGAGAGTGTTGGTGGGTTTGTGTGCTACTAGGATTCAGAGGGGTCTTAGTAGTCTGGCTGTCATTTCTGAAACTTCTTTGATGTATGGTAAGGTGGTTAGGGTTTCTGGCTGTGTTTGGTCTGCTTGTTGTGGTTTGTTCTTGAGGAATCTGCGGACTGTGTTTTTTGAGTGTCCTAGTAGCACACAATAGTTTTTGTTTGAGAGTGTTGGTGGGTTTGTGTGCTGCTAGGACACTCAAAAAATACAGTCCGCAGATTCCTCAAGAACACATAGATCTAGATACCATCTATCAACCCCTCAGAAAACAAACAGGAAATGACATCACCACAAGTCCCAGGAACCCCATCCAGGACAAACATATAAATAAAAAGCAGGAGACAACAGCTTCGCTTCACTTGGAGGTCGCCACTGATGATGTTACCTAGCCAGGTAATGAAACGTCTGGATATCAAACCTACAGCTCAGCGAGCAAACCTACACCCTAAAGGGTACTGATCCTTCTTGAATATGCCATATAGGTGATTTTTCTCAGCTCTTCATAGTTCCTCAATGCTGCAGTGTGTGGTAGCTCATTGAAATAGTGCCCTAATGCAGCTTCATTTGTGAATATTGGGATGATTGCTTCTGCAGTTAAGTATTTGGTCCGTATGTGTCGTTTTCCTGTACACACTGGTCTGAAGTTCCCCATTGACTGGTTGCTCTGCTGTGCCATCTATTGTTTTCCTCCTCTTTCGTTAATTTTATACCAGTAAGGATATTATTGATGGTCTTGAAGGTTTCCTCTAATTTGTTTCATTTAGTAATGACAAAAGTGTCATCCACGTAGTGGACCCAAAGCTTGGGTTGGATGGTTGGGAGAGCTGTTTGTTCAAGTTGCTATGTTACTGCTTCTGCTAGGAACCCTGATATTGGAGATCCCACGGGTGTTCTGTTGATTTGCTTGGTGGTCTTACGATTGAAAGTGAAGTGGGTGATGAGGCATAGCTTGACAATGTTGTCTTTGTTGATGAAGTTGGCAGTGTCTGGTTTTTGTGACTTTGGGACTTCAAATAGTGTATTTCTTTAGCCAGGTTGATGTTGATGGATGTGATCAGGGCTGTTACGTCAAAGGAGACCATTATTTCATCCTCTTCTATCTTGGTGTTTTTGATGGGGTTCAGGAATTCTTGAGTGAAGTGGATGGAGTGGTGGGAGTCCTCCACTAAGTGTTTTAGTCTTTTGTGGAGTTCCTTGGCTAGTCTGTACCTTGGTGTTCCAGGTAGAGAGGCTATGAATCTGAGGGGGGCTGTTGGTTTGTGAATTTTGGGTAGTTTGTAGAAGCATGATGTGTTGGATCCATCTGGTTTCATTTTTTTAAAGTCTGTCTTGTTTAATTCTCCAGATTTCTGAAGTTTATTTTGAGTAAGGCTGTGATTCAGTTCTCTAGTTATGGGGTCGGGCCTGTTGGTAAGTGTTGTATCTGCAAGCGGTGCATTCGCTTTCTTGTAGTAGTCTGTTTTGTTTGAAATGACTGTCTAATGTCCTTTGTCTGCAGATAGAGAAGACAAAAACATTATAATCCTAAATCCTTCTAGTGCTCTTCTTTCTTGTGTATTGAGTGTGTTTCCTTCCTTTTTCCTGCTTAATGTTGGTGCAGCTGTCTGCCTGATGGCTTGCTGGGTTTCCATTGTTTTTCCATGTTCATTCTAAAGCTGCTGAGGAATCTTTGTCGGTGTCTCTGAAGTTGTAATGTAATCCTCTTCCTAAGACGGCTTTTTCAGTGTCTATTAGGGGTCGGTCTGATAAGTCTTTGATCCAGGATTCTGTATTGTCTATGTTGTTCTTTAGTGTAAGTTTGTCTAGATTTTTCTGTAGGTCTAGTTTTGTCGTTTTCTGTGTTTGCCGCTGTCTAATGTCAATGCCTCGTTGTACTGTATCTGTCCATTCATGATCTGTCTGAAATGACTGCCAGACTACTCAGACCTCTTGGCATCATGGTAGCCCACAAACCAACCAACACACTTAAATAGCAGCTAGTAAACTTAAAAGACCCTATACAGATAACAAGCAAAATGAACATCATTTACAAAATATCCTGTAAGGACTGTAATAAACACTACATTGGACAAACAGGCAGAAAACTAGCCACCAGGATACATTAGCATCAACTAGCCACAAAAAGACATGACCCACTATCACTAGTATCTTTACATACAGATGAGGAAGGACACCACTTTGACTGGGACAGCACATCTATCTTAGGACAAGCCAAACAGAGACATAAACATGAATTCCTAGAAGCATGACATTCCAACCAGAACTCTATCAACAAACACATCGATTTGGACCCCATCTACCATCCTTGGAGAAAAAGAACTGGAAATGACACATTCAACCCAACAAAACCTAAACAAACAAATACAAAGTGGGACATAACCCCAGCGCTTCACTGGAGGCTCACTGATGTTACCTTTCATGGTGATGAAACCAAACCTTCCAGCTCAGCGAGCAAACTCACATGCAGAACCCCAACCTGAGCTACAAATCGTTTCAAAACTCACTTATCTTTAAATGTTGTGAAAAAAAAATCCAAAGAGGATTATTGTATCATAAGAGCAGAGAGAGCAATGAAAGTCCCATTGTTTGTGGAGCAAAGGAGTGAGTGAGTGGAACCATCTGAGGTTAATGATTCAACCAATCTATACATCGTCTAGATTGGATTATATCAATAGGAAGGACTTTTACAAGGCTGTACAATCTCTGTGGCCAACATCTGACTGCTTTCTAGTATCCCCAGGTGTGCAGTTTTAACACACAGATTGGTCAGATTATTATCTGGTACATGTTCAATTCACAGTTTCTTTAGCTCCGCATTCAAAGGAGCACAAACAGCAAACCCTAGTGTAGCTATATCTCTCTTTGAAGTAAAGATTGAGGCCTTCCACAAAATATTGCTTTTTATTTTCTGAAGCAATATAGAAAATGTTGACATGAATTTTTTTGTATCAATCAAAATAAGCTTATTCCAAATTAATTACTACAAACAGGTAATGAGAATTACATATAACAGGCAGATTCAGAAACAACAGAACTGGTCATGTGGAATTTAAGGCAGGTATAGTTCAGAAGAGAGTTAATGTTCTGGCAGCTCTCAGCTATTGAAAGCTTCTTGTGCTGATACAATCAGTTGGGTAATAGGTTGCTCTCAGCTGACCCTCAGATAGATTGTACAAAATGCTATAACTTTAATGATAAGATCTCAGAGATATGAATACTTCCTTGAGCGTGATGACCCTGAGAAATTTCAAGCACAAACCATGGAGAATTTGAAGAAATGAAAAACCTCTGTTCAAGTTTTACCTTGGAACTAGAGATTCCAGTATGAGTGAGTGCAATGTTGACCTTTCATCAATAAGTTTGATACTCAAATTTATAGAGTAAGGCCACATTTGACCCCTTTCAATTGGCTTCAATAGTTTTAAGGGAAAAAATTCCAAATTGATACAGCTCTGAAGGAGATCATTCCACAGGTCTCTAAATGAGCATTTCTCTTAGTGCCATATTCCCCATAACCCTGCAAATTGTTCATTTTTAACGGTCTTCAGTAATTCCCTTTTAAATGCCTCCACCAACTCTCAGACAGTGCATTCCAAGTCTTAGCTACTCACAATCTTTTTTCACGTACTCCTTTTGCCAATCAACCAGACTTTTCATTCCTGGAAGCAGTAATGTAACCTTTTAGTAAGAAAGTGAATTTATACATTACCTTTACGAGCTGAGGATGTCAGAAAATATTTTATTTGTAATAAAGCACATTTGAGGAATCGTTGCCATGGTGGTACAGGGAGCACAAGAAGATCCAACAGAAATGATTACTCTCATTCAGTAAGTTTGGCTGAGGGATAGATATTGGTCAGGGCTCAGGGACAGTTCTCCCCTTGTTCTTCTTTAAAATATAAGGGATCTTTCACACCTGCTTCAAGATAACAAACGACCCAACTTTAATGTTTTTTTGACTGATGGTATCTCCAGCAATGCAACACTGCCTCACTATGAAAGTGGGAGTGTCGGTTTGGTTTGTGTGCTCAGATTTCTGGATGAGGACTTGAATTCTATCTCAGAGGTATGAGTGTTACCAATGATCCATGGCTGATTATTGTAGGATTAGCACTAAACACAGAAACATAGAAGGTAGGAGCAGGACTAGACCATTTGACCCCTTGAGTCTGCTTCACCATTTGATATGATGATGGCTGATCATAGAGCTCAGTACCCTAACCCTGCCCACACCCTTATATCCAGTGATCCCTTGTGCCACAAGAGCAAAATCTACATCCTTCTTGAAAACACAATGTTTCTGTGATAGTGAGTTCAACCACTTTCTATGGTAGTGAATTCTACAGATTCACCACTTTGAGTGAAACAATTTCTCCTTATTTCAGTCCTGAAAGTTTTACCTCTTATTCTTAAAATATGAGCCCTGGTTCTCAATTCCTTCACCATGGAGAATATCCCTCCTGCATCTAACTCGTCTAGTCCTGTTAAGAATTTTATAGCTTTCTAGGAGATTCCCTATCACTCTTCTAAACTCCAGCGAATACAATCCAACTGACTCAATCTCTCCTCATATGTCAGGAATCAATTTTGTAAAACTTTGCTGCATTATCTCCAAAGCAAGAGCATGCTTCCTCAGATAAGGAGACCCAAACGGCACACCATTTTTCAGGTGTGGCCTCTCCATTGCCCTATATAATGTCAGCAAGACACCTTTGTCCCTGTAGTCAAATCCCCTCACTGAAGGCAAACTTTACTGTGTGTTAAACCTGTATCCTTACTTTCAGTGACTGGTGTAGGAGAACACCCAGGACTTGTTGAACATTCCCCTCTCTCAATTTACATCCAGAGCATAATCTCTTCCTGTTTTTGCTATCAAAGCAGATAATTACAGATCTGAATACATTATACTGCATCTGCTATGCATTTGCCCACTCAGCCAGTCCAAATCATACTGCAACATCTCTGCATCCTCCTCACAGCTCATCCTTACGCCCAGCTTTGTGTTATTTGCAAATTTGGAGATATTACATTTAGTTACCTCGTCTAAATCATTAACATACATGGTCAATAGCTGGGGTATTCTTCCCTATGGAAGCCCACTAGTCACTACTGCCATTCAGAAAAAAAAAGATCCATTTATTTCTACTCTTTGTTTCTTGTCTGCAAACCAATTTTCTATTCATTCCAATACACTACCCCCAATCGTATATGCTTTAATTTTACACATTAATCTCTTATTTGGAAGTCTTCTAGAAGTCCAATTAAACCACATTCACTGGCTCCTCCTGAATAATTGTACTAGTTACACCCTTAAAAGAATTCTAGATTTGTCAAGTATGATTATTCATTTTGTGCATCCATACTGACTGTATCTGATTCTATCACTGTTATCCAAGTGCTGAACTCTAAAATGTTTCATAATGGACTCTAGCATCTTCCCCAGTACCAACATCAGACTCACTGGTCTTTGATCCCTGTTTACTCTGTCTCCCTTTTTAAATAGTGGGAAGATGTTAGCTACCTTCCAATCCATAGGAACTGATCCAGAGACTAAAGAATCTTAGATACCCACCAATGCATCCATTATTTCTAGGATCACTTCTTAAGTACGCTGGGATGTAGATTATCAGGCCATGGGGATTTGTCGGCCCTCAATCCCATCAATTTCTCCACTCATACAGATTTGCTTCAGTTCCTCTTTCGTTAAACTCTTGTGCTCCCCATGTTCTAAGACATAGAAAAAATGAAGTAGTGGGTCTTAGTGTGAGTCACAGGCTCACTGAGTAGTTTCTTAGAACGTTTGTGCTTTGCTTGGTGACAGCAATCTCAATTCATTAATTAAACACATCTCGGCTAACAGATCACTTGTAATACTTAGTGCTGTACAGTTACATAGATACAATAATTTCAATTCAATGCTTAACCAAGATCTTTTCTGTCATTTTACGTAAATGATTCTATGGCACTAATTGTTGAAGAACATAACATTTTCTGATATCCTGCTCAAACGTTATTCCTTAACAGATTTTTATTTCATTTTCATTTGTATAATCTTGTGAATGCACCTCACTATCAATGCATTAGGATTGAAGTACTCTGACAAGTCTTGAGGATGTAAATGGTGTTACATAAATGCAAGTTACTTCTAAGGTTCAGAATTACAATTTTTTGTTACTGAGTTTAGCGTTTTGTTTAAATGTTTCAGTTTGAGGGATGTTAACATTTACCTTTTTGCTGATGACACCACCGTAGTGGGTCAGATCTCAAACAATGATGAGGCAGAGTACAGGCAAGAGATAGACAGCCTAGTGGCATGATGTAAAGACAATAATCTCTCCCTTCACGTCAGCAAAATGAAGGAGCTGGTCCTTGACCTCAGAAAGCAGAGTGGAGGAAACACTCCTGTCTGTATCAATGGTGCTGGGGTAGAGATGGTTAGGAGCGTCAAGTTCTGAGGAGTAAATATCACCAACAATCTGTCTTGGAGAAAGTGAGGACTGCAGATGCTGGAGATCAGAGCTGAAAATGTGTTGCTGGAAAAGCGCAGCAGGTCAGGCAGCATCTAAGGAGCAGGAGAAGAAAGGCTCATGCCTGAAACATTGATTCTCCTGCTCCTTGGATGCTGCCTGACCTGCTGCACTTTTCCAGCAACACATTTTCAGCAACAATCTGTCTTGGTCCATCTGGGCCGATGCTACAGTCAAGAAAGCATAGCAGTGCCTCTACTTCCTCAGAAGGATAAGGAAATTTTACATGTCCACAATGACTATACCAATTTTTATTTATGCTCCATACACAGCATCCTATCCAGATGCATCACATATGCCAACTACTCTTCCCAAGACTGCAAGAAATTTCAGAGTTGTGAACTCAGCCCCATCCTTCACGAAAGCCAGCCTTCTACTGACCCCATCTACACTTCCTGCTGCCTTTGGAAAGCAATTAACATAATCAAAGACCCTTCTCACCCTAGTTATACTCTCTTCAACTGGGCAGAAAATAGAAAAGTTTGAAAATACGTTGAGAGATTTAAGAACAGCTTCTTCCTCGCTGTTATCAGACTGACCTCTCATACATTAGAGTTGATCTTTCTCTGCACCTTCTTGACAGCTGTAACACTATATGTTGCATTCTGTTCTACTATCCTGATGTACTTATGTAAGGTATGATCTGTTTGGATAGCAGACAAAAGAATATTCTTCACTATATCTCAGTATCTGTGACAACAATAAATCAAATCAACTCAAAAAAATTGAAACCAAATTTATCTTATGTACTAATTATTACAACTAATTTTCTTCAACCTCAGTTGATTGGAACCTAGTCAAAAACAAGGTAGTCTGAGCAATCTATGTACCTGCTATGATGTTTGGACCTGCATTTACTGGAGGAACAAAGTCTAATACTTATAGCCATGACTATTTGGCTGAATGAATTGTGTCCAAATGTGAAAGAAGGAAAGATTCAAACAAGAATCCTTCACTTCCCAGTCCAATGTATTTAAATGCTGTACTTATCCAAGGATGTATTTGAGAATCCTTTATTCTGTATATTGACTAGTTATGGCCATCTATAAATTAAGACTTATTAGACTGTAATATACTGAGTAGAAAGTAAATTGAAGATAACCTGAAGTTGAAAATTCTGAATGTGATAAAAGTTTTCCATTTAACCTTAAGTGAATCACCACACGGGCAAACTCTTAAGTTTTTGAATCCTAAATTCCCACTACTTGGAGAGTCATAAACATATCCACCGATATTATAATGGCATGCTTTACATTATCCTGCAGTGCCTTTCTCAATTTCAGTTGAGCCAGCAGGATACATTTTACATTCCTTCATGGGCAACAGGTCATAAAATTGGAGAATAGGTCAACAACAAAATACTCTGTTGAATACCTCAGGAGCATCAAAACAGAGCTCTACACAGATTCTAGTAAAAGAAAACACTAAAAAGCAATAACTGCCTCTTACTTAAAAGTCTCTAACTTGATTTATTTTGATCAGATTGTTACTGTTTGTGGTACAATTTACATTTGATATCTTCTGACTGATTTGTGCAGTGCAAATTAACCCATATAGATTTTATTTAACAGGATGAATGTAAAATGCATCACTCAAGGTTAATCCACTGCTTTACACTTTCTCCAATAGAGGTTTTTCCAATACTTCCACATTCCTTTTCCTCTTTTGAAAGAGAACAGCCTTTTCGGGTTATAATTCCAGGCACCTAGCAGTATCCCCAATTCGGACCAATGTTCATATTTTCTTTCTTTTGGTAAGTAACGGCAGGTATTTGACTGCAGGAACACTACCAATTCTATGTCATGAAAAAATATATTTCCAAGATTGATCATTTGATTACAAGCAAGTACAAGCAGTGTCATCCATTGTAGCCAGGCTCCGACTCTGTGCAATGCTCAGGTTGCTAAAATGACCAGAGCTACATTAAAAACAACTGCAAATTACAGCCCCTTCACTTGAGATCACAAGAGGAAAAAGGTAATGGATCGAGATTAGTGAACTAAGAATAAACAGGGAATAACAAAAAAAGGAAGAATAACAGTAGGCTTGAAGGCCACATGGTCTACTTTATATTAACCCAAGGTTACAAATATTAAAGGAGCAAGGTAAAGAGAAATCTGATGGGGAAATCACTACTTACAGGGTACACAAAAACTGGAATTGCAGTCATAAGGAGGAAGTAATTGGGATAGGGAAGCAAATGAAAAAGTGTTTGAGGGAAAGCAATTCATCACAGTGACACTTGGCTAGTTCCCAAAGTACTGTCCATATAGACCCATCCCCTTTCATTTGCAAACAACACTTTTGCTTTTAAAAAGATGCTGTAATGACATTTTCTTCCACCGTTGTTTCTGGTTGGGTTTGAAATAAACCAAACAATCCTCCATTGAAAAACTCTACTAACCACTCTGTTTGGTTGTCGTCAGCTATAAGTATGTTCTTTCCAGTTAATTTTGAACAGCAGATGCATTTTTTTCTTTATTTACCTTTTCAAAACTACTTTTGAGCATTTTTATCATCAGATCTTATCGAAGCCAGAATGTAAACCAATGTAAAGTATCCCTTTCTTCAAAACTGAGACATCTTATTCTTGCCAACAGCTTAGTGGTTTGCTTCTGTATCATCTCAGTAACTTTTGTGCCTGCCTGAAATTAGATCATACAAATTCATATAACTACCAGTTTGCTTAGACTTAACATTACCTCTGCTTTTGCACTTTAAACTAAATTCAAACTAAACTAACTTAATATCATCTGGAATTGAAAGCTAGTCTCAGTAACTATGACCATGGAACTACTGAAGCTACTTGGTTCACTAATGTCCCTTAGGTAAGGAAGTCTGGCATTCTTATTTCATCTAGCCCACATGACTCCAGATCCACAGTGTTATGGTAGACTTCTAACTGGGAGGAGGCGATTCAGTAAGGCGGCGAAATTAGGGATGGACAACAAACGTCGATCTTGCCACTGACTCTTATATCCCATGAAAAATAAAGAGGAAAATAACACATCTGAATTGAGTTGCTGATTTAAGAGTCAGCCTGAACACAGACCGCCTCTCAGCTCAGTCAGGCTGAAAAGGTACATTAACAGATCAACAGGAAAAATTGAGGATTAGCTATAGAGGGTGCGAGATTGCTACAAGGATGATGGAAGGACAATCAGCAATAAACAATCAACATGTTTGAAGAGCTCACCTATAGCCTTTTGTGTTGCAATTAAAATCCAAATAGGAGTAACCCTGGGAAATTGAAGAAAATTCTATGCTGTGAACCATTGGAAAAGACCATAAGTATATTTATTAAATACAATGTTTATTAAAGTGAACACATTTTATTAAAAATACTGTCTTAGAAATTAAGTCACTGATGTTCATTGTGTTAGAATGGATTCAATTATTTCTTTTGGAAATTTTTACACAAATACTAGTGCAAAATAATCTGTTATGGCACCGGCAAACTGACACAGTTAAATTCCATACAGCCCCTTCTCCGTACAGAGCACAAGAGAAACCAGATGTGGTGAGCAAAAGGAGAAAGTCTTTTAAATGGATGTTCCTTCCTGTGCCCATCCCCCTGCCCCTCCTCTAACTGTGTAGCTAATGTAATCCGACCTGGATTCTGCACTCTCACATGGAACAGAGACTTGTGCTCCAATTTACTACCATATGCTCATCTATTACGGTTATTTAGTGCATGCTGTTCAAGAAGTGGGTAATTACAAATATCAAAGTTAATTAATTTAGGTAATTAGCATATTGTTACAAGATGCCATCCTCATTAGAACATGGAAATTGTCTTTGGGAATAGGTGATAAACACTGTAGATTTCAGATTGGTGAGCAAGACAAGCTCTGCAACACAAACCCACCTGTGAATATCTAACAAGTATTCATTAAGCACTTTAATTGGACTGGTTGAGAGATTCAGAATTTATGTTCATCAGTTACTAAATGTCAAATTAAGGGAGTTCATACAAAATTTTCTGATTTATGGCAAAACGAAGTGCAAAATTTTTTTAAAAACTGCTCATGTGATTTGACTGCATAGGTGAAATAGTGATTTACAGCAAATGCCAGTACAGTCTGTCAAAAACTGCACTGTAAAATCCAGGAGAACTGTTAAGATTGGAGGTTGATCTGGAGATTGGGAACGTTAGCGCCGAACCAAATTGCACGGTTCCATTGTCACAGCCACACCAACGCCACTCCTGCCAGAGGTCATCTGGGTCACTTCTGTCCATTGACCAGTGTCTGGATCAAAGCACTCCACACTACTGAGGAAATCTTGTCCATCATAGCCACCTATCCACAAAAGATATGGCAAAACATGAACAATTCACATACACTAAAATGAACATTCTTGCAATTCATATTCTGTTCTGAAGAGTCATATTGGACTTAAAACTCTTTTATTTTCCACAGATGCTACCAGACTTGAATATTTCAAGTACATTTTATTTATTTCTATAGTCCATATTCTTGTTTATTCCCGGGAAAAAAAACTCAAGAGTATCTCACCTGCCAGCTGCTCAGCATTGTGAATAAAATAAATAGCGAGAGCTTAGTTGTTGGACTTTAGCTATTCATGCAAGATCAGTGATTACAATACTGTTAGAAAAAAAATCAGTTATTTCTTTTGAGCATCTTTACCCAAGGACTGATTTAAAACAAGCTAATAACATCACAGGTTGAAGTCCCATTCCAAAGACCTGAGCTATTCCAGTGCAGTAAATGAAGTGCTGCACTGCTAGAGGCGCCATCTTTTATAAAATTAAACGGATGCCAGTATCTGCTCAAGGTGAATGCAAGCAATCCCATAGTACCACTTAATGACAAGCAGAATGGTTTCCCTTGTGATTAAGCCAAAATTTACCCCTCAAATCAACACCACTGTAACCAAGATTTTCTGGCAACTTTGCTCGATTGTCTGTAGTATTTGAGTGGCATGTTTGTCTGCAATTAATTCCAAAAGCTACTTCTAATAGTAGCACCTTAAGGAAATTATTTCTTCACTTTTGGGGGTAAAATAACAAAAAGGTTCTCAAGAACATACAGTTGATTAATTCATCTCCATAAAAGTTGAGCTAAAGGGCAGGCAATGGACTAGTGGTATTATCGCTGAGCTATTCATCCAGAGATCAAGGTAATGTTCTGGGAACTCTGATTTGAATCACATCACGACAGATAGTGGAATTTGAATTCAATTTAAAAATCTGCAATTTAGACTTCTAATAACCATGAAACCATTGCTGATTGTCAGGAAAAAAAAATCTGATTCACTAATGTACTTTAGGGAAGGAAACTGCCATCCTTACCTGGTCTGGCCTACATGTGACTCCAAACCCACAGCAATGTGGCTGACTCTTAACTGTTTTCTGGGCAATTCGCAATGGGCAATAAATGCTGGCCTAGCCAGTGACACCCTCAACCCACAAATGAATTTTTAAAAATGGAATAGGTACATCAAGTTAGTGATCCTCAACCCACAGTACCAGAGAGTGGGGTGGGGGAGCTTCAGACACAGAATTTTCATAAAACAATCAAAAAGCAAAACATAAAGTTTGTACATGTTGATAGTTGCAGAATCAGCTGCAGCATGGTTGAACAGTTTACAGAGCTGCTATCTAGGCTCCTAAATAAAGTTTGGCCATTTGGAGCACTGAATCTACATCACCAGGAAAGGAAACATGTTCGATAATCAAATTGTACTCTGAACATTAAGAATGTAAACAAGTGCTTTCAGTGCAGTTGATCCAAAACTAGTCTTAAAACTGCAGGAACAGCTTTCGTGGAGAAATGAGAGACTGTTTATGCAAGGATACACAGGATTACCAAAAGAATAATAATTTTTACAGGAAGTAAAATTTACTGAAAATAACTACAATTCTTGATTCAAACCCATTAGGTGAAACAGACTGAAGTTTAATCAGAGGAAAGAGTTTTCCAGTTTCTTTTATCCTGTGTGAGAAGAAATTCGTTTTTCACCTGCGTGGCCCAGTTGTGGTGCTTTGTTCTGAACTCTCGCAGAGCAATTAAATATTTCTATTAGGTCATCGTTTAATCTCTACATTTTTGAATGCAAGCCCAGTCTATGTAACCTGTCACAATTTAACCCTTTTAGCTGCTGTGTTGTACTGAAAAAATATAACAAAGAGATAAGTCATATTCAAGTTTGATTTTAAATACTAGAAAGCAACAGGTCAAATTAGGATTTTAAAAAAATTAAGCGGTTCTCCTTATCAAATCAGACATAGATCATTAACTGATTTTTTTTCAAATGTTGGTGAGCTTGCTGGGCATTTTAAAATCTCTAGATCTTAGAATTACTTGTACAAAGATTCAGGTCTACAGAAAATACATATGTATTTCAAAGTGATATGGTGGCTCAGTGGTTAGCACTGCCACTTCATTGTGCCAGGGTTTTGTAGTTCGATTCTTGATTAAACTGGGGTGGCACGGTGGCTCAATGATTAGCACTGCTGCCTCACAGCACCAGGGTCCCAGCACTACACTCTTGACCCTAATGTGTCATCTGTAGATTTAACCAGATCTTTGGTTCTTTCATCAAAGTAATGATTATTAACTGAAAAACCACCTATGTGAATCCCTGTGGCATACCACTCATTACATTTCACCATCAGGTGTTTCAATAAAACAAGCTGGCCAATTCAGAAACCAATGAGTGTACTGTGAACGATAACCAAGGGAAAAATTTACCATGAGATTTTATTTACAGTAATATTTTCTAGCGCAGGAACACAAGCAAAACTGAGTTTGCACGTTGCTCTGCAGCCTCTACCATGGAATTTGCAAACTCATTGGAACATAATAAATGCCAACAAAAGTAGATCAGATGGTCCTCTGAACTCACTCTACCATCATGATCATGGCTAATCTTGGGCCTCAACTCCATTTTCTCACCGACTCCCCAGAACAGCTTCCCTAGGACACCAAAGATCTATCTCAGCTTTAAACATATCCGATGATGGCACTTCCCACAGCCCTCTGTGATAGAGAATTCTAAAAACTGACAACCTGTTTAGGGATGAAATTTCTCCTTCTCAGTCCTAAATATGTTCCTAGTATACCTACACTGCCAATGGATCATTAACAACAGCTCCAAAAATCAGCAGCTGACCAGAAACATTATTTAAGTAATCCTCATGCTGCATAAATGGCTTGCAAGGCAGCTATTTATTCTGCTGTCAGTGACCTGAACACAAAGTGCTTATACTTGACCTGGAAGCTAAAGAGACATTGTTATGTTCTGCACTTTCTTAAACAGATCTTTCAAATCTGGCTCCAAGAATTAATCTGTATTTTAATGTTAACTAACCTACTGTGAATTAAATATTTTCTTTCTCTTTTACAGATTTACAGTAGACACATTGTTGACCTCAGCAAAGTGATTTTCCAACGGGTGCATGTACAAGTCTGGAAATCATCTTGCTGCAAGAATGAGATGGGCGGGCAGTTCTGACTATGGCTTGTGCCTTTTGAACTTGCCATGTATGACAGCAGTAGGCAGTGTCAGATACTTCTGTAACCTTGGGACATAAACCAAGTACTAGTGCAAAAAGAAAGAAGTTCCCAGCTGTAATATATTGGTTGAGCAAAACAATTTGTTCTAGAATTTAAAATAGAGCCAAGATTTAAGTGTATAGGTGAAACGAGCATTCAGCATAATTCTCCCGATGCGTTAATTTCTCAATTACACAACAAGATATGTGTCAAGCTGAACAGAACAGGAATGCTTCCAATTCAATGTCTGATCACCTGATTCCGCATCAGTCTCAGCTGGCACAATTAGCCTTGGTATACTTGGCTAAAAAGTATGAATTAAAAAGTCTGCTAATTTTTATTCTCCTTACTGCTATCTTCAAAAGTGCCCACCAGGGGATTTAGACAAGAATAGGATTCAGTCACCACAGGCATAGAATCATCTGACACCAATTGTGTAGACTTATAAAGAAAGAAAGGCCACCTCAGAATGTACTGCAACCATCACAGATTCAAGATGAGAGTGGGAACAACAAATTTGTTTTGTGAATGTTATTTATCCACTTCTTGATTCTGTCTCCGTATCAATCAAATAGGGAAGAGAGAACACAATTCCTAGAAGTGTGCAAAGACTCCTTTCAGCAGGTGGTTAGACCTCTCAAGGATGGAGACTTTGCTCAATGTAATTTGAGTAATTAAATAAATTAGGTAAACGTGCCAAATATAGTTAAGTAACATATGGACTAAAATGCAAGGCACTATATCCAACTGATGAGGGAAAATCTTATTAGAAAAACCAAAAAGAACAAGGTTAGGATTATGATATACTTCGGAAAGATGAGGGACAAGCCAGCTGAGGCAAGTTTACAAAAAAGCTTCACTGGGCTTTTGGACAACAGTAGGTTTTAATTTAGAAAATACCTACAATACCTAAATAAAAAATGTTTGGATTCCACAGCTAAGTTTAGTCATTGGCCTTTAAATTAATTTACTCTCCCGTATTTTACAAAGTGACTTAATTTTGTCTCATCTGTTGTCTTTAAGTCCCACTGCTCAATGGCCTAGCAGAGAGTGAAGAAATCAACGAAAGCACTAAGAAATTAGATTTCAAGAATTCGGAGAAGTTGGACTAACACCAGAAGATGGCAAATTGGTCAAAAAGGAAAAATGGAGCTAAACTGTGTAAATACAGGCTAATTAGTTTGGCATTTGTGTTTGAGAAAATTTTACAACTTTCACAACTGAAATTTCCACAACTCCTAATAAAGAGAAAAAAGTTAGAAGTAACCCAGAGTGATTTCAAAAAGGATGGGTATTCAGCTTTTTTCCCCTCTGTGTGATACCAGTGAACAGAAAAACAGCTAACATTTCAAATCTAGTAAGTTCATCATCAGAATGGTTCTGAAGAAGAGTCATACAGGTCTCCAAATGTTAATTCTTTCTCTCGCCACAGATGATGCTAGATCCGCTGAGTTCTTCCAAAATTCTGTGCTTCAGATTGCCAATATTCACAACATTTTTCCTATTATGCATTGTAGTAATATGGGTAACAATAACTAGAATGCTACTGGAAGGGATACAGCATACATACACAAGAATGCACCAGCAAGTAGAAGGTCAGAGTAAGAAAAAAAAAAGGTAAATTAACAATGAATGGCTTTTTATCAGAGTATGCACAGCATTAAATACAAGATGAATGAATAGATTTGCCAAATGGAAGAAATTATATGATATAATTGCAATTAAGTCTATATAATGGATAAGTAGTCATGACTGCACCTAAAGATTCAAGGGTTTGGAAGGACCAGAAGGAGGAAAATATGAAGTGACATGGCTCTGTCAGTAAAGACTGAGATCCGGACAACAGTTAAAAATGACCTTGGTTTGGGAATCCAAATGTCCAGTTTGGGGAAGAGATAAAAAGTCACAAAAGGCTCAGAGTCGATTATAAGCCCTCCGACAACAGCTACACTGTAGGGCAGAGTATAAATCTGGAAATAACGGCAGTGAGTCAGAAAGATACTGTAATAATCACTGGACGTTTTAATTTCCATAAAGATTTGGTAGAAGTAGTCTGAAATAGGAGGAGGAGTTCATAAAATGTATTTGGGACAGTTTCTTGGAACACTGCAGGCAGCACCGTGGGCAGCACGGTGGCACAGTGGTTAGCACTGCTGCCTCACAGCGCCTGAGACCCGGGTTCAATTCCCAACTCAGGCGACTGACTGCGTGGAGTTTGCACATTCTCCCAGTGTCTGTGTGGGTTTCCTCCGGGTGCTCCGGTTTCCTCCCACAATCTAAAGATGTGCAGGTAAGGTGAATTGGCCATGCTAAATTGCCCGTAGTGTTAGGTAAGGGGTAAATGTAGGAGTATGGGTGCGTTGCGCTTCAGCGGGTCGGTGTGGACTTGTTGGGCCGAAGGGCCTGTTTCCACACTGTAATGTAATGTAATCTAATGTAATAAATTCTGGAACCAATCACAACATGGCTATTTTAGACATGGTAATATGCAACAAGATAGTATTAATTAACAACCAAAAAAACCGTTCAACTGAGTGTGATCATATCATGATGAATTTCACACTCAGCTCAAGGATGAGAAACTTAGCTCTGAAGTTAGAGACTTAAATTTATGTAAACGCTATTTCATACAAATGTATGAAAATAGTTGGTTAAAGTGAAATAGGAAAATAGGTTTAAATAAGACAGTACAGAATTAATGGCAAATAAGTATGGAGATATTTACTAAGTCTCAACACAGGTATAATTCCATGGAGAAAGAAAGAGATTACGAGAAGATGTTCGATTATTGACGAATTAAACAAACTCCAGGGCATTATCAATTGCAAGAAATAGAGTCATAGAACAGACCGTTTGGACCAATTCGTCCATGCTGACCAGATATCCCAGCCTAATTTAGTCCCATTTGCTGCAAGATTTCGGACAGTCATGAAAATTCAAAGCATTCTAGAAGCCAGCAACGAATGACTAAAGAGGCAGAGAGAGGAAGGAAGTAGGAGGAGAAAAAACAAAAAAATATGAAAAACAATAAAAGTTTTTAAGAGGTATATAAAAAAACGAAGCGAGTCAGTACTGGTCCTGTTCCTTGGATGCTGCCTGACCTGCTGCGCTATTCCTTTGTCATTTTCTGGAAAAAAGTTAGGTTAAGTGATTGTCACACAGTCATAGTAGTTTATAGCACAGAAGAAAGGGCCCTTCAGTTGTTTGAATCCATGCTGATCAAAAACAGCCACCTAACTCTACTAATCCTGTTTTTCACCACTTGGTTCATAGCCTTTCATGTTTGGCTTCGCAAATGTACACCCAAATACTACTAAAAATGTTAGGGGTGCATGGTACTACCACACTAGCAGGAAGAAAGTTCCAGATTCCTACCATCTGGGTGAGAAAGAATTTCCTCACATCCCCACTAAACCATCTGTCCCTTAGCTTAATTCTATGCCCCTTGGTCTCGGATTATCCCACCAAGGGGAAAAGTTTCTTCCTGTCCATATGGTCTTTGTTCATCTCAATCATATCCCCTCCCATCCCCAGTCTCTTCACTCCAAGGAAGCCAATCTCAGTCTATCCAATTTCTCTTCATAACAAAAATTCTTCATTCCAAGCAATACCCTGGTAAATTTCTTTTGGACCCACACCAGGGCAAATACATCCTTCCTATAATGTGGTTTCCTAGCTGTATCCTAACCAACATTTTATACAGCTCCAGCATCACCTCCCTGCTCTGAAATTCTATGCCTCGGCAACTAAGGCAAGTGTCCCATATGGTCATCTTAATCACTTTATCTACCTGCCCTACTACTTTAAGACACGCACACCAAATGTCTCTCTAATCCTTGCAGTTTCCAATTGGGCAAAATATTGGCAGATGGAGTACACCTGAAACATTGACTTCTCCACCTCCTGATGCTGCCTCATTTGCTGTGTTCTTCCAGCTTCCTGCCTGTCTACTTTGGATTCGAGCATCCGCAGTTTTTTTTTCTAACCAAATGCAAGGCTTGGCAGGGAGAATAAAAAATTAGAATATAGAGGAACCTCGATTATCCGAATGATCAATTATGCAAAGAAGATCTCAAAATCCCAATAGAAACATTACATCAAGAGGTGTTTCAACACTGATTGTAAACAAAAGACACAATGATTAAAAATGAACCCAGCTTGCTGAAATGCTGTTGAGAACAGCCCTAGACATCGATGGGAGCCCAGGCACCATATCCAAATGACTGACTGACCACACTCACTCGCTCTCTCACCCCAACACGCTTTCCCTGGAGCTCTACACATGGGTGTACCCTAAGCACCCATTCCCCAGATAATCTGTCCAACATTGTCCTTTACAGGGCAGAGTGGAACTTGTCAAAACATTGCAGTAAAAAGTTGTGCGTGCGTGTTGAAACTCACCCCACAAAGGCAGCGGCAGTCATGCTGTTGGTGTCCACTCCAACTGCCCCAGAAAGGGGGCTGACAGGGGTGAGGGTGCATTGGTGGGGGGAGCGGATGAGGACACAGGTGGGAGGCGCAGGGGCTCACGCATGATATACTGCTGCCTAATCTCCTGAACAAATAGCAGACTTAGCAAGTGCTCACTGTGTCAACCCAATTTGAACTGGTGTGTATAAGGGACCTGCAGCATTGCTGAAGCCTCCCGGCAACCCCCCACCCAAAAGGTGTGTCTGCTCAGAAATAAAACCTGAGACAGAGAGAGCAAGATAGGCAGAGCGAGGAAAATGGAAACTTCAGAAAACTGAGCCCCAGAGGAGAGGCACTGAATCAGTTAACCAAATAATCAATTATCCGAATGTGCCTCCCCCATCTCGTTCGGATGAAAGAGATTCCTGTATATATTTAAATTTGAGAGAGATGACAGAATACTACCTGGATTGTTTGTTAAGTCTCTCATCTTTTAGAATAACCATGTTTTATAATAAGATGAGAGACTTAACAATTCAGATCTTTCTCAATAATAATTTCAGTTACACCACAATATAAACTTTTGCTGTAAATTCTGTGTCTTACAACCTTATTCTCCACAACCACCTGATGCAGGAACAGTGCTCTGAAAGCTACTGCTTCCAAATAAACCTGTTGGACTATAACCTGGTGTTATGTGATTTTTAAACTTTGTACACCCCAGTCCAACACCAGCATCTCCAAAACAGTACAGAGAGATCTTGTTGTCCTTGTACATAATTTACAGAAGTCAGCACGCAGGTGCAGCAAGAAATTTGGAAGACAAATAAAATTTTGGCCTTCACTGCAAAGGTGGAGTATAAAAGTAGAGAAGTTTCACCAAAACTATACAGAATATTGATGAGTCTGCTTCTGTCGAACTGAACAGTTGGGTCACCCTTTTTGAGAATATAACTGCATCGATAGAAATTCAGAAAGGGCTCACTACTGTGATGAATCTATTGTTTAATAATGAAAGGTTGAGCAGGTTGGGCCTTTACTCAGTGGAGTTTAGTAAAATGAGAGGTTATCTTGTTGAAACAAAAAAAAAGGGTAGATAAAACAGCTTGTTTCCAATAATTGAAAGATTAAGAATGAGGGTCAATAGGCACAAAAAAGATTAAATACAAAGGATGTAAAATATAATGCAGTAGAAACTGCTTTATTCAAAGAGGTGAGAAGTTACATAATTTGCACCTGGTTTAATGGCTGAGGAATAAACCGTATTAGTTTGAGATTAGATTAGATTAGAAGGGATATTCTGGAAAATGAATGGCCACATGTGATTACGACTATATGCTCACCGAAAAGGCAAATGCTAAAACGGAGTAGTTAGGCACAATGGTATTCTGGAAGGTATCTCAGTCTTTCCAGGCATGTATATAACCACGTGCAGAAGAATTTAAAGACAGAAAGCATCTCTGGCAAAACTAAGGTTAATAGGAATTGGGGGAAAATTCTTTGGCACAAAGAAACATGTTTATAATGTTTAGAGGTCAGTCATCTCAGCAAGAATTTCTCATGGTAGTGTCCTAGATCCAACCACCTTCAGCGACTTCAAATGTTCTTCCCTCTACTATAAAAGGTCAGAAGTGGGAATGTACATTAAGGTGATTGCACAATATTTAGCAACATTCACTGCCCTCGGATATGGAAGCAGTCAATGTTCAAATGCAGCAAAACTTGAGGATACCTGGATTTGGGCTGGCAAGTGGCAACTAACAATCATACCCCATGTACACTTCGGGCAATAATTATCTCCAACAAGTGAGAATTTAATCATTATCCTTGACATTCAAAGGCGTCACCAAATTCCCTAGTAACAACATCCTAGGGGTTGAAACTCAACTAGATTAGTCATAAGTATTGTGGGTACAAGATCAGATAGAAGCTAGGAATTTTGCAGTAAATAGCTTAGCTCCTGTCTCCTCAATGCTTGTTCATCATCTACAAGGCACAAGTCAAGCATGAAATGGATGAGCGCAGCTCTACCAACACTCAAAAAAACTTAACACCATGCAGGACAAAGCAGCTCACTTGACTGGCACCATATATACAAACATTCTTCCATCTCAAATACTCAGTAGCAGTAGTATGTATTGTAAAATGTATTGCAAAAATTTCACTAAAACTCCTTAGATAGCCCCTTCCAAATCCATGACGACTACCATCTAGAAGGACAAGGGTAGCAGATATATGGTATCACCCACTATCCTGACTTGGAAATATATTGCTATTCCCTCAGTGATGCTGGGTCAAATTCCACAAAATCCCTCCCACAGCCAGCAACACCCACATCCTGTGAATGAAAACATTTTAAACTTATTTAAATGCAGAAACATTCAAAATGAACAAAACTCTCAAATAATATAAACCAGGGCTTGTTTCAGTTTGGAGTCAACTTGCCTGGAGAAACTGCACCAAGATTACCAATAATGAGAAAATAAAGTTTGCTGTTTAAAACTTACCAAGCACATAAATTTTGCCCTGATAGACTGTTACTCCTAGAGCACTGCGCTTGTGTTTCATTGGCACTATGTACGTCCATCTGTCCGTTTCAATGTCATATCGCTCTACACTGTTTAGTTGGTTTACACCATCATATCCTCCAATTGCGTAAACATAGTTTTTTAGTGCACAGATACCTAAACCAAAACAACAAGTCCATTAGTGTAAACAGTTTTGCAATTCTACATCCTCTACATTTTCTTCCTTCGTTTTGAAGGTACTGATTCACACTGGGCTACAGTTCCATGGACATGGTCACTCCCACTGTGCCTCACTCATGACTCGTATTACTGTGTTAACTGACGTAATGAGTATTGGACAGAATGTTCAATCATCATGTTAAAGTTACATAGCTAAACTTTATTCCATCTTCACAGGACAGACGATTAATAGGCATACACACAAACATACATTTATTAACAAAGTTATCAGGAATAAGAAATATGGCTGACTTTTTCCACATCTGGGCCACTAATCCTAATTGTAGTGCTTCTCCTAACCTTGTGTCTAAGATCAAGTAATGCAACATTAATAAGTATATAGAACCCAATATATTTTATAAAAGAAAATCAATTTACTCAGAATTTCTTTCAAAATACAAGTAAGAAAACACAAAATGTAATATTAATTTACTTTCAGGAGAACAATGTTACATGACATTTAGTTACATATTGGGTATCACGTTTTGTGGAACTTGGTGGCAGCCTTCAGCTTCTATTCAGTCAGGAAGTGAACACTTCACAGCTTATTATTGGTTTTCCAGTCAATTCAATTCATTATACATTGGCTGTAGGATTGGAGGTATCTGGATAGTGAAGGTTTCCAGGTGGAGAGAACTCCACATTGTGAGTCTGTCTAGTGCTTCCAGAGTTTATGATGAACTCCATGTATTTATCGATTCAAGCTACCTACATAAACTTGACATTCTTTTGTTGTGGCAAGTGGTAGATTTAGGGGAGTAAGAGAATGGGATTTTAGGGAAAGAAGTGCATCTCCTTTCTGCTGTTGCTTGCTACAGAATGGCTAATTGTACCATCACAAACTTTCCCTCAACCCAGTTTCAATTTTAATTTTGCTGACCTAAGTGATTTTTTCCAAACTACTCACCTGCCCCACTCCTAACAGTGTTCATTGGTGCAATGGTGTTCCACATGTTGTCTTCAGGATGGTAACACTCTGCTGAATTGAGGCGATCTGTTCCATCAAAGCCACCAACTGCATACAGAAGGCGATTTACTATTGCAACACCAACACCAATTCTGCTGGTTGACATCGAAGCCACAAATTCCCACTGGTCCTTCTCTGGATCATATCTGTAAGTGCAAATGTACTATCCTAAATATGGTATAAACATAGCTGACGTGAAACAAAAAGGTATTGTATCAATGCACAGAGGTGTATAGCAACAAACATAACTGGAGGGCAGATTGAAAATAGTGTCTGAATTTAGAAAAACAGGTTAAAATTTCTGAAAGATGAATACCAGTTTGGGAGAATGGTAGTTTAGATGTATTTAATGAACAGGGTTAGAAGGGAGACTTCTAAGAAATTGAAGATACTACCAAGTTATTCACAGTCCAGGGTTAAGAGGGAATTATTTTAGGATAAGTATTATTTCAAAATATTATAACTGTAGTTTAACATTTCAAAATTGTATAATTTATAATCCAGCATAACAACTTTTAGGTTGCAAAAATAAGTCTTAGAATATAAGAAGAATGGACAATATGTAAACTTTGTACATTAAAGGTCATATTGGTGAACACTGCTGTTGCTTTCACTGAGCAGAACGGAATGATGGCTGGTTGTTGTGAAACTCTTAGAACTATGCGCACAAGGCAGGTGTAGTTACAGAACTAAAAAACAGTCCAAAAACTGCCAAAAAACAAAATTTGCATCAGCTTTTGACTATTAACGATCAACAAAATAAATTTAAATGCATGTAAATTCTTCCCTTTTCTTGATGGAATGAAGAAGGATGTAATACACTATGTGATGACTGATTAAAGGAATTTCCACAGGGTCTACAGATGAAAGTGAACAGAGATGGGAGACACCGCAACTAGATTCAGGGCTCGGGACTTAGGAAGTGGAGAGAAGAGAAACAGCAATGTTTCAATTTTCTAAAATTTTTAAAATATAGTGTGACAAACCTTTCTACAGAATTGTGATGAATACAGCCTTCAGATCCACCAACAGCATAGATCATTCCATCTATCACTCCTCCTCCAACCCTGTTCCTGGGAACATTCATTGGTGTACAGGGGGACCACTGATTGTTCATAGGATTGTAACAGTCCAATGCATTTGAATCAGTATTGCCATCCGGCGAATTATTTCTTCCTCCTATTGCATATAAGAGTCCATGAACAGTACAAGCAGCTAAACCGCTCCGCGGTAAAGGCATATCTGTCAATCGGATCCAACAGTTCTCCAAAGGATTATAAGCTTCCAGAAAATTCAGTGATTGCCGATAATAGCCTCCAGCTGTGTACATTAACTGAGGAACATTTGGTGACCTGCAAGGACAGGCCTTGGTTGGTTTGTGCAGTGTTAGCTCCTTAAAGACTTCCACAAGGTAATCTTTACATTTGGAGTCCATTCGGAGTATTTCACACTTCTGCAGTTGTGTTTTCAGGAAATTTGGAGTCAGAGAATGGCACCTTACTGCATTCAGCAATGCATGGATATATGGATGTCTGTTTTCACAGTCATATTTTACCCATTCTATACAGGCATGATAGACCTCAGACTCACAGCGCACGTTCAACTCATCTCGGCTGATTAGGCTGACCAGTTGGCATTGCGTAAGGTTGAAGAATTCTTCCTGTTTTGCTACCTATCATAATGGTATAATTGAAGATTGCTTATTCTTGAATCTAATTTAAAAATCAACTTTTCTCTAATATGCAAGATACAAAATACAAGTAAACATGAAAATGCAAAAGCATCATGTTGGTGAACAGTTACAGGAAAAATATTCAAATCATGTTTTAAGAAAGTGATTCAGTCCCAATTAACATAAACACAATCCATCACCATCTATTCCAGTTTAAGATATTACTAATTCAAGCCAAACACAAATTTACAAACCAACTCTTGGTGAAGAAAATATGAAATCTATGTGATCACAAAAAACCTAAAACTTTAAGGGGTTTGATGGGGTACTCACCGAAAAAAAAACTATTCCCTGCTTGAGGAATTTAGAACATAATTAGGAGGTTCAGAATTATGATCAGCTGTTTAGAACTGCAATTTGGAGAAATCATTGTATTCAAGTGGTTACAGATTTTTGTAATTCTCAATCTTACAGAACTATGGATACTCAGCTATTGCATACATTCAAAATAGGATGTTAATAGATTTGATTACCAAGGGAATTAAAAGATATGAGATAATGGGGGGTTAGGTGGAGTGGAGATAGAAAATCAGCCATGATCTTGTGAAACAATGTTGTAGGCTCAACAGGCCAAAATGGTTTACTCCAGCTACTTAGTTTTCCAAGTTTTATCCTTTTTATATACATTAGCCTCGATCCCCCACTTTAATTGAAGCATTAAGATGTGTCCTTTAATAAAAAAGGAATCTCTGTCAGAGGTATTACTTTCTGCTCACGCCCACCCTTCCAAACTTTCTAATTACTCTGAATGGAGAGGACTGATTCATCAATTTCAGAATTCATATTTGAAATCAGTCACTGCCATGTCCATTGAAGAAATTACTTGCCTGCTAGAAACGCTTAACAATTGCACAACAGCAGGGTTCAAATACCTCAGCTCTTAGAGGTTGTTTGAGGATATGTTAGCACTCCACCAAAAGAACATCACAATACGTCAGTTTAAAACCAAGAGGGGGAAGGAAAGGTGCAATGAGTTCAATGTGATATTGCAACACTGGAAGTTATATTGAAATCTGAACTTAGCCCTAAAAGATTAGACACCTTTTTGAAATGTGTGTACAGATGTATCATATCGAATCAGTGTTTTTCTTCAGCGGCTTCTAACTTCAGTTCTTATCATCAATCCTTACATTTAGTCTTTTCACGCCTGTCTCTTTATTAACAGCTTTAAAGTTCTTTAGTGCAACTGAAAAATTCACGATCATTTTGTTTGATACCTCAGTCTCTCATCACATTTCTTCTAGTCCTCAATTCTCAGCTTTCTTTCTGAATAATGCTCTCAACTCAGAACCATATTTAGTAAGCGGAGGGTACAGCACAAGCTGAGCTTTCAGAACAGAAGTGAGAATGGATTACGAAGGGGCAGCAGTAGTGTCAATGAATATTTAGGGGCTGCATGCACTGGGGAAGAGAAACACGATAAAAGCTTAAAAAGGAGTAAAACTTAAATCTCACGGCAAAACCTTATATTGGAGATAAGCCACACTGCATTCTCTCCTCTCTTTCCCTGACCAAAGTGGAACATAGGATATTTTTATAGGTATTTAAAAGAACTTGTTAAATTTAGGTCACATACTTTTAAAAAAAAGTTGCTTATAAATCAGCGGCCAAAAAAACAACCACGCAAAGAAATCTGAAGACAACAATGTCTGTTTTCTATTTACTGCTGTTTCTGATTTTTAATCATTTTAGCAGTTCATATTTTGGGAAATCAGCATAAGTGATCAAAAAAGCCAATTAGAAAATTGTGCAGAATGACATCTCAACTGGCAGGCATTTAAGTTTGTCATATTTATTAATGCTACATATTCATTACCAAGATATATTTATCTTGTTTGCAATAATGTATTGATCTGCAGAAGTTGCTGAATCATCATTGGTCACTTGACATCACCTTTCAGTTATCAGAAGAACATAAAACACAGATTTTTGAAAGTATCTATTCTCAATCAAAATTTTGCACATTTTCTTTCAGATAGACTAAGATACACAGCACGGAAACAGACCTTTTGGTCCAACGCGCCCATGGCTGACCAGATATCCTAATTAATCTAATCCCATTTGCCAGTATTTGGCCCAAATCGCTCTACACCCTTCCTATTCACACACCCATTCAGGTGCCTTTTAAATATTGTGATTAAACCAGTCTCCACCACTTCATTCAATACACACATTACCCTCTGTGTAAAAAATTTGCACTTAGATCGCTTTTAAATATTCCTCTTCTAGTTTTGGACTCTGCTACCCTGGGAGAAGACTTTGTCTATTCATCCTATCCAAGCCCTTCATGATTTTGTAAACTTCAATACAAGATCACCCTCAGCCTTCGACGCTCCAGGGAAAACAGCCCTGGCCTATCAGCCTCTCCCTACAGCTCAAATCTTCCGACTCTGACAACATCCTTGTAAAACTTTTCTGAATCCTTTCAAGTTTCACAACATCCTTCCTTTCACAGGGAGACCAGAACTGAACACAGTATTCTAAAGGTGGCCTAACCGATGCCCTGTGCAACTTCAACATGACCTCCCAACCCCATGGAACTATGTACGTGCACTCCAAGGTCTCTTTGTTCAGCAACAGAATTTTACCATTAATGTATAAATCCTGCCCTGATTCGCCTTTCCAAAATGCAGCACTTCACATTTATCTAATTAAACTCTATTTGCCACTCCATGGCCCAGTAGCCCATCTGATCAAGTTCCTATTGTACTCGGAGATATCCTTCTTCACTGTCCACTACACCACCAGTTTTGGAGGGATCTGTAAACATACTAATCATACCTCCTATGTTCACATCCAAATCATTTATATAAAATGACAAAAAGCAGTGGACCCAGCACTGATCCTTGTAACAAACCACTGGTTACAGGTACCCAGTCTGAAAAGCAACCCTCCCAGTCTCTCCTACCTTTTAGCCAGTTCTATATTCAAATAGCTAGTTCTCCCTATATTCCATGTGATCCAACCTCGCTAACAAGTCTACCATCCGGTACCTTGTCGAACCACTTCATGAAGCACATTTAGATCACATTCACCACTTTGTCTTCATCAATTCATCAAACCACTTCTTTACTTCTTCAAAAAAATTTAATTAAGTTAGTGAGACATGATGTCCCATGCACAAAACCATGTTGACTATCCCTAATCAGTCCTTGATGATCTCTTCTCTATCAATCAGGATCTAACTTAGCTTCCTCGTCAATGTTGACAGGCACAATGAACCAGTTTACAGCCTCCATCAGACCCACAGTTCCAGCTGTTTGTTTACAATTCCCCAGCCCAATGTCATGTCCCAGTTATTACTGCTCAGCTGATAATATGTCTATCCATGAGCCAACTACAAAGGAGCACACTAATAAATATGGAAGACTTACTGACTGGACTTGCTTCAAACATAGGTCAAAAGCCTAGAATGATCATCTTACTGCAGACTAAAAGAAAGCAGGAATCTGGGACTCTTTCTCCCAAAAGGCTTATTCAACCAAAAGGCTTACTCAACTGAAATTTTCAAAACTAAGGTTGGTAGTTTATTAGGTAAGGGTAACAAGGGATATGGATAAATTCACGTAAATCAAATCAAAGTCAACTACAATCTGACTGAATGGCAGAACAAACCCAGAAGATAACAGTCTCCTCCCGTTCCCAGGTTTGAAAAGCAGCTTTGATGTTTCAATAACCCATCCAAAATGAAGTAGAATAGCCATTATTTGTACCCACCTCACTGAAATGCAGGTATATATACTCTCTTGCCTTTTCACTCAACTCTTGGCAGCCAATTTCCTCAGCAAATGAGGCGATACCAATGGCATTACTAGGATCCAATTGTTCCACTAGGAATTTGCAGCATGCTTTAACAACACTATCTATCTGATACATCACTGCTCCATTCATTACATGTAGCACGCATTTCTCTCCCACCGTAATACTAGCCGTGTATGCAAACTCGATCAAGCGTTGCATTACTTTAGGATGAATGCCCACAATGGGTATAACCTCCATTCCACATTCTTTCAAACCATTGGTAAACATGGCCTTGAAAACAGGGCTGCAGGAGGCAAGAACAATCTTGTGTGCAACAAACTCCTCTTCCAGAGCATTGTGCTTCACCTGAAGTGTCACATCACAGAGTTGCTTGTTTAAGCGTATCTCGTTCATTATTTTAAAAGCTTCCACCGTGTGGCTTTCTAGTGTGTAACTGAAGTAGCGACTAGCATTCTGTGATGGCATCACTTCTGCCGGGCACCCGGTTGTCATCGACATTTCTCTACCGTCACTGTACGCAGATCATTGCTTCTCAGGAAAAGAAGCCGAAATTGGTTGCACTGTGGAGTGGGTTCATTTTGGGGCCATTCAGGTTGGGTCCATTCTCAGCTCTGTTTGAGAATAAATCACTTTCTTTGGCATCTAAGGGAAGAGAGAAAAAAAATTAATGAGAGAGGAAAAGCAATTAGGTCTAACAGAGTTATTTTTTCAGCTAGATTAACCCACCTTCCCATACTCAATTGCTTTCTTCCTCTTGAGTCTATGCTCTTCCCTGGTCATCCAATTCACAGCTAGGTTATTCTTTGGATTGAAAAGGTTCATTTAACAAAAGGCTCTTAACTCATAGCTTAATGTTCAAACTTTTCCACTTTGAAAATCCTTTGAAACAATTTAGAACTTAACATGAAATTTGACCAACGCCAACTCATGCAAGAATTCAAATTGCACATTTTCGTTTTTAGCAGCAACCCATTGTCACAGTGATAAAGACACCAAGGAAACTGACCACCAGAATACCAGGTGTCAGGACTGATTTCTTGCATGAAGTGATCAAGATTAGTTTTAAGAAAGTTTTGGGTTTTGCTTCTGATAGGTATTCTATTAATATAATAGTCATGGTGACTTCTGCTTGTGGGTTAGCTATTTTATGTTCAAGTATGCTCTAATAATGCTCAGCATCTAGTTTTAAGATAACATAGCCTCCTCCTGAGCAAAATGTTGCCTGTTGTAGAGTCATACGCTTTTATATCTTGCAGATTTAGAGATATTGAACTCACCATGAAATGCTAAACTGTCTTAGATTAGATTACTTACAGTGTGGAAACAGGCCCTTCAGCCCAACAAGTCCACACCGACCCGCCGAAGCGCAACCCACCCAAACCCATACCCCTTCACCTAACACTACGGGCAATTTACCATGGCCAATTCACCTAACCTGCATATTTTTAGATTGTGGGAGGAAACCGGAGCACCCAGAGGAAACCCACGCAAACACGGGGAGAATGTGCAAACTCCATACAGACAGTTGCCTGAGGCAGAAATTGAACCTGGGTCTCTGGCGCTGTGAGGCCACTACATTCAAATCATTGTTTAGAACCCCAGTCAACAAGAACTCAATTTTTTCATTCAATCTCTCTTCTGCCCTTCAAAACTATAGGAAAGATGTTGTTAAACTTGAAAGGGTTCAGAAAAGATCTGGAGATGTTGCTGGGATTGAAGGGTTTCAGCTATAGACAGAGGCTGAATAGGCTAGGAATGTTTCCCTGCAACATCGGAAGCTGAGGTTTATAAAATCAAGGGGAGTATGGATAGGGTGAATAGCCAAGGTTTTTTCCCCAGGGCAGTCCAAAACTAGAGGGCATAGGTTTAAAGCAAGAGGGGAAAGCTTTAAAAAGTGGCCTGATGGGCAACTTTTTCATGCAGAGGCTGATGAATGTATGAAATGAGTTGCCAAAGGATGTGGTGGAGGTGGGTACAATTACAACATTTAAAAGGGCATCTGGATGGGTACATGAATAGGAAAAGGTACAGAGGGATATGGGTCAAATGTTGGAAAATGGGAGATCAATTTAAGCTATCCAGTTGGTGCAGACAGGTTGGACTGAAGCATCTGTTTCTGTGCCGTATGACTCAATAAAACAAATAATGAATCAGATTGCCTCCCTTTAGCATTACTTTTTCTTAGTAGCTTTTAAATGTAAACTTGGCACTTTAGATTCCAGATTCATGCCATATACAGTCTTGTTTAATGTATGACTGACTACACAAAAATCTCTTTCCTAAATGCTGGATATTCATAGAGAATGGAAGAGTGGGGCAGGATAAGGCCTTACCTCTTATCTAATTCACCAATATGCCTGTCAAAGTACCCACTACCCAAAATGATATTCTTAGAAAGTTCACACAAATAAAATTATCCAAATGTAAGGTGCATGGTTGTTATGCCTTGCAGTCAAGATGTTGAGAGTTCACTCTAAAGACTGGAGTACAGAATCTAGTCTGCCCTGCAATGCGGCACTGCATGAGATACCATCTTTCAGGTAGGTTACTAAACAAAAAGATCTCATCTGCCTCTTTGAATGTGCATAGAATAAGTGCTGGTACTATTGAGCATTCAGAGTGACTTGGTCAACATTTCTGTCTCAAATGACTGAGAACAGACCATTTATCACATTGCTAATTTAGAGACATGCTATGTGATTGCTGATTGTGCATTGAATCTATCTTCAGACTCTGCCACATGTGGGACAGATGGTGTTTGAAGGATTGGGTCGGCAGGTTATTTGGAGATTTGCGCTCCTTCTGAAACCTCAAATTCTCTCCATATCGAGAGACTACAGGAATCTATTTGGACATTCTGGAATTAGCTTTCCCCCTGTCAAATCAGTCACAAGCACGTGTCTCATATGAGTTGGTAAGTAGATTTAATCTCTCCAGAAATGTTTTGAGGGCATCCCTAAAGTGTTTTCACTATCCTCCTGTGGTTCTTCTTCTGCCACTGAGTTACAAATACAATGGTTGCTTTGGGAATTTAAAGTCAGGCATATATGAATTGCATGCCCTGGCTTTTGAATGTTAGGGAACTTAACTTGGAAGTGGACACTACTTTTGGATTTGGATAATCTTGTGAAGGCACCATTGGGTGTACTCCTCCATGTCATCCAAGTGTCTGAAGCATATGGGGTATACAAGATCACGGCTGTCTGGTAAACCATGATCTTAGTCTTGGAGTGAGATCATGGTTCTTAAATACAGTCTTCTTCAACTGGGCAAAGACAGAGCTGATGGTGAATGTGGTCATCTATGCATCCCTTCATTGAGAGGAAGCTTCTAAGATTTAGAAATGGCCAATATTTTCCAGGATCTCACTGGTAATTTTAATATGGAGGGAGGTGTTTGATTGTGGGATCAAGAAAGAAGAGGGCTTTGTTTTCTGGGTATTTAGTGCAAGGCCCATTTTCTCACTTGCTTCAGAGGATGCAACAGGAGCTCAGACTGAGTCAGCGCAAACAAAAGTATTGTTTACATATTTAAGTGCTAAGGCTGAAGCAAACTCACATTAATTATCCTTCACTGAGGCTGTCAACATTTGAGATTTTCTGAGAAAGTGTGTTGGTTAGGTTAGAGATGGGAAAACATATTGCATAATCTTCCCAAGTCATAAAAAAATCATCCCAGGTATTCACGCCTCACTAACATCAAGCTCTTTCTTGTTCACATGCTGCCATTTGTAATTTTCTTTATAATTCATGTTTAAAATATAACCCCAAAAGACAATTCATTATCCAATCCTCTCTATTACTCCAAAGAATTTGACAGGGCGCTGGATACAGACTCTTCACAATTTGTACACAATCAGTCAGCGCTTAATCACCAAACCAAGATCCCATGTGCACATACACATAGGTTCTTTATATAGATTGCTTTGTATTCTCAGTGGAAAAGACGAGAGCAGAGAATCATACAATTATAGAATACATATCTGTACTGGCTCCCCAAAGACCTATCCATCTAGTCCCATTTTCCAACCCTACTGCTATAGCCCTCTAAACTAAGCACTTTCAAATAAATATCCAATTCTCTTTTGAAACCTCCTGTGGAATCCAACTCCACCATTCACCTTGGCAGTACATTCCAAATCATAACAATTCAGCAGTTTCTCCTCATCTCACTCCTCGCTCTCTTGCCGACAATCTTGAAATTGTGACCCCTAGTTACTGCCATCAATGGCCCAGTAGGAAATTAGTGCTGTTGTATGATTAATCAGAAGGAAGATTAAAAAAAAGAGTTTACAATTTAGGCCACCGAGAGGATAAATATACCTTGACAGAAACTACCATCTGATGATTTTCCTCTGCTACATGTCAAGAAACAATTCCATGCTGAAAGAACAGTCTCCTTAAATTTTTACAAAAAAAAGCAAGTGTACATTGTAATGAATGAATTGAATCTTGGATGGAGGCCACTATGGTGCCGAATTTCACCGGAGGGAAATAACTCCAATCCTGTTCTGTTCCCTTGATAAACCCAAACATTAGGAAACTGCAGTCCTAAATTTTTACAGAAGGTTGAAATCCCTTTTTAAACTTCCTCAACTCTCAATATTTTAGCAGGTGGATGCATCTTAGGCTGCAGTGGTGATGAGTCACATAGAGCAGAAATACATAATCAAGATTTGGAGTTTAGTTTGTAGTAGTAGCTGCACTGGAAAGGTGATACATAGTGGTAATGTCATTTGATTGGTAGTCATAAGTTTTGATTAATGCTAGACGAATGGCCATGGGTTCAAAACCCACCACAGCAGCTGTGATATTTAAATTCAATTAACAAATCGTGAATTGAAAGCTAGTTGCAATGATCAAACTATTAGTGTTTGTTGGTCAAACAGTAGCTCCACCTGGTGCAATAACATCCCTTCAGAGAAGGAAATTATCCCCCTTACCTAGTCTGGCCTACATACAGCTTCAGGTTAACTCAACTACTCTCTGAAATGGTCCGGCAAGTCAAGATCATAGATGTGCAGGAGAATTGACGTTTGCCCGAAATGTCGGTTTTCCTGCTCCTTGGATGCTACCTGACCTGCTGTGCTTTTCCAGCACCACACTTTGACTCTAATCTTCAGCACCTGTAGTCCTCACTTTCACCAAGACCGTAGATGGTCTAGTTCAAAGGCAATTAGGAATGAGTAACAAATACTGGTCTGTACACCCATATCCCATAAAAAAGCAAAAAAAGGAGGAAAAAAAGGAGGAAAAAAGAAAGAAAATAAGTCTAATACAATTTGACTTCACATTTTTTCTGGACTGCCTAATCACCACCTCCTCCAAAACAGGGAATGTGGTCTTTCCTACAAGAAAACGTGTACTTTTAGAGAGGTGAGAGTGACAGCCTTAACGTCAGGCCATATTTGACTTACTGTGGCATCAAGGAGCCCTAGCAAAACTAGAATCAATTGGGTATCAGGGCAAACTATCCAAGTCACATCTGGTACATAGGAAGATAGTTGTGATTATTTGAGGTCAGTCATTTCAACTCCAGGACTTCTCTGCAAGAGTTCCACATGGTACTGTCCTAGGTCCAACCACCTTCAGTTCCTTCAATGATCTTTCCACTATCAAAAGGTCGGAAGTGGTGAGTTTGTCAATGATTGTACAATGTTCAGCCTCATTTGCAACTCCTCAGAGACTAAAGCAATCAATGTTCAAATGCAACAAGATCTGGAAAAAATATCTAGACTTGGGCTGACAAAATCACAAATAATAAAGGAAATTACAGCACAGGAACAGTCCCTTCGGCCCTCCAAGCCTGCGTGGATCCAGATCCTCTATCTAAACTGGTCGCCTATTTTCTAAGGGTCTGTATCTCTTTGCTCCCTGCCCATTCATGTATCTGTCTAGATATATCTTAAAATGACGCCATCATGCCCACCTCTACCACCAATGTGTTCCAAGCATCCACCACCCTCTGCGTAAAACACTTTCCATGCATAATTCCCCTAAACTTTTCCCCTCTCACTTTGAACTTGTGACCCCTAATAATGGAGTCCCAAACTCTGGGAAAAAGCCTCTTGCTATCCACCCTGTCAATACCGCTCATGATTTTGTAGACCTCAATCAGGTTCCCCCCACTAACCTGTCTTTCTAGTGAAAATAATCCTAATCTACTCAACCCTTCTTCATAGCTTGCCCCCTCCATACCAGGAAACCTCCTCTGCACCCTCTCCAAAGCATCCATATCCTTTTGGTAATGTGGCAACCAGAACTGTATGCAGTATTCCAAATGCAGCCTAACCAAAGTCTTATACAACCATAACATGACCTGCCATCTCTTGTACTCAATACCCCGTTCGATAAGGAGAGCATGCCGTATGCCTTCTTGACCACTATCGACCTGTGTTGCCACTTTCAGGAAACAATGGACCTGAACATCCATATCTCTCTATACATCAATTTTCCCCAGGACTTCTCCATTTACTGTATAGTTCGCTCTTGAATTGGATCTTCCAAAATACATCACCTCACATTTGCCCAGATTGAATTCCATCTACCACTTCTCTGCCCAACTCTCCAATCTCTCAATATTCTGCTGTAGTGTCTAACAGTCCCCTTCACTATCTACTACTCCACCGATCTTAGTGTCATCCACAAATTTGCTAAATCAGTCCACTTATACCTTCCTCCAAATCATTTATGTACATCACAAACAACAATGGTTCTACCACAGATCCCTGTGAAACACCACTGGTCATCGGTCTCCATTTTGAGAAGCTCTTTTCCACTACTACTGTTTCCTGTTGCCCAGCCAGTTCTTTATCCATACAGCTGGTACACCCTGGACCCCATGCAACTTCACTTTCTCCATTAGCCTGATCAAATACCTTATGAAGTTCATGTCTATGACATCTACAGCCCTTCCTTCATCAATCAATTTTGTCATTTAGAGTCATAGAGATGTACAGCATGAAAACATACCCTTCGGTCAAACCCGTCCATGCCGACCAGATATCCCAACCCAATCTAGTCTCACCTGCCAGCACCTGGCCCAAATCCCTCCAAACCCTTCCTATTCATATACCCATCCAAATGCCTCTTAAAATGTTGCAATTGTACAAGCCTCCACCACTTCCTCTGACAGCTCATTCCATACACGCACCACCCTCTGTATGGAAAAGTTGCCCCTTGGGTCTCTTTTATATCTTTCCCCTCTCACCCTAAACCTATGCCCTCTAGTTCCGGACTCCCCAACCCAGGGAAAAGACTTTGTTTATTTATCCTATCCATGCCCCTCATAATTTTGTAAACCTTTAAGGTCACCCCTCAGTCTCCAACGCTCCAGGGAAAACAGCTCCAGCCTGTTCAGTCTCTCCCTATAGTTCAAATCCTCCAACCCTGGCAACATGCTTGTAAATCTTTTCTGAACCCTTTCAAGTTTCACAACATCTTTCCGATAGGAAGAAAAGAATTGCACGCGATAATCCAACAGTTGCCTAATCAATGTCCTGTACAGCCGCAACACTTCCTCAAACAATTCTATTAAGTTGGTAAGACATGACCTTCCCTGCAGAAAACCATGTTGCCAATCACTGATAAGCCCATTTTCTTCGAAATGGGAATAGATCCTATTGCTCAGAATTGTCTCCAGCAGCTTCCCTACCACTGACGTCAGGCTCACTGGTCTATAATTATCTGGATTATTCCTGCTACCCTTCTTAAACAAGGGGACAACATTAGCAATTCTCCAATCCTCTGGGACCTCACCAGTGTTCATGGATATCTATTGCAAAGACATCTGTTAAGGTCCCAGCTATGTCCTCTCTCGCCTCCATCAGTAACCTGGGATCGATGCTATCTGGACCTGGGGACTTGTCCACCTTAATGCCTTTTAGAGTCCCCAACACTTGCTCCCTCCTTATGCCAACTTGACCTAGAGTAATCAAACACCTATCCTTAACCTCAATATTTGTCATGTCCCTCTCCTCGGTGAATACCGATGCAAAGAATCTCACCCATTTTCTCTGACTCCATACATAAATTTCCTCCTTTGTGCTAGAGTGTGCCAACCTTTACTCTAGTTACCCTCTTGCTCCTTATAATGAATAAAAGGCTTTGGGATTTTCCTTAACCCAGTTTGCTAAAGATATTTCATGACACTTTTTAGCCCTCTTAATTCCTCATTTCAGATTGATCCTATATTCCCGATATTCTTCCAAAGCTTCATCTGTCTTCAGTTACCTAGACCTTATGTACGCTTCCTTTTCCCTCTCAGCTAGTCTCACAATTTGACCTGTCATTCACAACACACAAATGTCAAGCAATGACCATCTCCAATAAAGAGACAATGTAACCACTGTCCCTTTCATTCAATAGCGTTATCATTACTGAATTCCCCACTATCAACATCCTGGGGGTTACTACTGACCAGAAGCTCAACTAGACTCACTCTATAAACAACAGTTATAAGAGCAGGTCAGAGGCTACGAATACTACGGTAGGCAACTCAGCAAAGCCTGTTCACCATTTACAAGGTAGTGATGATGGAAGCGTGATGGAATACTTCCCACTTCCTTCAATGGATGCAGCTCCAACAACCAGGACAAAACAGCCCACTTGACTGGCACCATATCCACAAGCATCCACTCCCTCCATCACCGACACTCAGTAGCAGCAGTGTGTACTATCTACAAGATGCACTGCAGAAATTCTTCACTGTTCGTTAGACAGCACTTCCAAACCCACAAACATTCCCATCTAGAAGGACGAGGGCAGCAGACACATGGGAACACCACCACCTGCAAGTTCCTCTCCAAGCCACTCACCATTCTGACCTGGAATATATATTGCCATTCCTTCACTGTCACGAAGTCATAATCCTGGAATTCCCTCCCAAAGGGCATTGTGGGTTAAACTACAGCACTCAGACTGCAGCAGTTCAATCAGGCAGCTCATCACAACTATCTCAAGAGCATTTAGGGATGGGCAATAAATGCTGCTCAGCTAGTGAATAAGCAGCAGTGGGCCCAGAGGCCCACTGATGATGTAATCTAGTAGGGTGCCAAAACGCCTAGAAATGAACCTTCCAGCTCAGCGAGCAAACCTACATCCAGAACCTCAACCTGAGCTACAAATCTTTTCAAAACTTGCTAAATGAATAAAAAAAAAGTAAAACAATCAATTTAGGATATTCTTAATTAGTGAATGTCTGATCCATATTCACGGTTTAGAAATACACAAAAATTCTCCGAAGAAGGTATTCAAGGGTTACAGTCACAGCATGAGTCAGCAGCTTCAGGAAAGGTGGCGTGATAAAGGGGAAGAATAAATATTTTCTCTAGTTTTCCTCGTGACTCAAATACAAGTTTGGCATGGCACTCAGACATGTAAACCAGGAAGATACAAAGTTTATGCTGATTGCCAAACTGCTATTTTAACTAAACAATTGCATTTCACAGTTTGATCCCAACCTCAAACAAACATTTATCAGTATGCACAAGCAGAAAATGTGATCTATTCTATTCCAAGATGTTGAAGCTACTACAGCAACACTGATTACTTCAACTAGGCAGCTCGCTTCATCACATAAATTAAACCCAATCCATTTGATTTAGCAATATGCTATGTGCTGTATTTGTCAATTAATAACTGGGAGCCTCAATTTATTTTATTTGGATATACTCACTTTAACTAAGTGCAAGGTTTTGCACAAGTGACATTGGAATGCCAGTGTTGCTACAATACCAAATGTTTATAACAGTCTAACGAAGATTTTTAACTAACATTTTTATTGTATAAATCCTATTTCAGACCAAAACAAAAATTCATTTGATCTCCAATATCTATGCTTAAATCCATGTGAATTGTGGCATTCCAATCACTTCTCTATTCGTAAGAATTCAATGTGAAATGAATTTGATGCATTAAACTCCCAAAAGATAACTGATGTAGGAAATGAAGACAAACAAATTGGCAAAGAAGAGAGGTATACACAGGAGAGGAAGAAAAGGGACATGAATACAAGAGACTGAGGGTATGGAAATCTGAACAGTTGTAACAATGGCAATAAGGAAGGAGGAACACATTAAATCTCTAACAAATACTAATCATTATTCGCTTGCTGAAAAGTAAGCTTTGATAATCAGGCCCTCAGATTGGCACAGAATACACAGGAAAACTAATTATATTGATTATTACTCTTGGGAGGAGTGTAAAAAGTGTCTTTCTCATGATTAAAATCTTTGATCTTATGTATACAAAGAAACAAAAGTCAATTCTTCCATCTGCTGATTGATGATTTTACCTCTCTTATTTACTGATGTTTGCCCTGAAGATCTAATGAAAGTAACCTGTTTCTCAATGTTTACAGCTGTTACCGAGTTATTTTTCTCCATTTAAACAATGAATCTGTCTGACTGCACACTACAGCCCTCCTGTTTGAGCAGCAGCTTGTACGTGCGCACCAGCAGCATGCAAAGTGCCTTTGTCCCAAGGGTAAATTAAACAGGTACAAATGTCACCTGTCACATGTCATATCTCCCCTGTCTCTGGGTGTAGAATGCACATGTGAAGAATACACACTCACATGCTACAATTGCATGCTTCCAACGAGGTAATGTGGAACCTATAAGTTTCAATATGAATGTTAGGTACCCATTTAAAATAAGTACATCAGCATTTTTCATAGAAATTACAAGGGTTTCCAAACTTTCAGAACTAAATCAATTTTTAGCAATTACAGTTGACTCCTGAGAATTTAAAACATATTCAGTTAAAATTATTGGATAATGTAAAATAATGCTCTGATTATCAAGCCTTCAGTTTCTCTTAATTAAAATTATGAATTTTGACAGTAAATAACCTATAACCAAGTCTTCATTTATCTTTCTCTACTCCATAAGAGAAAATTTAATCTTTTCCACTAAAGTCACAACTGCAATTCCATTGGGAACCATTCTAACAAATTTCTTAGCTATCCTCTCCAAATCATTCACAACTTTCCCAGTATAGATCCTAGAATCTGACTATGTCAACTGCAGCCAAACAAACAGTGTCAGAATCATAGAACTCCTACAGGTGGAAGCAGGCCATTCAGCCCATCCACCCTCTGAACAGCAGTCCACCCTAACCCACCTCCTACCCTATCCCTGGAACCCTGCATTTCCTAAGGCTAATCCACCTAACTTCCACATCACTGGACACTGTGGGCAATTTAGAATGGCCATTGCACCTAACCTGTACATCTTTGGGTTGTGTAAGGAAACTGGAGCACCTGGAGGAAACCCACAGAGAGGGAGAATATATCAGCTGCCCAAGGATGGAACTGAACCCAGGTCCCTGCTGCTGTGAGGCGGTAGTGCTAATGACTGAGCCACCGTGCAGCCCTTTTATTTAGATTTAGCATAACGTCCTGACTTTGCATCCCTGGGCAGCTATCTACAAAGCCTAAAATTCCACATTTTAATAAATATTTTGGTTAACTTGTCCTGCTGTTTTTAAAGTTTTGTGCAGAACCACCAGATTTCTCTTTTCATCACCCTTGAAATTAACCATTTAGCAGATGCTGTCTCTCATTTTACCAAACAAAATGTATCACTTCATATTGTTCTGTATTGAATATTGAGCCACGAAATGCACCCATGCCACCAACTTGCTCATGTCCTCCTGATATCTCTATCATCTTCCTCACTCTTCATTATACTTTCAAGTTTTGTGTAGACTGCAGATTTTGAAATTGTACTCAGTACCCATACATCCAAGCCATTAAACATTTATCAAAAACAGTCAGTACTGAGCATTGGGATATCCCACAGTGTACCTTCCTCTGGTCAGGAAAAATACGTCCAGCCATTTGCCGCAACAGCAGTCTATTCCCTAGTTTATACTGTATATTGGATAAACAAAGTGGTAGAAGCCAATGTGCATATACATAATGTCAAATGCCCTTGTACTTTGTTACCTCAAATTGCTCAAATAAGAACAGATTGAAATTGTGAAAGTTGCTGGCAAAATATTTTGAAAAATGTGTAATTTTAAAAGTATCTGACAGATTTATGATAAAAATTCTTCTGCAGTTTGATTTTTATAAGTATTTCTTGGTCAACCTTAAGCTGCATTTTGCTGAATCACTGTAGCTGTTATTAAACATGTATACGGGCAGCAGAAATGACCAACAGTGGGCTTCTGTCAAATACTGCAGCCAAGAAAAAAGGAAACATTTACTAATTAAGTATACTCTTTGCAGCTTTGTTCAGATTTTGTTCTCTTGACAGGAACATAAAAGTTGAACTCATCCTGTACGTAACCACAAACATACCTAAAACTTCTGCTCCAATATTTTTGCTCTTAACAGACCACAGTGAAATCTTAGGTGATATCTAAAGGGTTCTGTAGAACAGTAATTACAAAATAAGAATGGAAAGAACTATGGATGCTGTAACTCAAAAACAGAAATTGTAAGAAAGGCTCATCAGGGCTGAGATCATCTGTGGAGAGAACTCAAGAGATAATATTTTGAGTCAAGTGACCCTTCTTCAGAACTCTTCATCAGCAGCAATTACAAAGCTGATTATCGATATTACTGGCTTTGAGAAATTCCACAGTGATTTAAATGAACTACATTAATAATTAGTTGTTTGCATTAGTTATAGACTGCGAAATTTATTGTAAGTCAAAGCACAAGCATACCTGCCCTCTTGAGAGTTGAAAACAATGCAGCTTTTACCTGCAAGTATTCTATATGCAAAATAAACTTTAAGTTTTTGCGAAGATTTATAGCTTGGGTTATGGATGCAGTTAGTTGTTGGTTTGCTCACCTGGTGGGTTGTCATGAAAACATTTTGTCACCATGCTAAGAAACATCAGCGCAACTTCCATTAAGTTCTACTCTGTTTGATATGTATGTGATCTGGTTTGTTACAGTGACTGGTGTAATTTTTCCAGTGGTTTGTGTACGGGATCTATTGCGACATGCTTGTTGATGCCATTCCAGGTTCTGCTCACTTTGAATAGAATTTCGGTGGCGAGGTAACACCTATTCTGACAAGTCCTGACAAACTATCCCAACAGTCACTGCATCAGAGGTCAAATCAGTTTTCCTTCGGGTGAATCCAAGGAAAGCAATGGGACCAGACGGAGTATCAGGCCATGCACTCAGCGCAGATCAAGTGCAGAGGTCTTCTCTGACATCTTCAACCTGTCCGTGCAGCAGGTCACTGTCCCTGCCTGTTTCAAGAGGGCCAATATCATCCCTGTGCCTAAGGAGGCTCATGCAGCATGTCTCAATGGCTTACTGCCCAGTGGCCCTAAATTCGGTGGTCATGAAGTGCTTTGAAAGGCTGGTCAATCAACTCCAGCATTAATCAACTCCAGCCTCCCCACTACTCTTGACCCACTCCAATTTGCCTATCAGACCAACAGATCCACGTCAGATAGAATATCATTTGCCCTTCACTCGTCCCTAGAACATCTTGACACCAAGAATAGCTACGTAAGAATCCTACTCATTGACTACGGTTCAGCCTTCAACACTACTATCCCCTCGAGACTGATTACTAAACTTTGTGATCTCAGACTAAGCTCCACTCTCTGCAACTGGATGCTAAGTTCCCAGACCCACAGGCCACAATCAGTGAAGGTTGGGGACAATGTTTCATCCTCACTAACACTCAACACTGGATTCCTAAGTGAAGTATATAGGAAGGCAATGCACATGGACTAAATCCTTAATTGCAAAGCAATCACCCCCATGTCCACAAACAGAGCTCTGTCAGGACATTATTTAAACGAGCTATAAACACACTGCAACACACCAGAATTATGCAAAAATGAGGAAGAGCTGTACATCTCTATGACTCTAATGGCTACACATTGTCTTCACAAACAATGGATACCCCAACTGCTTCGTCCACTAAAGCCTATTGGACAGACAATGTCAAGAGGACACGGTACACCCTAATACACTGGTCACCCTACCCTATATTAATAACATATCATAAATGACAACCAAACTTCTATGACTACTAAGAATTATGGCAGCACAACAATTCAAAGCCACACTACACCAACTACTCACAAGGAGAAAAGACCCCATACCTACAACTTGAGGGACCAACGTAATATACAAACTCCCATGTAATGACTGCCATAAACACGGCATCAGAAATAAACTAGCAATCTGGATACATGAACACTAACTAGCAGCAAAACGGCATGACCAATTCTCCCTCCTCTCAGTACGTGCAGACAAGGAGGGCCATTAAGTTAACTACAACAATGCAACCTTACAAGGATGAGCTCACTAGAGACATTCGTGGGAATTCCTAGAGGCCTGGTTTTCAACTGGAATGCCATCAATCATCATGTAGAAATAGACCCCATGTACAAACCGCTGCAGAGAAAAACTGGAAATGTCACCACCCATCTTAACAGACTGGATCAGATAAATATCAAGTGGAGTACAACAACAACACTTCACGCAAGTCGCACTGATGATGTTACCTAGCATGGTGACAAAACGTTTTCATGACAACCCACCAACTCGGCGAGTAAACCAACAACCGCAAAATAAACTTTCTTCAGGAACACATTTTTTATCATGTGTTTACTCTTATTTGCACCAATTAATCAAAGGGAAAGCCTTCTCCATCCAACATCATTCCAAAAGGTGCATAGTAAATCTAAGTCTGAACCAATGTAATAAATATTATCAACTATTTGACTGTGAATACACCAAAACGGAATCAGTTGTCATTTCACATCTGCATGCACTTTTAAGTGAAGTGCCAGAAACAGGAGCTGAAACATTTAGTGTTGCTAGTTCTCTTCTTTCATCTTTGAGCCAAATATTAGATCACTTGGACAAAGATCAAACTCATTACAGAGCAGGGAGCAGGGACTGGACCAGGAAATGCTTTTCTAGCAACACATTTTTCAGCTCTGATCTCCAGCATCTGCAGTCCTCACTTTCTCACAGGAAATGTATTTGTCAAAATAGCCTGTTGGACAGTTCAATTGATGCTTCTAACATTTCACATTTACATTATAGACCTTAGAATAATCAGGATTGCTTTGGATTTAAAAAGCACCATCAAGACCCATAATTACGAAGAAATAATGCTTAAAAACAACTTATCAAAGTTCTTTGTCTTGCATTTGCATTTCTCATAAGAATACCAATTTAAGGGGAAAACTAATACTTAATTTTTTTTACCCCCACGCTACCACCTAAACTCCTGTTCTTTTTTTTTTAATTTTTCCTTTTTTTGAAATTTAACCCCACACTACCACCTAACTGCGGTAGTGCTTATTTTTCCCCAGTACCCATTGTGTGTGTGTGTGTGTGTGTGTGACACAAAGTGCACAATTTCCACCACCAGGAAGACAGGAAAACACCTGAGTGGCCAGTGACAAGCACTGCCCTTCAAACCACAGGGCAATGCTGTGTGATCAAAACAGTGAAGGGGAGGGCAGGGACTAAATCAAAATAGAGTTGGAGGGGGAAATAATACACTCCACTCCCTGCGGTGCCCACCTCTCCCTGAACAACTCCAGGGTGTTGGTGGACACCGCGTGCTCCTTCTCCAAGGACACCCGGGCTCTAACGTAACCGCGGAAGAGGGAAAACTAATACTTATACTGTGTTAGAGGAGAGTGCTGATTGGTAGAGATGCTGCCATGGAGAATGCATCAGATAATGAAAATTGACAACTAACTGCCAGATTTTATTTAAACTTTAAATCAGGCAGGTTGGCTGAACGTTCAAAGCATTGACAGGTTCATTTCTTAGGGCAATGATGTCACCTATTTTGGTGAGTTGAAAACAGGACCAGTGCATGTACATATTCTCTCTTATTACAAAGAACAGGACCTTGTGTGTTAATATATGTAACTTTCTGTACATGCAAGCTTGCTACATGGAAGTGTAGCTGACAGTCTTAAATTGTTAAGTCAATTCTTCATATGCAAAATAACTTCAATCAAACGTGGTCCATTTGTAGAATTATATCTAATGTTGGACTGTTGCGAATTTTGCAAATGTCTGCTTGTTGAGTATAGTCAGTACCTTGCTCGTTATGAACAGCCAAAGGGATATTGTTTGATATGATCTGCCAGGCTTTGATACTTATGGCCTACATATCTAGCATCATGCCACTCACATACCATATTACTCATATGAGAAATGAACAGATCTTTTTTGGTTTGGTGATAGCCTATCATTGCTTCAGACTTGGATTTACCTATGCACCTTTTGGAAAGTTGTTGAGATTAGTAAGATTAGATTCCCTACAGTGTGGAAACAGGCCCAACGGACCAACAAGTCCACACTGACCCTCCAAAGAGTAACCCACCCAGACCCATTTCCCTCTGACTGATGCACCTAACACTATGGACAATTTAGCATGGCCAATTCACCTGACCTGCACGTCTTTGGACTGTGGGAGGAAATCTGAGCACCTGGAGGAAACCCACGCAGTCACGGGGAGAACATGCAAACTCCACACAGACAGTCACCTAAGGCTAGAATTCAACCTGAAACCCTGGTGCTGTGAGGCAGCAGTGCTAATCACTGAGCCACCGTGCCACTCCACAGCCCCCCCCCACCCAATTGGGTGGAGAAGACTTCCCCTTTGATTAATTGGTTTAATTAAGAGTAGACAGGTGATAAAAAGTGCGTTTCTGGAGAAAGTGAACTTTGCAGTTTTTGATTCCGGCGTTACATTGATAATTACATCAGCGCAGTGTTTTGCACCCAGGCTCAACTGGAGCAGTTCATTGACTTCGTCCACAACTTCCACCTGGCCCTCAAATTCACTTGGTCCATCTTAGATGCCTCCCTCCCCTTACTTGACCTCTCCATTTCCATCTCCAGCAACACAGCAGATGGACGTTTACTATAAATCCACAGACTCTCAACTATCTTGACTACACCTCCTCCACCCAGTAGCCTGCAAGAACTCCATCTGTTCTCTTAATTCCTCCGTCTCCTCCGCATCTGCTCCGATGAAGAGACATTCCACTCCCAAGCATCCCAGATGTCCACCTATTTCGAACAACATGCTTTTCCCCCCTCTGTCATCCAGACAGCCCTACACCACACTGCCTCCATTCCCCATTCCACTGCTCTAACCCCCACATCCAAAAGCAACGAAGACAGGGTCACCCTTGTCCTCACCTACCACCCCACCAGTCTCCATATCCATCGGATCATCCATAAACACTATTGCCTACTCCACCACGAAGAACATCTTCCCCTCCCTACCTCTCTCCACCTTCCACAAGGACCGCTCCCTTCACTAATCCTTGTTTCGTGGCACTCTCCCCATCAACCCCCCCCAAACCTCCAGGTACCTTTCCCTGAAGCTGGAAAAGATGCAAAACCTGCCAGCACAGCGCCCCCTCACCTCCATGCAGGGACCCAAACAGTCCTTCCAGGTAAGACAGCGGTTTACCTGCCTCTTCTCCAACCTAGTTTACTATATCTGGTGCTCCCAGCGTGGTCTTCTCTACATCAGGAAGACCAAATGTAAATGAAGGGAACATTGCACAGAGCATCTCAGATGGGCCTGTCAGGGCCAATCTGACCTCCCTGTTACTGCCCATTTCAATTCCCCTTCCCACTCCCTTTCTAACATGGCCATCCTTGGCCTCCTCCATTGCCACAACAAATCAAACCACAAATTGGAGGAACAACGCCTAATCTTCCACCTGGGCAGTCTACAGCCCACAGGACTCAACATTGGGTTCTCCAATTTCATATAGACTCCCTTCCCAGGAGCTCCCCCCACTCCCCACTCCCCCCACCGGATTCATTCCTCCCATCAGCCAACCACATCATACCCTCTACTTGTGTTCACCTATCCCCTCCTCACCACCCTGCCTCCCACCCCTTTTATCTGCAGCTCCCCTTACACCCACCTCCAGGCCTGAAGGAGGGTTACAGCCAAAGCGTTGACTTCTATATTTCCTGATGTTGCCTGGCTTGTTGTGTACTTCCACCTCCTGCTTGTCTATCTTTGATTCCAGCATCTGCAGTTATTTGGTCTCTGATGGCAGCCTAATGTCAGTGATGAACACAATTCATGCTGAGTACTGCATAGTAGCAGAGTGAAATGGCTAGCTTCACCTGTTGCCCAGACATGAGATACCTTATCCTTCCAACTGGAGGCGCACTGGCACTTTTCAGGACTAAAGATAATGGTCTTACTATGGATAAACTGATTTATTTGGCCAGATGACCATTCTTCATGTGAAATGTCACCATAAGGGATGAGGTGGAAAAAGGTTGGACACTATATACATTTCCAAACTTGTCCAATTAAAACCTGATCCCATAACCCAAGTGCAGATGAACATGTGTCTTCTCTCAGTACCTGCTACTCTCTTTAACTTGGGTAGGACCCAATGACCAGAGGCATAGCTACCGCAATTGATTTGGAATTGCTTCTGAAAATTTTCAGTTTGTTTGTAATTTTAACTTTCAAATGATTCAGACCAAAGCATAATTTGAGATGTCAGAAACATGTTTCAGTAAAGTTCCTGTGTGACTTAGTTCCAACAGCTGTTCCCAGACTAAAGGTTGTGAGCCTGTGCCAAAGTTTAGAATGGGGAATTAAAACATGACAATGTATAATCTTTAACCCTAGCCCTTGAACAGTTTTTACTTATTGAATGGTCTTTGGCCTCCAATATGGGATATTGGTTTGAAATGATTTTTAAAAATAGGTTGTAGTAACAATAACATTTAGATGAACGTGAAGTCACCAGCCTTTCAGTATGTAATCCGGTCATGACTGATTACACTTCCAAATTTCACACCAGTTCATTGCTTTTCCAGGTTGCAGCACAATTGGGTGGAAAAATCAGCCGTCCAAACCAGAAGCTCTGAGGCGATTGCACAAACTGAATAGTTGAGAGATTCAATAACTACATCACCACAAAGGTGTACTGAAGATTTTTAATAATATAGGTGGAATACTTCAGTTTTTTATGTCTACTAATAGCAATCAAAATGCAATTCATGACACTATTAATGCCAAGGATTTTCCCCCTGCATTACTAAAGAGAAATTTAAAATAAAGTTATCCCGACTGCTGTATCGCTGCATGAATTCTGGGAAATAAGTTAAAGCAATTTAAAATGTTCTCTCCCGCATAACGAATTATTTGTTATCACTTGAACAAAACAAGGAAAATCTCAGCTTTCATTATTCACTAATAGCTCTCTCCACATTTGACTCTATTCACTAACAGCTCCCATCGCACATGTTGTTCTTTTCACTGACAGCTGTCACTGCACACATTTCCTTTCTATCCACAAACAACCGTAACTACATATACTGCTCCCTTTTCACTAATACTCTAAACTGTGCATGTGATAGGGTTTTTCTTTATCCACAAGCAAAATGCTTTACTGGAGGCAGAATTTGTCCTCTCCTTTATTTTGGACAGTACTGGCAATGCTGAGATAGGAGAAAAAAATTGCAACTTCTCAAATTTGAATGGTTCTGGACATGAAGACTAAACTTATACAGTGCTTTTCACATCCCGAGGTCATTAAAAAATTATTGGTTTGCTGCAAAGCATTTGGGAAGTGCAAACAATCTGCATACTGTGAAATCTCTCAAAAAGCAAATTGCTTAAGTGACCAATTAATCTATTTTGATGCCAATACAAGAGATAATTTGGGCAAGACACACAACTCCCCTATACTTAACTAACATATTGAATGAGATCAATGCCACCTGAACAGATGGTCAGGATCTAAGCATAACATCTCATTTAAAAAGTTCCATGATGCAACTGTGTTTCAAGACATGGATAGGAAAAGGCTAATTTGTATGTTACAAACGGCTAGATTGTTCAACACAATCTCACATATTTACCTTCTAAACTGAAAGGTTTAAATTAAACTCCCAACTAAGGTAACACCTATGTGTTTACTGGCTGGGACTAGCTTAATTAGAATCTGGTGACCTTGAAAATGGGATATATCAAACGGAAAGCAAAGTCTTTGAAATGTTTGGGAAATAGTCACATTTGCCCATGTCAATCAATGAGAGTAATGCAAGTTTAATTTACAATATATACAAATAATAAAATTGCAAACATTTTTTTAAGGACTGGTCTCTCGCTTCCTCAAAAAAGCTGACATCACCCCTTCAAAAAAACTACCAACCCCTTTCAACCTTGCAAACTAATGCCTCAACCGCTTCCTAAATCTTCAAACTGTTGCCACCTGCAAAATTTGGACCCATCTTTTCCAGAACTCTAAATTTGAATGTCTACAATCAGGATTCTGTCAGTGTTATTGCATCAAACCAGTGTTCATTAACTATCACAAATTACATTTGATGTGAAGGCAAACTATTCCTTCTTGTATTTCTACACTGTTATCATGTCTGGGAGGTGCTGGTGTTGGACTGGGGTGGACAAAGTTAGAAATCTACAACATTGGGTTATCATCCAACAGGTTTAATTTGGAAGCACTAGCTTTCGGAGCACCACTTCTCCATTAGGTGGCTGTGGAGGTTAAGATCATGGTCATCTAAGATTGTTTACTGTATCACATCTCCATGAAACTGAATTACTTTGGCTATAACGTTCTGTGATCACGATGTTAACCTCCACAACCACAATGAAGGAGCGGTGCTCTGAAAGCTAGTGCTTCCAAATAAACCTGTTGGACGATAACCTGTTGTGTGATTTTTAACAGTTACCTGTACTATTCTCTTCTGAAACTAATGCTCCATTGTCATCCAGGTGGATGGGACTGTTCTCACCTGGTTCCACGCCTATTTAATCATGGCCAGAAAATTTCCAACAATGGTTTTTCTTTCCAATCTTTCACTATGACCTCTGGTTTCCCTTAAAGATCCTCAATTCACATCCACATGCTGCGCTTTGGTAACAAAAAACATGTTTCTTTTCATACGTATGCTGAGGGCTCCTAACTAAAATACGACCACCTCTCTCAACCTCTCCCTATCTCAAAATCAAAGTTTTGTCCATCATCTAGCCCTGGATGAGCAGAATTTCCTCCAATTCAATTTAGGATACTGAAGTGACTGTCATTAGCCCCCATCACAATCTCTGCGTGTTGCCACTTTAGTTCTATGCCTTTTCTTGCCAACTGTCTGACACTGAATCAGACTGCTTGTAACCTGCATCATACTGGAGGCAAAATGAACTTTCAAACACGTATTCATGCTAAGGCTATATATTCCATTTCTGCAACATCACCCAACTCTGCCTTGCCTCAAATCTTTTGTTGTTCACACATGTATTACCTCCAGAATTGATTAGTCTAATAAAATCCTAGTCAGCCTCCCACATCCTACTCTCTATATTTGAGATCATTCAAAATTCTGCTTCCTTTGTTCTAAAGCATACCAAGTTACATTCACCCATGTGCTTGTTAATCAAATTTGGCTCCCAGTCAAGTAATGCCTTGATTTTAAAATGTTCATTCTTTTTAATAAATCCATCCTTGACTTTGCCCTCTCACTATTTTCTATAGGCTTACATCCTCATACCTGTGTCTCTCTAATTCTACCCACTTGAACATTACTGGTTTTAAATTGGTCCACTGTTGCTAGCCACTGTTATATTCCCTGTACAGACTGATAACATCACAATGATCAAAAGCACCAAAGAATATGATTTTATTTTTGAAGAGAGTTTTGCTGCAACAACCTGAAACTAATGCAACTGAAGTAGGCCTTATTAAGCATTATCTGATGGATAGATAGCATAAAAAGGAACAGGCCAACAGTCAATCCTAACTATCCAGAGCTTCAATTCCTCCTGTTATGCAAAGTCAAAGCTTCCAGTGACTTGGGATAATCATTCCACTCAATGTTTGAGTTTCCTGGATTCAATTATCACCAAAGTACACCTTAATGAAGCCAACGTTCCATAGCATAATGCCGCCCCATTCTGTTGAATAGAAACTGAACCTCGCAAAACCATTGTGCTTGGTCATTAATACAAAACAGTTCAACCTGCTTTCCCATCACAACTCCTTGGTTTCGGAGTTTCAAAGCACAGCTTTTATTGATCAGAGAGATAGTGTGAAAAGGTGATACAAGTACTATCACCACTTTAGTGGGCTTCGATTTGAATGTCTGTGGTAACCAGATCATGTAGGCTTGTACTGAGCAGAGGTGCTTATCCAGGATTTTCTTTTTTACTTTGTATTCAAGGTACTTTATGTGTTATGTTTTGAAATATTTAGCACTCATAAGATCATTCCTTCAGTTCCTAAACCCTAAGCTCTGGGATACATTCTCTAAATTTCTCCACTTCGTTACCTTGCTTTCCTTTTTCAAGGCACTACATAATAAACGACCTTTGAGCAAGATTTTGATCACCTTCCTTAATCTCATTATATGAAAGTCTCATATTTACAATTCGTTTTGTGAAGTGCCTTAGAATATTTTATTATATGAAAATGTTGCATAAAATTATTTCCGTAAAGAATGCACATGAACAAGGCATAATCAGATTATTTTTGAACTGAGCCTTCCATAAATAGACATTTTGATAAGCAATTAGAAGCTATGTATGAATGAGTGAATTGTATTGGAAATTTGAATTTGAAAGCATATTCAGAATTACAACATAGAATCCAACAAATTGGGTTTTGCTATAGCATAATATTTTACCTGCATACTTAAACTGTGATTGCATGCACCATACAATCAAATCTGTAAATAAATCCTTTAAGGCTTCAATAACTTGTACTTTAGGATAAACAGATACAGCATTTGACCATAAATAAGTACAATTTCCTTCAGTGCTGTCCTGACAGCATAAGCTGACAAGTCTTAGAGTGGAGCTTGATTCCTTACCCTACTGATTTAAGAGGATATGAAGAAAATCACTCCCTAATTAGATATCTGTACGAACCCATGTCCAGTCAGTCCTACTAAAATCTAAATCTCTATAACTGAACATTCTGATCCATTTGAACTATCTTGTGCTCTTTGAAGTTGAAGCTCATTCTAGCGGCAGCTAACTTGCAAGGAGACGAAATCGTATTTTTGGAGACTGGTAATGTTCGCATAAGATCCCTTCACACACCATCCCTCTTTACAATAACACACGTTTATGCAGTATACATGCACACACAATTACAATCTGACTAGTGTTTCAATAAGTAGCTACTTCCTGTAACTTTGTGTTGGGGCTCAAGATGCGAGCCCTGCTGGAGAGGAACCAGTTTGGTCCTTCCTGAAGGCAGGGCTCTGAGGGTCAGGGCTTAACAGGCCAAAGGAAGCTCCGGCCACTTGATTTAATGGAGGAGGAGCGACTGAAAAGGCCCCATAACGTTATTTTGGCTAAGGCCCGGGGTTCATCGTCCCCGTCCCCTTCCCCGTCCCCTTCCCCTTCCCCTTCCCCATCCCCATCCCCATCCTCGCTACCACATATCTCAGGGCATAGCTACAACAATGCAAGCAGTAGTGAGTACAGAACCACCAAATGATGGTCATATTATCAACCAGGATTAGCATGTCCGAGAGATGGTCTCCGAGCCGCTGATACAATATTTTACATTCCCACTGTCCCCTAATCAAGGAAAGAATCTGTCACTGTGACTCCACCCGACCACAGTGAGATAGATTACCCCCTTACCCGTCCTCTGTGAACTCCCTGTCGATTCGATCCTCAGCAGGCCATGGCCCCGCTCCCTCTTAGAGACACGATGACAGCTCCCACCCATCTCCAGCCAACCGGCGCCATGCGCATTGAGTGACAACACCGGCCACCAACAGGAACAGAGGACAGCAGATTGACAGTTCCTAAAGCCAATCAGATGCGGACTTCTGATTGTCAGCGCCAACATTAACACAACTCTTACGGTAAGAACACCAATGGGACACCAGATAGAGGGCGGGACATGTGTGGTGAAACTGTCAATCATCTGTCGTACTCATGATGACTCGGCATCAATTGAAAGATTGTTTTGTCAGAGTAAAAGCTCCTTTGGGGCTTCACTACTGGCTGCGACGGCGCGAACAGCCTTTACTTCCATAAGTGAAGTGCGTTTAGTCCAGGTTGTGGTTTCTGCACAAAGTGTGACACGTCAGCAAGTTGCTATGTTGGCTGAGTCAGGGAGTGAGTTGCAAAGTATAGGAATCCTGCAGCGTGCAAAAACAAAGCAAGTGGCAAACGAGTTTGTCTAGATTTTAAATAAACGAGATACAACTGTTTATGGCAACTCCAGGTAGAAAAAAAACTGCAGGTGATCATTATGCCATGCCCAAAGCATAAGTCCCAGAGCTAATCAGACTTTACAAATCTTGCTGCAGTTTCATATCTGCACCGTTGCTGTAAATGAACTAGGGCGGGGCTGTTGTTGGGGATCGTACTGTGACTATCCATTTCTTTGTGGATTTTGAAGATTAAATGGGCTCCAAGCCACATGCGTGACAATTGTCTTAATATCAGTACAGAAACAGGTGAATGTATTTATAGTATATGGTTAAGATCAGATTTATGTTGCAGTACCAATTTTTTAAAAAAAATAACGCTTACTTGCACCTTGGGTGTATTTTACTGTATTAAGCACGGTACGATAAATGCACGATTTTGATTAGAGAACACTATTCGTGAACTAGTTCCTGTTAACGTTTGACGAGAATGAGACGAGTTCTGGTATGTAGCCAACTAACTTTCTTAAATTAGCAGCAGTACTATTATTATCATGATGGTGTCTCAGTCAAGGTAAGAAGGGAGGATCTGATCAAGTTGATAATTTCAGAAATGATTATGGACATAATCTCTTCCCACCTCTTCTGTGGAAATGGAGGATGTCAGATAGGAAAATCAGAGATGGTGAATATTGATAAAGCTGTAACAACAAAAACATTTCAATTACGCTTAAATGAAGCCAGGGATAGAAATTTTACTCTCCTCCACAATGGAATAGATTTCTGGCAAAATCATTTTGTGTTATGTCAGTTTATTAACGATGGGCTGAGGTTAAGGAAGATAACCATGATTAAATATTTCAATTTTATCATAAACTGGACAACTGTTAAGTCACCTATGGAATGTATATGATCAGAACAGAACTTGTGCAAACTTCTACTGAGGTTTATCTCGGAGAATTCCTCAGTCGTAGAGTCATAGAGATGTACAGCATGGAAACAGACCCTTCGGTCCAACCCGTCCATGTCGACCAGATATCCCAACCCAATCTAGCCCACCTGCCAGCACCCGGCCCATTTCCCTCCAAACCCTTCCTATTCATATACCCATCCAAATGCCTCTTAAATGTTGCAATTGTACCAGCCTTCACCACTTCCTCTGGCAGCTCATTCCATACACGTACCACCTTCTGCATGAAAAGGTTGCCCCATAGGTATCTTTTATATCTTTCCCCTCTCACCCTAAACCTATGCCCTCTATGCTCCCCAACCCAGGGAAAAGACTTTGTCTTTATTCTATCCATGCCCCTCATAATTTTGTAAACCTTTATAAAGTCACCCCTCAGCCTCCAACGGTCCAAGGAAAACAGTCCAGCCTGTTCAGCCTCTCCCTATAGCTCAAATCCTCCAACCCTGGCAACATGCTTGTAAATCTTTTCTGAACCCTTTCAAGTTTCACAACATCTTTCTGATAGGAAGGAGACCAGAATTGCATGCAATTTTCAAACAGTGGCCTGACCAATGTCCTATACAGCTGCAACATGACCTCCCAACTCCTGTATTCAATACTCTGACCAATAAAGGAAAGCATACCAAACGCCTTCTTCACTATCCTCTCTACCTGCGACTCCACTTTCAAGGAGCTATGAACCTGCACTCCAAGGTCTCTTTGTTCAGCAACACTCCCTAGGACCTTATCATTAAGTGTATAAGTCCTGCTAAGATTTGCTTTCCCAAAATGGAGCACCTCACATTTATCTGAATTAAACTCCATCTGCCACTTCTCAGCCCATTGGCCCATCTGGTCAAGATCCTGTTGTAATCGGAGGTAACCTTTTTCACTGTCCACTCATTTCCTTTGAAATTTAATAAGTTAAATAGACATGTGGTAGAAAAAAGGTAAAAACCTGAACTGCTGTGCTCTTCCAGCACCACTAATCCAGTATGTGGTAGAAAAAGTCTACACGATTTATTGAAGGAGAAAGCTTAGTGGGCTTGCTATTTTTTCATTGCATCATCTTTTCCTACACTTACCAAATGCTGTCTTAAGAAAGACAATTTCAATAATACTAATTTGTAGAGTAAGTACCTGTACAATATATGTTGAATTTGTGTATGTATATTGGATGTGTTTGTTAAGGCTTAAGAAAAGATTTACCAAATATTTCTGCATGAAAACAGTAATGCTATAAAATGAGGTAAAAACAATGACTGCAGATGCTGGAAACCAGATTCTGGATTAGTGGTGCTGGAAGAGCACAGCAGTTCAGGCAGCATCCAATGAGCTTCGAAATCGACGTTTCGGGCAAAAGCCCTTCATCAGGAATAAAGGCAGTGAGCCTGAAGCGTGGAGAGATAAGCTAGAGGAGGGTGGGGGTGGGGAGAAAGTAGCATAGAGTACAATAGGTGAGTGGGGGAGGGGATGAAGGTGATAGGTCAGGGAGGAGAGGGTGGAGTGGATAGGTGGAAAAGGAGATAGGCGGAAAAGGAGATAGGCAGGTAGGACAAGTCCGGACAAGTCATGGGGACAGTGCTGAGCTGGCTTCAGGGCAGAGGAAATGACCTGGGAGTTGCAGTGGGAGAGGGACTCTCTGAGATTCTTGTAGAGAGAGGAGGAAAACGTCTTCAAGGCAGACATCCTTGCAAGAGGATTCACAGTAGGGTTAAAATCAACGAGGTAAAAACAATGACTGCAGATGCTGGAAACCAGATTCTGGATTAGTGGTGCTGGAAGAGCACAGCAGTTCAGGCAGCATCCAAGGAGCAGCGAAATCTACGTTTCGGGCAAAAGCCCTTCATCAGGAATAAAGGCAGAGACCATGAAGCGTGGAGAGATAAGCTAGAGGAGGGTGGGGGTGGGCTACCTTCTCCCCACCCCCACCCTCCTCTAGCTTATCTCTCCACGCTTCAGGCTCTCTGCCTTTATTCCTGATGAAGGGCTTTTGCCCAAAACGTCGATTTCGCTGCTCCTTGGATGCTGCCTGAACTGCTGTGCTCTTCCAGCACCACTAATCCATAATCTGGTTTCCAGCACCTGCAGTCATTGTTTTTACTTCGTTGATTTTAACCCTACTGTGAATTCTCTTGCAAGGATGCCTGCCTTGAAGACGTTTTCCTCCTCTCTCTACAAGAATCTCAGGGAGTCCTTCTCCCACTGCAACTCCCAGGTCATTTCCTCTGCCCTGAAGCTCTTCAACTTCAACAGTTTCCTCATTTCCCCTTCCCCCACCTCACCCTAGTTCCAAACTTCCAGCTCAGTACTGTCCCCATGACTTGTCTGGACTTGTCCTACCTGCCTATCTCCCTCTCCAATGTTGGACTGGGGTGTACAAAGTTAAAAATCACACAACAGGTTTAATTGGAAGCACTAGCTTTTGCAGCGCTGCTCCTTCATCTGGTGGTTGTATAACCTTTTATTACAACATACCTCCTCAGGTCCTTCTCCGGACCTCTGAGACCAGCGGTCTAACTACTGTAAACTGCAGCTGCTACTGTCTCCACCTAATGCTTTTCCAACAGCAACCCTGAGCTCCCTTTTAATCTGTAATGGCCACATCATCCAAGCTTACTGTCAAGAAGCCTTGAATACAGGTTGCATGACCTTGATCATTTTACTCCAAAGTTACATTCTCAAAATATAATAATCCTACAAACCTTGTTTGTAACACCTGTACCCAAAACATAATTGTCGTCATAAGGTTTCAAAAAGGCCACTTAAAATCTAACAACTTATAACATTCCTCAGATTTTAATAACTAACACTACATTCAATACAAATAATCTTCTCTACCCATGCTGTCACATTTACTATTAAACTGTCTTGGCAGTATCACGAAACATAACCTGTATCAACCAAACTGCATGAAATGGTTAAAAGTTAAAGTTTAATTTCATAGGTATTTAAAATTCTTTCCTATAAATCTTTACTGCTTATGGCTTTGCTTTCTCCTATGCGTTCTAGTAGATCTCCTTTCTCAAGTTGAGCAAATTATACAGCTTTTCCATGAGCTAGGTTAAAAGATATTCTGATCCCTTTAGTTTGGTTATTTTTGTAATGAGTATTATTTGCAAACAATCTGTGATTTTTGAATTCCATTAGGTGTGAAATGTAATTTGAGGGAAAAGAATTGTCAAAACTCCTCATTTGATTTTAATAAGTCCTTTTGTTTTTCTTTAGAATTGGTTTATGAATCATTTGGTCCAAGTTGCTGGAGTTGCATCTCTTTCACGTCTGTAGGTTTTTTACTGTCCACTTAAGAAAGCCATGATGTGGAGGTGCCAGAGTTAAACTGGGTGGACAAAGTTAAAAATCATACACCACCAGGTTATAGCCCAATAGGTTTATTTGGAAGTACAAGCTTTTGGAGTGCTACTCCTTTGTCAAGTAGCAGCTAGTGGCTGAAAATGTGTTGCTGGAAAAGCGCAGCAGGTCAGGCAGCATCCAAGGAACAGGAGAATCAACGTTTCGGGCATAAGCCCTTCCTCAGGGCTTATGCCCGAAACGTCAATTCTCCTGTTCCTCAGATGCTGCCTGACCTGCTGTGCTTTTCCAGCCTGATCTCCAACATCCGCAGTCCTCACTTTCTCCTCCAAGCAGCTAGTGGGGCAGGATCATAGGACACAGAATTTATAGTAAAAGATCAAAGGGTCATGCAACTGAAATGATGTATTGAACAAACCTGGATTACTGTTAGGTCTTTAATCACATAGAATGGGTTTAGGGTTTCTATTCACTAATATATAAATCTCAGATCTCAGACACATTCCAGAGATAATTCAAGGTTTTATTAAAAAAATGTGACACCTCAGCTCAGAAAATGCATTAAAGGTGTGAGGTTAGAGTCTGTCTGTATTCCAACTTTGAGTCAGACTGGTTATATTTCCAAAGTAGGAATTTATAAAATGTGACATGGACTGACTGCGTACAAACTGTGGGCTTTTTGAACAAAAAAGAATGTATCTGCAAATGTAAATTCACCCACAAACTTAAATGTGTGTGCGCGTGTGTGTATGAAGGAGTGAGTGTGTAATGTGTGTGTGCGTGAGAGTGTGATGGAGTATATGCCTGTGAGAGGCAGTACGCGCGAGTGTGTGTGTTTGTGTGTGCGTCTGACAGAGAGCGTGTGTATGAGAGAGGGTCTGTGTGAATGTGATCATGTGTAAGTATGTGTGTGTGTACAGTGTAGTGGGGTCACCTGTAGTGTGACATGAACCCAAGATCCTGGTTGAGACCATCCTCAGTCTGTAGGCAGTCAGTCCATGTGACATTTGTCTGATGAATTCCGCCATGTCTGTCGCAAGACCAATAGGGTCTATTTTGGTGGTGGTGGGGTGGGGGTGGTGGGGGCAGAAATTGAGCCCTCGGCTGAGAACTTCAATCTCTTCCAGTTGAGGGGAGTGGTCTGACAAGTCGACGATTGATTTCCCCGTGGTGGTACTGTTTTCAATTGTGGTGCCAGGGGAAGCTTGGCTATTACTGGTGGTGATGCCAAGTTTCTCCAGTTTCGTGTTCTTGGTGTGCATGTAGGTGGTGTAGTATGGATTCTATCTCAATTTCAAAGTTATGGTGCATGCTGTTGAGTTTGTACGAGATGATTGAGGAGTTTGCAAGAGGTGTGATGGGGAAGTCTCTTAGCATAGTCTGTGTTGCAGGTCAACTTCAGTGAGTTTGTAACCTGTCGTGCTTTTGAGATCTTTCACGGTTTCTTGTTACATTTTATAATTTCCTACTCTGGAAATAGAACTGCTCTGATTCAAGGTTGGAATACAGACAGACTCTAACCTCGCATCTTTAATGCATTGTCTTTTTTTTATATAAAACCTTAAGTTATCTTGGGAATATAAGTAGAAAGAAGTTCTGGGATTTACATATTAATGAATTGAAACCTGGAACCCATTCTTAGTGATTAAAGATTTAACAGCAAAATAGGTTTGTTCAATACATCTCATCAGTTGTATGACACTTTGATCTTTTGCTATAAATTCTGTATCATAGAGTCATAGAGATGTACAGCATGGAAACAGACCCTTCGGTTCAACTTGTCCACGCTGATCAAATATCCCAACCCAATCTAGTCCCACTTGGCAGCACTCGGCCCATATCCCTCCAAACTGTTTGTATTCATATACCCATCTATTTAAATGTTGCAATTGTACCAGACTCCACCACTTCCTCTGGCAGCTCATTCCATGCACACACCACTCTCTATATGAATAAGTTGCCCCAAGGTCTCTCTTATATCTTTCCTAACTCACCCTAAATCTATGCCATCTAGTTCTAGACTCCCCCACCCCAGGGAAAAGACTTTGTCTATTTATCCTATCCATGCCCCTTAAGATTTTGTAAACCTGCTCCATTAGCTGCCAGACTAAGGAGCAGTGCAAAAGCTTGTACTTCCAAATAAAACTATTGGACAATAACCTAGTGTTGTGTGATTTTTAACTTTCTCTATTTACAAAAGTACATTTCAACTAGCCAAACTGTTAAATCATCTATCTCTGGTTTAGGGAGAACAGTATAATTCTCCATTGCTACTTTAAAAGTTTCATTTAAATTATGTTAATTATCATTTTTTAAAAATAATTTTTTTTGACAATTCCTTGATTGTTTTAAGTAACTTTCCCTAGTGAGTATAAATAATGCTGAACTCCTCTTTCACAAGCGCAATGGGTTCCTTCACTGCATAGATCTCTGCGGTCTGCATGCTGTAAGAACTAAGAACAAAATGACACTCATCAAGAGCAGAGAGAAAGTCAGCAGTCATTAAAAGGAGCACTTTGAATATTCTCTTAGCAGAGACTCTGTCCTTGAAATAAGCACCCTTGACCACATCCATGCTACCTGCTATCACCTCAGCACAATACCAACCTGATTTGAGGTTGAGAAGGCTGTCCAACAGCTGGAACACTCTTGCTATGAATGCATTAACACATCTGAAAGTGGGAGAATGTGCCAATGGATTCCCAAGATGTCATAATTAAGAACCAGAGTTAAACTAGTCAGAATTGGGGTGGGCGCGGACCTATGACCAGCTCCACAGTTGTTTGTTCTCTTCTTACAATATAGTTCTTGGACTTTTGAATTTAATAAAGAACAATATCTCACAGATACAGAACTTTGCTCAACCACAAACTTATTAAAATAAATCTCCTCATATCATGACGTAAGACATCTTAAATTGGTCTAAATGACACAACACCTTGATTGGGTGGCTCCCACCCAAAACATAAGACATCACAATGTATTACAAAATAATATTTTAACAAAACCTTAAGTTTTTACCCAAACCTACTTAATTCAGGCCTAAACCTGAATTAAACTGGTTCTTATTCATACATTACCTTAGTCTTTCAGCAGTACTACACCTCAGATTTGGCTGATAACTTAAAATCCTCCACACGGTTGATCCTTCCAGTGGCTCATCCAAATGTAATGTTTTCTGTTCCTGACCCTTTGTAACTGAAGATCTCTCTAAACCAAAAACACTGTAACACTTAGAGTCCCCAACTGGCCTCATCAGTCTGGTATTGATTGTAGGATTGAGTCAGACTGACTTTCCTGATGACGGGCTTTTGCCCAAAATGTCAATTCTCCTCTCCTCGGATGCTGCCTGATCTGCTGTGCTTTTCCAGCACCACACTCTTGACTCTAATCTTCAGCATCTACAGTCCTCACTTTTGCCTGACTGGTCCCAACTCTACTTCCATCTGCAGTAAATTATTTCAATTTCACTCCCTTTTATAGTGATTCATATCAAACATGTCACAACTGCATCAAACATTTTCATGTTGCTCAGGATGTCTGAGAGCTATTCCACATTGGTGTATTGCATACAAAGTCCAGCCAAGTATGGACTTTGAAACAATGCCATAATTTACCATGGAAAACCATTCCAAAACTATTCAACACTCTTTCTAAAAGGTTTTCATATGAAAAATCTGAGCAGCAGAAGACCAAAGACAACCCAGGGAGATCTACGAACAGAGGAGCATCGACACCCAAAGGTGACAGCCACTGTCTGGTTTTGAAAATTGATTTGCTATAAATTTAATAGGGGCTTTATTGGATCAATATATTGTTATCAAGTGGGAGGTAGATAACAAGTCCTTAAGACAAAGCAGGCTTAGAATTGTAAATAGTTGTTGCTTAATGTTCACTTTAAGAGTTAAAGAATAAAGTTGTTATTTTTTTCTTTAAACAGTGGAATTTAGGTAGTTCTCTGTCACTCATACTTTAATAGATTTAATAGAGGTAAGTTTTTCTGTTGGTTTGGTTTAATTAGCACAATGGTTTATCGCCGTGTCGTAACACAATGGATTCAGCAACTCGCCAAAAAAAAAAGACCTATTGTCTGTCTCTCACAACAACTTGCTGATACTCAACCAACAGGAATTATAGAATTGCTCGGTGTGCATTCAAATCTATCTCAAACTCTACCTGCGGGGAGAATTCAGGTTTCGCTACCATTGGTTACATGGCAATGACCAGGAGATCCAGGCGCTCCTGAATTGAAAGATATTCCTGAAATGAAAGCGCCATCAAATCTCCAAGGAAATAAAGCCATTCTAGAAAGAAATACAGGCCATGGTCCAACCAAAAAAAATCTAAAGAACAGATGGTGGGTGGAAAGAGCGTGGGAAATATGTTTCAGTGCGATGAAAACCATCATTGGCATGAATACATGATGACATCTGTATATGGGAGAATATGCCAGTGAATTTCCAACATGTCATAATTATGACCATTTTCAAAAAAGATAAACCTGATTATGGTAACTGCAGAGGGGTCACTCTGCCATCTCCCTGTTACTGAACAGCTTCTATTATGACGAGGATTCTGTCCATCAAAATGATTATCACATCAAGCCAAATCCAATAAAATGCAGAGGGCAGCAGTAACCTCTACACATGGCCATCTTCAACTTCACAAAGTCCTTTCACTCTCTCAACCAGGAGTAGTTGTGGAGATTCTCCTCAAATTAGGATGCCTGCAGAGAAACTTGTGACCATCTTCAACTTGCTGTGCAGTATATGCAAGCTGTGATTCTTGCTAAATGATTAACCGCAGATCCAAAGTGCAGTGGTTCAATTAAGGCTGTGTCATCCCATCAATGCTCTTCTTCAACTTTCTCACTGCAACACTCCAACCCATATGAGCTTCTCTACAGAAGGGAAACTAAAGAGCCTGCATTTCCTCCAGTCCTGAAATCACCCTAACCACTGTATTCAAGATGGAGAAAGTGAGGACTACAGATGCTGGAGATCAGAGCTGAAAAATGTGTTGCTGGAAAAGCGCAGCAGGTCAGGCAGCATCAAAGGAGCAGGAGAATTGACGTTTCGGACATAAGCCCTTCTTCAGAAGCACAATGCGCTTTTCCAGCAACTGTATTCAAGATGCAAATTACAGATGATGCTTGGAGGGTTTAGGCTAAACACCCTTTAAGCTTGGTCCCACCACACGACACTGACCCCTAACTAACAAGATCCAGTGAGCCACTGGACAGTATAGATTACTTTTTATTACTATGCGGTTGACATTGATAATGAAATTCAACTTTGCGTCCAGTGTGCCTGCACTGCATTTGCCTTTTGGAAGAACAGAGTTTTGATGACAAAGATCTCAAACTTGGCGACGAGCTCATGGTCAACAAGGGCAATAGTGCTATTTCTCCTTCGGTATATGTTGAAAACATGGACAATATGCAGCAAATATCTCAAATCCCTTTTAAAAAAATCTCACTAGTAATGCTTTTCAAAACTCCTGCAAATCCACTGGCAGGATAGGTGCTCTAATGTCAGGATGCCCTCACAGGCCAAAATCTCCAGAATTCAAAGTCTGTTTTTTATCATTCAGCTGCATTGGGAATGCCACATCAACATGCTTGTCAAAAGTTCTATAACAGTTCTATTGCGTAAAGTGAATTTAAATTGTGCTTTGCTCTGCGGGTCTGCTATTGATTTAGTGGTGCCCAAATTACCTATTAATAAGGTTGATCTTATCTCAGAGAATGATCTAACTGGAGACTAACGTCCAGCCTTCAGATAGTTCCATGTCATCCATTGAAGTGGATAAGAAGAATGTAGCATCCAGATCAGTGGACTTGAGTCAGTACACAAAGCTTCCAAAAGCTCTACTTTGAGCTTTGTCATGGCACACGGTTACTGGAACGCAAAGGTTTCAAGGACATCCTTCAAATCTCCCTGAAAAAATGTAATATCTCCATTACCTGTTTCCCAAGACTATCCAAATTGGAGAAGAAACATTTGCACAGGTTCCAAACATCTCCAACTGGCCCAAGTGGAAACCGAATACAAACAGGAGTGGAGCATGCAAAGACCAGAGCATCTCACCCAGCATCCTTGTCGAAGCCAGCTACCCAACTTGTGGTAGTGTGTATGCATCCCAGCATCAACCTTATTTAGTCACCTCAAGACCTATAATCCCAAAAGCAAAAGAAAGTCAACCTCAGTCTCAAGGGACTGCTTGAGAACAATCCTTTTGTAATCAGACTTAGGCTTTAGAACCTTTTCAGTTTCAGATGTTGAGTTTTTGATTTTTTGAGCACTCAACCAATTGTCCTTTACATCAGGGTCAGAGACAAGTATACGTTCTTCCAAGGTCATTGATCAGGCTTATGTATTCCTCTTTATATCCACTTAATTGGATGCGATGGAAATATCTGCCGGCACTTCCAGTTAGATCATTCTTGGAGATAAGGTCAGCGTCATTAATAAGCAATTAGGACACCATACTACAATAACATATCGACAGACTAAGACGCAGTTTAAATTCACTGTATATAAGAACAGGTACACTCTCTCCAGCAATACACTTCAACCATAAACTGTTATTTGGTGAACTTCCTAGAAATAAGTTCACACCTTTTGCCAACCCTTTGTCTTTTTGGCCCTTTTATCAAAAAAAAACTGGAATTATTTCACCCTCATATATAAATCTCCTTTATCTTTTTGATCAACTTTTAATCTTTCTAATTTATACCCAACATAAATACATTAGATGGCTATTGGTTTGTTAAAAGCCTAGGATTTTCTGAAACCACACTAGACGCTCCTACAGATGACATATTAATGTCCTTGAATCATTTTATCTTCCACACTGTTTCTTTACTATTATAAAGAACATTTACCTTTTCATTTCTGTCACATCACACCTCCCCACCATCCCCACCCACACATGTGCCCGTGCAGTGCGCACACACACAATTATTAGTCTTCACTCAAAGATGTCTTATTCATGTACCTGTCCAGATGTCTGTTAAATGTTGTAATTGTACCCATTCCACCACCTCTTTGGCAACTCATTCCATATTTGCACCACCCTCTGCGTGAAAAAGTTGCCCCTCAAGTCCCTTTTAAATCTTTCCTCTCTCACATTAAACCTATGCCCTCTAGTTTTGAACTCCCTACCCTGGGAAAAACAAACATTGGCTATTCACCTTATCTATGCCTGTCACAATTTCATAAACCTCTAAAGATCAATCCTCATCCTCCAAACTATTCAGCCTCTCCCTGTAGCTCAAACCCTCAACTCCCGGCAACATTCTTGTAAATCTTTTCTGAATCCTTTCAAGTTTAACAAAGCCTTCCTACAGCAGGGCAACCAGTATTGAACACAGTACTCTAAAATTGGCCTCAACAATGTCCTCTACAGCCAAAATATGACGTGCTAGATCCTATAATTAATGTACTGATCAATGAAGCCAAAGAGGAATTGTCTTTTTCAAGCAATGCTTCAGCAAGAGACATAGCCATTTTAATTTTTCAGTAAATACAGCAAAGGTCACTAAAATCTTGTTTAATTAAACTGTGCCCAAACACAATGTATTCATCTCAGCTTGTGGATTCAAAATTTCACAAGAAACCCCATTTATTATGATCCCTGTAGAGATTGTGAATGTTTAGGAATACAGTTGAACTGCAGTTAATAGCTGAAAAGTATGACAAAATAAAATTTGATATTTTGTTAAAATTCAGACTGAATTCAGACTAAATTCAGACTGAAATCACCACTAAACAGTATTTTTGTAGACAACTGATATCTTAAATAGAAAAGACAGTTTACCACTTTTAACACAACCCAAAAACCTATTTCACAAGATGCTTTATATTAGAAAACTCAAATCCATTTCAAAATTATCTTTGCTCCTAAAAGTTTGCTCCAATGCTTGTCCTTTCCCAGCCTGGTAACATTTAATCCCAGAACTGTCTTTCACATTCATGCCTTTTTTCCAGAGATTCTGCATCTAATGCAAGCGAGGGAAATCTCTCAGCCTTACTTCAAACCCTCATAAATTTAGTCTTTTCAATCTGAACTTGAGCTCCCTATTACATTCATGTGAACCACAGAGAATTTCAGCGTCTAGCTGCTCCATCTCAAATCCTGTCAGATTGTCTATGTCTTCAAGTTTTCTTGGATATCTTAGAAATCCTCCATCTTTCAAAGCCCATATCTATGAATTACATGCATCTTATGTTCAAGTGGAAATATGGACGAGTTAACGTTAAGACCCCAACTCTGTTTAATGTTTGAAATAGCTTGATAGTTTAAAGCATAACTGTGTACAATCTATATTTCCTGGAACACCGAAGACTGTAATCGAAATCACAATAAACACATGCTGTTACTACTGTCTCCAATGGTAAACATTTTACATTTGCTTTCCAGCAAACAACTCAGGTGTATTTTTAATTCTTAATAGCCACATCTAATGCAAGCGAGGGAAATCTTGTTAGGTAGACCTCAGAACATGTTACTGGGCTCTTACTAAAAGGTCAGTAATTGATTGCTGGTTGATATCATGCTGTTTTTCTTGAACAGGTTAAATACGTAGCAAATGCTATCTAAGTTTTAGTATTTCTGAACAATCATCCACCTAGATACCTGCTTCATGCAGGGTAATGCAGAGTTGGGATTATCGTACCAATTTCATGCTTATACAATTACAAATACTTGCCTACTTAGCTGTCAAGGGTCACACTGAGGCACTTCTGTGGATTTTAAACTTTACCTTAGAATCTACCTTCCTCAACCTTACTGTCACTGGAGCTCATCTGAGTTCTTTTGTTACCTTGGATAAATTGCATCTATATAAAGGCCTTTCATAACTTCAGGCTTGCTCAAAGCACTTTGTAGTCAATGAACTATGTTCCTAGTGCTCTCAGTCATAATGTGGAAATGTGGCAACCTATTTGCACAACGTAAGGTCCAGCAACAAGAAGGGACATATGACAGGTTAACCTGCATGTGATATTGAGGTGAAAGATAAATATTGGCCAAAACATCAAAGAACTCCTGTGCTATTCAATTAATATAATAGGTTGAAAAACATGCCCTATGATTTAATATGTGTGTTTTTATGCAAGTTGCAAATAAGAATAACATGTCACAGGGCTAATAATTATGTTTTTATTGAGATATTTTGCTGCCCATCATGATGCTTATTGCTTATTCTCTTTGAAAGACAGAAAGCATCATTTGTTTGTTCAGACCAAAGTAAAAAAATCAATTTATTTCTGTGATTTTTGATGGTCAACGAGCAAAACATGTGCAGATAATTCACAATGCCACAGCTGATATATACTACTGATTCCAAAATCAAATTTGACATCTTCCAGACTTCTCAGAACTTCCTGACTGAGCTTTTGAAAATTGCAAGTACAGTCACATTGTCACAACATGAAGAAAAATTATTGATGCAAAAGCTTGTGAACTGGTCACATTGGAAAGTACCCATCTATTAAAGTATACCATCCCTCTAGGTCTCACGCAATAATATCAAAGGCTTACTTGCCCCAAGTAAGTTATTAATTAGGTTTGGAGTTCAGGTTGAAGAACGAGAAGAATACACTTCCAGTTTCATAGTGGGATTTTACTGTTTTTGACAACTACCTTGATATTCAAATAGCTCTTACCTAAAATCTCAAAATCATGAAATATGATCAGTTGCAACTGATTTAGAAGTACAGTCCTTCAACATCACTGTGGTGAAAAGTCACTTTTTGAAGCTAAACAACATTTATGACAGATTTCTTTTTGTCTTCCAGTTCCACCTTAATGGCCATTCAGCTCCTTGAGCCTGTTCCAAAACCATTCAATGAGATCTTGGTTACTCTGTGGTCTAACTGCATATGCCTGCCTTGGGCCTGTATCCCTTAAAAAAAAACTATCTCAGATTTAAAATTAACAACTGATCTAGCATCCACTGTCATATATGGAAGGGAATTCCAAACATGTGCTTCCTAACATCTCTTCTGGACTACCTGGCCATAACTTTCAGACTATGCTCCCTCGTTCTAGAATCCCCAACCAGTGAAAATAGTTCTCTTTACCTCCCTTTCTTTTCCCGTTCATATATTGAAGATTTTTGATCAGATCACCCTTAACCTTATCAATTCTAGAGAACTGTTTCCAGAAAATATATATTATGGCCTGAAGACATGACAAGACTATCACAGCTGTCTTCCATTAAACCATTAGTACTGGCGCTTATTGCAAGGGTTTCATTCTACAATAGAATCTGAGTAAGCAGACCTTTTGCATTTTATTGTCCTGCAACCAAATAAAACAAGAGGAATTACTTGCAAATTCTGTGTGAAGGGTGGAAGAAAAGTAGTAAGATAAAAGAATGAGAACAATCGATGAGAGTAAAAGAGGGAATATATGAATGGAACTAAGTCAAATGAATCCAAGTCCAAGATTAACTCAATGACATGAAGGGATATGGAGATGGATAGCCAGCCGTGATCTAGAATGGCAGACCAAGCTTGAAGAATAGGAGGCGGCCAGTGAGGTCCTACCTTCTATGCTTCTGCTGCCCGTGTCCTTCTGGGTAATAAAGATTGCAGGTTTGGAAGGTGATGTTAGAGGAGCCTTGGTGAGTTACTGCAGTGCATATTCTGGTGGCACACACTGCTGCCAATGCGCATTACTACTGAAGGGACTGAACGTGGCAAGTTGTGGATAGAGTGCCGATCAAATGGGCTGCTTTGTCTTGGATGTGTCATATTTCTTGAAAGTTGTTGAAGTTGCACCCATCCAGTCAAGTGAAGCATATTACATTATATTCCTGGCTTGTTTTGTAGATGAGTGGCAGGCATGGGGAAACAGGAGGTAATTACTGGTGCAGTTAACTAAACACTAATGCAAAATCAAAATACTGCAAATGCTGGAGAACTAAAATAAGAAAAAATGCTGTAAATATTCAGCAAGTCAGGCAGCATCTGTAGAAAGAAAAAAAATTAAATGATTCAGACCTATGGTCTTTCATCAAAACTTAGAAATGTTGCAGGTGTAATAGACAATAGGTGCAGGAGTAGGCCATTCTGCCCTTCGAGCCAGCACCACCATTCATTATGGTCATGGCTGATCATCCTCAATCAGTATCCTGTTCCTGCCTTATTGCTATAACCCTTGATTTCACTATCCTTAAGAGCTCTATCCAACTCTTTCTTGAAAGTATCCAGAGACTTGGCCTCCACAGCCTTCTGGGGCAGAACATTCCATAATAGGTCTGGAAAAAATGAAAGGAGGGAGGGTGGGAAAAAGAAAGGAAGGTCAATTCAACATTGAATAGCATGTTACAAGGGCAAAGGGAATGAAACAACAAAGATTGCCAAGAACTGTGAATGTCAGAATTATGAAGAACATCTATCTGAACACATGAAATAAGAGAAAACAACCAAGTAAAACCAAAACCAAATCTGAAAAGGAAACAAAATCAGGTCGGAGATTACAATTTGAAACATTTGAATTGATCATGAGTGAATCACATTCACAAAGAATGGAATTTCAATTGGGATCCAAATAGAATAATTTGGAACCAGAAACAGTTGAAATAGAGGTAATGTGAGATTTGGCATTCCTGCTCTAGTATTCCATGAGGCTGTAAATTAAGACCACACAGAGGATATTCATGTTAGACTGGAGGCCTGTGACCAGTGGAATGCCACAAGGATCGGTGCTGGGTCCTCTACTTTTTGTCAGTTACATAAATGATTTGGATGCGAGCATAAGAGTAAGTTTGCAGATGACACCAAAATTGGAGGTGTAGTGGACAGCGAAGAGGGTTACCTCAGATTACAACAGGATCTGGACCAGATGGGCCAATGGGCTGAGAAGTGGCAGATGGAGTTTAATTCAGATAAATGTGACAAACTGCATTTTGGGAAAGCAAATCTTAGCAGGACTTATACATTTAATGGTAAGGCCCTAAGGAGTGTTGCTGAACAAAGAGACCTTGGAGTGCAGGTTCATAGCTCCTTGAAAGTGGAGTCTCAGGTAGATAGGATAGTGAAGAAGGCGTTTGGTATGCTTTCCTTTATTGGTCAGAGTATTGAGTACAGGAGTTGGGAGGTCATGTTGCGGCTGTACAGGACACTGGTTAGGCCACTGTTGGAATATTGCGTGCAATTCTGGTCTCCTTCCAACGGAAAGTTGTTGTGAAACTTGAAAAGGTTCAGAAAAGATTTATAAGGATGTTGCCAGGGTTGGAGGATCTGAGCTACAGGGAGCGGCTGAACAGGCTGGGATTTTTTTCCCTGGAGCTTCAGAGGCTGAGGGGTGACCTTATAGAGGTTTACAAAATTATGAGGGGCATGGATAGGATAAATAGGCAAAGTCTTTTCCCTGGGGTCAGGGAGTCCAGAACTAGAGGGTATAGGTTTAGGTTGAGAGGGGAAATATATAAAAGAGACCTAAGGGGCAACTTTTTCACACAGAGGGTGGTACGTGTATGGAATGAGCTGCCAGAGGATGTGGTGGAGACTGGTACAATTGCAACATTTAAGAGGCATTTGGATGGGTATATGAATAGGAAGGGTTTAGAGGGATATGGGCCGGGTGCTGGCAGGTGGGACTAGATTGGGTTGGAATATCTGGTCAGCATGGACGGGTTGAACCAAACGGTCTGTTTCCATGCTGTACATCTCTATGACTCTAAACTGTACCAGCTTGTTGCATCATGTTTTACTTTGGTCCAGATGGGCACTTAATGCAGGGTAATGCAAATTTTGTAGGGGCAATGCAAACAAATAAATAAGAAATGAGGAACTGATGTGTGGAGCCAGTATATTACGGTATTAGAAACATAGCAGCCTATTTGCCTCATCATGTGCATGCAGACTCACAGCTATGTTCCACTTCCAATATCCAAGTAATGTTTACCAACTAGGGATCATGGAAACCACTTGTAACCAAAGAAATGACATCCTGTGCCCTCTACACTTTGAAAGCAGCCAAATAGTTCTGGATGTTTCGAGGTGTGGATCTAGAGGCCTACCTGTAGCATGAGCAGCAGCGGAATTACTTCATGATATACAAGATGAAGACATAGTAAAGAATGATGAACCTGGGCTATCTACAAAGAAATTTTAAATGTACAACTTCCACGCAGAATTGGAAAATAAATTTCTCTCCATGATAAGGGTGTTTGCCTTATATATAACCAATGTATATTGATCAGAAAAAAGTGGAATTTGGAATAATACCACACAATGATGCACAGTAAATTCAGGGATCATTTTCCTTTGAACAGCACGCTTTGGACAAAGAAAGTTGATGAGTTGTAGTGTGTTCTGAAAGCTCATATCATTTTTTTTCGCTAAATTAGGGGCAAAAATGAGGCCTGCAAAACACAAAAAAATCATTCCCAGGTGATTTAGTAATTAAAGAAGCAATAATGTGGCTGCAGACTCTTTAATTAAAGACAACAACAAATAATAAGTAATGAAATAATAACTGGAATCCAGAGCATGTCACTTGGTGTTTCCACTGTAGCAGGATGAGTGGAAATCTTTGTCCAAAGACTCTTTCACCAACTGCAGGAGGACCTGAAGGACTGAATGCTTCTCACTGTGGCTCAATAAATCCAGCGACATGACCAACATAGCCCAGATCGTTTTTGTACACATGTTTTTGAAGCACATAACCTCATAGAGTCATAGGGATGTACAGCATGGAAACAGATCCTTCGGTCCAACTTGTCCATGCTGACCAGACATCCCAACCCAATCTAGTCCCACCTGCCAGCACCCGGCCCATATCGCTCCAAACCCTTCCTTTTCATATACCCATCCAGATGCCTTTTAAGTGTTGCAATTGCACTAGCCTCCACCACTTTATCTGGCAGCTCATTCCATACACATACCACCCTCTGAATGAAAACGTTGCCCCTTAGGTCTCCTTTATATCGTTCCCCTCTCACCCTAAATCTATGCCCTCTAGTTCTGAACTCCCCCAAACAAATGAAATGACTTTGTCTATTTAAATTATCCATGCCCCTCATGATTTTATAAACCTCAATGAGGTCACCCCTCAGCCTCCTATGCTCCAGAGAAAATAGCCCCAGCCTTTTCAACCTCTCCCTATAGCTCAAATCCTCCAACCCTGGCAGCGTCCTTGTAAATCATTTCTGAACCCTTTCAAGTTTCACGACATCCTTCCGATAGGAAGGAAACCAGAATTGCACGCAATATTCCAACAGTGGCCTAACCAATGTCCTGTACAGCCGCAATATGACCTTGCAACATTTTCTCACCATTTTGCCCCTTAAAGAGAGAACAAGGGGTGGAGACATCTACAATGAATTCAAAAGGTATGTGCTTGAGAAAAAAAATCCCAATCGAGAAACTGTTTTCCATTACAATCAATTGGCACAAATGTGGACTTTGTTACATTTTAAAGAAATTAACCTGATTTCTCCTTTTTTCCTCAATTACCACTATATAATCCACCAGCAATCATTAGCAAGTAAAGTTATGGACTTTTGTCATGTAATGAAAGTTGTTGTTGTGATTGTAAACTTGATTCAAGCAAAAGCCCTTCGGTACAACTTATTTAAATTTTTATTCAATGCACTCTGTGCTGCCTGTGTGAACTATTCCTCGTGAGGTGTCAAATTGAGAGAACATCCTGCAAAGATTTTTAGACCTAATACCTGAAAAGTCATTTTCCTAAATAAAGTGAATGCTGAACAATCAAACAACGTGTGGTTCCTTGACTTCAGATTACTTCCAGACATAACATTCAAAACTGAATAACCTAAACTGTGAACTGCAGAGAAAGAACAAAGACATTGCACACATGATTAGTGCCTGAATGCATTCAAACTGAAGCTACCCTGTGTTCCTCCTGTTAGAAATGGGGTAAAGTGTTGTTTTTGCAGATATAGAAAAAGCATACAGAAAAGGGGTACAGCAAGAGAACTATTAACCCTGCAGGTATTTAGGGACTTTTCAGTGTATAATTGTGGTTAATTAAATACGAACTTTGGTGTGTAATTACTATAACAAAAAGTTCTTTTTGTAAAATTATGCTTTCAGCAAAAAGCTGAGATAACCGAAACGCTTGAGCTATACAAAATGACACAAGTTAATGAAATGTCCGAGGATGGAATGTACCAGCAGAATTGATACAAAATGTTAAACCAGATCTAGATGTACTGTCGACAAAATAAATGTATGTGTCAGCACTTACAGAAAGGAAGGTTGCCAACCTGGGGAAGGGGGAAGTAATAAGGGTGGAGCACAGCTGGGCAGTGGTCTGGCACAGTAAGAGAGATTGGGTAATTAGGAGTCTGGAGAGATGACCTCACTCGGCTCAAAGGGTATAACTGTACACTAACCTAAGTTCTAATTTGCTGATTTGCTTATGCAACTGAAGCCCTTACTTGCAAGTTCGTAATAAATTGTCGTTTCCAATTTTGGTGGTCTCGTCTAAATTTATTGAATTTTGTTTCTAACAGATTTGAGAGCTCATTCCAGGATCCCAAGCTCCAGTCGTTCGACATTCTTGGAGAAACGGAGAAGATGCACCTCGCTGATTTCGGCGATCTCTAGTTTCCCCTTGTTGCTGAGGCGGCTTTGGGCGAGCGTGATCTGGACTGGGAGACCCTGGAAACAAGACGGACAGACGTGGCGGGTTCAGTCGGGTGACTCTTGTGTGCACAAGACCCGGGTAAGAAAGGTCTTAAAATATTTATCCAGGCGACCAGGGTAGGTAGTGGTATTTGCTGCCATTCGGATATATCCGGGGAACCGGGGTGCTGGTGACTGGAATAGGCTAATCCAGTCAGCCGGGGTGGGTAGCCATTGATACTGTTGCCAGGTGGATGTATCCGGGTGGCTGGCAGCGGTAGTTGCTGCCAGTTGGATATATCCGGGGATCTGGGGAACCGGGGTTCCAGTCGACTGGGGTTGGTAGCAGTAGTTGCTGCCAGGTGGATACATCCGGGAGACCGGCAGTGGTATTTGCTGCCAGGTGGATGTCTCCATATATCCAGTGCCAGTTGGATATATCTGGGGATCCGGGCGACCGGGTAAGGCGAACCCGATCAACTAGGGTGGGTAGCAGTTGTCACGGTTGCCAGGTGGATATATCCGGGGTATTGCCGCAGGATAAGGGCGCGCGAATTCGACCAGGTAACTCTTGTGCACAGACCAAGGTAAGAAAAGGGACCTTTAAGTATCGCCTTGGTGGTCGGGAACGTACGAGAAGTACGGGCGTATGAGAAGTATGGGAAATTGGCAACTCTTAAAAGTGTTTAATTGGCTAAGATTAATCTGATGAGTAAGGTGTCTACTTGATTCGATCACCCAGACTTTTTAGACCGGTTGTTAAGAGGGGAAATCCCCCACGCGAAGGTCAGGAGCCTGAAGTGGGTGTGGAAGAAGGTGACACCAGACCTCAGTAAGGTTAACTAAGTTACAAAGAAACGGCCGATCATAGAAATGGGGAATAAAAATAGTGATTTAAGTTTAGAAGGGGACATGAGAGGGATGTCCGAGGACCACTTCCCAATGGACAGTCCTTTAGGAAAAATGTTAAGAGATTGGAAGTACAATCCTCGGACGTGAGGAAAGGATAAAAAACAAATGATAAAATGCCAATGAAAAACAGCCTTACAGTCAGGAGGAATCAGATTATGCTTCGTGTCAGAAGGGTTAGTAGCTGAAGGGCTACTGAGGGTGCACTTCGTAACTAATTTATGGCCAGATGCCCAGAAAAATATTCAAAAGCTAGAGGAGTTGTTGCGGGAAACTCAAAGTGTCTGTGAGACATGGTGTCTGTGTGTGTGTGTGTGTGTGTGTGTGTGTGAGAGAGAGAGAGAAAAGAGCTGTACAGCTAGTAGAAAGTTTAACCCTTTGTGATTCAGTGTGAATGCACATTTGTTTGTTGGTGATTGAATGTCCCCTGGAGCTTGAGATCCGGGACTGTTTTGAATCTGATTTCTATTATAGAAATTTTAACATGATTTCTTTTAAGGTTAAGGATTTTGCAAGATTATGAAATAAAATGTTCTTTTTACAGGTCATAACTGCCTTACTATCAGCTTCTAACTAATCTTTTTTATCCTTACATAAAAGCGATTTATGGAGGACAGTTGAAGTTTTAACTTGAATAGACAAATCCTTTTAAGGCAGCTCTGGTTATTTCACGACCTATGGCATTGTAATTGAGCAATGACTGGTCAGGACTACTTGGGAGGACTAGTTTTGGATTTGAATCAGGGGACTGGAACCGGGTGATTGTGGTGGATTTCAGAGTTGAGAACTGTGTGCATTTTGCATTTTGAATATTAAACACTGAATAAATGAATTTATAATACATAAATATATATTTACAAGTAAGATTCCAAAATGTATAGTTAGGAACAGGCTTTAAAGAAAAGCAAGAATAAATTGATAAATTGTATTTAAGATTACAGGGAGCAAGAAATATTGCAATATTTCTTTAAAAGAATCAAGGTCTAAACAAAACATTGGGTGATGAGGAATGGCCATTAGGTTGCCCTAAAGCTGTTCAGTTGGTTAAATCGGCTCAGCAATTGATCTGGCAACGTAACATGAGAAGCAGAAACAGAAGGCAAAAATAATGATAAGCCACGGTTAATGAGGTAATAAAGAAAAGGACAAAACTAAAATGATAAGGAAACCGGAATGGTGGCGGGCAGCATGTTGAAAATAAAGTGAGGAGAAAGGATCGGGGAGGAGATGTTAAGGGGTCTGGTACACAGGAACAAGGATCAAAGTGGAAATCCCCACAGGTGGGATGTTATTACTGTGGAAAGACAGGTTACTTTAAGGGAGAGTATCCAGATCCGAAAAAGGAAGTAAAGGCAGTGCCGTTTCTGAACCTTGATGAAAAATAGTGGTGTCAGGAGTTCCTGACCCTGGGGACCCACCAGAAACCCTTTATAAATTTAAAGGTGGGACCTTACAAAGAGGACGTAGTTTTCCTAGTCAATACGGGGGCAGCAAGGTCATCCTTAAATTTTAAGCCCAAGGGAGTGGGAACGAAAAAAAAGTTAATTGGATTATGGCAACAGAGAGGCATGAAGAATCAGTTTTGCGTTCATGACGAGATATTGCCATCAAACTGGGGATTTAATTAACTGCAAAAGGTGCTATGGAATCTGTTGAGGTTCTTAAAAATGAACATGCTCGTGCAAAACAATTACAGAAACAGAATGAGAAGTCACAAGTGACTGGTAAACAAACAGAACTGCGCGATTACAGTTTTTAAAATGTTTTAATCGCTTGTTGTGTTTCCATCCTGAATTACATAATATAATTAATAATTAATATTTATAATAATTCAATTGTGTTAGCCTGAATCAATATTAATTGGCAGGATCCCTTCACACATTCTCAGTGACCTGTCATATTGATTCATGGTTAATTTAAAACATGACAGCATTAATTCATTGTTAATTAAAGAATGGAAAGCTACATTACTGGCCAGAGTGTGTGCAGGCATTGGTAGCAATAGCCTTATTGGTAGAGGAGAGTCGGAAACTTACTTTTAGGGGAGGCTTAGTGGTCAGAACCCCACATCAGGTACGGTCAGGAGAAGAAAGGGGCATGATTAGAAGAGCTGCTCTGAGGGAGTAAAAAAAGACATCTGGTGGGTGAGGGAGTGACACCAGCCACAAACAAATTCCCCAATGTGGACCCACGTTGGAATAGTATGGATGAACACGATAGAGGAAAAATGAGGGACTTTTGAGAAATGGTCATTTTGGGTATTAAAGAAGCAGCACCTAAATTTCAGAATTTTTTTAAAGCCTTTGAAGTAAGACAGGAAAAGGAGGAAGCCCCGTCAGCCTTTTTACAGAGATTAAAAGAAGCCACTAGAAAATATTCGGGAATGAATCCCGATGATCCGGTAGCACAGGGACTTTTAAAGGTCCAATTTGTGACTAAATCATGGCCGGACATACAAAAGAAATTACAGAAATTAGAAGGCTGGAGTGAAAAACAGATAGAAGATCTGTTTTATGAGACACATAAAGTGTGTGTGAAAAAGGAAGTGGAGAAACAAAAACAAAAAGCTAAAATAATGGTTGCAGCAGTTGAAGAAATTACAATGAGAAAGTTAGAATCAGAGAACGGAGGAGGACAAGAGAGACAGAGAGCAGATGGTAGGGGAAGGAAGCAACTGGCAGGATGTTATTATTGCGGAAAAACAGGACATTTTAAAAGACAATGTCCAAGGTTAGGATGACAAAGAGAAGTGGTATCATTGATGATTTTTGATGAAGATTAGGGGAGTCAGGGGTTCCCTCCTCCTGAGACCCACTGGGAACCCTTGATAAATTTAAAGGTGGGACCTGAAGGAGAGGAAACAGTGGTTTTAGTGGATACGAGAGCAGCACGATCAACCCTAAGCTTTAGACCTAGCGGTGTTAAATTAACTAACAAAGGTCTCAAGGTTTCTGGAGTAAAAGGCAAAGAATTCTTAAATCAGAATGCAGGACAATGGCTCACAGACTCTAGGATCTTGAAATATGAGGCAATCTTAATAGAACAGGATGACCTTGTGTTAGTCACAGACAGTTGCTTGAATCCAGCTGCATTTCTATGGCGGAGAAAGAGGGGTTGTCCCTGGCAATCCAGAACATGACTGCCTTTATATTACTGAATATTAGGCTAAAGTGCGAATGAACTTAAGAGACGTACTGTTGCATGCGAGAGCTTGGTTGTTTGTTGACGGGTCCTCCCGGATGATTGAGGGTAAAAAGCACAATGAATATACTGTAGTAGACGGGATTGAGGGAAGCATTATCGAGGCTGAAAGACTGCCTAACGGCTGATCAGAGTTCAATGATAAGTTTTTAAAGAACTATATTGTGGCGCTCGGTTCTTCTTTGTCTATTCTTAGGAGTAAAGGCCTGTTGGTACAGACACCGCCACTCAAGTTTGCAGTACATCGAATACAACCGGGTAATCGGGTCCTGATCAAGACCTGGAAAGATACCAAACTGCACCCGAGCTGGGAGGGAGCATTCCTAACCCTCCTAACTAGTGAAACAGCTATCTGGACTACTGAGAAAGGGTGGAGTCATCACACTCACGTTAAAGGTCCTGTGAACGCCGCATTGGCGGTGTTGCACGCTCATCCTACAGACAACCCTCTGAAGTTAAGCTGAGAAAGAAAGAATGAACTGAGACAAAAGACTCTTTTAACGTTTACTGATATATATATATTGTTATTGATTGTAAGGGCTGTGTGGACTCACCTCTCTCTGGCGCCTAAAAGATTAAGACAGATCGGCAGGACAGTAGACAGGGGTTAGAGATGGGCGGGTACTGGTATAGTATTGTAACGTTAGTAGTACTAACTATTCAAGGTGATGGGAAAAATCACTTTACTTCACTATGCCAAAATTATGCTGAACAAAAGGGACTTGCCGACTGTTGGGTCTGTGCAGAGGTCCCACACCATGGCGAATCTGGAATACCCACCGCGGTAATACCGTTCACTAAAAAAAAAAGTATACAATGTACAACAATTTGATGTGGGTTCAAATAATACAAAGTGGAGATTTGAAAGAAGCAAATATAGCTTTGTAGGATGGTTCCCAAGGCCAGCTCCGAAAAATCAGGGTGCTATTGATAGTCTTAGAATTTCCCCACCGAAAGGAGCAGTAAATACTACCTGTTTCTGTAATCAGAATGATGCTGCGCCTTTCCAACTAGAAAAATCATCTTGTGTCCACACCAGTCAAGCCACTGCCACGACCACTCCCCAAATATTAAACGGAACATATTGGGTATGCGGTCAGAAGGCCTATCCATTTATTCCCGGGGAAAAATACGTGCGTGTGATAAACACTTCCGCAAAACCAGAAAGGTTGGAGTGGCTGCTGTTAACTCGCTTATATAGTCCCTCACCTCCGAATAGAAAAGCATGAGCCCAACCTGGGAAAGGAGGGGGGGATAAGACGTAAGACCCGAGAGGTCTCTGATGAAGACCATCTACTGTGGACACTGCTCCCAAACTACGGCACTACAAGGGCAGGGGTGGAAATACAGAAACTGGCGGCCGCCCTTGAAAATTTAATTAATGGTACCGCCGGCGCAATGGGGGTAACTCAATCCCAAATATCGGCCATAACCACTGAAATGATTGCCACGAGACTAACAGCTTTACAAAATCAAATGACTTTAGACTATCTTTTGGCCGAAAAAAGGGGGAACTTGTGCTCTGATTGGTAAACAATGCTGCACCTTCATCCCGGACACCTCTTCCATAGTGGAAGATAAGTCGGAAATAATAAAGAAAAAGATAAACAATATAAGACAAATTGGAGATGAACTCCAAAAAGATGAAGGATGGGGATGGGAATGGGGTAACTGGAGATTGACCGGGTGGGGAAATTGGTTAGTGAATTTAGACATTTATGTGCTACTCATAATTGTAGGTTTACTGATCTGGTTTAATGTGTTAAAACGGATAATGACTAAGCTGGTAATGTCTTTGGGAGGACAACAACAACCAATAATGGTCATGACAATAGCACAAGCGCAAGAAAGAGAGAGTAACAGATTACTCCTAGAGTTTGAAAAAAGACAAACTTAGAAGGACAGAAATGACTAGATTGTGAACCTCTACACCATAGGGTGAAAACAGGGCAGAAAATAAGATTGCAAAAACAACAAATGGTTAAGAAAAGAAATGGAATTGTTAGAAATGGGGTAAAGTGTTGTTTTTGCAGATATAGAAAAAGCATACAGAAAAGGGGTACAGCAAGAGAACTATTAACCCTGCAGGTATTTAGGGACTTTTCAGTGTATAATTGTGGTTAATTAAATACGAACTTTGGTGTGTAATTACTATAACAAAAAGTTCTTTTTGTAAAATTATGCTTTCAGCAAAAAGCTGAGATAACCGAAACGCTTGAGCTATACAAAATGACACAAGTTAATGAAATGTCCGAGGATGGAATGTACCAGCAGAATTGATACAAAATGTTAAACCAGATCTAGATGTACTGTCGACAAAATAAATGTATGTGTCAGCACTTACAGAAAGGAAGGTTGCCAACCTGGGGAAGGGGGAAGTAATAAGGGTGGAGCACAGCTGGGCAGTGGTCTGGCACAGTAAGAGAGATTGGGTAATTAGGAGTCTGGAGAGATGACCTCACTCGGCTCAAAGGGTATAACTGTACACTAACCTAAGTTCTAATTTGCTCATTTGCTTATGCAACTGAAGCCCTTACTTGCAAGTTCGTAATAAATTGTCTTGTTTCCAGTTTTGGTGGTCTCGTCTAAATTGTATTGAACTTTGTTTCTAACACTCCCAATGTAAAAAGAACTTCCAGAATCTGAAGAAAATACCAGGAAAAATAATCAAAGACAAAGAAAAATGATTCCGTTCAGAAAACGTTTGTGCACATCTGGAGAAGTTAGCAAAGGACTTCAACAAGTGATTTCAGAAATTAAGTGTGATGGAACAAATCATCATATTTGCCTCAAATCCATCCTTCATGTAGATAATGGGTAGGCTACCAAATTCCCATCAGGCGTTTGTCTTATAAAGCAGTGACACTGATATGGAGATAATTATTATGCAAAAATGATGTTGAGCTGAAAGTCTGATCAAGGGACAATATTTTTGGGGACTAGTGGGACCCATAAACAGAGAAAAATAATACAAGTGTGTAATTATCCTGTGCTTTCAATGTGAAATCTTACATTGACTCAGTGTGACAGCATTCTCCCAAAGGAAGATAATCAAGTCCAAATATTATATGTGCCTCACAATACCTATGTGATGGACAGTATACTAACTGACAGTTTCAAACTAAAACCCAGACTTCAAGACACTGAAGGTAATGACAGATATATGCACTTGCAGGTGTCACACTGAGACTTGGTAAGTAGATGACAAAATGAGTAATTATTTATGTTTGGATAGATCCTGAGTTGTACTTAAATTCAAAAAGTGTATTTGAGCTTAAAAAAAGTTGGAGACCACTGATTTAAGATAAAGGGCAGGTTTGGAAGGGAACTAAGGACACCTTATTTCATTCAGAAAGTGGTGGGTATTTTGTTTGGAACTCAGTGCCTGAAAGGGTAGTAAAGGGGTAACCGTTACAATATTTAAAAAGTATTAAGATACAAGGCTATCGAACAAATGTTCAAAATGGGATTAAATAGATAAGTGTTTGGTGAGATGATAGTCTGAAGGGCTTACTTATGTGCTGTAATATTCTATACCTTTATGGGAGAACCAAAACTTTATCCTGTCCCACACACCATTCCAAGCAGGTTTAACCAACTGCTACCAAACACCAACCACTCCCACCATCTCAGTAAGAGCTGGGAAAAATCAACCCGCAACTAACCTGAATGATCGATGGTCCCTTTAGACAACCAATTTTTGTTTTGGGAAGTGAGGTCGGCTGTACGCACATCCAGCCGTTTGCAAACAGGAGAGGATTTTGCTCGAGTGTTGTGCTCAGAAATGGAACCGCTGTCATCAAATCGGCGCCCCAAACGGAGACCACAATCTGCTCTAATGTTCTGAAGGTGACTCCCGTTGGTTAGATATGAACTTTGTTTATTTCTGCACAGACGCTGTCAGGCCGCATTTTGATTTTATGTGTTTCTCCTTTACTCTGCACCCTGACTGACCCAAAACCAAGTCGTTAGTGGCCTGCCCCGGTGCCGTTGCACAGCGGTTGATAATGGCTGCAGAGACTGGTGTGAGCGGAGGCGGACATTGGGAAATCCACTGTCAGTTTCCATGGAAACCGGGCCCAGGAGGCAGGAAGCGCGAAGGCGGTGCTCTCGCTGCGCCCTGGGCTGTCAACCGAAGTTTGGTGAGTAACAAACAAGGGCCTGCGCTCTTAGTGTATTATGCGGCCCACGTTTGTAATTCCATTACATGAATTAATTTGGTCACGGTGTCGTTCTGTCTGCAGAGTAAAATGAGATTAGGCCTTGTCCCTCCCCCCCTTCCCCCTCGAGGTTTGCTGAGACCCAACTCTCCACTGAGGGGTTCATGCTGTGAAGTTTACTGTGTGGACAGCGAGGAATTCTACCTAATTATCCTAACATTTAGCCACATGGCATAAGTTATTTTACTTGCTTTCAATAGCATGACACTTCTACGGTTGGATTGATTCAGGAACTATCTGATTCATGAAGTTGAAAAGCAAAAAAATGCTGGAAACGCTCAGGGATTTTTCTTTCTCATATATTTCATCTCAACCTGTTCAGAAGTGTTATTGCACACCTCTGGAGCGGGTGGAACTTGAATGCAGGCCTCTTGGCTCAAAGGTTAATAACAGCTAAACTTTTGATGTTTCACATCTTCAAATCTGCCTCAATTACTGAGTATTTCTAGCATTTTCTGTTTTTATTCATGATTCATTTGCTAGAACATTTTGATCCTCATTTTTCTTATCTGCTACTAAGTGAGGACGACTTTACTTTTGGACTTGCCGATTTTAAAATTAGAATTGAATTAAAAATCACCATTCACAACCCCAGGATGTGGCAAGCAAGCAAATGAATTGCTTTTGAAGTTTACTTGTTACTTTGCAACATAAGGACCATGCTGCCTAATTTGCATTCAGCAAAGTTTGACCTATTATACTCAATACATGAGAAGATACTTGGGGACTTGTTGTCATATTTTGTTTTTGTAAAACTCTTGTGGAGCACTTTGGAATGTTATTATCTGATGTTCTATGAATACAGGTTATCTATAACTATTCTAATGGAATTTAATTTAGAATTGGTATTTAACAGGACACCAAGGGGATTCATTTTTTTTAAGATGCCACAGATTCTTCTGTTTGAACAAGCAGAGATGGCCTCGATGATTGGATCATTTGAAAATTGACACTTCTAATTGCAGTGCAGTGTTCTCATAGTACTTCATGAAAATGTCAGCCTAAATTCTGTTTGTTGCCTCAAGTGAGGATTGACTGTACAATTATCTGATTTACAAACATAACTATTAGGATGAAGCAATCTAACACCAAATTGTCAGTTTATCAGTTATGTACACCTTGACTACGCTTCTCAGGATTTCCAAGAAAAAAGTTCTGTCCCCTCTTCAGTCTTCTATTTTCTCTCCCAATTTAAATGTTTGGAAGTTCTTCTTTTAAGTATCAAGGCCCAAAATCCTGATTGTTGCTTTTTTTGTCTCTTTATAGTGCCCCTTGAAAATAAGGTGATTAAAACTCCACAGGAATGTTGCCTTGTCAATGATTCAGATGAGCAATGAGCAGTCAGGAAGGGTAGATGTGTGATGATTTCATTTTATTTGTTCATACTTTGTGGCTCACAGTGACCATCCTTATCTGCCCTTGAGAAAGTGGTGACGAACCCCCTGTTAAATTGCTGTAGATCTTATGGTGCAAGTGAACCTACAGTGCTGTTAGGGAGGGGGGTCTTTACGAGGCTGTGTCCTGATACAGGTTTACATTGTGCATGCAGAAAGTTCTGCACATGCACACTTTGTGAAATACCTCACCAGTAAAAACATGGCAGAGTGGTCATCCACAACAAGCTTTCTTGGACTCTTCATGTGGATGCACTGGTTACAAAGGCCCAAAATTGTCTCTCATTCCTCAGGCAGCTGAGGAAATTTGGCATGATGACAAATACCTTTGCCAACTTTTATAGGTGCGCCATCGAGCGCATTCTGTCTGGATATATCACTACCTGGAATGGCAACGGTACCATTCAAGATCAGAGTGGTGAACTCAGCCCGGGCAAACACAAAGGCCTACCTCCCATCTATAGAATCCATCTCCCAGGCCCGCTGTCAAGTAAAGGCCACCAGCATTCCTGAAGATCCACCCCACCCTGGCAATATTTTTCTACAACTTCTACCATCGGCAAGAAGGTACAGAAGCCTGAATACAAGCACCAGCCAGTTTCATAACAGTTTCTACCCTACTGTTATTAGAATACTGAATGGACTCACAAACTCTTAACATTCGCCTGTACCTGTGATCTTGATTTTGCTGTTGTTTACCTATTATTTACTTATCTGTGCTGTTTAACTGTGTGATCTGCCTATATTGCTCACAAGAAAAGCTTTTCACTGCACCTCGGTACACATGACAATAAATTCAATCAATGAATGTAAGTGAACAGGGTGGAATGACATCACTGACAGTACTGTCAGGGGTACCATGCATACTGAGAGTGTTTTGGAGGTGTTAACAGGCATTCTTTTCCTGTGACAGTCAAGGAATGCCATTATAATTCCAAGTCAGGGTTGTGTGTGACTTTGAAGGCAACAGGTAGTGGTAATGTTCCCATATGTCTACTGCCCCTGTTACTGTAGGTGCATGTGGGCTTGGGTTTGGAAGTATTGCACAAGAAGTTCTGTCAAGTTGCTCCAGTGCATCTTGCATGTGGTGCACATTGGTATAACTGGCTTTGCAGGTGAAAGAAGCGAATGTTTATGGTGGTTGATTGGTGCTGTTACAGAAGGTCATTGTGGGCACAAAGTATGAACAAGTAAAATGAAATCATCACTCATTTACCCTTCCTGACTGCTCATTACTCAGCTGAATCATTGACAAGGCAACATTTTTGTGGAGTTTTAGTCACCTTATCTTCAAGGATACTGTAAAGAGTTCATGAAAAAGCAACAAGTTTAATTTTGGGACTTGATACTTAAAAGAGGAACTTAAAAACATTTAAATTGGGAATGAAGAAAGAAGACAGTGAGGGACACAACTTTTTTCTTTGACGTTGCTTCTCAGTTTCAATTTTGTATGATACATAAACAGACTATTTGGTGTTAGATTCCCTCATTCTAATGATTATATTTTTAAATCAGATGACTGTACAATCAATCCCCACTATAGGAAACAAACAGAATCCAAGCTGACATTTTCATGAAGTACTGAGACAACATTGAACTACAAATGGATTATTTGACATGGTAGTGTTGAACTTCTTGAGTGGTGCTGGAACTGTACTGATCCAGGCAAGTGGAAAGTATTCCATCACATTCCTATCTTCTACATTGTAGATGGTAGACAGGCTTTTGGAAGCCAGGTGAATTATTCTTAGCAGAATTCCCAGCCTGTGACCTGCTTCTGCAAACATTACATTTATATAGCTTGTCTATTTAAGTTTATGGTGAATGTAACCCCTCAGGATGTTGACAATGATGGTAATGCCATTGTCTGTTAAGGGGAGATGGTTGGATTCTCTTTTTGGAAATGGTCACTACCTGCCGCTTGAGATGTGAGTGTTGCTTGTCATTTATTGACCCAAGCCTGAGTGTTATGACATATGGGCCTAGACTGTTTCAGTATCAGTTGATTCATGAATGCTCAGTATTCAGCACCAATCACCACTGAACATCCTCAGATGAAGGGAGAGATATTGATAAAACAGTTTTGTAACATTAGTTGGATTCTGGGTACGACCCTGAGAAATTTCTGCAGCAAGGTGCTGAGATGATTAGCCTGTAATAACCACAATATCTTTCTCTGTGCTAGGAATGACTCAAATCAGTGGGGAATTATCCTCTGATTTTCAATGACTAGTTGCAATAGGGACCCTTGATTTCCCAACTGCTGAGGCACCTCACCTCACCTCTGGAATTTGGCTCTTTTTTTTTACCCTGTTTAGCAAATGGTTAAATTTCACCAGAAATGTCAAGAACAAAGACAAAATTGAACATCAGGGAGTAAAACTTTCACATATCTTTAATCAACCTATTCAGACATATTACGACACACCTCTGGAGCAGAAAGGTCCTTCTGGCCCAGAAGTAGGAACACCCATTGTACACAAGGATGCCAGTAAAGTTCTCAGAAGAGTATTAGAATGTGGAAGGTTGTGCACCACTGAACAAATACTGAACAAAAATAAATTTAACAGTTCTTTTACTTCCTCGTCATTTTTATCTCTCTTCTATTCTTGCCTGCTGTAGACCTGTGCAATCTTTATACATGTTCAATTCAAATGAATTGGATCTGAGGTGGGGAATCAGGCAGCAGACTGCACAGATCTCTAATGAAGAATAAACATATCTGAAATCCCCTGTCTCAAAATGAAATTATTGTTTTGACCCAGTTTAATACATCCCCTCATGTTACTTTGGTCTGATATAAGTAGAATCATAGAATCCCTACATTGTGGAAGCAGGCCATTTGGCCCATTAAAGAGCTTCCCAGCCAGACTGAGCGTACTACCCTTTCCCTATAATTCTGAGTTTCCTGCCTAGCCTGGCCTGCACACCCCGGACACTATGGGCAATTTAGCACAGCCAACCCACGTAGCCTGCACATCTTTGGACTGTGGGAGAGAACCAGAGTGCCAGGAGAAAACCCTCACAGACACGGGGAGAATGCAAACGCCACATAGGTAGTTGGGCAAGGCTGCCGGGAAGGGTAAGTTTTCCCGCTTAAAAAGGGACTTACCGCGGGAGTTGGGCCTCCATTTTTGACAGAGTGGCAAGGAGAGAAGGTGAGGTGAAGTGAGGGCTGACGGGAAGGTAAGGGCTTAATTTATATTTGGGCAGTGGCTAAACCCAAGATACTACACGTGTAGTATCTCCCTCCTGCTCCCCTTCTCTAACCGGACGAAAAAATCTCTGTAAGGTAAGGCTTTTATTTCTTATCGTTATTTTTCATATATTTAATTGCATTGTTTGATTTTAGTTAGTTCATATAAAGCTAAGCTTACGATGGCAGGGGACCTCAGACCCATGACATGTGCCTCTAGCTTGATATGGGAGCTTAAGAACGTGTCTGAAGTTCCTGACTCTTCACTTGCAAGAAGTGTGTCCAGCTGCAGCTCTTGTTTGACCGCATGACGGCTCTGGAGCTGTGGATGGACTCGCTGTGGAGCATCTGCGATGCTGAGGAGGTTGTGGATAGCACGTTTAGTGAACTGGTCACACTGCAAGTTGGAATTGATGAGGGAGACAGTGAATGGGTGACCAAAAGACAGAAAAAGAGTAGGAAGGCAGTGCAGGTGTCCCCTGCGATCATTTCCCTCCAAATCAGGTATACCGTTTTGGGTAATGTTGGGGGAGATGGCTCACCAGGAGAGGGCAGCAGTTGTCAAGATCTTGGCATCGTAGTGGGCACTGCTGTTCAGAAGGTGGGGAAGAAGACTCGTAGGGCCATGGTCATAGGGGATTCTATTGTGAGGGGAGTAGTTAGGCGGTTCTGTGGGCAAAAACGGGACTCCCGGGTGGTATGTTGCCTCCCAGGTTCTCATGTCAGGGATGTCACCGATCGGCTGCACAGCATTCTAAAAGGGGAGGGTGAACAGCCAGTTGTGTTGGTGCATATAGACATCTCGTAGAAAACGAGATGAGGTCCTGAAAGAAGAATTCAGGAGCTAGGAGGGAAGTTAAAGAGGAGGACCTCAAAGGTAGTGATCTTGGGATTACTACTAGTGCCACATGCTAGCCAGTGTAGAAATGAAAAAATAGGCAGCATGAACACGTGGCTTGAGGGATGGTGTCGGAGGGAGGGGTTTGCTGGACATTGGGACCGGTTCTGGGGAAGGTGGGACTATTACAAAGTGGATGGTCGACATCTGAACCAGACTGGAACCAATGTCCTTGGGGGAGTTTTTGCTACTGCTGTTGGGGAGGTTTTAAATTAATGTGGCAGGGGGCTGGGAACCAGAAGAGAAAGCAATAGGCAGCGAGGTGGAAACTGGAAACTGTAAGAATCACGAAGATAGCATTAATAAAGGCAAGAATCGGCAGAGAGCGGATAAACACAAAAGAACCGGTGGCCTGAAATGCATCTACTTTAATGCAAGGAGTACAGTGTGTAAGGCAAATGAACTTAGGGCTTGGATTTGTGCCTGGGAGTATGACGTTATTGCAATCACAGAGACTTGGTTGAAGGAAGGGCATGATGATTGGCAACTAAATGTTCCAGGATATAGACGCTTCAGACTGGACAGGGAGGGAAGTAAAAGTGGAGGGGCGGTGGAGCTGCATTGATAGTCAGGGATGATATCACGGCTGTGCTAAAGGAGGACACTATGGAGATCTTGGGTAGTGAGGCATTATGGGTGGAGCTGAAAAATAGCTGTATTACAGGCCTCCCAACAGTAAGTAAACAGATTATGGAAAGATGTAGAGGCAATAGGGTAACGGTGATGGGGGATTTTAATTTTCCCAACGTTGACTGGAATACACTTAGCATCAGAGGTCTGGGTGGGCTAGACTTTGTAAGAAGCGTCCAGGAGAGTTTTCTCGAGCAGTATGTTAATAGTTCGACGAGGGAAGGGGACCTGGTACCAGGGAACGAGCCAGCACAGGTGGTAGAAGTTGCGGTGGGGATTTCTTTGGGAACAGTGACCACAATTCTGTAAGTTTTAGAATACTCATAAAAATGAGAGTTGTCCTAAGGGAAGAGTACTAAACTGGACCAAGGCCGATTATATCAAAATTAGGCAGGAGCTTGGAAGTGTGGATTGGACACAGCTATTTGAAGGGAAGTCCACATTTGAGATGTGGGAGGCTTTCAAAGATAGTGCAGGATAGGCATGTCCCATTGAAGGCAAAGGATAGGAAGGGCAAGATTCGTGAACCATGGATGACAGGAGAAATTGTATGACTAGCCAAGAGAAAAAGGGAAGCGTACATAAGGTCTAGGCAGCTAAGAACAGAACAGGCCCTAGAGGAATATCTGAAGAGTAGGACAAGTCTTAAATGAGGAATCAAGCGAGCTAAAAGGGGTCATGAAATAGCTTTAGTAAGCAGAATTAAGGAGAATCCCAAAGCATTTATTCTTATATAAGAAGCAAGCGGGTAACTAGAGAAAGGACTGGCTCACTAAAGGATAGCGAAGGAAGGCTGTGTGTCGAATTTGAGAGAATGGGTGAGATTCTGAATGATTACTTTGCATCAGTGTTCACTGAGGAGAGGAATATGATGAATGTTGAGATTAGGGATAGAAGTTTGATTAGTCTGGATCACGTTGACATAAGTAGGGAAGATGTGTTGGGTAGAGATTATTAAGGTGGACAAATCCCCAGGATCAGATGGGATCTATCCCAGGTTGCTGAGGGAGACGAGAGAGGTAATAGCTGGGGCCCTGACAGATATCTTTGTGGCATCGTTAAACACAGGTGAGGTGCTGGAGGACTGGAAGGTTACTCATGTTCCCCCCCGCACAAGAAGGATAGTAGGGATATTCCGGGTGACTACAGACCAGTGAGCCTGATGTTGGTGGTGGGAAAGTTGCTGGAAAAGGTACTGAGGGATAGGATCTATTTATATTTAGAAAAGAATGGGCTTATCAGTGATAGGCAACATGGTTTTGTGCGGAGGAGATCGTGCCTTACCAACTTAATACAGTTCTTTGAGGAAATGACCAAGTTGATAGAAAAGGAAGGGCTGTTGATGTCATATACATGGACTTTAGTAAGGCGTTTGGTAAGGTTCCCCATGGTCGACTAATGGAGAAAATGAAGACACATGGTGTGCAAGGTATTCTAGCTAGGTGGATAAAGAACTGGTTGAGCAATAGGAGACAGAGAGTAGTAGTTGAAGGGAGTTTCTCGAAATGGAGAAAGGTGACCAGTGTTGTTCCACAGGGGTCAGTTTGGGGCCACTGTTGTTTGTAGTATACATAAATGATCTGGAAGAGGGAACTTTTGGTAAGATCAGCAAGTTTGCAGATGACACAAAGTTGGTGGAGTACCAGAAAGCATAAGGGACTGTCAAAGAATACAGGAAGATATAGATTGACTGGGGAGTTGGGCGAAAAAGTGGCAGATGGATTTCAATCCAGACAAATGTGAGGTGATGCATTTATGCAAGACTAATTCTAGAGCAAATTATACAATGAACGGAACAGCCTTCGGAAAAGTTGATGGACAGAGAGACCTGGGAGTGCAGGTCCATTGTACCCTGAAGGTTGCTGCACAGGTGGATGGAGTGGTCAAGACGCATATAGTATGCTTGCCTTCATTGGACGGGGTATTGAGTATAAGAGCTGGCAAGTCATGTTAAAATTGTACAGGGCATTCATTCGGCCGCATTTGGAATTATGTGTACAGTTCTGGTCGCCACATTACCAAAAAGATGTGGATGCTTTGGAGAGGGTGCAGAGAAGGTTTACGAGGATGTGGCCTAGTATGGAAAGTGCTTGCTATGAAGTGAGGTTGAGTAGGTTAGGTTTGTTTTCATTAGAAAAAAGGAGATTGAGGGGGGGACCTGATTGAGGTTTACAAAATCATGAAGGGTATTGACAGGGTGGATAGAGACAAGCTTTTTCCCAGGGTGAAGGATTCCATAACGAGAGGTCATCCTTTCAAGGTGAGAGGTGGAAAGTTTAAGGGGGGTACACGTGGCAAGTACTTCAGACAGAGGGTGGTGGGCGTCCGGAAGGCGTTTCCAGCAGAGATGGTAGAGGCAGGCATGGTAGATTCATTTAAGGTGCATCTGGACAGATGTCTGAATAGTTGGGGAGCAGAAGGATAGAGATACTTAGGAATTGACCGATAGGTTTAGATAGTACATTTGGATCGGCACAGGCTTGGAGGGCCGAAGGGCCTGTTCCTGGGCTGTAAATTTTCTTTGTTCTTTGAACCCAAATCCCTGGCACTGTGAGGCAGCTGTGGTAACCATTAAGCCACCATTCTGCTCCCAAAAGGATAAGGCTGTCCCAGCTGAAGTGAACTCAACGTGATTCAGCAAAGATCTTTGGCGAAGTGTGGCATATTAGTTTTCTGTTCTACTTTCCAATTACCCCTTTAAGTAATAGCTTAGAATTGAACTTGTAAGAAAAAATGTTTTGGCAGACAATGTAGCGGATGATGAAGATTAACCAAACAATGAGTCTTTCATTTGCCTTCAATCATATGAGTTTTTAAGTAAATGCGGATTTATTAGTAGACACCAAAACTGTTTTAAATAGTCACATTTAAAGGCTTTATAAATGCTCTATTCATATTCTGTTTTTTCACTGGTAAATGTGTCAGTTGGTACACAACTGAATTATGAGAGAACGATTTTGACCTGTATTTTGTGGAGGCTTGGGTTCTTGGACAAGACTGCAGTTTGCAAGCTACATTTCTCACTTATGAATGCTACCCATGGATGCCTGTTGGTAAGACACTGGATAGGAATGTTATTGAGTTAAGCTGCAATGCCTTCTCTGAGATTCATTAGGTGAAAAATGATGGCTAGGAGCTCAGCATGCATTAATAACTTTGGATTTTTCAGAATAAATACTGTTTCAATCTGAATATTTAGAAGTGAATTTTAGACATGTTCAAATGGAAATGTGTGGTTTGCATGCAGTTTTGAGATTTGTTCAAAAGAGTGTTTCAAGTGTTGTTAGGACATGGGGTAAACCTCTCTGCTAATTTAAACCTGACTCTCACAGAAGCTCACCTCGCACTGTAATCTGTTAAATTTCGAGAGGTCACTATTTAAAGTAAAAATTAACAATTTTATTCTTTAAGTTCAACAGAGGATATTAAAACCAACAACTATTTACAACTCATTTCTCTTAAACTATTGTTTTACCTCCCACTCGACAATACTGGTCTGATTTTTAAAGACATCTCAATTAAAATTTACGAAGAAAAAGATAACATTTCAAAACCAGCCAGCTTTGTCAATTCTCCTTTGTAGATTTTACTCTGTAGATGTTTCTCTGGGTTTTCCTGAGTTGTCTCTTCTTCGGTCTTTTGCCGCACAACTTTTCTTGTGGACAGGTAGCTTTCAGAGAATTATTTGGTTAGCAGTCTATACTTGTTGGTTTTCTTGGCAGTTTTCCCCCCTAAATATTCATAATGTCCAATTTTATATCCCAAAATATCGGATCATTTCATTAGTTTGATGTCATCAAAACACTTAATTCAAATTCGATTGGATTTTGGTTTCTTGGGGCATAATTTAAACTGGCCAAATTCAAATTTGTTGTGTACCATGGCAACTCAGCTGCACTATTTGTTTCACAGTCAAATGTTACATTTTAAATTCTTTTAGCACACTCTGTGCCTCTCTAAGGCCATGCCAGCTTCCAGTTTCTCTTAAAGGTATAGTACCCACCTGCACCTTCATAACAATGTATATTTGGACATTGTTATGAAGGTGCAGGTGGGTGAAATTTAGTAGAACTAAATTTAGTGACCGAAAGAGTACTGATGGTTTGGAATGAGGTCCTGAGGCATTCCAGGAACAGTCTTTGCTAGAGAAAACAGACAAAGATGGAGGAAGCCAAGGTTCAAACTCGACTCTTAAGATTAATGACAGTTATTTCAACGTTTTGATTATAAAGCAGAGGTAATGCTGCATTTACATGCAGTTTATTTGCCTTTATTTGCCATCATCTTCATTGGTCAGCATTGTAAACATGTCTGTAAGATGAAAAATATTGATTCAAGACTGCAACTGATTTGATGCACCTATTGACAGCATCAGTCTATATGGCACATCAGCTGCAAATAATCCAGCAACAAGGGTATCACACTGTGTTTAGGAATCAAACACTGTATTGGTCGCTCTTCATGGCATTCATTTGTGTGGTTGGAATAATGTAGATATGACTTCTAACTCTTGGTAGGTACAACCAATCAGACTTTGAGTGTTGACTCCCCTGGCATACCATCTTGCATGTAATATCACCAAAGTCAGGACAGGTTGGGATTGGGTGAAGCTGAGACATATACATTTCACAATAGATTTGCTGTTTCAGCTTTCTTTGTGAATAGCAGTTTCTACCTGTGCGATTTTATCAATCAAAGTTTGGTATTTTCACTTTATTAGCAGTTGTGGGTGTGCAGGTACAAGCAGGAGGTCACAGAGCATCTCTCTTATGTAGTGTAGTCCAAACTGTCTGGCAGCTCTTCATTGGTCCTTTCTCAAATCCATTAAATAAGTGATTTCAGTTGAATAATCCACTGCCAGCTTGTTGGAAGGAAAAGAGTGGAATAAATTCACACTGAAAGGCCACATTTACTTCAGTGTTGACAAACTAGTCAGGAATAGCCACATACCTATTACAGTCTAATAACTCTGGATTCCCAACCCTATGGAAACAATTAAGGGTGGAAATGATGGCTGTGACAGAAGTTTGGGAAATAAATGTGCAGAATGTCCCCTTTCCTGAGTCATAATCATAGAGTCATTGAAATAAGTGAATGCCTATATAAGGCTTCCATCACATTATTGCCAGAGCTGTGAATGCATGTGATACAAAACAACAGGTAGCACTCCACTAAAATTAGCTCTGCCCAATTTACACCCAGTTTGAAAGCCCAGGCTGGTGGGCTCAGAGATGTTATGGAGGTGACGCAATAGTTGCAAAATGTTAATGTATAAAATTGACAGTTTTTGAAAGAGAATTGCATCAGTAGAAAAGTACGTTAGCTGACTGTTTGCTTCCTTGTGTCTTGAGTAATATACTTATTACCGTACTGATGGTGAACTGAATGCAGAGGATAAATAAAGAACTATTTCTGATGGAGATTTCCTAACATAGCCTCATAAGCTGTAACCATGAAGGTTGTGCCCAACACAGCAACTAAAAGTGTCAAGTGTAAGGCACACATCTGCGAATTGTCATTTAACTGATATGAAATTATGTTTGTCTCATTGAAAGTTGAGCTTTCAGAAATTTTCTACTAACTGGAACTGCTTTATTATTGTGTTGGAGGCATTCAAAACATTTGTACAGTTTATCATCAGGGGTCTTTGTCATATCCAGGTATGATGAAATTTTCCCAATGAATTCCTGCCCTCCTGAAGATGCTGATGTTTGGTGCACTATTCTGGAGTAGCCCTTTCTAAATGGCCATTTCACATTAGTTGACAAGTTGCGAAAACACTATATAAATGTTCAAACCTGAATAGTGCATCTCTTTCCCCTCACCACTCCTCCCATCCCTGATATGCACTTACTCTCAGACACATTAATGTTCACCAGATCATAACTTCTTTAGGTCGTATAGCAATTTGTCCAAAATGACTCATCTGTCCTGATCATTAGCAACGGACCACCTTCTAGACCACTCAGAATACAGGATTATGCCTTTGCAATGCTTATATCGCTTCCTGTTCTCATGTTTGTATGTTGACATTATTACTGCTAATTTACAAAGCTGAAGTAATTTCTACGAAGATGTGACTGGCAATTTCAACATTTTCATGTTGCCTGTATCTTCCTATTTAAACAGCAACACTGCATTCACCTCAGGTTTTCTGTCTGGTTTGCTTTGTGAACACAGGAAAAATGTTGTGAAACTTGAAAGCGTTCAGAAAAGATTGACAAGGATGTTGCCAGGGTTGGAGGGTTTAAGCTGTAGGGAGGGGCTGAATAGGCTGGGGCTGTTTTCTCTGGAGCGTCAGAAGCTGAGGGGTAACGTTATGGAGATTTATAAAATCATGAGTGGCATGGATAAGGTAAATAGACAGGATCTTTTCCCTGGGGTGGGGGGATGTCTGAAACTATAAAGCATAGATTTAGGGTGAGTGGGGAAAGATTTAAAAGGGACCTGAGGGGCAACTTTTTCATGCAGAGGGCAGTACTTGAACGGAATGAATTGCGAGATGAAGTAGTGGAGGCTGGTACAATTACAACATTTAAAAGGCAATTGGATGGTTACATGAATAGGAACAGTTTAGATGATATGGATCAATGCTGGCAAATGGGATAGATTAACTTAGGATATCCGGTAGGCATGAATAAGTTGGGCCGAAGGATCTGTACCCATGCTATACATCTTTATGACTCTATTAATGTCTTAAACAGTTGTATATTTCTGACCTTATCCCCATTGGTTCCATTGATCTTTACATCAGATATATCCACAACTAGTTTCATGATAGCTGTGCATTCACTCTTCCCTTTTTGCTGTTTTCTGCAGCTAAAGGTTTTCATTGTCAAATTCAATCTTTGTGTGAGTTTTTTTTCCCATGATGGTTCTTTTTTTTTTGTTGTTCACATTTTCAGTAATTTTGTCTGTTTGACTCCCTCTTCATTGCTGTCTTGAGTTAATCTCCCATGTTAAATTCTTGGCTTGAGCATTTGCTTCAATGTCATGAACAGAGGGTGATTGAAAAAGCAGTGGCTGCTTTTTCTTAATAACTGAGCCTAGCCTGCCATTCAACTATACCATGGTTGATGTATACCTCGATTTCATTAATCTCCCTTAGCACCCTTAACTAATAAAAACATTGTTGATCACAGTCTTGAAAATTTCAGTTGACCCAAATCCTCAGTCTAAAGGCAAACAGAATTTCTGACTTTTGTAATGCTTTGTGTGGAAAAAAAACTTAAGTGATTTTCCCCAAACTTCTAATCTCAAGGAAGTAAAACAGTCTTTTTCATTATGTAACCCTGTAAGCCTTGGTATAACATTGTATTGACAAATCAGTGCTGTACCTGTCTACTTGACAACTGTGGCCCAAAAGTAAACACAGTGCTCCAGCATTGATTGATCAAAGTTCTTTAAACTTAAGCAGTAAAAAATACACTTTTTATTCCAATCATCTTTGAATTTAGCCTTTTTATTTGACACCCACAGCATCTCCATATTTCCTTGTTGGACAGGTAAGCCAGAGGAGATTTGTTGTCACCACTCATGTGTTCTTTGACTACATCTCTCTGCTAGTTTCAATAACTTCTTGAACTGAATGGCTTGCGAGGCCATTTTAGAGGGCAGTTAAGATTGAAGTGCATTGCTGTATATCTGGAGTCACACACAGGCTAGACCAGGTGGAATGGCAGATTTCTTTCCTTCAGAGACATTAAGGAAATCTTATACGACAACTGATAGTTTCATGGCATCATTAACAGATTCCTATGCCAGTTCTGTGAACGGAATTTAAATTCCAATATTTTCTGTGGTGAGATTTGAACCCATGCTCCCAGAGCATTAATCTGGGCCTGTGGATTATTCTTCTACTGACGTTATCACCACGCCACCACATCTCTTTCCTTGTGCCTGTCTTGCTATCAAATTTTAAATTGGTTCTGATTAAACCTCTTCAATTGTTGTTTTCTGCAATTCCCTTTGACTGCAGAAACTGAAGAGAAGTGGGCAGAAATGCCATCCAAAAAAAGCTGTAGATAAACCCTGTATCAAGCCAAACTCTGTGCAAATAAAAGACATGGGAGTTGTTGCTTTGGATTGCCTGAATCCCAGGTGGAAACTAAATTTTGCTTGCTTGCTCAGCTTTATTTACTGCTGAGTTCAGGAGATGTAGAATTGGTACTGCCCCTCAGAAGATATTTTCTTATTAGTAACTGAAAAAACTGTTATTCTGATTGTATAAGACCAGTTAGAAGATATAAGGGTGAATTCACAGGCCATGTATTTCCGCTGAGGAGCCACACTTGTCTGGAGTATGAATTTGAGACACAGTAATGTCCATCATTTGACACTGGCTTCTTCCTGGAAGCAGAGTATTTGTGAATGTGCATAACAGTTTTTACCAGTGTTAGTTATTAGAAAAAGATTAAGATTTAATTTTTAAAAATCAGAGGTCATTCATGCACAATTGATCATGACATGAAAAGAAATGCCAAGTTAACTTCTCTTTCTAGCTTTCCATACTCTCTTTCCACCAATTCTGCCCATCCCATACTGCAGTTGTACAGGACATTGGTTAGGCCACTTTTGGAATATTGTATGCAATTCTAGTCTTCCTCCTATAAGAAGGATGTTGTGAAACTTGAAAGGGTTCAGAAAAGATTTACAATAATGTTGCCAGGATTGGAGGATTGGAGCTACAGCAAGAGGCTTGAATAGGTTGGGGCTATTTTCCCTGGAGTATCAGAGGCTGAGGGGTGACCTTATGGAGGTTTATAAAATCAATTCGGGCATGGATAGGGTAAATAGACAAGATTTCTTTCTCTGGGGTGGGGGAGTCGAGAACTAGAGGGCATAGATTTAGAGTGAGAAGGGAAAGATATAGAAGGAACCTCAGGGGCAACTTTTTCACGCAAAGATGGTGCGTGTATGGAATGAGCTGCCAGAGGAAGAGGTGGAGATTGGTACAATTACAACATTTAAAAGACATCTGGATGGGTATATGAATAAGAAGGGTTTAGAGGGATATGGCCAACTGCTGGCAAATGGGACTAGATTAATTTAGGATATCTGGTCAGCATGGACAAATTGGAACAAAGAGTCTGTATCTATGCTGTACATCTCTATGACACTCGAACACAATGGTTGCTGGTATCAGTGATAGAAACAAGGAGAAAATGCATATTTGTGAGAGGAGAGATATATGGGGGTGGGGTAGGGGTTGCAGAGGTGGCATCTATTTTCTTTGATTTATTTTCTGCATCACTAGCTTTTCCAAACATGCTTCTGGATTAAGCATAACCAAAATGTAATGACCACCATAACAGCTATCTAATTGAACCACTAACTCATCTGGAGGGACTTTATTTCTGGGCTGAATATTAAGAGATCATAACACTCAGTTAATTGCACTTTTGTCTGAAGGTGCAGATTGGAATGAAAAAGTGTCATATTGAAATATGCTTTTTGCTTAATTACAATTCTGTCAATATCTGTAGATTTGAGAGCAGAATGCTTCAGTGTCTGCCCAAATTATGCACTGATCACTGTTTTCTATAGTTAGGATTTCTTGTTGCTATGGTAGTTCACTTTCAGTAGCTCTATGGTTTAAAGGTTCATGGCTTTTTCAATCAGAGCTGAGTGGTTTTGGTTCCATTCACAAGAATTAGATTAACCTCCATTCACTCAGTAATCAATGATATGGAGTTAGCACATACTGTGTCATAGCCACAAGATACAGACTGCTAGCAAAAGTAATTTGTATTGTATAAGATAAAAAAAGTAAAGCTTTTATTCATTGTTCACTTTGTGTGGTTGAAATCCGAGGAACCTTGGCAGCATGCCTTGCTGAAATAAGTTAAACAGCAATAAACCTTTGTAAGTTTGAAGGTTAATAATAAGTAATGGAGATCTCAACTATAAATTCAATATTTGTATTTAGTGCCTTTTTTCCTTTTATCTAGTCCATAGTAAAAATACCTTGTGAAGAATATATAAAAATAGTGCAGAAGTCAGTGTTTGTGCTGTTTCAGTGACGCTTTATATTTAATCCATGTTCCTAAATGAAATTAATCTCTCCTGTCTCCACTATTCCCTCACATTAAAATGTGCACGAAGCTCATGGACTTGATAGTCATCAAGATTAAGAGCACCCAATCTGCTACCTGTTCTGTTTCCCTCCCTTCCTTCCTTAAATCAGCCAGATTAAATTTCCTCGAGGGCAACCACAACACCGCCGCCTTCCAACCCATCATCAGTTTAACTGCAAACTCATGTTTCTTTTATTTGTTTCTTTACTATTTCTTGAATGTAGAGTCATAGATTGGCAACAGCACAGAAGGAGGCCATATGGCCTTTGGGTCAGTGGTGGCTTGCTGTAGGAGCAATGAAGCAAGCCTCACTCTCCTGCATTTTCCAAAGAAACCTGCAAATTTTTCACTTTCAGGCACTTTTCTATTTCTCTTTTGAAAGCTACAAGTGAATTTGCCTTTAGTATCCCCTCAATTAGAATATTCTATATTCTGATTTGGATCCGTGCAGATTGGAAGAAAGAAATCTGATCCTGATCGATGGTTTTTAAAAATAAGATTTCTTATGTCGCTGTTGGTGTTGGAGATTCCCCGGTTTTTGGCCCCTGCCAAAGGGAAAAGTGTGTCTCTCTCTTTCTTTGTTGAGACTCCACGTAACTTACAACATTTTAACAAATCTTCTCTGAACCTTCTCTCTGCCTCTGCCTTAGCTCCTTCGCTGTCTCTTTTATGCTTTGTAATCCTTTTAACTTTACTATTGCAATTCACATTTGGTTGAACCACAACTAGCACTTCCTGTGCACTTGAGCCCATCCAAAACTCTCTTGCTCATGTCCTAACTTGCTATCTAAATAAGCAGTCTGGAGAGCATGTCACAGTAGCACCAGACATTCCTAAAAATGTAAACAGAAAGGTGCTGGAAATCAGAAACAAAAACCGAAGTTGCTGGAAAAGCTCAGCAGATCTGGTAGCATCTGTGGAGAGAAATCAGAGTTAACATTTCAGGTCCAGTGCCCCATCCTCCGAACCAAAGACCTGAAACATTAATTCTGATTTCTGTCCACAGATGCTGCCAGACCTGCTGAGCCTTTCCAACAATTTCTGTTATTGTACCAAAAAATGAGATGCTAACCTGGTGAAGCTACAATACAAGACTACATGCATGCTAAACAGTGAAAGAGGCATATCATAGGTCGAGCAAAACAATCTCACAACCAGTGTTTCAGATCACAGCCTTGTATTTCTGCTCATGCAGTTGTGAATGGTGGTGGACCTTCAAGCAGCTAACTGATGGAGGAGGCTGCACAGATATCACCCTGCTCTGTGATGGAGTATACCGACATTTCCATGCAAAAGACAAGGCTCAGCTAGAAATGTGAAATGGGTGATCCACCTCTACAGTCTCTTAAGGTCCTCCTCATCATGGATGGCAGTCTTCATCCTATTCAGTTCAGCCCAGTGTGATCAGCAAGAAACAAACAAAAGCACTGAATACAGTGAAGGCTCTTACCTCATCTTATCTTAGCTTTAGTACTGAAGACTTATGGTTCTGAACTTGCAATGCTGTCAGCCAATACAGCTTCAACACATCTGACAATGTAGGAAATTTTCCAACTGTTGTTCCACTAAGAAGTTTTTTTATTCAAACTTTTCATATTTATTGTGACACACCTCTAAGGCAGATGGGACTTGAATCTAAACTTTTCAGCTCAGAGCTATGATCATTACCAATTTGCCACAAGAGCCCTTTCTGTCCACTGAAAACAGGGAAATCAAATGACAAATTACTCAGGGATTTTCCTAAGAATTGCACACAGCGTTCAATACCATTTACAAGTCCTCAGACACTGAAATAGTCAATGCAGCGAAACATTCAGCCTTGGGCTGATAAATTGATAGTACTACACAAGCCACACAGGTGCCAGGCAATTAACATATCCAACAAGACAGAATCTAACCATATACCCTTGACTGTTAATGGCATCACATAGAGTCATAGAGTCCGACGGCACAGAGACAGGCCCTTTGGCCCAAACTGGTCCTTGCGACCAAAATGTCCATTAACACTAACCCCATTTCCCTGCACTTGGTCCATATGCATCTAAACCTTTCCTATCCATGTATTTGTCAAAATGTCTTTTAAATGTTGTTAATATACAGCCTTAACCACTTCCACTGGCAGCTCGTTCCATATGTGTATCACCCTCTGTGTAAAAAAAAGTTACCCCTCAGGTTCCCTTTTATTCTTTCCCCTTTAACCTTAAACAGATGCCCTCTAGTCCTGGATCCTCCCTACTATCTAAAGAAAAATGTCCTAGCTTGTTCAACTTCTCCCTATAACTCAGATCATTGAGTCCTGGCAACAACCTTGTAAATTTCTACTGTGCTCTCTCTAGTTTAATAACATCAGTCCTATAACAAGGTGACCAAAACTGAACACAGTACTCCAGGTGCGGCTTCAATGTCGTGTACAACTGCAACACAAATTCCCAACTTCTATACTCAGTGCCCTGACTGATGAAGGCCAGTGTGACAAAAGCCACCTTCACTGCTCTACCTGTGACTCCACTTTCAGAGAGCCATACACCTGAACTCCAAGGTCCCTCTGTTCCACTGCACTCTTTAAGGCCCTACAATTCCCCATGAAACTCCTACCTTGATTTGACTTTCCAAATTGCAAGACCCCACATTTATGTATATTAAACTCCATTTACCATTTCTTGGCCCACTTCCCCAGCTGATCAAGATCCTGCTGCAATTTCTGATAACCTTCCTTGCTGTTCATGATACCTCCTATTTTCTTGTAATCTGCACACTTACTAATCTCATCCAAATCATTGGTATAGATAACAAACAGCAATGGGCCCAGCACAAACCCCTGAGGTACTCAATTAGTCACAGGCCTCCAGTCTGCCAAGCATCCTTCCACTATTACCTTTTGCTTCCTTTCATCAAGTCAATTGTGTTCACAATTTGCCAGCTCCCCCTGGATTCCATGCAATCTAACCTTCCAGAGAAGTCTACCATGTGGAACCTTATTAAAGGCCTTATTGAAATCCATTGACTATGACTACTGCCCGGCCCTCGTCAACCTTTCTGGTCACTTCATCAAAGAACGCGAACAAATTTGTGAGGTATGATCTCCCACACACAAAACCATGCTGACTAATCCTATTCAAACCCTGTTTTTCAAAATGCATGTTTATCCTCCTCTCAAAATCTTCTCAAGTAATTTACCTACCACAGATGTTAAGCATACTGGTCTGCAGTTCTCAGGATTTACTTTGCAGCCCTCCTTGAATAAGGGCACAATATTTGCTACCCTCCAGTCTTACAGGACCTCACTCGTGGCTAACGATGATCAAAATATCAGCCAGGGCCCTTCTTCTTTAGCCTCTTGTAGTGTTCTTGGATATATCTGGTTAGGACCAGGAGATTTATCCACCTTCATACATTCTAATACATCCAACACCTCCTCTATTGTGATATGCACTGTGCCCAAGATATCACCACTAACTTCCCCAAGTCATCATGTCTTTCTTCATGGTAAGCACAGAGGAGAAATGTTCATTGAGTACCTTGTCCATCTCCTGTGTTTCTACACAGACATGTCCACTTTGGTCCTTGAGGGGTCCTATTCTTTCTCTAGATCTTTTCCCCTTAATATACTTAGCAAACCTCTTTGGATTCACCCTAATCTTCTTAGGCAAGGCTATCTTGTACCCCCTTTTCACCCTCCTGATTTCCTTCTTCAGTAAAGACCTGCAAGGATTCCCTTGATCCCAGCTGCCTGTACCTGAGCCATACCCCCTTTTTTTCTAGTCAGAGCCTTAATATCTTTTGTCATCTAAGGTTCCCTATTCCTGTCAACCTTGCCTTTCATTCTTAGCTCGAATTCAAAGTCTATATGTTCCTCTATCTCACTTTTAAAGGCCTCCCACTTGCCAGAGGTTCCATTGCCTGCAAACAAACTACTACAATCACTTCGCTGATTTCTCCCCAATCAGCAGCTCAGAAACTGAATTGGACCAGCTGTAAAACATTTGACATCAGGGCAGCTGAGAGGCTGGAAATTCCACAAGAAGTAACTCCCCACATGATTCAATGCCTGTCCACTGTCTACAAAACAAAAGTTGAGAGTATGATGGAATACTCTCTGCTTGCCATGACAAATGCAACTCCAAGAGCACTTAGGAAGCTCAACACTATCCAAGAGGAAGAATCCTGCTGAATCTGCACTTTATCCACCACCTTAAGCATTCATTCCATCCAACAGCGGCAGAAGTATATACTATCTGCAAGATGCACTGCGGCAAGTTGCCGAGGCTTCTTCAATAACATGTATCAAATCTGCAACCTCTATCATCTACTAATGGAAGAGTAGCCACTGCATGGGAACATCACGTTCCCCTCCAAGTCACCCAATACCCTGGCCTGGAACTATTTTACTGTTCCTTCAATGACACCAAGTTAGAATGCTGGAACTCCTTTGCTAACAGCAGTGCAGATGTATCTACACTATAGAACATAGAACATAGAACAATACAGCACAGAACAGGCCCTTCGGCCCACGATGTTGTGCCGAACTTCTATCCTAGATTAAGCACCCATCCATGTACCTATCCAAATGCCGCTTAAAGGTCGCCAATGAATCTGACTCTACCACTCCCACGGGCAGCGCATTCCATGCCCCCACCACTCTCTGGGTAAAGAACCCACCCCTGACATCTCCCCTATACCTTCCACCCTTCACCTTAAATTTATGTCCCCTTGTAACACTCTGTTGTACCCGGGGAAAAAGTTTCTGACTGTCTACTCTATCTATTCCTCTGATCATCTTATAAACCTCTATCAAGTCACCCCTCATCCTTCGCCGTTCCAACGAGAAAAGGCCGAGAACTCTCAACCTATCCTCGTACGACCTACTCTCCATTCCAGGCAACATCCTGGTAAAACTTCTCTGCACCCTCTCCAAAGCTTCCACATCTTTCCTAAAGTGAGGCGACCAGAACTGCACACAGTACTCCAAATGTGGCCTAACCAAAGTCCTGTAGAGCTGCAACATCACCTCACGACTCTTGAATTCAATCCCTCTGCTAATGAACGATAATACTCCATAGGCCTTCTTACAAACTCTATCCACCTGAGTGGCAACCTTCAAAGATCTATGTACATAGACCCCAAGATCCCTCTGTTCCTCCACCTGACCAAGAACCCTACCATTAACCCTGTATTCCGCATTCTTATTTGTTCTTCCAAAATGGACAACCTCACACTTGGCAGGGTTGAACTCCATCTGCCACTCCTCAGCCCAGCTCTGCATCATATCTAAGTCCCTCTGCAGCCGACAACAGCCCTCCTCACTGTCCACAACTCCACCTATCTTTGTATCATCTGCAAATTTACTGATCCACCCTTCGACTCCCTCATCTAAGTCATTAATAAAAATTACAACAGCAGAGGACCCAGAACTGATCCCTGCGGAACTCCACTTGTAACTGGACTCCATGCTGAATATTTACCATCTACCACCACTCTCTGACTTCGACCGGTTAGCCAGTTTTCTATCCAATTGGCCAAATTTCCCTCTATCCCATGCCTCCTGACTTTCCGCATAAGCCTACCATGGGGAACCTTATCAAATGCCTTACTAAAATCCATGTACACTACATCCACTGCTCTACCCTCATCCACATGCTTGGTCACCTCCTCGAAGAATTCAATAAGACTTGTAAGGCAAGACCTACCCTTCACAAATCCGTGCTGGCTGTCCCTAATCAAGCAGTGTCTTTCCAGATACTCGTAAATCCTATCCCTCAGTACCCTTTCCATTACTTTGCCTACCACAGAAGTAAGACTAACTGGCCTGTAATTCCCGGGGTTATCCCTATTCCCTTTTTTGAACAGGGGCACAACATTCGCTACTCTCCAGTCCCCTGGTACCACCCCAGTTGCCAGTGAAGACGAGAAGATCATTGCCAACGGTACTGCAATTTCCTCTCTTACTTCCCACATAATCCTAGGATATATCCCGTCAGGCCCGGGGGACTTGTCTATCCTCAAGTTGTTCAAAATGTCCAACACATCTTCCTTCCTAACAGGTATCTCTTCTAGCTTATCAGTCCGTTTCACACTCTCCTCTTCAACAATACGGTCCCTCTCGTTCGTAAATACTGAAGAGAAGTACTTGTTCAAGACCTCTCCTATCTCTTCCGACTCAATACACAGTCTCCCACCACTGTCCTTGATCGGACCTACCCTCGTTCTCGTCATTCTCAGGTTTCTCACATACGCATAGAATGCCTTGGGGTTATCCTTGATCCTATCCGCCAGGGATTTTTCATGCCCTCTCTTAGCTCTCCTAATCCCTTTCTTCAGGTCCCTTCTGGCTATCCTGTATCCCTCCACTGCTCTGTCTGAACCTTGTTTCCTCAACCTTATGTAAGCCTCCTTCTTCCTCTTTACTAGACATTCAACCTCCCTCGTCAACCAAGGCTCCCTCACACGACCATTTCTTTCCTGCCTGATCGGTACATACATATCAAGGACACGTCGTATCTGCTCCTTGAAAAAGTTCCACATTTCCACCACATCCTTCCCTGACAGCCTATGCTCCCAACGTATGCTCCTCAAATCCTGTCTTACAGCATCATAATTTCCCTTCCCCCAATTGTAAAAACTTCCTTGTTGTGCGCACCTATCTCTCTCCATAACCAAGGTGAAAGTCACAGAATTGTGGTTGCCATCACCAAAATGTTCACCCACTAACAAGCCCACCACTTGTCCCGGTTCATTACCGAGTACCAAATCCAATATGGCCTCCCCTCTGGTTGGACAATCTACATACTGCGTTAGAAAAGCTTCCTGGACACACTGCACAAACACCACCCCATCCAATCTACTTGATCTAAAGAGCTTCCAGTCAATATTTGGGAAGTTGAAGTCGCCCATGACTACGACCCTGTGGCTTCTGCACCTTTCCAAAATCTGTTTCCCAATCTGTTTCTCCACACCTCTGCTGCTATTGGGGGGCCTATAATAAACACCCAACAAGGTGACTGCACCTTTCCTATTTCTGACTTCAGCCCATACTACCTCCAGAGGCAGATCCCCCTCAAACTTCCTTTCTGCAGCCGTTATACCATTTCTAATTAGCAATGCCATCCCCCCTCCTTTTTTACCACCCTCCCTAATCTTACTGAAACATCTGTAACCAGGAACCTCCAACAGCCATTCCTGTCCCTCATCTATCCATGTTTCCGTGATGGCCACAACATCGTAGTCCCAGGTACCGATCCACGCCTTAAGTTCACCCACCTTATTTCTGATACTCCTTGCGTTGAAGTATACGCACTTGAGCCCATCTCTGTGTCCGCAAGTAGTCCCTGTCAGTGCTACCTTCTCCACAGCCTCCCTACAGTCTTGGACATCCTGACACACAGCTAGCTTACTTGCTGGACTACAAGTCCGGATCCCATCCCCCTGCCAAATTAGTTTAAACCCCCCCGAAGAGTGCTAGCAAACCTACCCCCCAGGATATTGGTGCCCTTCTGGTTCAGGTGCAACCCGTCCTGTTTATACAGGTCCCACCTTCCCCAGAATGCAGTCCAATTGTCCAAATATCTGAAGCCCTCCCTCCTACACCATCCTTGCAGCCACGTGTTCAACTGCACTCTCTCCCCATTCTTTGCCTCTCTGTCACGTGGCACCGGCAACAACCCAGAGATGCCGACTCTGTCTGTCCTAGCTTTTAGCTTCCAGCCTAACTCCTTGAGCTCTTGAATGACCTCCCCACCCCTCTTCCTACCTATGTCTTTGGTGCCAATGTGATTCAAGAAAGCAGCTTGTCAAGGACAGGTAAGAATAGACAATTTATGGCTTTTCCAGCACATCCTTTGAATTAATTAAAAATAAAAAATCCAGTTTGGTTAAGAACCTTCTTGATTTTAAAATTCTAATGCATTTTTTTGTGAATTCCCCCATGGCTTTATCTCTCCCTATTTCTGTAATCTCCTCCAGCCCCACAACATTCTTGAGATATGTGCTATACAATTTGTCCTCCTGAGCATTTTTGAGTTAAACCTTCAGAAGGTCAATGTCACCCAGGGTAAAGCAGCTCCTTTGCTTCTCACCCAATCCACAACCTTAATCCCTCCACCACCAACTCACAGTGGCCTTGCCAGTGACACTGAAAGACTGTGAATAAATAACACAAAATGCTTCACCATTTGTGGCCATCCATTTATCTACCAAGGCCCTAAATCCTGTAATTGCCTACCCTCAGTTTCTTTACCTTTCTTTGTTCCTTTCAGATACTCCCTAAAACCTACCCCTTAAATAACTTTGGGTCATCAGCCCTTATATTTCCTGGAACAGGACAGCGTCAGATTTAGTTTGATAATGGTCCAGTATATGTTTTACCAGACTAAAGGCACACTGTATAAAGATAAGTTATTATTCATTTTTATCATGTAGACATCACTGACAAGATGATTTATTACATGTCTCTTGATGCCCTTGAGAAAGTGCAACTTAGCTTTCACACTGAGCTGCTGGAATCCAAATGATGAAAGTGTGTCCACACTGTCATTTAGGTCAGGAGTTCCAAACCTGCTCGTGCTGCAGTGACAGCCATGTATTTTCAGATGAGTACTTTTAATAGAAACTTATTGTGGTATTTATTCAAAAACTGTATGGTTAACAAACAAACTGAATAGCTGAATTAGCAAGAAAGTCAAAACTATTCCTAGTCAAAAAATGCCATCTGGTATGTGATCATTGTTTGTCTGGAACTGTTTTCACTTAACTGCACTACACAACTCTGAGCGCTATGTGGCCTCAGTGCTGAAATCAAAGCAGTATGCACAGTGTGTTCCCCAGTTCACTCTTTCCCAAGACTGTGGAATTTACTACATTGCTGTAATATATTTTCGTCCAAAATCTAAAGGCTTTTAAACACCTGATATTCCCATTTTTTTGATTCATCTCAACTTTTTTTCTGACAGATGTTGCACATTTTGGACTATTGCCCTGTCCACACATTTCTCAATTTAACAAATACAAATATTTAATCTTTTGATGAGCATGTGAACGATCCAGTATTGGTGCACTGTGTAGTCACTTGGAGTTCGTGTTTGCGTTCTACTGTGGAATGGATCCTTGAGTACTACCATGTTTTGCTAGTATTGGTTGTTTTTTTGAAGTTTGGTTGATCATGTAAATTTTGTATCCTTCCTAGGATTTCTTTCTTAATGATGGCAGAATTGAAAGAAATGGAGAAACTTGAAGAACCACTCTTCATTTTAGAAAATGGGGATGTATACACAAACCCAACAGAAGTGAAAATGAGTCAACTTATCCTGCCATGTCATGCTAACCACCGTGGAGAACTGAGCACAGGACAACTGCTGAAGTGGATGGACACAACAGCCTGCCTTTCTGGTAAGCTACCTTACTTGTGATATTCAATTTTGAGAAGCTTACATTACAGCTGCCTAGAGAGATGATATTGAGTTAAAATACTTAGGTAATCACAGGATATTTAGTGCATAAGACAGTCCATTTGGTCTATCACATCTCAGCAATGCTTTCTTTACACAAGACTGTAATTCAATAATACTGCTTGATCATCAAGAAATGACCTGATTTTCATTTTGGGGAATTTATTGACTCTACTTCACTAACGGGTTTGTGGCAAAAAAATTCTTTATTCCAGCAAATTATTCTGTGTGTAAAACAAAATGCTCCCATTTAGTTATGATTATCTTCAGTCTACTATCATCTTGCCAATCTATCATTATCATCAACTCTATCACATAACAAAATAAAAAAAAACAGGCACAGAAGTAATTGAATTGGTCCTTTGGAACAACAGCACTTTAAAAAGGAGGAAGAGAGACAAAGGCAGAGACCACATGGGAAATGATTCAAACGAGAAAGAAACATACACTGCTGTCTGACCCAGCAGTGAATCAGCACAGCTACTGCCTCTGCTGTTTGATTTTCAAGAATCTCTGGACATCGGAGTGTGTCGAAGAAAAATTAACAAGCAGCGAAATTCACAGCTGATCTTGGAGAACACTATGTAAGAGAGCTCACAGCAGGGGAGCAAGTAATTGGATAGTTTTTAAGTGTAACCTTAATGATTTTCTTTTGTAAATCTACAATAGTGAGTAGAGTGGGTTCTTTTTTGATTTATATGTTTTGCTCAGATCTGTCTAAACATGGGTACTAAATTAGCTTGGACCAGTGTTTTTTAGAACAGTAAGGCTGTGCTATTTTCTGGGTCTACAGATTGTTAAGGTGCAAAGTTGGCCTTTAGTAGATGATGTGCTCTTCCTGTCGGATGTGGGAGATTGGCGAGAGTTTCCTTGTTGCTGATGATTATGTCTGCAGGAAATGTGTTTGGTTGTGAATCCTATCGGATCACATGGATTGGTTGGAACGGCAATGAAGAATTTACACGAGTTAGGAGTGTGGTGGATGGCAGTTATTGGAAGGATGAGAAACCACAGATACAGTCAGGTGGATAGGTTACCTATAGGAGAGGGAGGCAGGTCATGCAGAAGTATCCTGTGGCTATCCCCATCTCAAACAAGCATGCTGTTGTGGAAAATGTAGAGGGTGATGGACTCTCAAAGGAAGGTAGCATGCTCAACAAGGATTCTGGTACCTAAACTGGCTCTAAACTAACAAAGGGTACATTAGGTTCCAAGCATTCAATTGTGATTGTGGACTGTCTGATCAGAGGCACAGACAGATGTTTCTGTGGCCGACAACAAGACATCAGAGTGATGTGTTGCCTCTCTGGTGCCAGGATCAAGGGTATCTCAGAGAAGGTGCAGAATATCTTCAAAGAGGAACCAGCAGCAGGTTGTTGTACGTATTGGAACTAATGATATAGGAAGAGAAAAGGATGAGGTTCTGAGGAAAAAATATAGAAGTTAGGCAGAAATTTCAAAAGGAGGTCCTTGAAGGTAGTAATATCTGGATTACTCCTGGTGCCAAAGCTAATGATGGTAGGAATAGGAGAGTAGAGCAGATGAATGTGTGGCTTAGAAGTTGGTGCAAGGGAGAAGGGTTCACATTTTTGGATCATTGGAATCTCTTCCGGGGGCGAAATAGCCTACACACAAGAAGGATGGATTACACCTGAGTTGGAAGGTGACTAATAAAATGATGGGGAGATTTTCTATTGCTGCTTGGGTGGATTTAAACTAATAAGTTGGGGTGTAGGACTCAGGGAGGAAAGAGATCAGTCTGAGACTGGTACAGTTGAGAAAAGGAGCAAGTCAAACTGTTAGGACAGGCAGGAACAGAGCAGAGAACAAGATAGGACTGTTAAATTAAACTGCATTTATTTTAATGCAAGAGGCCAATCAACTCAGAACATGATTGGGAATATGGGACTGGGATATCATAGCAATTACAGATATGTTCAGGGATGGACAGACCTGGCAGTTTAATGTTTCAGGGTACAGGTGCTATGGGAAGGTATGATGATGCTGCTTTCACAAGGTTTGCCAACCTTGGCTTTTTTCTCAGAGAGGTCATGAGAGCAGAGATTCTAAAAAGTCTGGCTTGGAGGGGTTTTAGGGCCAGTTTGATTCAGTTAGCTTCCCTACAGTTGAGAAACAGGCCCTTCGGCCCAACAAGTCCACACCACCCTTCCAAAGAGTAACCTAACACTATGGGCAATTTAGCATGACCAATTCACCTGACCTACGCATCTTTGGACTGTGGGAGGAAACTGGAGCACCTGGAGGAAACCCACACAGACACGGGGAGAATGTGCAAATTCCTCACAGTCATCCAAGGTTGGAATTGAACCTGGGTCCCTGGCACTGTGAGGCAGCAGTGCAACCACTTAGCCAATGTGTCACCCATTATAGCTAACAGATACTGCATCAGGCAAAAGGCTTTCAAGCTTAAAAGAAATACTTGTATAATGAAAGGGGAGTGGTCAGTTCTCCCAGCTTAGCTTTTGTCTGGTTTATTTTGGTTTGGTTTTAGCAGTCTGGCTGTTTACTAAAAGCAGTCAATCAGTTTGAGGTTGCTGGTCCAATAAATAGCTATTAGGAAGAGGGTGTTCTATTCTGCCATTTCTCTAACTTCTCTCCTGTAAGACCCTGTGTTTGATTTTACCTTTTTTGTCAAGGGGTTTTTTGTGGAGATTGTTGTAGGAATTTGGAACAGCATCATCCAGTTGGGATAATTGTTTGGGTTTTGGATAAGTTGTTATTTGGTATTCTGTTTTTTTTTGTTTGTGTTTCATTCAATAATCTTGTAAATAAATCTGTTTTGTTTTAAACTAAGTGGTTTGACCAGCTGCATATGTTCTGGAACATCCACTTTACTCCTGCTTAAAACAACTAACAAACTTTGGGTCTGGGCTACTTTCTTGAAATGTTTTGAGGGGGTCTGGCGTGGTCCATAATAGTAGAAAGGGAGGATGGGGGACAAGAGAAGAAAAGGAATGACATTTTTGATTAGGGATACCAGTATGGTTGTAGTTTGGGAGGATATTCCTGGGAATACATTCAGAGAAGTTATTTGGGTTGAACTGAGAAATAAGAAAGGGGTGATCACCTTATTAGGATTGCACTGTGGACACCCCCAATTACCCCCCACTCCCACCCCAAACAGTCAGCGGGATACTGAGAAACAAATTTGTTAGGAGATCTGTTATCTGTAAGAATAATAGGGTGGTTGTCGTAGGGGATTCTAACTTTCCAAACATAGACTGAGCCTTCCATAGTGTTCAGGGCTTGGATGGAGAGGAATTTAAGTGTGTACAAGAAAATCTTCCGATTCAGTATGTGGATGTACCTACGAGAGAAAATGCAAAACTTTTTTTTGGGAAATAAAGCAAAACAGGTGACTGAGGTGTCAATGGAGCCAGTGACCATAATTTCATTAGTATTAAAATAGTGATGAAAAAGGATAGTCTGAATCTAAAAGTTTAAGTTCTAAACTGGAGGAAAGCCAATTTTAACAGTGCAAGAATTTTCAAAAATTGATTGGGGGTGGATGTTTGCAGGTAAAGGGATGTCTGGAAAATAAGCTGCTTTCAAAAATGAGATGATAAATCAGAGACAGTATCTTCCTGTAAGGGTGAAGGGCAAAGGCTGGTAGGTGTTGGGAATGCTGGATGGCTAGAGTAATTGAGGTTTTGGTCAAGAAAAAGAGAGAAGCATATGTCAGGTATAAACAGTAGAGATCTCATGATTATAGAGTCATGGAGGTGTACACCCTTCGGTCCAACCTGTCCATGCCAACCAGATATCCCAACCCAATCTAGTCCCACCTGCCAGCACCTGGCCCATATCCCTCCAAACCCTTTCTATTCAAATATCCATCTAAATGCCTCTTAAATGTTGCAATTGTATCAGCCTCCACCACTTCCTCTGGCAGGTCATTCCATACACATACCACCCTCTGCGTGCAAAAGATGCCCCTTAAGTCTCTTTTATATCTTTCCCCTCTCACCCTAAATCTATGCCCTCCAGTTCTAGACTCCCCGACCCCAGGGAAAAGACTTTTCCTATTTACCCTGTCCATGCCCCTCATAATTTTGTAAACCTCTATAAGGTCACCCCTCAGTCTCCGCCGCTGCAGGGAAAACAGCCCCAGCCTGTTCAGCCTCTCCCTATAGCTCAAATCCTCTAACCCTGGCAACATTCTTGTAAATCCTTTCTGAACCCTTTCAAGTTTCACAACATCTTTCCAAAAGGAAGGAGACCAGAATTGCACACGATATTCCAACAGTGGCCTAACTGATGTCCTGTACAGCTGCAACATGACCTCCCAACCCCTGTCCTCAAAACTCTGACCAATAAAGGAAAGCATACCAAACGCCTTCTTCACTATCCCATCTACCTGCGACTCCACTTTCAAGGAGCTATGAACCTACACTCCAAGGTCTCTTTGTTCAGCAACACTCCCTAGGACCTTACCATTAAGTGTATAAGTCCTGCTAAGATTTGCTTTCCCAAAATGCAGCACCTCGCATTTATCTGAATTAAGCTCCATCTGCCACTTCTCAGCTCATTGGCCCATCTGGTCAAGATCCTGTTGTAATCTGAGGTAACCCTCTTCGCTGTCCACGACTCCTCCAATTTTGGTGTCATCTGCAAACTTACTAACTGTACCTCTTATGCTCGCATCCAAATCATTTATGTAAATGACAAAAAGTAGAGCACCAGCACCAATCCTTGTGGCACTCCACTGGTCACAGGACACCAGTCTGAAAAACAACCCTCCACCACCACCCTCTGTCTTCTACCTTTTGAGGTGGACTCTAGAACTTTGTGGAAAGCTAGGGAAGTAATTGCTGGGTCCCTTGCTGAGATATTTTTATCATAGATAGTCACATGTGTAGTATACAACTAGTATCTAAATGGCTAGTTCTCCCTGTATTCCGTGAGGTCTAACCTTGCCTACCAGTCTACCGTGAGGAACCTAGTCGAACGCCTTACTGAAGTCCATATACCGCTCTGCCCTCATCAATCCTCTTTGTTGCTTCTTCAAAAAATTCAATCAAGTTTGTGAGACATGATTTCCTATGCACAAAGCCATGTTGACTATCCCGAATCAGTCCTTGCGTTTCAAATACGTGTACATCCTGTCCCTCAGGATTCCCTCCAACATTGTGCCCACCACCGAGGTCAGGCTCACTGGTCTATAGTTCCCTGGCTTGTCCTGACCACCCTTCTTAAACAGTGGCATCACGTTTGCCAACCTCCAGTCTTCCGGCACCTCACCTGTGACTATTGATGATACAAATATCTCAGCAAGAGGCCCAGCAGTCACTTCTCTAGCTTCCCACCTGCTCAAGTCCTGGGGATTTATCCACCTTTACCCGTTTCAATACATCCAGCACTTCCTCCTCTGTAATCTGGACATTTTGCAAGATGTCACCATCTATTTCCCTACAGTCTATATCTTCCATATCCTTTTCCATAGTAAATACTGATGCAAAATACTCATTTCGTATCTCCCCCATTTTCTGTGGCTTCACACAAAGGCCACCTTGCTCATCTTTGAGGGGCCCTAATCTCTCCCTAATTACCCTGTTGTCCTTAATGTATTTGTAAAAACCCTTTGGATTCTCCTTAATTCTATTTGCCAAAGCTATCTCATGTCCACTTTTTGCCTTCCTGACTTCCCTCTTAAGTATATTCCTACTGCCTTCATATTCTTCTCAGGATTCAGTCGATCTATCCTGTCGATACCTTACATGTGTTTCCTTCTTTTTCTTTCCCAAACCCTCAATTTCTTTAGTCATCCAGTATTCCCTATACCTACCAGCCTTTCCTTTCTCCCTGACAGAAATATACTTTTTCTGGATTCTCATTATCTCATTTCTGAAGGCTTCCCATTTTCCAGCCGTGCCTTTACCTGCAAACATCTGCCCCCAATCAGTTTTCGAAAGTTTTAGCCTAATACCGTCAAAATTGGCTTTTCTGCAATTTAAAACTTCAACTTTGAGATCTGGTCTATCCTTTTCCATCACTATTTTAAATCTAATAGAATTATGGTCGCTGGCTCCAAAGTGCTCCCCCACTGACACCTCAGTCACCTGCCCTGCCTTATTTCCCAAGAGTAGGTCAAGTTTTGCACCTTCTCTAGTAGGTACATCCACATACTGAATCAATAAATTCCTCTCCATCTAAACCTTTAACACTATGGCAGTCCCAGTCTATGTTTGGAAAGTTAAAATCCCCTACCATAACCACCCTGTTATTCTAACAGTTAGCTGAGATCTCCTTCCTCAGAGTATAAAGACAGTATGAGTATACTTAAGAGGGAAATTAGGAAGCCAAAAAGGGGACATGAGATATCTTTGACAAATAGGGTTAAGGAGAATCCAAAAGGGTTTTATAAATACATTTAGGACAAAAGGGTAATTAAGAGAGAATAGGATCCCTTAAAAATCAACAAAGCTGCCCCTATGTGGAACTCCAGGAGATGTATTCTGCATCAGTGTTTAATGTAGAGAAGGATATGGAAACTATAGAATGTGGGACAATAAATAGCGACATCTTGAAAACTGTCCAAATTACAGAGAAGGCAGTGCCAGACATCTTAATATGCATTGAAGTGGGTAAATCCCTCGGATCTGATTAGGTGGACTCTAGAACTTTGTGGGAAGCTAGGGAAGTAATTGCTGGGTCCCTTGCTGAGATATTTTTATCATAGATAGTCACATGTGTAGTGCCAGAAGATTGGAGGTTAGCAAATGTGGTGCCACTATTTAAGAAAGGTGGTCAGGAAAAACCAGGGAAGTATGGACCGATGAACCTGACATCAGTGGTGGACATTGTCGGAGGGAATCCTGAGGGACAGACTGATTAGGGATAGTCAACACATCTTTGTGAATGGGAAACAGTGCCTCGCTAACTTGATTGAGTTTTTTGAAGAAGTAACAAAGAGAATTGATGAGGGCAGAGTCTGAGTCTGTGTGCCATTCAGTGTGATGGTGGCTGATCCTCTCTAACATTGAAACATAGAAGATAGGAGCAAGAGTAGGTTGATTGGCTCCTCAAGCTTGCTCCATCATTCAATATGTTTATGGTTGATTGAGCTCAGTACCTGTATTGTCCGACTGAAAGTACCTAATGGGTTCTTTAGGGTCTGATCAAAATCAATACAAGAAGACACACAAGCTTCAAATAAACTAGAGACTGAGGCTAATTTATTAGCCTAATCTACCAAATATATGTACAAATTAACAAGTGAATCTGTTAACTTAATCTACTTTACATACAAACCTATGAATCCCACTGCCTTTCTGGTCATCGGGAATTTTGGTGATAGCAGCACTTGGAGTTCCATCTCCGATTCCATGGCAGTCTCATAAACTCCACTCCAAAGAGAAAGTTCAATGAGTGGGGCAGAGTTCCTGATATTAATCCTATTCTGAATTCAATGTTACATGATGTATTGCCATTTGTTTGTACTTCCAGTACATTTCCAGGGATTCCATTGTTCAAAAACCACTCCAGGTGAGTTTGTAATAACTGTGCAATATTCTGTTTCCCACACAGTTAAAACAGTTTGTTTTTGCATTAGGTCTGCTTTCTGTGTGATTTTCCACTTATCCAATTAACCCTTAATGATCTGGTTTGGATATATTATTTTTTAAACTCAATATTACACAGCACCCTTAAGTCTTCAAAACAGATTTTCAAAACTTTATACAACACATACATATTGTTCAATATTTGCATGTTGGTTTTACATACCATTATGCAGGTGAATAATAACAAGAAACAAAAATATTAACAATAATACAACAACTAGGTACCATAAAAGGGAGAATACTGCTGATACTTTAAGTGAACACCCTGTAAATATGTCCCCACCAATGATGTACAGTAAGGGTTCCTAAATTGTTCGCTATGCAAATTAATTGATCATGGCTGTAAGTCATGGCAGTTTCTTGCTGTAAGAAATCATGCTGTACTGTTGCCAAATGAGATGCTGTGCTAGGAAAATCCGCAATTTCTTAATGGCACATTAGAAGTACCCTACTTAATCAATTGGTGATGTGATACATGGTTATAGCCTCCGATTCTTTGATTATGTAGGGTTTATATTCAATTGGATTATAAATAACATAAATTTTGTCCCTAAATAAGTTGTTAGATAGATCCTCTCTTTTATCATTACAATGGGCTGTATGAGTGCTGGTCACACACGTGGTTAGGACCAATTTTGTGGGTGACTGCATATGAAGGACGTTACCACTTAGTGATTCAATGTTAAAAGGTAAGGGTGTGGAAAAGCCATGCAATCATCCTCCTGGTGGGATTGGTTGTTATCATCCAACCATTTTCCATAAAACATTGGTGTTTATAGCATCATCTCAAGCAGATGGGGTATGGTGATAAACTGGCACTATGTTTGCTGCTATGTACTATTTAAAACCAAAAAGGTAGCATGATATACTGTGGTCTTTAACATATCAGGCTTAAGCATTAAGTTGACATGTATGAGGTTAAATAATAATTTCCAAGATAAAGGGGTCCAGATAGCAATGAAGTGTTTTTTTTTACCATTGTGTCAAACTGTACAGCCATAACAAATTATAGTGCATTCGACTAACTTCGCCCCCTAAGATCCATGTGGATGTGATGTGTTTCCTTGACGGTGCAATTTAGCAAATTTCCAAATAATGTTGGTTGGAAACCAATTTGCAGAATCTCTATTTGCTAATGGTTTGGTCCATACAGCAGATAATTTAATAGCTTCTATAGTTAGTTGCCCTTGTCAACTTATTTTATAGGGTCTCAATATCCATTGAATTTAATGGATATCAATTTCTGCTTTCAGTCAGGTAACAAACACTTTGTTTTGTCTTAGCTTCTGCTTTTACATCTCACCATTATTCAGAGGGGTTCCCTTTACTCCACTCTTGAGCACCAGCCCAGTCTTCACATGACAATCTTTGACATAGCTACTGGTTTGAATACTGGGCTACAATTGCTGAAGATGGGGTAACTGTATGCCATCTGATAGGCTCTTCAACTCTGACCACCATAAATCCCCTTCCCACCCTGAATCTATGACCTTTCTCCTCTGTAACATTTTGACATAGCCAATCATTCTTTCATTTCCATTTTAACTCCATTTCACTATTACCACTTCCATTGTTTTAAAGTCAGTTTCTCCATGGATTATGATTCAGTGCCTTACCATTTAAATTATGTTTTCTGTGCTCTTCCAGGCCACAATAACCATTCTTCCATCATTTTTATCATGCATTCTTACCTATTTGTTATTTCAGATATAGCAACCATTATTCACACTTAGATCAGTAATCCAAGATCATGTCACATATTCTTGACTTTCAGCGGATTGTTTGACAGATCGAATGTTGGTGGAGGATACAAATATCCTCCTCCGCTGGTCCCAATGTTCCAGATGATGGTCAAATCATCCTCTTCAGTTCCCTTTTTAAAAAAGAAGTCACAAGCCAGGACGACAGAAAACTGTTCATTCTTTAATTCTATCAACACTTTGATTTCATTGGATATATTCCATTTAACTACACCCAAGGTGGGTCATTCCCATTTCCATTTAATGCTGTGTCACTTTTTCCCTGTCACTATTCTTTTATTCTAAGTGGGCCCCTAATAATTACCATTATAATTGATTCAGCAACTCTAGAGAAAACTTTACATCCAAAGTAAATAATAAACAGCATTTTCCACAATAACTTACAAGCGACACACAAACATTATTACTATGTGGTTTCAAGCATTACCAAATCTTGTTTGCTTGGTCTTTCTTCGAAAAAAAAGTACATACAATTTTCTCCAGTGTAACTCCCTGAATCATATTTGACTTTCCTTCTTTCAAAATTATTCCAAATTCAAAATTGATAACATTCTCCAAAGTTTCTTTTGTGCACAGCATGAGCAGTGTTGTTGGGCTGACAGCTTTCAATAGTGATCGAGTAATGTTTTTACCAAACAATCTATCTCATTTTATTCTGATGCAAATTAAAACCATCTAAACTGTTTTCATTGGCTCTTGCTTTAAATTAAAACTTAAAGATTTAAATTATTTGTCATTTGAAATTCAAATGAATTTGCCATTATGTGCTTGAACTGGCAGTTTATATTAAGCAATTTTATAAAAATTAGATTAGATTACTTAGTGTGGAAACAGGCCCTTTGGCCCAACAAGTCCACAACGACCCACCGAGCACAACCCACCCAGACCCAATCCCCTACATTTACCCCTTCACCTAACGGGCAATTTAGCATGGCCAATTCACCTAACTTGCACATTTTTGGATTGTGGGAGGAAACTGGAGCACCCGGAGGAAACCTATGCAGACACGGGGAGAATGTACAAACTCCACACAGGGCGTCACCTGAGGCGGGAAATGAACCTGGGTCTCTGGCGCTGTGAGGCAGCAGTGCTAACCACCGTGCCGCCCATTTTGTGCACACTCTGCATTAAAAACACAGCAGCAAAGAAATTTTGTCATTTCCAATTTCAGAAATAATTACATTCAGGCTTTTAAACAATACTCTTATGTTAAAGATTCAATTGATTGTAATCAGTTTTCAAATAATTTGCCTCTGCAAGACTTCCAGCTCCCTTTCTCTGTTCTACTTCACTGTATTCTTGATACCTGTTCAAAATCAACATACAATAAAAGACAAAATCCACTATGGCTTTGTAAGAAGCCCAGTGGATTAATGATGTTCAAACAACATATCTCACAGAAGGTGTGTGAACAAATTTAAAACTGTCAACAGTAAGAGTCAGCACTGCTCGTCTCAGAAGGGCAGAACCCGAGTCAGGTATCATCATGTCATCCTTTTAAAAAAAACTGTCATGGACACTGTGAATACAATCCAATTTTTGTGGAGTTCTTTAACTTCTCAAGGAAAGGAACTTGTTGATGTTTTCTTTAATTGTGCCTAAGAATCTTTAATCTTTTGTCTGCTCCCTTCCAGCTCCAGGGTGCCATTACACACTCTTGCTTTGTCTCTACACAGGGAGTAGCCCCTTTGGGATTTTGCTCCGAATCCCCCTGGACTATTCTGGGATACGGAATGTTTCCCCGGCCATGCTGCTCGCAGCACCAAGTGTATTGTTAAGCCAAACGTGCCGAATGAGTTCTTGTAAGGTCTAGATCAAAATGAATACAAGATGGCATAAGGGACAACTTTGTCACACAGAGGGTGGTGTGTATATGGAATGAGCTGCCAGAGGAAATGGTGGAGGCTGGTACAATTACAACATTTAAAAGGCATCTGGGTGGGTATATGAATAGGAAGGGTTTAGAGGGATATGGGTCAAAAATTGTGGCCCTGGAAAAGCACAGCAGGTCAGTCAGCATCCGAGGAGCAGGAGAGTTGACATTTTGGGCATAAGACCTTAATCATTCCTGAGGAAGGGCTTATGCCCAAAATGTTGACTCTCCTGCTCCTCTGATGCTACCTGACATGCTGTGCTTTTCCAGTGCCGCATATTTCGATTCTGACTCTCTAGCATCTGTTCCTCATTTTCTCCTTTTTAGAAAGATATGGGCCAATTTACAGGCAAGTGGGATGAGATTAATTTTGGGTTTCTGGTCGGCATGGATGAGTTTTGGACAGAAGGGTCTGTTTCCATGCTACACACCTCTATGACTCTGACTCTATGTGCGAAACTAATGAATGAATCTAATTTAATAGCCTAACTTCATTTGTATGTACAAGGTAGTGAGTGAATCTATTAACTTGATCTACTTTACATACAAACTAATGAGTCTCTCTGCCTTTCAGCTCATTAGGAACTCTCAGATTCCATGGCACCTGTCTCACGACCCTCAGTCTGATGGTGAAAGTCCAATGAGTGGGGCAAAGTCCCTGAGATTAATACTGGTCTGAATCTAATGTTACATGCTGAATCACCATTTCTTAGTACTTTCAGTACTTGGACAGGCATTCATTTGTGTCAAAAGCACTCCAGGTGTCTCTGTGTTAACTGCACAGTTATTCTATTTCCCACCCAGGGCTAGGTCATGCAGTTGCCTCCCGGCTGAAATTGGGTGTTTTTGCATTGGGCCTGCTTTCTATGTAACTTTCCACTTTCTTCAGTTGCTTGTTGTCATGTCCAATTAACCTGTAATGATCTAGTTTGGAGATACCACTTCTTTACCTCAACACTACAATACCCTAATCCCACCCTCTTCCTGTATGCCTTGATCCCTTTGGCCACAAAAGCAATATCTATCTCCTTCTTGAAAACATGCAATGTTTTGGCTTCAACCACTTTCTGTATTAGTGAATTTCACGGGCTCACCACTCTCCGGGTTATGAAATTTATCCTCACCTCAGCCCTAAAAGGTTTTATCGTTAAACTATGATCCCTGGTTCTGCACTTCTCCACCACTGGGAACCACCTTCCTGTATCTAATGTATGTAGTCCTGTTAGAATTGTATAGGTTTCCACAAGACCATGCCTGCTCTCCCCCTGCCAACCACCACCACCACTATCTCATTCTTCTGAACTCCAGTGAATAAAATCCAACTGACTCAGTCTCTCCTCACGCATCAGTTCTACCATCTCAAAAATCAACACTACTGCTCTCTCCCCTTACCCCTTGATGCATTTTGTGTCTAGAAATCTATATGTTAAATATATTCAGTGATTTGGCCTTAATAGAATTATGTGGTAGCGAGTTGCACACATTCACCGTCTGTAAGTGAAGAAATTTCTCTCATTTTCATCCGCGATGGCCTACCCTGTGTCCTAAGACAGTGTTCCCTTGTTGTAGACATCCAAGACAGGGGAAACATCATTCAGGCATCCAGCCTGACCATACAAAATTTCAAGTAAGTACTTTATATTTGATCCCATCTCATTCTACTAAATTCCAGTGAAAACAGGCCTAGTTGACCCAAAAACAGAAACTGCTGGAAAATCTCGGCTGATCTGACATCATCTGTGGAGCGAAATCTGTTAATGTTTTGTGTCAAGTAATCCTTGCTTCGAACTGCTAGTTCTGCTAGTTGACCCAGTATTGCCTCATCAGAAATATTGTCATCTCTAGTGAACTTTCACTGCCCTCCTCTATAACAAGTACATTTTTTCTTATTAGAAAAACTGTACACAATACTTCATGTGCGAACTTACCAAGGCCATATACGACTATAGTAAGCCATCCTTGCTCCTGTATTCAAACTCTCTTTACACTGAAGGCCAACATCCATTTGTCTCCTTAGCTTTTTGCTGCACCTGTATGACCGATACACAAGGACACCCAGTGTATCTAGCACAATTTAAATAAATCTGTGCCATTCTGATTTTCCTAACAAGATGAACAAATTCACATTTATGTACATTATCCTGCCATATATTTTCACTTGTCTAAATTGCCTTGATGACTCTCTTCATTCCCCTCACCACTTAGAATCCTACCTAGTTTTGCGTCATTTAGCAAACTTCGAAATATTACATTTGATTCCATCATCACAAATCTTTGATATATATTGTGAATAGCCAAGGCCTAAGCACTGATACCCCGCTAGTCACTGTCTTCAAATCTGAAAAAGACCCATTTGTTTCTACTATCCTTCCTGTCTTCTAATCAATTCTCAGTCAATGTCTGTACATCACCCCTGATCTCATGTACTTTCATTTACACACTTAACCTCTTGTGCGACTTTATCAAAAGCTTTCTAAAATCCAAGTATACTATACCTACTGGCCCCTCCTTCTTGACTTTACTTGTTACACTCAAAAACCTCTGAATAGGTTTGTTAAACATGACTTCCCTTTCATAAATCCATGTGTACATCTGTCAATGAAAGCAAGCATTGGTATTTTCAAAATGCCCTGCTGTCACCTCTTTTATTATAGATTTTCAGATTTTCCTTCCAACCAATGTTAGGCTAACTGATCTATAATCCCAGTTTTCTCCATGCTTCCTTTTTACATTGAGAGTTGTAATTGCTACTCTCCAATCTCCTAGGGTTGTTCCATCTTGTACTGAATTTTGAAACTTGATAACCAATACACCTATTGTTTCCACGGCTACCTCCTTTAGTATTCTAGGATCTTTATTATCAGGCCCTAGGAATTCATCAGCTTTCAGTCCCATTAATTTCTCCTCTTTTTTTTCCCGCTAATAATAATTGTCAGCAATTCCTCCTTCTCCGTAGACTCCTAGTTCCCTAGCATTTTTGGGAAGTCACTTGTATTTTCTGTGAAGACAGAACTAAAGTTCAGCTTGTTTTCCATTATTGATTCTCCCATTTTGGACTGTAAGGGATCTACATTTGTTTTGACTCTCTTTGTTTTCTTTTTAAATAGTTGAATAAACTTTTACAGTCATTTTTCCTGTTCCTTACAAGTTTACTCTCGTACTCTTTTTTTTAATGTGCCATTTAATTAGTCTCTTGGTCTTCCTTTGCCAAATTCTATACTGCTTCAAATCCTCAAGCATGCTACTCTTTCTCCCAATTTTGTGACTCATTTTTTTCTAATTAGTCTAATTAATTTAGTTAGTTATCCTTGGTTGAGTCACTTTTCCTGTTGTGTTTTTTTTGTGCCAGAACAGAATATTTAAGGAGTGCATGCTTTTGTTTCTAATGTATTAGTCATTGCCGATCCACTAAAGGGGCGGCATGGTGGCACAGTGGTTAGCACTGCTGCCTCACAGCGCCAGAGACCTGGGTTCAATTCCCGCCTCAGGCAACTGTCTGTGTGGAGTTTGCACATTCTCCCCGTGTCTGCAGAGGGTCAGTGTGGACTTGTTGGGCCGAAGGGCCTGTTTCCACACTGTAAGTAATCTAATCTAATCTAATCCATCGTCAGACTGTTTAATTTAAGCAAAAGGTTTATCGTAGCCAGTTCACCCCTCAAACCATCACAGTTCCGTTTGTTTGAATTTAGGACACTATTTTTGATTGGACTACTTTACTTTTTGTCCTAATAAAAAGTTTGATTTTTTTTGTGCAAAGGATCCCACACAAGATTAATTAATCCTTTCTCATCGTACAATGGTTTACGATGTCATGTTCAAACCTATTGAGCATGTGGCTCAGGAGTTCCAGCCTGGCACGGCAGTCTCTGCTGCAGGGGAAAACAGTGAATTGCTTAAATTGATAGGCTATTAGCATTCAGTTGCGGGCTAGACTAAGTGAATTAACCTCCACTAAATGGAGACACCAAAGAAAACATTTAGTACTTCCTTTCAGATTCTTGAGGGTCTTCAGATGTAAATTGTTAATCCTTATGTCAAAAGTGAATATTCTTTAAAAAAAAGCAGTATACATGCATCAAAGAAATAGTCCCCTTCCTTCATGGACGATAGCTTAATGCATTGGATTAGACACTGTCATATTAACTTTTTGGGATATTAATTTATTTCCAGGTTCAGCTGATGGAATGAGGTTTCTTTTGATGGCTGGCTGTAGTGATCACCCCAATGAAATTAAATCTCAAACTAATTTATGGGCGGCACAGTGGATCAGTGGTTAGCACTGCTTCAGGGACCCAGGTTCGATTCCAGCCTTGGGCAACTGTCTGCGTGGAGTTTGCACATTCTCCCCGTGTTTGCACGATCTCCCCGTGTCTGCGTGGGTTTCCTCCAGGTACTCTGGTTTCCTCCCACAGTCCAAAGATGTGCAGGTCAGGTGAATTGATCATGCTAAATTGCACATAGTGATAGGTGCATTAGTAGGGATTAGGGGAATGGGTCTGGGTGGATTACTCTTCGGAGGGTCGGTGTGGACTTGTTGGGCCAAAGGGCCTGTTTCCGCACTGTAGGGAATCTAATTATTAATTATAATTTGTCCAAAATGTTAGTACTGTCCACATTGCAAAACAGGATTCAAATTTGGATGCAAAAGGTGGTTACTAAGGAGATTCCTATAAGATGGCTGGTATGGTGAACAGCAAATGTCCCACTATTTTGAGACAATTGTTGAACAAAAGTAAATTTTAAATTCTTTCTCATGATGGCCAGGCCAGTGTGTATTGCCCATTTCCAATTGCTCTTAAGGTGGCAGTGAAATGCAAAACAACTGAGTCTTTACTCGTGAATTGACCTCCCAGGTTTCTGGTTGAATTAACATTTGTAATGAAGCAGACTGTGCTATACCTAACCTGGAAGTCCTTGAAGCTGACACTGAATGCAAATAAAACTGAAAATGAACTTGCGTTGAAATTTCCTTCCTTGTGTACCATTTCACAACTCTACTCCTGGGAAGCAGAATATTTGACCCGTCCATTATAAATCAAACCAGAAACCTTATGGCAATGAATACATGAATAGGAAGGAAACAGAGGAATATGGATCCTTTAAGTGAAGACAGTTTTAGCATGGAAGGGCAAAATATGGCGGTACAGGCTTGGAGGGCCAAATGGCCTGTTTCTATGCTGTATTGTTGTTTGTTATTAGAAACGGCTGTAAATGTGTTATTGGTCAGTTATTAAATACACGTCTTGACTTCTATTTTACCTTTGGATTCACCTGGTATACATGTTAGAAACCCAGATCAAAGCTGCATGCTGGAAATATAGGTTATATCAATTACTTTAAACCCTGGTGACATCTGCCAATGACTGACTGCTTTCAGCTTTGCTCTTACATTTTGAACACATTCCAGTCAGAAGATGTTTATGATTAAGTCTCTGGGCTTTTGCACTAATAACTCATGTTAATGATAAGGGAATTAATTAATTTATGACCTTTCCAGTATCAATACCTATGTCTGTATCTTTGGTAGGCTGTTTAGTCCATAGCATTCTCATGTCCTAACAGAGAGTTGCGAATCACCAGCTGATTGCTGCCTCAGAGATTTTAAACCTTTTCAGTTTCTGAAATGTAGTGAATCAAAAACTGTTATAATCTGGAGCTTTAACATTTTAATGCAGGATAATATTCTTTTCACAGGTATCTGTCTCTGTCCTTCAATTTTAAATGTAAAATCTTATCTGGACAATTTTTTTTTCTTGTCTGTTCACCCTCCCTGCCCAAAAATGAAGCGGAAAGGCATGCAAACTGTCCCTGCGTTACAGCCTCTGTGGATGATATCGACTTTGAGCATACACTCAGGTAGTGATTTCACTTGACTCCATTTTATTCTATCGATGACTGAATTCTTATAATTGTGGGGAAATGTGTATATTAATTAACTGAGTGAATCAAGCATCGCACCATTAGAATTTTTCACTCAAGCCTCTTTGAAATGAAGCAAATAATCGTGTTGAAGAAAATTGGTCATTTATACCTGACTATGTTTGGGATTTTGCATACGTACCCGTGCGTGAGGTGATTTAAGACATGAGCTGAAAGGCAAAAATAAGGCACAAACGTATAATGCTCCCAACCAAGCCAACAAGTAGTCCATTAATTGCCGTGCTTTTTGCTGTTCTTTTCTGTTAGGGAACCAAACAAAACAGTCTTTGTGGTATCAGCATGAGGTGTGGAATCCTTTTATGCATGGCCTTCCAGCGAATTCGTAAAGTACAGAATGCTGACTCATAATTCCTATTGCTGTGAAAGCTCCGAACACATTTTTTTCAGTGTAAATTTTCTACTGTTGTTGCATGTTCTTTTACATTTCAGCAGTTCATTTCACAGATAAGAGGGTTTGGGCCAGTTACAGCATGATCTATGAATGTTTGAAAATGAGAGACTAGCCTTGGTGCTGATCCTAATTTAAATAATTTGATAATTATATGATAAACATATAATTGTAACTTGCTGTGCACATACTGCCTGCTAAATTTCCTTACGTTACAGTAATGATCTCACTTCAAAATACTTTGGCTGTGAAGCATTTTGAGATGTCCTAAGGTTATGAATGGTGTCTTATGAAAATGAGTATTTCTTTCGCTTCAGCTAGATGGTTTAGTGTGTTTCATGTTCATGAGGTAGCTGAAATTTGACAGAAATTGTGGCACTTGCTTTTTCAATTGTTTAAAGATTTTCCATGTAATTTTAGTTTTTATTAAATTTGAATAATGTACAGGGAACCTTGTATGATAACATAGCATTAAGCTGTTTGGCTATACTAGATCTGTTCTGGCTTTGCTCGTGACAAGATGCAGCATGAAGCCTTTCTGTTGCCTGTCCTGCCTTGTTGCTTTTTCCTCTTGGTTGCTGTGTTATGGACTTGCGTTTATTTTGCTTTTGCTCCTGGTCTTCTGCTGTTCTGATGCTTCACCTTTTTTGGCCGATGTTCTGGGTGGCAAATAATGAAAGGGGGCAGAGAGATTAGAGTTTGTATTAAAGTCGCAGTGTTGGAGAGTATTGAAGGATAGATAGAAGCAAATGGGATATTAATACATTCGAGAGCAGAGTAGCACATTATGGGGCTAGTAGGTATTTCAGCAGAACAGAGAGCAACTGAGCATGGGACAGGAAGCAGCAAGGCCAGGGACTTTCATTTCCATAGCCACCCAAATTTAAAGTAAAAATCCAAAGGCAGTCAGTAGAAGTGGAACAGAGCTGTTTGGTTGTGGATTGAGTTGGGGATAATGCTCCTTGAGTAACATCTTGAGAGACTGTTACAAACCAGACTAAACCCCCTCAAAATATTTTAAGGTGGCCTCGACCTCAACTTTTCCTTATTTTTAACAGCAGGTGTAAGGCATTTTGTTCCAGATGCAATTCAATTAATCAAATTACCAGGCTTGAAGCAAAATACACTTTATTCTTATATTACAGTTAAAATACAAACAAAAGAAAAAAGAATTGGAGTAACTTAACTATCAGAACGATTAATAGAATAATATATTATTTAACTACTGAACAGTAGCTGTTCCAGTATAGTTACATGCCATAAAAACACCCTTGGCAAAGATAAGTTCAGTATAATAGATTGTCTCAGAGCAAATCTTCAGTCCAGGAGGAAAAAACATCAAGAGAAAACTCTCCGTGAGAGAGACAATTCAAGTATTTTGCTGTAACAGGGTGCTCCCAAAATGCAACAATGACTAAAATTTAAACTAAACTCCTGCTTCTTTGGGAGCTCAATCCAACATCATCTTGCTGCTTCTATTGTTCCAGCTTTAAAGCACAAATCCCAAAGCCTAACAAGCTCTTAACTTCGTGGGCTATGGACCGACTGCTCATCATCTCTGTCTCAACCTCACTTCATTTTAAAGAAAAGGAGAAATAGACCTCTGAGCCATAGTATCATGACAGGAGATAGAGCCGTGAATTATAACTTGGCATGCATGGGAATCATAGAAATGTTGAGGCAACAAACCTATCTGAAATGGCAGAAATAATTTGAAATGGTGGCTGAATAGGTGTGGCAGTGTAGTTTTACACAGTTCATTTTTGAAAGTGAGCTTTGTTCATTTAAAACTAATTAATTAAAATGTTATCACTTTGGAAAATTGATTTATTTATTCAAGTGCTGGCGTTCTTACAACTGCCCTTTGCATCATTGGCCTCTCAGGCCCACACTCTATGGTCTTAGTGGCTTTCTTGTAAAACTTCAGTTTTCAGTGAACTAACTTGTAGCCTTTCAACTTTGCTTATAAATCGTAGTTGCTTTACCAAATGTTGAACTTGGAAGTAAGCACTGGGCATGCCAGGGGATCTCTGTAATTGTGATCAGCTTCATGAAAGGAGGTAAGATTGATTGTGGTAATGACAACGGGGTCACCCTTCCCTCTGCCATGAGGAAAGTCATTGTAAAAATCCTCCTCAATCTTCTTTTCCTGAGGAAAACCTCCCAAAATAACAAAGTGGATTCCGTCCATCAAGAGGCACAGTGGACATGATCTTCACCAAGTAAGCCAAGTTCAAGAAAAGTTCAGAGAGCAGCAGCAGCCTGTTTACTGGGACTTTTTGACCTTGAAAATGCCTTTTCATTCTTCAAAATAATGCCATGAAAATCGAGCATTCAGGGCAGATCATGAACTATGATTGGCACCTGCAGTTTTGGAGACAGTGGAAGCTGGCAGTAGGCACAGCTTGGAGAATGAGAATGAAAATAAGTGATAGATCTGGAGACCTTACAGGTAGTAGAGCAGGCTCAGAACAGACCAGAAGGCTCAGCAGTGGCAGACAAGAGTCGCTCTCACCACAGTGACACCTGGTGGAAGGTAAAGATAATGGCAAATACTGAGATTAACATAATATAAACCAATGCAAACTATTCATTGTTCGCAATATATGAGGATGTTAGTTACAGATAAAAAGTAAGATTGAGTGCCATTTCCCAAGCTGTTCCCACTTGTAAAAGAATCAAGAGTGATAGTGATAGTAATGTTATGCAGGAATATGGGAAAAGAGAAGAGATTACAGTTAGATAATAGAGTTAGTGCAGGCACGATGGGCCTGATTGCCCTCCTTCTGCAATGTAATAATTCTGTGATTATGAAATGTCACAAAAAATATGACAATTAGTGTGATAGCAGGAAATCAATACATTTGCAAACATTTTGCTATATTAAGAGACTTTTTTTTTTCCTTTGTAATTCTATGTGCTAATTTTGTTTTCTTCCAGCATTGGACAAGTAGTAAACATCAAAGCAAAGGTGAATCGTGCCTTTAACACAAGTCTGGAGGTATTAACCTTTGTTTCTACAATGATGTTCATCAAATCAATAAAGTAAGACGTCTTAATACTCTAATATTTCAAAGACTAATGGATTAAAATTACAAAAGTCTGGTGTTTATCTAGCTAAATTCTTTTTCCTTTTTGCCCTCCTATGGTGCCTCATTGGAGTTGTAGCAACTGCGAGCAGGTTATTTCATTATAGGTAGTAAAATCAATCTCAATCCTGCTGTTCCCCCTGAAAACCACATCGAAGTTGAGTTAAGAAATCAGGCAATGACTCTGCCACAAATTCAAGAGCAGTGAGATAAATAATAGTGCCCCGGTCTCAGTGTCCCAACAGTCAGGGCATTAACCTTGAATAATGTTGGTATTAAAATCTGCTTTTGGAGAGCCAGTTTGGCTTGGGACTTGTGTTGTTGGATCATGCTGTATAGATGCTTTCATTCAAAAGGTACCTCTTTTCTTAGGTTGGAATAACAATCATGTGTGAAGATCCCTTAAGTGGAACACAGTGGAAAGTCTGTAAAGCATTTGCTACGTTTGTGGCAAGAGGATCAGGACTTGGAAAGGTAGGAGTGTGGGTTTACTGAGATCTCCAGGTTGTGCTCTACCTAATAACTATCTTCTGTAAAGTTATTTGGCAAATTGCTCCTTTGACTTAATAGTCTTTAAGTACAAGCTCTGTAATCCTGTAGATGTATAGCTGAATATCTAAGGAAGTTTATCAGTGTTGACAGTGGCCACGGGACAAACAATTTAGGATTAAAGTTAGGAAGTACTTTTTTTACACAAACCGCAACTGATAAACTATAACACTCTATGCACAATTGTGCACATTGAGATAGATTGAAAGACTATTATTTTAACTGCAAAGAAGCTTTTGTCAATAAAATTCATGCACCTTACTGAAGAATCATTGCATTTGATTAGATTAATTGTAGGTGATTTTAAATCCATTTACAGGCAGTAAATCCAGTGAACGATGATTCTTCAGAATCATATAATCGTTGGTTGCTTTGTCGGTCTGTCAAAGACAGCTGTGAATATATACAATTACTTAGTCTTCTCAATGCGTTGCTGTCGCAGATAGGCCAGATCAGGTAGGGATGACGTAGTTTCTTTTCTAATGAATTGCTTTACTGTAACACTGACTGCAAGGACACCCTTCCCAGACTGACACTGACTGCGAGGATTCACTTCCCAGAATACCTTCCATCCTGCATGCACCTTCCATCACTTTGCTGATGCTTGAGTGTAGACTGATGGATGGCAATTGGCCAAATTGCGTTTATCCTGCATTTTATGTACAGGATAAATACTGGCAGTTTCTCATAGATAGGTGCTAGTATTGTGAGGAGGCTGAAATGGATCATCCACTTGCCACATCTGGCTGAAGATGTAACAAATGCTTTAGCCTTAGAGATGTGTTATCCTACAACCAGTGATCTAATCAGCCCTCTCTTTTGTATTGAAATGCTGGGCTTCCCCATCATTGAGGAAAACGAGACTCATGGTATTTCTCAATAATTATTTAATTGTCCTCCACCATTCATCATTAGATGTGGCAGGACTGTAGATGTTTGATTAGATTTGCTGGTTGTGGGATTGCATATCTCTATAGCATGCTGCTATTACTGTTTAGCTGCATGTAATGTTGCTTCAGTAAGTGTCACTTCATTTTTAGATATGCTTGGTGCTGCTCCTAAAATGCTTTCCCATACTCATTTCATAGGTTACATGGTCGGAGTGCAGCACTGGGTCATGTAACCCACAGTAGCTTGTACTTATGTAATACTCTAGTGAGGTAAGGTATCCCAAGGTTCATGAGAGGGCATTATCAACTAAAATTTGATATGATCCACATAACTGGACATTTTGAACAAGTGTGAAAAACCTTGGTTTCGGACTTACTATTAAAGAGCGTTTTAAAGGAGTGCAGAGAGTGGTGGAAATTTCAGAGCTTAAATCAAGGCAAGGTGAGGATGGCAAGTTCCTTTCCTTGAAGGACGGCAGTGAACCAGTTCATTCCTTTTCGAGTGATTGTTTTCTGATTCCAACCCATACATCACAAAACATGAACGAGCTTAGTTTGCACTTTGCTATATTGAGATGTAATTTCATGACCACAGTTGCTAGTCAGTACCATAGCTGTTACTGGATTAGTGGTGCTAGAAGAGCACAGCAGTTCAGGCAGCATCCAAGGAGCTTCGAAATCGACGTTTAGGGCAAAAACCCTTCATCAGGAATAAAGGCAGTGAGCCTGAAGCATGGAGAGATAAGCTAGAAGAGGGTGGGGGTGGGAAGAAAGTAGCATAGAGTACAATGGGTGAGTGGGGGAGGGGATGAAGGTGATAGGTCAGGGAGGAGAGGGTGGAGTGGATAGGTGGAAAAGGAGCTAGGCAGGTAGGATAAGTCTGGACAAGTCATGGGGACAGTGCTGAGATGAAGTTTAGAACTAGGGTGAGGTGGGGGAAGGGGAAATGACCTATCACCTTCATCCCCTCCCCCACTCACCCATTGTACTCCATGCTACTTTCTTCCCGCCCCCACCCTCCTCTAGCTTATCTCTCCATGCTTCAGGCTCACTGCCTTTATTCCTGATGAAGGGCTTTTGCCCGAAACGTCGATTTCAAAGCTCCTTGGATGCTGCCTGAACTGCTGTGCTCTTCCAGCACCACTAATCCAGAATCTGGTTTCCAGCATCTGCAGTCATTGTTTTTACCATAGCTGTTAATCTATCTTGCTTAATTATTTGACTTTCTGCTAACTTCTGAAATCAAATGATCTGATTTTAACAAATTGAATTCTGGCAGCACTTCATTTTTTTTAAATCCCAGTAACTCTGAAAATAGTTGATAGTCAAAAAACATTGCAAGTAACTGTGGTGCATCTTTGTCAACAGTGACTCTGTTTAGGTTGATCTCAGTTTACCCAAATACGGGTGTCTAATAATTCTGCAGTGTTTGTTACAATAAAAGTCAGGAAATTGCCATCAGTATAGCAACAATGGTGAAGCCATTTGCTCGTATGGCTGAAGTGACAGCGCAATCAGTCAGTACACTGAGAGTATGATTTTCTTCTTCTCAAAATGTAATCAAGAACCTCAGAGGAATTTTTTAAGAAAATGTTGATTCTACTTCTGTACATGACTTAGGATGTATTCATATATGAACAGAAAATAATTGTAGGGATTTGTGCTTTCTAGAGCTACATATCTCGCAACCTTTTGAGACCATGTCATCCTTCCTGGTACATGTTGTAAAGTGTGATAGCAACAGTAATTTTTTTTCTCTCTTGCACAGAACACTTCCAACAATAGCATAGCTGAGGTTAGTAATTTGATGGTGGGAGCACCAGGCTTAGTCTGCATCTTGGCCCTTTAGATGTCCTTTAGTTCTGTTCCTCATGATATACTACCATTGTTTTACTGCTTTTAGTGATTTATTTCCTTTCTACCTCCAGCAGGCTCTATCAAGTATTCTCCCCTCTATATTTTCTCCCAACTCTAGCTTCCTATCAAATCTGATTCTTGTGATGTATTTCCATGTGTATGGGTAGCCATCTGTGATATATTCAAGCAGGCATTCTTTCATGACTATGTAAATAGGCTATTCCACACTGTGGGCATCACACTCAACCCTTATGTTGTTCCCAGTAGATGTCCATATTTGAATTTCCAGCTAGATCACTGGATAATGATCAGGTAGAGGGAAGTAACCATGGCTACTCAGTGGTGTTTGGTAGCTGAACCCATCAATATATTGGATCCCAGCATGACCAATTCCACGCAAAGTCCCAGATGGCCTCCTCCTTCCACAATCGCAACTTCCCTTCCCACATGGTTGACGATGTCCTCCTGCGCATCTCCTCCACTTCACGCACCACCACCCTTGAACCCCACGCCCTCCCATTGCAACAAGGACAGAACCCCCTTGGTCCTCACCTTCCACCCCACTGACCTCCACATACATCACATTATTTTCAGCCACTTCCAGCACCTTCAAATGGACCCCACCACCAAACATATATTTTCCTCCCTACCCCTATTAGCCGTCATGGAGAGACCATTCCCTCTGCGTCTCCCTCATCAAGTCCACGCCCCCACCCCACTCCTCGCACTTGTCCCTGCCACCACAGGAAGTGCAAAACCTGCGTCCACACCACTCTCCTCACCTCCTTCCAAGGCCCCATGGGATCCTTCCACATCCATCAGAAATTTACCTGTACCTCTACCAATGTCATCTACTGCATCCGTAGCACCCGGTGTGGTCTCCTCTACATCGGGGAGACAGGACGCCTTTTTGCAAATCGTTTCAGAGAACATCTCTGGGATGCCCACACCCACCAACCCCACTGCCCTGTCGCTGAACACTTCAACTTCCCCTCCTCCTCCATCAAGGACATGCAAGACCTTCACCGCCAAACAGTTACCACCCAACGTCTGGAGGAAGAATGCCTCATATTCCGACTAGGGACCCTACAACCACACGGGATAACAATATGGATGTCAACAGCTTCCTCATTTACACTCCCCCCACAATATGCCAGTCCCAAGCCTCCAACTCGCCACCGTTCTCCAGACCTGTCCATCACTCCCCCCTCTGACATATCACCTTCTTCCACCTATCACTTTCTCAGCTACCTTCACCCCCAACTCCACCCCCTCCCATTTATCGCTCAGCCCCAACCCACAAGCCTCATCCTTGATGAAGGGCTTCTGCCTGAAATGTCGATTTTCCTGCTCCTCGGATGCTGCCTGACCTGCTGTGCTTTCCCAGCAACACACACTCAACTAGAAGTAGCTTCAGCGAAGGAAAGTGGCCTTTCTCCAATATTTGCTTCATTGTTGTAATCATGGATCTCTTGCCAGGTGCAGCTGAAGCCTGTGATTCCCAGAACCTCTGAAGAACAAATGGAATATAGCATCGCTGCTGAACGCCGCCGGATGAGGTTACACCACCTGGAAACCATCAAGGATCTAGTCTCCTCCTGTACAATTCAAGCTGGTACCTTTTTTGCTTGCTCTGCTTCACTACCCCATATACAATCTTTATGAGAGAATAAGAAATTAATGTATACAATAGCAGCCTTTATCCTTCACATCTACTTAACCCAAGCTATTTCAGACTCCTAATTTGCATGACCTGCATTGAATTATATACGATATGCAGTACTAAATCAGGTTATTTGGCCCAACCAGTCCATGCAAATGTTTATATTCCACTCCAGCCTCCTGATTTTTAAACATCGTCTAAACCCACCCTTAGTACTATATTTTCCTTTCTCCCTGAAAGGTTTGTCTAGTTTCCCCTGAAATCTGCATTTTTCAGTGACTCCCTATAGTTGCAGGTTTTATATTTACACCACTTTTGGATAAAAACATTTTTGTGAATTTACTATGAGATGTCTTTGTGACTACCTTAAGTTGAACGCCTTAGTTCCCTTGTGCCCTTAATAAGCATTCTCTCTATATCCACTTTATCAAAACCTGAAATAATTTTGATTCTATTAAGTCATCCCTCAGCCTTTTCTTTCAAGAGAGTAGAAAGCCTATGTGTCAATCTCTTCCAGATATGTATGTCAACACATATCTTACCATCATTCAATTTTTTTCTGAGCCCTGCCCTGTGACTCCATCTTTTTCATCATGTGTTGACCTGTACTACAGTCAGTACTGTAAATGTGTAATCTAATATTGAGTACAGGTTTTGTATAACTTACCCACCTTTCAATTCTATCCATTCAGAATCAAAGTCAAGTGCTTGGCTTGATTTTATTAATGATCTTGTTCACCTATGGTGCAGCTTTTAGTTTAGCATCTGAAGTAATCGAATATTTCCTACTTCCTAGTGGATCTACTACATAATGCTCTAAAAATGTTCCACAAAATTATTTTCTTGAGTTGTAGATGCAGGTACAGTTAGACATTTAAAAGACATTTAGCTACATGCATGAATAGGAATGCTTTGGAGGGATATAGGCCAAACATGGGCAAGTGGGACCAGTTTAGTTTGGGATACTTGGTTGGCATGGGTGAGCTGGACTGAAGGGTCTGTTTCCTGCTGTATGACTGTCCGTCCCAAACTATTCCGTGAACTAAAACATGTAAATCACCAGTGCTAATATGGCATTCAGCATGGATTGATCAAACTGATGCATTCAGTTGTGATATCCACCACATCCAAATAGTCCAGCAACGCATTCAGTAATGGAAGGTGACAGCTGGGGAATACTGTGAGCTCACTAGAGAATATGGATTTTTAAAGAACAAACTGGTCTCTGTAGAATGTGGTATAAATGCTTCCTGTCTTGACCTAATATTTTCATGAATGAGAGAGCATGCATAACCTAAGTGAAGCAGCTTCTTACACTTGGTTTATTTTGTTTCTTGCTCAATTTCTTCTCTCCCAAGATAGGGAATTGACATCTGACAGAACAGTTTTTGTTGTTGACATTAGCCTGAGTTGTTTGTTAGATGTCTCCAACATACTGTAGAGTGGTATTTAAGTGGCAGTTTTTTTTTGCTGTAAATAATACTTAACATTCAGCTGAAGCAAAGTATGACACTTTTTGAATTCTGATCTTTCTCTCTCTCTCTTCCCAGCAGATGCAAAGCCCCCATCTCATGCACCCTCTCACATTTCTTAGCAGTGAAGATTAAGTCCACTCCTTTGTCTGTTTGATCTCCAATCTGAGATGCATAGAAATTTCCCATGATTGTCCCTGTACCCGGAGGAGAGGAAATACCATTGTTTGGAGCCTTTCCTCAGTTTAGATTTAGCAGCTCTGGGAATCTTAACACGCGCTCAAGAATCTGTGATGAGATTTTCATTTTCATTTACTTAAGCATATTCTGCATGTCAGAATCAAATTTCTGACTCAACTGGTTTTATTGCTGTTGTCTCTGACTGCACTTTTTCATGCTATATCAGTACATCATGCAGACAAAAATGGAAATTTAAAAATACTGCAGGAGAGAGACTTCCATGAAAGAAACAAAACTATTTAATCCTTGATAGATTCCCTTGTCACATAGGTAGGAGGCACTGAAAAAGTATCTTGTAACATAGGACAGTAATATTGACACTGATGAAACTTCTTGTTTTCTGCGGTATTCTGTCTCATCAAAAGATGATTAAGATCCAATTCTTCAACTTTTTATTTCATTGCATTTTATAACTATTTGGACATTTAAATTGACATTCGTAGTGACTATGTATAAGAGGGAATGGAGCATTTTGACAGTCTTGTGTCTAGACACAGGAGTTATCCAGTTGAAGTAAGCTTACATTCAGAGCATTTATGACAAGAAATGAATTTGCAACGTGAGCTGTCTAAAATAAAATCAATTATAACTTTATCAGGGTAGGAAGCCAGCTTGATAAAACCTTCTTTTGTGTGTTTGTTCCAGTGATTGCTCATACAGGGTAAGGTGTCCTGAGCTGGTCTTCACTTGAAAGTTATAATGTTGCTTACATTTGAAATGTGTTTGCTAACCAGAATCAAATTTTGAAGAATCCCAGAGCACTGTTCCAGCAGGAATGACGCGAGTTGAGAGCATTGAACTTGTCCTGCCACCTCATGCAAACCACCAGAGTAACACTTTTGGAGGACAAATCATGGCTTGGATGGAGAGTGTTGCTACGATCTCTGCAAGGTCAGATCTCCACTGTATTTGTTTGCTGTCCTTTCTTCCATTCAATGTTAGTTGGTCAGCAAGAGCCTTGATCCAGACTGATCTGTGACTAACCACCACCAGAAACCTTCAACAATTGGGCTGATGGAGCATTTTTCTTACAATATCACCCTCCCATCAATTCTACACTATTAATTTTGATGATGAGACTCTCTGATAAGGGATTCTCTTCTTCAAGATGTCATAAATGGTTTATGAAAGATATTATCTTGGTTTTAATTGTTTCATCCTCTCTCTTCTTCGTTATTGATGATTGTTGCTTACCTCTCATTTCTGTTTTGGAATCATTTTTGTCATCTTTTTAGCTGTTTTGATTACATTTTATGATTATTGACTGGTATTGTGTTATCTGTACAGATATAATTTGTGACTATTTTAGAAATGCAAAATGTTAGATTTTACTAAGCAATTACGAGAACCTTGCATGGGACTATGGGAACAAATTTCAGATACAGTACTGCTAAGAGTTAAAATGGGTACTAGATACAACCCTGTCCATTTATAGATAAAATATAGATATATAGACATGTATATCATTCTAAGATATACTCACAGAAACTTAGAGTAGATAGGGCTAAATTTTTCTTGAGTGCAGTGCATCCCTTCGGCAATAGAGAACTGAAAATCTGGTGGGGAGAACGACAAATACAAAATGTACCTTACCTAATTTAATACGAGGAGCAAATCTCGGTGATCTCCCTGTCTAAGTCACCCCCTACAGTCTGCCCAAATGTAGTTGGTTTTCCTATAACACATGTCTCTTCACCTCAAATTGGCTTTAGCGCGACTAAAGAATTTAAACCATTATTTGCAGAATGTAAATTTTCTTTACCTGCATTGGTTATAAGGTCCCATTACTTTAAATGAAACGGCTATTGTGCCATTTTCTTATAACATAAGAATGGAACTATCGTATTACATCAGAACCAACTGTCTAACAAAATTAAAATACAGAGGAACCTCGATTATCTGAATACCAATTATCTGAAAATTGGATTATCTGAAGATCTCAAGGTCCTGACAGAAACATTACATCAAAGCACTGATCACATCTTTTTTCTCTCTCTCTCTCTCTCTCTCTCTCTCTCGTCTGTGAGGAAGTTCTCCCAATTTTGGCATTAACCCCAGATGTTATAAGGAAGATTTTGCAGTTTCAACAGAGTTGTCTTTGCGGCTGTCATATCCAGGGCCTAGGTCAATGCTAGGTGGTCAGTCTGGTTTCATTTCTTTGTTGAGACTTGAGACAACTGAATGCCGTGCTTGATCATTTCAGAGGCCACTTTAGAGTCAACCACTTGGTTGTGGCTCTGGAGTCACATGTTAACCAGACCAGATGAGGATGGCAGATTTCCTTCCCTGAAAGACATTACTGAGCCAGACAATCAACAGAGAGTTCATGGTCATGAGTGGATTCTTAATCCAGAAACACAGCTAATATTATAGGGATACGGGGATGAATCCCGCTTTGACAGATGGCGGAATTTGAACTCAATGAAATATCTAGAATTAACAGTCTAGAGATAATGCCATCTTGCAGTGAGAGTGCAGCTTGTTCCATGCTGGACATGCCTTCTTTTGTCTTGTGTGATGTCCTCTTCATTATTTTCATCCTCCCCTTTGTCCTTGATTTTTCTGCCCATTTTGGCTTAAGTATCAGAGAATCATTGAATCCTTACAGTGTGGAAGCAGGCCATTTGGCCCATCTAGTCCACACCAACCCTCCGAAGAGCATCCCACCCAGACTCACCCCCAACCCAATCCCTGCATTTCCACTGCTTCAGTATGTGAGGAATTGTGAATTGTACTGAATAATGTGTAAATCATTAGAGAACGTCCCCACTTCTGACCTTATTTGAGAGGGAAGCTCAGGCAACTGAGCCACATGGCTCACTGCCATGTGGAACACTGCCACGTGGAATTCTTATGGTGATTTCCTGGAACGGAGATGATCAGCCTCCATTTTCCACAACCATCTTTCTTTGTGCTCCATATGGCTCCAGTCAGTGGAGAATTTCCCAACTAAATCACGTTGACTTCAAGTATGCTGGATACCTTGAACACTTGGTCAAATGCTGTCTAGATGTCAAGGACAGTCATTGTCACCTCATCCCTCAAATTCTGTTCTTTTATCCATGTTTTATTTTAACCAAGTCTGTCATAAGATCTGGAACGAAGTGGATCTGTAAGAACCCAAATTGAGCTATGGTGGGCAGGTTATTGATGATCAGATTCCACTGATGGCATCATTGACAACACCTTGCATCATTTTGCTGATGAATCTCAGTGCACTAATGGAGCGGTAATTGGGTGGGTTTGACTTGTCCTTTTTAATGCGTGTGTACAAAAATAGCAATTTTTCACATTGTCAGTAAATGCTAGTGTAGTTGAATTGGAAGAGCTTAGTTACAGGCACAACTAGTTTTGGAGCACAGATATTCAGTACTACAATAAAATTATTGTCAGCACCCATTGTCCATTGCTATATCTAGCCATTCCTTGACAGCACATGGAATTAACTAAATGAACCAAGGAATATGATTGTGGGACCATGGTGGGAGGCCAGAATAAATCATCCACTCAACACCTATGGATGAAGATGGTTACAAATGCCTCAGTTTCTTCTGTTTCTACTGATGTACTTGGCTTCATTAGAAGTGACCATGAGGGCAACAATGAAGCACTTAGTTAGTAGTTTAATTATCCACTAGCGTTCATGCCTGGATGTGTTGTGAGGTCACTTAGTTGTAAATCGGGTCCTCCTTCCACTATTTATCTTGCATGTACAGTAGTCCTTTATTGTAGCTTCACCAGATGGCATCTCATTTTGAGGTCTGCCTGATACTACTCCTGGCATGCCCTCCTGCACTCTTAATTTAACTAGGGGACTGATGTCCTAGTTTGATAGTTATGATAATGTGGTTAACCGTGAGGTTGAAGATTGTGTTTGATTGCAATTCTACTGCTACTGATGGCTCACAGTGACTCATGGATACCCAGTTTTGAGTTTTTCAATCTGTTGTGCATCTATCCCACTACCACACAGCATTGTCCTCTTCACGAGGACTGTATGATGGTTGTTCTTAATTATACTGCTATGGGTAGAAGTGCCTGTGGCAGGTAGGTTGATGAGCACTAGGTCCACTGTTTCCCTTGTTTTGATTTTCTCAGCACTTGCCATATGACCTGACTGGCACTTAGGATTCACCAACTCAACCAATAGTGGTACCACCAAGCCAATCTTAGTGATGGACATAGAATTCTCCACCCAGAATACATCCAGTAGCCCTTGGTTTTTGCTGTGCTTCTTCCCAAGTGATATTCAACATGTAGAAGTTTTGATTCATCAGCTGAGGGAAGAGAGGTGCTCAGTTAATTGCACATGTTTAAGCTGATGCCAGGACAATTCATGGGATCTAGAATCAATGTCGAGGACTCTCAGTGTCACTTCCTTCTGCATTTGGCAGCGTTTTGAGAGGGTTGATGAGGATAATGCTGGACGTGGATCCCTGTACATGGGTGATACTATTGGTAAGGTGTACATGGTACATCAAATGTCTTTTAAAAGTCCATGAATGAGAGAACAAATTTAAGGTAATTAACAAAAGAAGCAATGAATGCATGAGGAATCCCCGCAGTAGGTGGTTAGGATCTGGAGCGAGTTAAGATCTGCCTGAGAGTGCAGTTGTGGCAGTTCAATGGTGGAGCAATTGATAGAGAAGATCCACGGATCCGACAGTATCTGTGGAGAGAAAACAAAGTTAACGTTAACTCTGTTTTCTGTCCACAGGTGCTGCCAGACCTGCTGAGTTTCTCCACCAATGTTTGGTTTTGTTTTAGAATTTGAGCATTGGCAGGTGTTTGTTTTATTTTAGCATTCCTTCAAGAGGAAATTGGATTAGCATCTAAAAAGAGAAATGTACAGGACTATGGGGAGAAAACAGGAGAGTGGCACTAGGTAAGCTGCTTCTTTGAAGAGTGAGCACAGATACAATGGGCTGAGTGGCTGCCTCCTTTGCTATAATCATTGTGATTCTAGAAATGATTTGAAAGGTACAATGGGCGGCACGGTGGCACAGTGGTTAGCACTGCTGCCTCACTGCGCCAGAGAGCCAGGTTCAATTCCCACCTCAGGCAACTCTCTGTGTGGAGTTTGCACATTCTCCCCGTGTCTGCGTGGGTTTCCTCCAGGTGCGCCAGTTTCCTCCCACAATCCAAAAATGTGCAAGTTAGGTGAATTGGCCATGCCAAATTGCCCATAGTGTTAGGTGAAGGGGTAAATGTAGGGGCATGGGTCTGGGTGGATTACGCTTCGGCGGGTTGGTGTGGACTTATTGGGTCGAAGGACCTGTTTCCACACTGTAAGTAATCTAATCTAAGATTTTTGCATTGTTCTGTGGGGAGGGATCTTTAAAATATGGGTGAACCAAATTATTATTTCAAAAGCTTTGTGGGAAACTGGACAAGCTGTGTTTTCCAAAATATAAAGTGCTCCAAGATTGATGGTTGATTTCAGATTTGCAATGTTTGCTATTTTCTTTATGCCAACTCTGGCACCTCCACATCATAGCTTTATTTTGAATTAATTGGGTGCTACTGATACTGTCCACCAGGTGGAGACATCTTGCCATTTAAAGGATACTTGCAGAATCTAAACTGAAATTGGGATCCCAATACAGAGAATATTATGTTAAAAGAAATTATTTTAATTTAAGACATCAAAGCACTGCATTTCACTCTTGGAAATAGTGATAGTGATCATGAATACTCACATGCTGCTTAAGAAAGAGAATGTGTTTTATTAGTTAATATGCAATGGGGTGGCATGGTGGCTCAGTGGTTAGCACTGCTGCCTCACAGCACCAGGGACCCAGGTTCGATTCCTGCCTTGGGTGACTGACTGTGTAGAGTTTGTACATTCTCCCGTGTCTGCTGGGTTTCCTCTGGGTGCTCCGGTTTCCTCCCACAATCCAAAGATGTGCAGGTCAGGTGAATTGGTCATGCTAAATTGCCCATAGACGGGGGGGGAGCGGTGGTGAATATGGGAAATGGGTTATTCTTCAGTGGGTTGGTATAGACTTGTTGGGCCGAAGGGCCAGTTTCCATACTGTAGGAAATCTAATCTAATCTAATCTAATACTCTGCCAAAGCATAGGGTTGTACAGTGGCTCAGTGGTTAGTACTGTTGCTTCACAGCGCCAGGGGCACAGGTTCAGCCCCAGCCTTGGGCTGCGTGGAGTTTGCACTTTCTCCCATGTCTGCACTGGTTTCCTGTGGATACTTCCTCCCACTGTCCAAAGATGTGCAGCAGGTAGATTGGCAATGGGAAATTGCCCGTAGTGACCAAGGATGTGCAGGCTAGATTGTTTGACCGTGGGAAAAGTGGGGTTCCGGAGTTAGGATGGAGGCCTAGGTCTGAATGGGATGGTCTTAGGAGGGTTGGTGAGGCCAAATGTACTGTAGGGATTCTGTGACTTCTGTTTCAGTTGAAATCCTCATCCATTTGTTTGCCAGGTTCTGAACTAACTCACTGCTGAATTGCCTGATTGCAATTCTGCACCATCTTTAAAAATGTTAAGCTTTCTCCATCTTGCACCAGTTTATACTTGCCCATGACCTCTATTGATTTCTAGTTCCCTAACACCCCAAGTTTGATTCCCTTCAGGGCTTTGCACTTCCTGATTTCTGTGACCCTCTCCTGCCCTGTAATCCCTGTCCCTGAGTTCTTTGCTCCTTTCCTGCCTTTTATTTGCTGGTTGTGCTGCAAGAGGCTTAATCCCCACATTACTGAATTCCCTGGGAATCTTTGTTCGAAGTGATTTGTGTTTAATGGGCCTCACTGTATGCAAAGGCACTTACAGCAGATAGAAGTCATATGACTATGACAGGACAGCCAAGACACACAAAGTGCAACTGCACTTTCCTTCCCTAATAGAAAGCCATACACGGTCATTTGGAGTTATGTTATCTAGTTTACATGGTCATAAAATGATCATTCATCAGTCAGTTCCATGTTTTTCACTCTCTGCATGTGCAATGCACGCGGAGTATTCAAATCATACAGGTTTGTGAATGGTGCATATTGTCATTGGCTGTGCATTTGCAATCTGCTAATTCTAAGTCTGATACTCCTCCTCTGATGAGTGTTCTTTTGCAGTGGTACTGGTTCTTGTTGATCCATTTTTATGCATGGGCCAGTGGGCCTCAGGTGCTGGTGGGGAGATTGTTTTTTTTGCTGTCTGCAGTGAAACACAGCTTCCTCGGATGTCTGCAGATGTTTGTGATCGTTGTGATATATTTGGTTATGGTTGAGCTGGCAGCCACCCTATGAAGATCCCAAGTTGCCATGTGGGGTGATTTTCTTTGTTAAGAACATTTTATGTGTGCACTCTGGCTCTCCAGTACTCTACTCTGGCAATGCCTTGGTAGTTTAATCAAAATTAAATTTGGCTTTCTGTCATTTTACATAGATTTGCCACTCATGCCTGTCAGTTCTTCTGGCTTCATTAGTTTTATCACTACTGAAGGATAGTTTGGGTACAGTGTGACATTTGTCTTTGCAGTGGCTGCTTTTCATGCCTCCAAGAAGTGTATTTCTCCACTCAAGGACGGTCTTGTACAAATCTGTGCTGGATTCATTTGATTTCTTTGGTGATTTTCACTGCCATCTCAGCCTTTTCCATCTGACTGGAATAGTGAGCAGATGATATGATCAATTTGTTATGATTTGACTGAATTCTCCACTTGCTAATTAAAAGCTATTGCTACTCATCACTAAGTGAAGCCATTGTTTCATTGTCTGAGTCTGAGTTATGTGGAGTGTCTTGCCATGAAGCTCACGCGATTGCTCGCTATATTTGACGAACACCTCCCATGAACTTCTGCCCATACCCCTATGGCATTCCTCATGTTCAGTTGTATCTCCATGTTACCACATGGCACTCTCTGAGCAATTTGCCACTTACTAGATATCTGCCAAAATTGGCATCACCTGTGCCATCTTTAAAAGTTTGTTGTGCACCAAGACAAGTACTGTCAGTCAGGAGCTGCCCTGTATGGTTCCTAACATTTGCATCAAACATGGTAGACAAGGAGAGATTGGCACCCCACTTTGTGGGCAGTGTCCTGGATGGGATGGTGCAGAAGAGGAACTTCCTCTTTTCCCAAGACTAGCAGTGGAGACCACAATACAAGATCAAGGTCCAAGGTTGCCCTCTAGGCCAGTGCAGATTAAGCTATCTTGAGGAACAGCAAGTACTATCGCAAGAAGGTCAACATCATTCTCCACTCTGCCAGTGTAAGTGCCATCATCTTCTCTCCAGGACTTCACACTCTGTCTCTGATATCATACCTGCCTCTGACAAGGCTCATGCTCGACACTCTCACTATTCTCTACAATCCAACCTTGAAAGCACTAACCTTGCATGTCCTCTGTGCTGCCTGCTCACTCATTCAGGATACCTCCCCCTCCTGCATTAACGGTAAAAGCAAGGCTACCCTCTTTCACCTCCCTTAATACATGTCTACCTGTTATTCCAGGAGGAAAGCAGCCAACTTTAGGGCAGACAGAGTCAAGACAGGCTGCCCAATATTATGAGGAGACGGTCCTGACTCTGACCACCCCCCGAGAGGTGGACTGCCCATGTACAGAGCCCTACACTGTTTGCAGAAGCTGCCCATGATTCCTGTGCCAGAACTCCCTGACCGAAGGCCCTTGACTTGAATGAGGCCTGCTGACAGCTATGAGAAGCTTTCTGTCTTTGTGTTTATATTAAACAGCAAGATAAAACCAAAGTTGTATGAGTCCAGTTGGTCTGGTTGAAAGGAAAAAGCACTCAAAGGAAAGGCGATGCAGTGCAAGACAAGGATGCTGTGAGCATCTGGATAGGTTCAGAGTGAGTGAGCAGTTTGACAGTGAGCAAGGAGTCCGGAGATACTGTCCATGAGCTGGGTGTATGCCCCTGAGTACCCACTGTGCTTGCTGCAGCATTACAATGAAAGTTGCTGGTGTAGCATGAAGTTCAGAAGTGTCCTGCAAGTGGATTGGAGATGTGCATTAGGGTTCACAGAGGCTGACACATGTCAGATGTCAATATTTGTGGATATGGGGCATGTGTGGCCAATGCCCATGGAGCATTTCTTGAAATGTTGTGCGCAATGTCACAGATGGAAACCCCTCTAAGGAAGCAACAAACTGTATCCACCAGGCACCTTCTCTGATTCCATGCTAAAATTTCTTGACATCCAGCTTGTTTGACATGTTTGGGAGGATAGGAAGCTGAATATTAATGAGAGGAATTGTGGCATGAATGAGAAGTGAAAACGTCATAGAGTGGTTTTAATGGGGACTTTCATTACCTGTTTTATAAACTTGGGTAGTGTTATTGTAAAGGGTTGTGATATTCCTAGACTGCATTCAGGAGAATTTCCTACAGTAATATGTGGCTAGTTCAATAAGAAAGTAAATACGGTGAGAATGTGCATATTTTAAGGGACAGTGATTACTGTATTGTAAGGTTTAGGGTAGCTGAGAAAAATGACTGGTAAACGCAGCGCAAGAATAATCAATTGTCAGAGAGCCAATTTCAAAGAGGCAAGAACCGAGGTGTGCCAGTTAGACAGGAGCCAAATGTTGGCAAGAAAGTAGCTGAAAAAGAGAAGGTGGTTTGAAGGTATGTGCCCTCAAAGTGGATAGTCGGCACAAACCAATCCAGAGCTCCTCAGATGACAAAGGATATAGAAATTAAATTAGAAAAGATGCAGGTATGACAGATGTCAGGTAGAAAATGGAAGTGAGAATCATGCTGAACACATAAGGTTCAAAAGGAGGTGAAAAAGCAAGTAAGAGAACTGAAAAGTGATTATGAAGAGACGACTGGCATGTAACATAAGGGTAAATCCCAAAGTCTCCTGTACACACATCAGTGTAAAAGGATGGTTAAAATGGGAGTCGGGCTGATTAGGGACCAAAAAATGAATTTACACTTGGAGCCAAGAGACAGGCTGAGATGCTAATACATAACTTGCATCTGTCTACGAGTCAGAGGCTACCCAGCCCATGGTGACCAAGGAGTAAACTCTGTCATTAGACATGTTTAAAATTGATAAGGAGGTAATGTTGTGTAGGATGTTGGTATTTACAGTGGGTAAGACGCTAGGACTAGATGAGATGTATTGAAGGAAATAAGAATGGCAATTGCAGAGCTGCTGGCAATTATCTTTTTAATCCTCCCCAGATTCAGGGATTCAACTGGAGGACTGGAGAATTACAAAGGTTCCACCCTTACTTGTAAAGACAGCCGAGTCAGTTCAATTACAGTGTGAAGAAACGTCTGGAAACAAATCTTGGTATAGAATTAATAGCCTCATGGAAAAGTTTTGGCTAGTTTGGAATGGTCAGGATGGAATTAAGGGAAAAATTATGTCCAACTAACTTGCTGGAATTTTTTTTGAAGAGGTAACAGAGGTTGGTGAGGGCAAGGCTGTCAATGTGGTGTACGTGGATTTCGAAAAGGTTTTTGATACACTGGCACACAAGAGAACTGTGAGGCAAGTGATAGCTCATTTTGGGGAAGGTTGGGAAGAGACAGTGGCAAGGTGGAGCCAAAATCATCTAAGGGTTATGTATTGGTTATGGGCACTTTTCAGGCTGGTGAAGTTTTGCAGTGGTCAGTATTAGAATCCTTGCTTTTCGTGTTAAATGATCTAAATCATTCTGCACAGGGACAGTTTCTAAGTTTGCAGACAACACAGGACCAGAGAACATTGTAAGCTCTGAATAGGGCAGTGTAGAATTTCAAAAAGATATTATTAAGTTAGCATAGTGAGTGAATAGGTTGCAGATGAAGCTCAAAGCAGAGAAGTGTGAGGTGATACATTTTGGTGCTAAGTACATGGAGAGACAGCATAAAATAAGGTTGTGAATTGTACATATGTCACCTATAGGTGGAGTGAAATGCATGCATGTGTAAAGAGGTCAATGAAATATCTGTGTTTATGACACAGCATGCGGTGGGTTTAAGCATTATTAGCAAAGGTTTATTTTGTGTATTTCTGCCAGAAAATATAATCAAATATTTGAAGGTGTCCGACAAAATTGGAGGTGTAGTGGCCAGCGAAGGTTACCTCAGAGTACAACGGGATCTTGATCAGATGGGCCACTGGGCTGAGGAGTGGCAGATGGAGTTTAATTTAGATAAATGTGAGGTGCTGCATTTTGGACACGCAAATCAGAGCAAGACTTATACACTTAATGGTCAGGTCCTGGGGAATGTTGCTGAACAAAGAAGCCTTGGAATACAGTTTCATAGTTCCTTAAGTGGAGTCACGGGTAGATAAAGTAGTGAAGAAAGCATTTGGTATGCTTGCTTTTATTGGTCAGTGCATTGAGTATAGGAATTGGGAGGTTCTTTTGTGGCTGTATAGGATATTGGTTCGGCCACTATTGGAATACTGCTTGCAGTTCTGGTCTCCCTGCTATAAGAACGATGTTATGGAACTTGTAAATCTTTTCGGTGCCCTTTCAAGGATGCTGCCAGGGTTGGAGGGTTTGAGCTATAGGGAGAGGCTGAATAGGCTGGGGCTGTTTTCCGTGGAGCGTCGGATGCTGAGGGTGACCTTATAAAGGTTTATAAAATCATGAGGGGCATGCATTGGGTAAATAGACAAGGTCTTTTCCCTGGGGTGGGAGAGTCCAGAACTAGAGGGCATAGATTTAAGGTGAGAGGGAAAAAATTTAGAAGGGACCTAAAGGGCAACTTTTTCATGCAGAGCATGGTGCATGTATCAAATGAGCTGCCAGAGGAAGTGGAGACTGGTACAATTAAAAAAATTTAAAAGGCATCGGGATGTGTATATGAATAGGAAGGGTTTAGAAGGATATGGGACAAATGCTGGCAAATGTGACGAGACTAATTTAGGATATGTGGCCAGCATGGACGAATTGAACCAAAGGGTCTGTTTCCATGCTGTGTATCTCTGTGACTCTATGACTGTAAAATGTTAGCACTTAGAATTTTGTTCTCAAAATAATTATCATGATTAGGGGTAGCCTGTTGCAGTCAGTGCTGTACAACTGCCACAACCATATTGTTGAATCACAGCCTGGGTAAAAACACATGCAGATGTTATCAGTGCCATCTGCACGTGCTCAGCGGACAGTGGCCATTCTTGACAGTCAAATTGGTGTCCGTAACATGCACTTTGTTAAAAGAAAGGGTGCTATTCTGAAGGGCATACAGCTGCAGAGAAACCTGTATGTGTATCATTCGGTAAAGGGAGTAGGACAGGTGGAAAAATCACTTTTAAAAAAAGGTATAGTATTTAAGGTTTCATTAAAATGGCTATTGAGTACAAGAACAGAGTGGTTTTACTCTTATGCATACACTGGTTAGGTCTCAGCTAGAGTGTTACGTACAGCTGTAGGTGCCATGTTTTTGGAAGGTTATGAATGGAGAACATGCAGAAGTTAATAAGAATGTTTCCAGGGATAAAAAGCTGTAGTTATGAGCATAGAATGAAGAACCCGGGACTGTTTTTGTGGAGGGAAGGCTGAGGGGGTTTGAAATAAGTTTTCAAAATTGTAAGGAGTCTGGATAGAGCAGAGAGGGAGGAACTGTTCTCACTCGTAGAAAGTCCGAGAACCAGACAGCGCCGTTTTAGTGTATTTTATTTTAAAAATCATACATAAGAAAAATCTTTATCACGTAGTGAGTGATTTGGGTTTGGAATGCATTGCCTGACCGTGTGATGAAGTCAGGTTCCGTTGAAGCATTCAAGAGGGCATTCTTTCTACTTAAATAATCATCCAATCATGTGGTTACAGGGGGAAAAACCAGGCAATTGGCACTAAGCCAAAATGCTCAGAGAGTTGGTGCAGACATGATGGGCTGAGAGATCTTCTGTACCATAACAATCCTGTGATTCTGAAAAGATGAGAAAGAGGGATCAGGTTCATTTTGAAATTAAGTTGCAGGCTTCCTTATAAGCCCAGGTATACCACAAGAGTTGCTGCTTTGACTTGTGTTTTCTGTAGCTAACTGAGAGATTGATTTTATTTCTTGCTCTCTATCAAAGAAAATGCTGATTCTGTCATTCACCATGCAGAACACAGGTAGTGTTCAGATTGAAGACTGACTTTGTGAACTGTTAACGGAGGCTGGGATATGCACTTAACTTTGAGATCTCTAATTTTGAGATTGAGGGCAGAAACTGTAGCATTGCCCTGATGTGAAAAGCAGTCCTGGGATTAGGAGTACCCTGACTGGAAAGCAATTGATTGGAAGCTGGGAGCAACTGTGAACAGTTTGTGATTGGAATTCAAATCATTTGATAATGAAGTCGTTTTGTGTAATTCTTTCAGCTAATGACTGGTATTTAAAACTTATCTTTTAAAATAGATCTCCATGGAGATAATAACAAATTGTTTCTTCTGTCTGCCAAACTCTTGTGATGTTTATACCAATGATAAAACTGTCATTTGCTGTACTCCCTGGGATCATCTAACTCCACACATCCAGACTTTAAAACCTGCAATCTTACCTTGCCAGGAGTTTTGTCTGATACTGTGAAAATGCTGATTAAAATGCATTTCTTGCATCTGCTTGCCTAGTGAGATGCAACCACTTACCTTTTTAATTTTGTAGTTTCAAATTTAACTAAGTCATATGCTCCCATACCTAGCCATACCAATTAACTCTTAAGTTGATGAATTTGCTCAGCATTTTATGCGACATTTTGGAGAGGTTTGCAAGGAGAAAGCAATTTACAGTGAACTGCCTGAGACCAATGAATGTAAGATGTTGTGTACTAACCTACATGAAAATAGCAGACTTGGCAACTAAATTCTGCTTACTCTAATATATTCCTCTGGGGAACCATTTACGCAAACTTTAGTACTGTGGGGCTGCAACTAATTGAAAAAGATATATGTATAGCAGAACGATTGCATACCATATATTTTGCTGATCTTTCAGTCCATTTTTGCCCATTAAAAATTAATTCCTGGTTTTATGTTGTTTTCAACTTTACTCTCATTGTAGCCGCTTTTGCAAAGGGCATCCAGTGCTGAAGAGCATTGACATGTTCCACTTCAGAGGACCCTCACAGGTTGGGGATCGCATAAGTTTGAAGGCAATAGTTAACAACGCATTTAAAACAAGGTAAGACCAAAGCTGCTTATGTTGGCTTCCCCAGGCACTTATGTGAAACAAATGTGAACTGTGCGCATTTTAGAATTGTTGTGTTTATAGATACAAGTTCAGAGTGGTTCCTGTCTGTGGTCTCACAGGGCAATTCTTCATTGTCCAGCTCTGTCTTTAGATTGTAAACAGCTGAGAATGAAGCACTGTGGTCCTTGTCAGCCAGCACTAGTAACAGCCTGCCACCCAAGAATCAATAAATTCCTTTTACCATATCTGTAAACTAATTCTCAATTCATACTCTTAAACTAGCCCAGTTGCATGTAATTTCATTTCATTTGCTAGCTTCCTGTGTGCAACATGATCACGAGCCTTCGAAAAATTCAAATGCAGCATATTCACTGGTTCTCCTTTATCAATATTCAGAGTAGTATTCTCGGATAACTCTAACATGTTTGACTTCCAGTTCCAAATCCATGTTAATTGTTTCTAATATTACTGATCTTTTCCAAATGTCCAGTTATCATATCCCTTACAATAGGTTCTAACATTTCTTTTCCTACAACTGATATTAGCTAAGAGGTCTGTAATTCTGCACTCTCCCGATTCCTCCTTTCTTAAGTGATGGTCTCACATTTGATAGGTGCTGCCTCAAAGATTATTGTGGAAAATAAAAGCTTGTGGATAAGTGAGTAACGTATTGGCATGGAATTGAAATTGGCTAGCTAGCAGTAAACAGGCAGGAGGAATAAATGGGTCACTTTCTCAATGGTTCGTTAACTTTTTTTTAAACAATTTATGAGTGACTTGGACAAAGGAACCTAGTCTATGAACATACACATTAGTTTACAGCACCAGGCCACTCGACAGCTCTAGCCTGCTCCTCAATTTAGTAAGATTGTGGCGGATCTGATTACTCCACGTTCCCCATCTACAGGTGGTCACCATTCATCCCCTTGTTTATCAAGACCCCTTATCTTAAAAATGTTCAAGGACTCTGCTTCTATCTCCTTTTAGAGCAAAGACTCATGAACCTCAAGAGAAAAAAGCTCATTATCTCTGTCTTAAATTCTTGACCCCTTATTTTTAAACAGTGATCCTCAGTTCTAGATTCTCCCACATGCATCCTGTCAAGATTCCTCAGGATCTTGCATGTTTGAGTGAGATCACCTTACATTTCTAAACTCCAATGAATAAAGAACCTTTCCCCATAAGACAAGTGGCCCATTCCAGATAATAGTCTGGTAAACCTTTTCTGAACTGCCTCCAACACATTTATCTTTGTCCTTAAATTTTGTGCATTATACTCCAGATGTGGTCTTATCAAGCAAAATGCAACTATGGTTTGGCAGGGTAGAGAAAGGGAAGATACTTCAGTTTGAAGGAATTAATAGAATTGTTCCATTTCAGATAGCCAAGTTCAGAATTGGATCTTAGAGTTGACATACTTTATTAGCTTTTATTTGCAGAGACAATATTAATATATACACAATTCCAAACCTGAAGATTATAGTTTCAATCTGTTTCTATATTTAGGAGCACAAACATCATTACTGAAAGAGTGAATAGAATGTGGAACATGCTAAAACTGGATGTAGTTGAGTTGAATTGTAAAGATTAGTGTAAGGGAAATCTGGTATATGAAGGCAGAAGGAAGTTAAGGAGATTGGAAAGGTTGAGGCTGCGAAGGCATTTGAAAACAAGAATGAGAATTTTAAAATCAGGGCATTGTGGAATCAATACCCTATGAAGATATGAGAGCACACCAGTTAGGGTTGAATAAAACTAGTTAAGAGTTAGTAACCAGACATCAAGACTTTTGATCAGCTCAAGTTTACAGAGAGTGGCATGTCAGAGACTAGCCCAGCAAGCATTGTACTAGTGGAGTAGCAGACTGGAGAAAGCAAAAGAGTTTCGTAGCAGATGAGCTAAAACAAGGGTGAAATCAACCAATGTAGCAGAAGTGCACATGGGTGATCTTGATGGTGTGATTGTGTGATCAGAAGGTCATCTTGCAGTGGAGTATGACACAACAGTTGCAAATGGTATGATTCAGTCTCAGACTGTTGCCATGTTGAGGAATGGAGCCAGTGGCCTGGAAGCAGGTTTTGTAGTGGGGACTGAAGACAATATCATTGATCTTCCTGATGTTTACTTAGCTGGAGAAAGTTTCTGCACATCTAGTACAGGATATTGAACCACCTATGTGATAAATTGGAGATTTGGAAACTTGAAGATTGGAGGGTTGAGGAAGCTGGTTATGAGGTCAAGTTGGACATTTGCACTGTACATGTGATACATTTACTTTCACTTCTGTGAAGCACTTTGCTTCTTTATTGTAGTAAGAGATACCAATGTAAATGCATTTTGTGTAACTTGACCTTGAGTTGACAAAGAAACAGCCTATTATCAATATACTGCCTGACTGCATGGGCTGCTCTGTCAATGGTTATGCTTGCTGTATATTCCGAATAAGAGAAACTGGATAGCATGATTGAATTTAGTGCAAAGAGGCCCCTAAATACTGATCACCAGAGAATGGTTTTGCTGCAAAATTTAATGAAATTGTTTCCATTTTTCTGGATGATGAAAACCTACTTTCCATTCAGTGCTTCCAAAACAAAAAAACAATGACCTGGAAAAGGGCCAAAAAAACCTCTGTTCAAGGACAAAACTGATAAAATGTAGCACAACGCAGCTTTATGTGAATTTATCTTGTATTCTTAACAGATTAATACTTAACAAGGACTCTACCCATTATAAAGTTCAATTGAATAGTGTAATATTTTGTGGAAAGATGGATAAAACATATCTTTGGCTTAATCAGCAAACGATTGTCATGGTAAAAGTGTTATGCTTTAAGTTCACTAATCATTTATGGGCAACAGTGTTAATTAAAACAAATCTAGGCTTCTTATTGGTCCAGTGGTAAATGGTCAACATCCAGATTATGAACTTTCTGGCATGAGGTTTGGTTTGTACTATAGTATCTGATGACAGCCAGGGTATTAGATGGAAAAGTTACAGTAGCTAGCAAAGGTATTAAAACCAAAGATTAAGTTACTGCTGTCTGTTAATACTTTATTTGAGCTGGCTTTTGAAGAACAACTTGTGTGATGTACAGAGATTGTTGCAATTGCATTACAGTATTTGTGCCTCAAGAGGTGGTTAATGGACATGAAAATGTTGCAGTGGCTGTTTGGGTCATGAAGAGAATAATGGTATTACTTCTGTAGCAAGGCTAAATGTTTATGGAATAGGTGACGAAGAGACAACTTTAGTCATTTGCTATTAAAGTAGAAGATTTGAGAATTTAACCTTCCAACAACAAGTAAACCTACAGTTTGTTCTGATATAACATGATAGTTCCATTTCCGTGCGAACCTACATTATAAGAAAATTGCATAATAGCAACACCATTTAAAACGGTGAGACCAGAATTGCATTGTAGCCAACACAGGTAAGGAAAGTTCACGTTCTACAAATAATGCTCTCAACCTTTCAATCACATTATAGCCAATTTCTGTTGAAGAAACGTGCATTGTAGCAGAACTGACTATATTAAACCATAAGTAGGATTTGAAGTATATTCCCATTTTGCTACCTGGCATTGAATTGAGTGGGAGTGAATTGAGTGTCATTGAACTCACACGGGAGACTGATTAGCAAGGTTGGATCTCAGGGAATACAGGGAGAACTAGCCATTTGGATACAGAACTGGCTCAAAGGTAGAAGACGGAGGGTGGTGGTGGAGGGTTGTTTTTCAGACTAGAGGCCTGTGACCAGTGGTGTGCCAAAAGGATCGGTGCTGGGTCCACTACTTTTCATCATTTATATAAATGATTTGGATGTGAGCATAAGAGGTATAGTTAGTAAATTTGCAGATGAAACCAAAATTGGAGGTGTAGCGGATAGCGAAGAAGGTTACCTCAGATTACAACAGAATCTTGACCAGATGGGCCAATGGGCTGAGAAGTGGCAGATGGAGCTTAATTCAAATAAATGCGAGGTGCTGCATTTTGGGAAAGCAAATCTTAGCAGGACACATACACTTAATGGTAAGGTCCTAGGGAGTGTTGCTGAACAAAAAGACCTTGGAGTACAGTTTCATAGCTCCTTGAAAGTGGAGTCGCAGATAGAGAGAATAGTGAAAAAGGCATTTGGTATGCTTTCCTTTATTGGTCAGAGTATTGAGTACAGGAGTTAGGAGGTCATGTTATGGCTATACAGTGAATTGGTTAGGCCACTGTTGGAATATTGCATGCAGTTCTGGTCTCCTTCCTATTGGAAAGATGTTGTGAAACTTGAAAGGGTTCAGAAAAGATTACAAGCATGTTGCCAGGGTTGGAGAATTGAGCTGCCGGGGGAGGCTGAATAGGCTGGGGCTGTTTTCCCTGGAGCATCAGAGGCTGATGGGGTGACCTTATAGAGGTTTACAAAATTATGAGGGGCATGGATAGGAAAAATAGGCAAAGTCGGGGAGTCCAGAGCTAGAGGGCATAGGTTTAGGGTGAGGAGCAACGTTTTCACGCAGAGGGTGGTATGTGTATGGAATGAGCTGCCAGAGGAAGTGATGGAGGCTAGTACAATTGCATCATTTAAGAGGCATTTGGATGGGTATATGAATAGGAAGGGTTTGGAGGGATATGGGCCAGGTGCTGGCAGGTGGGACTAGATTGCGTTGGGATATCTGGTCAGCATGGACGAGTTGGACCGAAGGGTCTGTTTCCATGCTGTACATCTCTATGATGCTGAGTGGTCATCATTATTTGTAAGTGTAAGCATGTGTGTTTCTATATTTTAAATTTATAATAAACTCAGTAAAGTTCCTCTTTTCTAAATATATTTTCTAAAACACTTTTTTTTAGCTTTGAAGTTGGTGTCTGTGCAGAAGCTTACCATCAGGAAGATTGGGAACGGAAGACACACATTAACAGTGCCTTTCTGACCTTTGTTATGCTCAATAAAGATGGGGAGCTCAGCACGTTGCCCCGCATTAAGCCAGAACCAGGGGTGAGTCCTGTATATCCTATGCTTATGCATGATCTCACTTGAGAATGGAAGCTGTACCCAATTTGCTAACTGTTATGCATGTAGAATAGGATATGAATCTTTCTAACTCTGCCTTCAAAACTAAGCCAAGCATTTTCCTGAGAGACAACTGAATATAACATCAGGCAGAGGCAAATAGAGCTGACTGGGTATGTGTTTAATTATGGTAAAAATTATGCCTCAGCTGGAGAAGTCCTGTCATTAGTGTCCAGTCATTAGTATCTGGTCAGTACTGATTTACTGCATGGTATGATAATGTAGCAGTAATGTTCCTAGACTAATAATATCAAAGATGTGAATTCAAATACCATCAAAGCAGTATGAAAATTTATATTCCATTTCAAATAAAGCTAGTGTCAGTAAAAGTGGCTGTTTTGAAAACTGACATGGCTTTTTAATGCTGGTAAATGATACTAGGTCAGATTGGGATGTCTGGTCGGCGCAGATGGGTTGGACTAAGACTCCATTTCCATTCTATATGATTCTATGACTGGTGGTGCGTTTAATTGGAGGGCCACCACACCTCCGGTTGAGAAGGCAGGACCTTTGTGGTCACCTTGGCCAATGTGGGAATTGAACTCATACTGCTGACATCATTCTGCATTGCATACCAATCACCCTGCTAACTGACTCCATACAATATTTGTAAGGATAGCATCATGTTTTGTTGTTTTTAAAAGATGAAGCATACAAATGTAATGTTGCTGATATAAAGTTAACAATAAACAAAAAATAATGAAACTAAATAAATTAAGATAACATAGAATAAACTAGTCCAGTTACTTATAACACAAACTTAAAATATTTTTAAACGCAAGGTAACATTTATTCTCATTAACTGTAAAAGAAAAATTCCCTGACAGTACCCAAAGTCAACTTTACACAGTACAGCAGAAAATGACAATCTCTTTTTGCCTTATCTAAATATATAAATTCTGACTTCAACTCTGGAAAATCAGATAACCTTTTCCTGGAGCTGTCATACATCAGAGTTTAAACCGTCTCAGCTTCAAACAAGTTCTTGAGAATTTTATCCAAACACTTCTGGTCTGGTGCTATAATTAAATCCCTTTCTCCAAGATAATCTATTTTTACTGTCTTCTCCCTTGGGAGTTCTACTTTATACATCCATCTTCATCTAAGGACTCCTGCAGAACTCCTCTCAAAACTGAAACTAAAAAGAACTTTTATTTTCAAGTTATGGATGTCTCCTTCAATCTTTTTTAAAAAGAGATTCCAGACTTTTCTCACAGAAACCTTTGATGCATAATTGTTTACTTTGTTCAGTCATAAGCCCTCCTGATGTGCACAAAACTCAGTAGTTGTGAAAGCTAACTCCCTCAAACTGTTTCAAAAGTATCATCCATGGCTGCAGAAATATTTGCAGGTTAGACATTAAATCTCAGACACACAAAAACCTGCATGTCGCTAATTCAAAACTCATACATCCAAGCTTAAAAATAAATCACTTTAAAATATCTATAAATGTCACAATCTCCAGCACATGTAGAAGAATGTCTCTCTGGGCAGAATCAAAAATTAGATGCGAGCCAAAGGAGATGTTGTGAAAGGTGTTGAAATTCCTGGTAAAGCATTGGCTTCTAAGGACCAGTTTAATGAAGGAAAGGGAGAGAAGAGTTGGAGGTATTTTGAGTCAGAATTCCAGATCTATGTAACTAAAGGCATGACAACCATCTGGGGTGAGGGGCCATGGTGAAGCACAAGATGTGCAAAAGGCTAAAATCAATATAAGGGCATTCACCTGGGAGGTGATTGGTTTTATAACACCGACTATGTTTCCTTCAATAGGATGGAGAAAGAAGATACCGCGAAGCAAGTGCACGGAAGAAAATAAGGCTTGACAGGTTAGTAAACCCAAATACCCCAACCCTTTGGTGATTGAATGTTTTTTAGAACTGCAATGAAGAACATTATAGCAATTCTCACACATTATTTCAGCATTGCAATGTAAGATAACTTGACGTGGTGATTTGCTTTATGAACCTCCAGAAAAATCTATTGGGTGCATAAAGTATTTGTTGCCAGTCAACTGGAAAGGGCCATTATATATCTTGTTAGAACACAGAACCAATGTTGCCTGTGACCCAAATAAATTTAGAGTAAAGGGAAGACCTTTTACAATGGAGATAAAGAGAAACTTCTTCAGTCAGAGAGTGGTGAATCTATGGAATTCATTGCACAGAAGGCTGTGGAGGCCAGGCCATTCTGTATATTTAAGACTGAGATAGAGAAGTTCTTGACTATCAAGGGTTACGGGGTGGAAGTGGGGGAATGGGATTGAGAAACTTAGCAACCATTGAATGGTGGAGCAGACTCGATGGACTGAATGGCCTAATTTCTGCTCCTGTGTCTTATGGTCTTACGACCTTATGGTCTAAGCTAACCCTACACCCTAAATCCCCTAATCCTCCAAACTCTCACCCTAACCCTCTGCTAACATGCTCTCAGATTTCATTTTGTACAGGTCAGGGAAGCTGTACCATAAATATCCTATGATAAACAGAATGCATAGGGATTCCCATTGATGCAGCTCAAGGCCTGACAGCCTAATGTGTACATTGAATTTATAACACACATTGGAATGTTTTCCTATATCCAAACTGCTAAATAAAAACAATTTGTTTCTGCTTTATGCAATTTGAGGCTGTAAAATTGGTGATTCCCAAATTTCTTTCTCACTGTAACTATGTTTTGAAGCTTGAAAATTGTCACAATCCCTCAGTGAGATCTGAGAGAGCAGGACAAGGTGGAAGTCCTGTCTTTTAGAATGGGAGTGCAGATGTTAACATTGCTGCCTTGGAACTCGTGACCCCAACATTTCAGCTTGAGATCCCATTTGGAGTTCCACTTCCACTTGGCATTATCCAGTAAACTGAGCACTTGTAGCTATGTAAATATGCTGCCTCTTGGACTACATTATGCATTGTTCTGTGAAAGTGAGGAAACTTTGCTCATGTTAATTGCAATATTCTAAAACCTGAAGCTGCTGGAAATATCAGTAATTCCAGAAGTCCCCCTCCCATCTTTTGTGTGATTGCAATAAATGTGTGTTAATACAGAAATATTGTTAAGTTAATTGCAGATTCTTGTACCTTCAGTGATAGAGGTGTAATTTGCCATCTGGCCAAGTCCTGTTTACAGCAAATTAATCCAAAATTGTTGACATGTAGCATGGTTGTTCTGACATTAGATTTCCTTGCATGATCCTTTGAATTGAGGTTTGGCATTTTAGCAGGATCTCAGTTGAGTATACTTATTTTTCCTGAATGTTTGAGTTTTGATGGCACACACCAATCAGTGGGGGCTGGTACGCTTTCATGGCATCACGGCCTTGAGTGTGTAATCTAAAAGTCTGTTGTTGGATTCAGTGTCAGTCTGTGATGATTAGCCGTGGTGTTGGGTTTTTCAATACAATCTTCCATTCCACACTTGGGCGAAGAGAAAACTTGTATTCTTGTAGCATCTTCCATTGCGTCTGGATGTACTGAGTGTTTCACAGCCAACTTTTGAATCACAATTGGTCTTGTAATACTGGAAAGAACAATGGTAAATTTTCACAATAAAATTCCACAAAAAGCAATCAGGTAAAACTAAATAATCACTTTTTGGGCAGGATGGAGAGGAAGCTTCTATGCTTCGAAAAGTGATTGTTTTACATCTGCCTGAGTTAAAATGAGGTGCCATCTTCAGCCTTGGTTAATATGTCTGTGTCACTGGAGGTAGGTTTAAATCTCTGACTTTCTGACACAGAGGCAAGAGCGTTACCACGAGCCTAGTCCAACATTTAACGTTTGGGAACAAATCCACTTGCTTTGAGTGGGCCTGGGATCCTAATGTACCAGCTAAAATCTAATAAGAATCTTGGAGTATTAGGTAAAAGTCACGTGGAAAAACCTACCAATTCCTCCAGATGATTAGGAGTTTGAGCTGGAGAAATGCACCGTCTTGCAGACCTTTTTACAGAAATTTAAAATCCTGTTGTTTCCTTTCAGAAAATACATAATTTCACGTAAGCAAACTGAAGTTCCACTATCTGTGCCGTGGGACCCTAGCAATCAGGTAACCTCCCTTTCTGATACAGATAAATTATTAAGTGTGAACCTTTTATTTTTGTAAACAAGTCGGTTGTCTTTTTGTCTGTTGCTTTACCTCTTTGCCTGTATATACGAGGTGTGATCTTAGCATGCTCGTCCTTATTTTGCTGCTCAACGTTTTGGGCAAACACCAATTTACTTAACTGATCTTTGTATTAGTGATCAGGTTTGCATATTCACAAAAAGCAGTTTAAGTTTAGTCATCTATGGAATATATTTTTAATGAGGAGGATTTCAGTCAGTTCTGGCTGCCATATTTTTACATATCCTAGATGAAGCTTAAACCTTGTGTGGTGGTGTGGTTTGACAGGCAGGTTAAAATTTCCACATCTTCCTCATTATTAGCCCGGTTGTACCCTCCGTTATCCCCGACCTCTAAACACTGGGCTCTCACACGATGTTGTGCTGCCCATGTCAACAGAAGTCAGTCAAGCCTCATGTTGTACATTGCTCTCCAGTATTTTTAAACCTCATTAGCATAGCGTGTCCACTCCGTGCTTGTCTTCCCTTTACATTTTCTCCCCTTCTTATCTGAAGGGGGCTAACAACCTTCCAATAATGTGTTGCACAACCCAGAAAGGATGTTAAAGTGTGATGTCCCATCTTGTCATTGCCATATTTCTAATGAAGAGTCATGGATAGTGGTCAGGAGTGGTAGATCTGATTGATTTTGTTTATGATCTCCTGCTGATATCTCAGGAGTGCTGAAGCCAGTTACAGCATTCAATTGTTCTGGCAAGGATCAGCAAATTCTGCATTAATCAGGTGTCAAGCCTGAAATCTAGTATCAATACATCAATGCTACACACTGGTTTAATCAACTGATGCTTGGAGTGACTGGTTTGCTTTTTTTTCTGTTTCAGGTTTACCTCAGCTACAATAACATTTCTGCACTGAAAATGTTGGCTGCAAAACAAAACTGGGTTCTGAACTGCACACAGAACAAGGCAAGTTAAACTAACAGCAACATAAAGAGTTTAAGGAATTCCAGCTTGGCCAACTGTTTGGAAAATGATGTCAATTTCCTTTTTCTAGGCCAAACTGTTCACTCTGGAGGAAGGTCAGTTTCTGTCCTTTAAAGTAGAAATGTCTGTTTCTGTAAACATCAAGCAAGTTTTCATGCTCCTGTCTGATATGAGCCGTCGACATGAATGGGACACCCACTACCAGTAAGAAGAGTAGTATAAACTAAGAATGGCCATCAATGACTGTGAAAGAAAGGATAATGGAGAGGGAAATATTGATACAACTCAGTGTACCAGGCAGTACAGAGGATTTTTTTTCTCTCTCCTATGATGGAATCAATTAAATCTGATCTAATTTCTCTTCTTATTGAGAGAGCAGAGTGATACATCAATTGGTCATCAACTACCAAACAGCACATGATCACAGCTTTACAGAACCTGATGATTGAACTAACTCTCCTTGAGATTCAACTAAGTCCTCGAGCATCAGCAACTTTAGAGTGGGGAGATGGTCATTATTGTTTAGAAACTCAGTTGGGCCAGCCATATACATGCTGTAGCTGCAAGAGCAAGTGAGAGTCTAGATTTTCTGCAATGAGTGACTCACATTCTGATTCCCCAAAACATTGCCACTACCTGCAGGATACAGATATGAATGTAGTGCAAAGCCTTTCTCTTACCTGGATGGATGGAACTGCATCAATGTTGAAGATGCTCAATACCATCCAACTGGACTACATCTCATTCACTAGCCTTAAAATCCCCTCCACCAACAACACAGAGTGGCTGCAGTGTATACTATCTACAGTAAGCACAGCAGCAACTCACCAAAACTTTCTTCCCAAAACTGTGACTTCCACCTCCTAGAAGCACAAGGGTGGGAGATGTATTGGAACACTAATGACTTAGAGTTATTTACTAAGTCACACAACCATCCTAATTTCCTCATATATCTTCATCCCTTCATTTATATTGGTGGGTTGAAACCATAGGATTCTTCCTTCGGCACATTGAAAGCATCTTCACTACATGGAGTGGTTCAACAAGGCAGTACACTGCCATCTTCACAAATCAACTAAGGATGGGCAATAAACATAATGCTCAGGACCTAGCAAAGTTTGCATGTGAACCAAGCAGCTGGAGTACTGGGAGCTCCGGTCTGCAAAGGTCATTGTTTAATCCTGAGAATAACCACTCGGAAACCAGTTGTGACCCAACTCCTCCTAGGGTAGTGCCTGTGGACTCTGCTAGATATAGAGTGACTTTTGTCTGATTGACGAAAATTGAATCAGCAACTGGTTGTGCACAGTGCAAAATGCTGCTGTGAGAGCTGAACTGACCAAGGCAGTGGGTACCCTGCTGAAAATCAGGAAGATTTCTGATATGATCCAGTTCTACTAAGATAGCTGTTCTCTGCTGCATTGACTATGTTAATACTTCAGTACGCACTCTCGGGAGGAGAGGTTCAAAGTGTTTTTTTCACAGTTGTGGTCACTATCCAGCCATTTCTGTTAAAGATGTGCAGACAGCTGGTGAGAATGAGATGGAAACAGTGAAACACATTGGCAGCTCCTACTGTCATTTAGTAAAGATACTACAGGGGAACCATAGTCTAGCAAGAAGCCTTCATGAGGGAAAAGGGAAATTAACAGAAAACACAATTCCAAACTGTTACCATCTCCACTCTTGGAGTATGCCAGATGTTGAAGAGTGAATTTATATTTTCCTTCATGGTCTTTCATATAGAAAGCTAACGGAAATATCTACTTCCATAAGGAGTTGAGTCATTAACATCACAACCAAAAGGAGAAAGAGAGGTTGGGAGTAATAATTTTCACTAATGTTCGGACCAGAATAAGCAGAATCTGTACCAGTTTTCAAAGGGGAAGTGATTTATCGGGAACAGAAAAAGGGCAGGAGAATGAGGCAAAGCTGATAGTTGTTTCAGAGAGCAGGTATAAACTTGATGAACTGAATGGCCTCTTCCTGTGCTGGAAGATTCTGTAAAGCAAATAAGAATATCCCTTGGGGGGAGGACCTTTTAGCTAAGTGGGGTTTCTAAATGGTAAGAATGTAAGGTAAGAAATCATGGGATTAGATGTTTTATTTAAAATTGTGACTGTTGGTTGTTGCACAAGTTTGATTTCTATTGTGGTTTCAAAATGAGTATTTAAAGTATACTCTTTGCATGCAGAAAAGCACATAAACTCTTATGACTTCTAATCAGTTTATGATTCCTCCCAAGGAAATTTGAGTTGATACAAAAGGTGGATGAGGATGATGTCATCTATCATGTGATCGCCCCATCAGTTAACAAAGAAAGTACATTTCAAGACTTCGTTTTACTGGCTTCTCGTAGAGTGCCTTGTGCTGATGGGTAATTTCACTTCTTTTTTTTCAAATAAACTGAGAAAGCTTTTAAAAAAAAAATTGAAAAAAATCTCCCAATAATAATTTTGTAGAAGTGAAAAGCCAAGTGTTTATATTTAAATTTTCAGGTCCAGAGAGGCTTTTTGGCAGAAATTACCACATATCATGTCAGGTCATTATAAATTCCCTTACAGCTCAAGGCATCAGCTCTAGATGTGTTTAGTGAGTCATCAGTAGCTTAGTTTTATTGTGCCTCTTTTATCTTGCTCCCTATCTTAACCCCATGTTTCTTTCCCAATTTTCATCAAATCTTTCTCTATATGATTTAACCTAATTTATAATTTCTAGGTTATGGTTCTTAATTTAAAACTTGCATGGCTTTGTGAGGATGCTTCAGTCTGAATGAGGAATCTTGTTGTCCCTTGCCCTGCTCACAGGGATCCCATGGAGGGGGTAACTTGGTTCAGAAACCAATGATGACGGAAGGTTTCTATTTGAAAGCTATGAAGCCTGAGTAAGCAGCAATCAACATAGTGAATAATGAGTGCCATGCTTTCATCTCTCTTTACAAAGTCTAGGCTGTTATACCCAAATGCTGTATGCTATGTTATCACAATGGATGCTTCCATTGCAATGTGCTTGCTAAGCCACCCAGACCTTTACGAAATCTAGGTGGCACTGAACCTCACCACCATCAAGGACTGATTTGGGATAGTCATCATGGCTTTGTGCGTGGGAAATCATGTTTCACAAACTTGATTGAGTTTTTTGATGAAGTAACAAAGAAGATTGATGAGGGCAGAGCAGTAGATGTGATCTATAAGGACTTCAGTAAGGCGTTCGACAAGTTTCCCATTGGAGACTGATTAGCAAGGTAAGATCTCATGGAATACAGGGAGAACTAACCATTTGGATACAGAACTGGCTCAAAGGTAGAAGACAGAGGGTGGTGGTGGAGGGTTGTTTTTCAGACTGGAGGCCTGTGACCAGTGGAATGCCACAAGGATCGGTGCTGGGCCCTCTACTTTTTGTCATTTACATAAATGATTTGGATGCAAGCATAAGAGGTACAGTTAGTAAGTTTGCAGATGAAACCAAAATTGGTAGTGGACAAAGAAGAGGTTACCTCAGATTACAACAGGATCTTGACCAGATGGGCCAATAGGCCGAGAACTGTCAGATGGAGTTTAATTCAGATAAATGTGAGGTGCTACATTTTGAGAAAGCAAATCTTAGCAGGACTTATACACTTAATGGTAAGGTCCAAGGGAGTGTTGCTGAACAAAGAGACCTTGGAGTGCAGATTCATAGCTCCTTGAAAGTGGAGTTGCAGGTAGTTAGGATAGTGAAGAAGGCGTTTGGTATGCTTTCCTTTATTGGTCAGAGTATTGAGTACAGGAGTTGGGAGGTCATGTTGCGGCTGTACAGGACACTGGTTAGGCCACTGTTGGAATATTGCGTGTAGTTCTGGTCTTCTTCCTATCGGAAAGATGTTGTGAAACTTGAAAAGGTTCAGAAAAGATTTACAAGGATGTTGCCAGGGTTGGAGGATTTGAGCTACAGGGAGAGACTGAACAGGCTGGGGCTGTTTTCCCTGGAGCTTCGGAGGCTGAGGGTGACCTTCTAGAGGTTTACAAAATTATGAGGGGCATGGATAGGATAAATAGACAAAGTCTTTTCCCTGGGGTCGGGGAGTCCAGAACTCGAGAGCATAGGTTTAGGGTGAGAGGGGAAAGATATAAAAGAGACCTAAAGGGCAACTTTTTCACGCAGAGGGTGGTACGTGTATGGAATGATTTGCCAGAGGATGTGGTGGAGGCTGGTACAATTGCAACATTTAAGAGGCATTTGGATGGGTATATGAATAGGAAGGGTTTGGAGGGATATGGGCCGGGTGCTGGCAGGTGGGACTAGATTGGGTTGGGATATCTGGTCGGCATGGACGGGTTGGACCGAAGGGTCTGTTTCCATGCTGTACATCTCTATGACTCTATATGTTTTGAGAACTAATTACTTGAAGCTGGGAGGTGAAAGGACTGCTTTGCATGGCTCCACATTAAGGCTGTGGGCTGCTGCTGCTGATATCACTTGCACCCTGTTCTGACGGCTACCCCCCACAACCCCTAAAGATATATCTGTTAGGGATGCTGCAGTCCAAAAACTCAAGTAGTTTTCCACAGTGAGTTGAGGATATCCAGCAATCTGATATTACAAAGGCCTTGCATGTACTTGTTCTGTCACAGGGATCATTTCCAGTCCCCTATATGTCTCAGCTAGCTGCACATAGCATCTCTCATCCAGTTAATAGATTTATTCCTATTTCTTTTATTAACCTTTATCATCAATTTTTACAGCCAGTTGATATCAGGTTCTGGTTTTTATCCTTGTAGACAGCCTTCTATGTCAATCTCCCTTGTCGCTTTTATCCACCCACAGTTGTTGAAATCTTATCAGTGTTCAGAACTAACCATTTGATTTTCCAAAACTGTAAAGTGAGCCTCTATATTCTCCCTCTGTTTACACCCAGATTGCTCACACCGCAGAAATGCAGCTTTTTCTGACCTAATGTTGACTACCTGTTTTTTCAGGATGGGGAGAATAGTAACGTTGGCAGATTTTCCTCTGTTCAGAACGTTCTATACTTTTCCATGATCAGGTCATCCTGCACCTTTAACAAAAGCTTGTATTTTGTTAGCTGCTGTAATTAGTTTCAGAATTCCAATTGTTGCAACAAATACCTAATCTATTGTCTAAATATTCTGATATTTAGGTTGAGGTGTTGAACTATAAAATTTTTTTAAAAAAATAAACTTGTAAAATGACCACCTACCAAACAGTTTTGCAACAGGTCAGCAAAGCATGTCGCAGCCTTCCAGGGAGACTCCCTGGTGGGAGCTGCATAGAGCCATACAGAATGGAAACAGACCCTTCAATCCAACTTGTCCATGTCAACTAATGCCCCAAAAATGCAAGTGACCCTCAGGATAGAACCTGGGACCAGGGCACAGCTTGTGGTGAGCGTAGGTTCCTCTAAATGATGCACTGGCTTTAAAGCTGAGCAGGAAACCTAGGGTATGGTGTTAGAACTGTTATTCTTGTGTTGCTAACTCATATTACTTATCTGTAGGCTGTAAAAGATAAAACAGTTAAGTGAAATATCTCATTTTGTCATTTGCACTATAATGGAATACCCCTGTATTAAACAATAATCTGAAGCAGTCAGTCAGTTGTTATGAACTTTATTTTTCTAGTGATCCATATCTGATAGCCCTCCGTTCAGTCAGTCTCCCTGCAGCCCCACCAACTGAGGGCCTTGTCCGAAGTGAGGTGTTGTGTGCAGGCTTTACACTTTCGGAAGAAGAAGACACTCGCACCAGGGTAAGATTTGTCTTTATTATTAAGTCATATTGACCTGAATAAATATTTTTCTTTCGGTAAAGAAATTATTGTTAAATGGAGTCTGACGGTGGGTGAAGAGTAAGATATCCTTTAATTTATGCAGTCTGTTTGGCTCGCTTTCTGAATCTAAAAGCAAACTGATTAAGAACAGTTAAGTTCTCCAAAAGGAGGTAGTGGGAAGTGCTAGACTGCATTATCATATGCAGGATCTGAAATGGTACCAGGTCTGTGCAGTGATAGTGCTGCAGAAAATGTCTTGTTATTATACAGGTGCTCATTTAGGAGTCATACCTTCTTAACAGCACAGTGGGACTAACACCATTAAATTATACTGCTGAGTCTGCATAACTTTGTGAAGACAGGACTGAAAATGCCATTCACTGATGCAAAACTGGCAATTGCTTGCGTTTCAGAGTTAAACTTTAACAAATTAAAATTTGAAAGTTTTCCCAGTAGTTCCATGGCTTCAGGCTTGCAAACAGAAAAGACACGTAGATCAGGTAGGTGACTGGATTGATTGCAATCTGCATTGTTAGTTGCTCATTTGGAGAATGGATTAACCAGTGTGTTTGGGTTCGTGACTAAAATCCTGTTGCTAATCACTGTCATATAGTACTGCTATAAATTTGTTTGCACCAGGGCCTGGGGCCTGCTTGGCAGCAGTGCACAATTTCATCATTGCAGGTACTGTAATGTTGAATTGTGGCTCAATTTTCTTCAAAACATTCGTCCTCATTTGGAATACCTGAAATTGAACACAGTATTCTAAATGATGTAGATAAATGCTGCAATATTTATATATATTTTTATATTCCATATTCCTTGTAATAAACAAGCCATCCTTTTTTACGTCTACAAGTTAATATTGAATGATTTACCAAGCTGGAATTTTCAACCCATTTGTTTACTGACTCTCCAAGTCCCCATTTGGTCCTGCTACAACATCCAACTTCCCTCCTTTCAGGCCTGGCATATTGCATTTGGTCTCCTTGGCAACAACTTGTTCTGCCAGTGTGCAGACCATTGTTCATAGTCCCAGTTCTGCTGTCAATCCGTATGACCTCCTTATACTTTTATTGTTTCCCCAGCACTAAACACAACTGGTGTTCCCCCTCAAAATGGAAGAAAAGAAGAGGACAAAGTAGAGGAATTGGGAGAAGGCAATCAGGAGTCTAGGAAAGGGAAGAGAACAAGGGGCCAAGAAGTTCATGGAAACAAGATGATGGAGAGGACACTAGTTAGGGCAGAGATGCAGGACAAGAATTGGTGTCGAGCAAAGGAAATGAAATGTGATTCAATAGGTCATGTGCAGCTCATTCTTTGTGACATTTGAAATGTTAAGATTTACACAAACACTTCTCAGGAAAGAGATACTATGGAGTCACAGTTCTTTAAATTCCCACATTGTTCTAGTCTTCTAAAGGGGAAGATATGGAGCTGAGGCATTATAGAAAGGATAAGGGACATTGGAAGTGAAGGTGAATTGGTGGCAGCCTATCTTTTCTTTTAAATTATTCATATTCTATTGGATTTAAAATAGTAATGGAAAAGAATAGACCAGATCTGAAAGTTGAAGTTCTAACTCGGAAGAAGGCTAATTTTGACGGTATAAGGCAAGAACTTTCAAAAGCTGATTTGGGACAGCTGGATAATGGGAAGCCTTCAGAAATGAGATAACAAGAGACCAGAGACAGTATACAGGGTATCACTGATAGAGTGAAAGGAAAGACTGGTATATGTAAGGAATGCTGGATGACTAAAGAGATTGAGGGTTTGGTTAAGAAAAAGAAGGAAGCATATGTCAGGTATAGACAAGATAGATAAAATGAATCCGAAGAAGAGTACAAGGGCAGTAGGACTATACTTAAGAGGGAAATCAGAAGGGCAAAAAGGGGACATGAGATAGCCTAGGCAAGTAGAATTAAAGAGAATCCAAAGTGTTTTTACAAATATATTAAGGACAATAGGGTAACTAGGGAGAGAATAGGGCTCCTCAAAGATCAGCAAGGTGGCCTTTGTGTGGAACTGCAGGAGATGGGGAGGGGGGAAGGAGGGGATACTAATTGAGTATTTTATATCAGTGTTTACTGTGGAAAAGGATATGGCAGGTATAGAATGTAGGGAAGTAGATGGTGGCATCTTGAAAAATGTCCATATTACAGAGAAGGAAGTGCTGCATGTCTTGAAACACATAAAAATGGATAAATCCCCAGGACCTGATCAGGTGTACCCTAGAACTCTGTGGGAAGCAAGGGAAGTGTTTGCTGGCGCCCTTGCTGAGATATTTGTATCATCGATAGTCACAGGTGAGGTGCCAGAAGATTGGAGGTTGGCTAACGTGGTGCCACTGTTTAAGAAGGGTGGTAAGGACTAGCCAGGGAACTATAGACCAACCTGATGTCGATGGTGGACAAGTTGTTGGAGGGAATCCTGAGGGACGGGATGTATGTGTATTTTTAAAGGCAAGGACTGATTCGGGATAGTCAACATGGTTTTGTGCGTGGGAAATCATGTCTCACAAACTTGATTGAGTTTTTTGAGGAAGTAACAAAGAGGATTGATGAGGGCAGAGTGGTAGATGTGATCTATATGGACTTCAGTAAGGCGTTCGACAAGGTTCAACATGGGAGACTGGTTAACAAGGTTAGATCTCATGGAATACAGGGAGAACTAGCCACTTGGATACAGAACTGGCTGAAAGGTAGAAGACAGAGGCTGGTGGTGGACGGTTGTTTTTCAGACTGAAGACCTGTCATCAGTGGTGTGCCACAAGGATCGGTGCTGGTTCCACTACCTTTCGTCATTTATATAAATGATTTGGATGTGAGCATAAGAGGTATAGTTAGTAAGTTTGCAGATGACACCAGAATTGGAGGTGTAGTGGACAGCAAAGAAGGTTACCTCAGATTACAACAGGCTCTTGATCAGATGAGCCAATGGGGTGAGGAGTGGCAGATGGAGTTTAATTCAGATAAATGTTGAGATGCTGCATTTTGGGAAAGCTATTCTTAGCAGGACTTATACAGTTAATGGTAAGGTCCTAGGGAGTGTTGCTGAACAAAAAGGCCTTGGAGTGCAGGTTCATAGCTCCTTGAAAGTGGAGTCGCAGGTAAATAGGATAGCGCAGTAGGCGTTTGGTATGCTTTCATTTATTGGTCAGAGTATTGAGTACAGGAGTTGGGAGGTCATGTTGCACCTGTACAAGACATTGGTTAGGCCACTGTTGAAATATTGCATGCAAATCTGGTCTCCTTCCGATATTGTGAAACTTGAAAGGGTTCAGAAGACATTGACAAGGATGTTGCCAGGGTTGGAGGATTTGAGCTGTAGTCAGAGGTTAAATAGGCTGGGGCTGTTTTCTCTGGAGCATTGGAGGCTGAGGGGTGACCCAGGGGTTTATAAAATCATGAAGGGCATAGATAGGATAAATAGATAAAGTCTCTTCCCTGGGCTGGGTGACTCCAGAACTAGAGGGCATAGTTTTAGGGTGAGAGGAGAAATATATAAAAGAGACCTGAGAGGCAAATGTTTCACGCAGAGGGTGGTACGTGTCTGAAATGAGCTGCCAGAGGAAGTGGTGGAGGCTAGTATGATTGCAACATTTAAAAGGCATCTTAAAAAGGAATATGAATAGGAAGGGTTTGGAGGGATATGGGCCGGGTGCTGGCAGGTGGGACTAGATTGGGTTGGGATAGCTGGTCGGCGTGGACGAATGGGGCTGAAGGGTCTATTTCCATGCAGTACATCTCTATGACTCCGAGATGTGAACGTCACTGGCTGGCCAGCATTGCTTGCCCATCACTAGTTGAGAGGGTGATGCTGGTGAGTTGCCTTCTTGAACCGTTGCAGTCCATTTGCCATTGGTACACCCACAGTGCCATTCAGGAGGGAATTCCAGGATTTTGACCCAGTGATACTGAAGAAATGGCAATATATTTCCAAGTCTGATGATGAGTGGCTTGGAGGGAAATTTGAAGATATTGGGGTTCCTATGTATCTGTCACCCTTATCCTTCCAGATGGTAGCAGTCAGGGTTTGTAAGGTGCTGGCTACGAAGTCCTGATGACTCTCTGCAATGCATCTTATAGGTGGTACACATTATTGCGGCTGAATTTTTGTGGATGTGTTGCCAATCAAGCAGGCTGCTTTGTCCTGTATGAAATCAAGCTTCATGAGCATTGGTGGATGCAGTTAAATAGGGAGTATTCCATCACTTGTGCCATATAGATGATGGATATGCTTTGGGTAGACAGGAGATGAGTTATTTGCTGCAGGTTTCCTCGTCTCTGGCTTGCTTTTGTAGTCACAGTATTTATACAGCTATTCCAGCTCAGTTTCTTGTCAATGGTAACCTCCAGGCTTTTGCTCAGCACTTCCATGTCACACTCCCAACCATGTCACCATTCCCCATCCCTCCCCATCTTCAGTCCTGACCACGTTTTTTAAATTCATTCATGGGTTGAGTGCATCACTGGCCAAGTCAGTTTTGTTACTCATCCCTAATTGCTTAGAACGCAGTTAAGAGTCAACCACATTACTGTGGTTCTGGAGTCACATGCAGGTCAGACCAGGTAAGGCTGGCAGCTTCTTTCCCTAAATGACATTAGTGAAACAGATGGGTTTTTCTGACAATTGACAATGGTTTTATGGTCATCATGAGACTCTTAATTCCAGGTTTTTATTGGATTCATCAGTCATGGGATTTGAACCCAGGTCCCAGAATATTACCTGTGTCTGTGAGTTAACAGTCCAGTGATAATACCACTGTGTCTTCATGTCATTCCTGTTATGTGGCTTCTCAATTCCGAAATCACACTTAGCACAGGCTAACTATGTGTAAAATAAATTACTTTATATAATATCTAAGAAGACATTTGGCGTGCACAAAACTATCATTTGGGAAATGAAAACACTGGAGCTATGGTGCGTTCTGATTATCACCCTGATTAGCACTTGACCTCTGGACTGGATTTATTGATCTTTCTGGCTGGAAAAGAACACAACTTCAACTCAATAATACAATATATATGGCACAGGGCTTCTTCCCTAAAATACACTGTACGCATCATTTGGCCTATTTCCTTACATCCCTGAAACATCTGGAAATGTTCCAAAATAAAAGCAGTTATGGAAATACAAGTTGTTACAGGAGATGTACTAATATTAAACACAAATTCTGTACATGAAAGCATTTATATCATGGGACAGATTTCAACCTCTTACCCCTGTGCACTCACTTGCTATGCTTGTGAATCAAAGAATGTCAGACTTCCTTATGTGTTTGCCTCCATGATGGTTTGATTCACTCTATTAAAACTAGTTTGAATGTTACTGAAAGTTATGATCAGGTGTTTGATGGAACTGGTATTTCTCTTTGACTCTATTCACTCCTATCTTCCTCTCAGCCTACCCAATAGAAAGAAAATGCAAGATAACCAAACAATTAAGGTTTAAATATAGCACCTCAGCAAATGTGTTTTCTTTCTGTACATATTTATCCTCCCTTTAAGGGCTTATGGTTCCTTAGCTTCTGGTACTTGCCCATCTCTACACTGGAATTAGCTACTACAGAGCAGACCAAAAATAAACCTGAGACACCCCCTTTTTTTCAGTGTAGTTTCAGGGCAAACTAACATATGCAATTTCCTGTACAGCCATTGGGGGAATTCATGAACATCTAGATTTGAAAAGTGTCCTTATTTTGGTATGAATGAAAGAGATAGGTTGTAGCACAGAATATATCTGCTGTCAGTGTCTGAGATTAATGAGGATATTTGTCTTTTTTTCAGATTACGTACTACATTCAGGCCACCCCTGGTGTTCTCCCGTATATCACCCGTGATATTACTGGACTCTCTGCTGATCTCTGTAAAGTCTTTGAGGCTTGTAATAAGTTTCTTGAACAAAATAAGGATATGGACAAAGTAGTTTTGTAATATTTAAGCAATGTGGGCAGGGTACCTGTTCCTGCCCAGTCTGCATCCCAGTATTCCAGGGAATTCATGCAAGAGGAGCTAGGTTGTGGGATAAATGAGATATCGGTTCAGTTTTGACCAACTGGAATTCAAATTCTAATGTTAAGTTCTTTGGGTTGTCATAGTGCATAACTTTTGTATATTCTTGTACTAATAGCACTGTTGTTGGATAATTGAGGTTGAACACAAATGAAGTACAATTATGCAATAACACATCTGGTTCTTGGAAACTACTATTATCTGATTAGAGAAGGGATCACTGCAATAATTTGTAAATTTGAGTAAAGTTTATGTACAGAATAATAACTGCCTCTTGCATACAGCAATTTATTACAGATTACCAGATTTAATTTGTTATCTTTTATGATTTTCAGAAGAATGAACTTTAAAGATGAATCAATGAGGAATTTAGAACAACTGTCGTTGATAAAAGACAATGATGTTTTTAATTGATGATCATGTTACTGATCATTGAGCTCACCAGATATGTTTTTTTTGGATATGTACAGTGAGATTTTTTTCCCTATTCTTTACAATCTGCCAACAAATTTATGACAAGTGTGTTTTCTGTAAAGTTAAATTTGACTTATTTTAGTCTCGAGTTGGGAGTGTGGATTCAAAAAGGTATTTTATCGTTAAGTTATAATCAATTATCCTTATAACTGGAACTGGAATGTTAGTGCTACAACTTAGCACTGAATCACAGATCAAAAAGTTAATTTAATCCTATAGGAGAGTCAGGGTTACTGACAGTAAACGGATTGTGTTGATTACCACAGGGAATTTCCATGGGGACTGTGGGAACCAGATTTCCTGTAAATTGGTTCTGTCATTTGAAACCCTAAATAAAAACACTGAACCTTGATTGTTGATGTTTTATTGATAACTAAAACCTGCAATGAAAATCTTTACAATAGAAAGATAACAAATTTAATATAAAATCAGCTAGTTACAATGACGAATAATTCAAGGGTTATGTATTAAGTCAAACGTCAGTTGCTGTTTCTGCAGTGTCATTACAACATCAGACACTTGCAAGTGACTGATTGAAAGACTACAGTAAAGTAATTCAATTTTGCGTCACTGCCCTTATTTATTCATTTTTAATAATGTGCACACTTTCTGCACAACAAAACTTATGAATATTTTACATTTGGGAAAGTGTCAGAGGTTCAGCTAAGGAGTGAACCATGATAAAATTCAACCTCCAGTTCCACTGATGGCTCAGTCAATGAGCAGCTGACTTGAGGGTCCAGGTTTAGATTCCAGTATCTTTAAGTTAGAGGGGAAGAGAATTATCTCAGTGTTCTTGTTCTCAAATATCTTGATTAGACATATCTGCATTGCCCCAGCTCCTGCAAGTTAGTAATTTGTTAACACATCTTGTCAAGACTCAAACATGAATAGCCACATTGGATGAGGTGCTAGCTCATGCCTATTGCCCATGGAGTCCTGATTTGTAAGGAGGAGAGGGTGAAAATGCTAAGGAAGGAAGTTCAATCCTTACAAACACCTAACCCAAGGACATTGTAGAAGGAAGCAGTGACTAAAGGTGAAACCCACTCTAGCCCAGTTTTCCAGCTGGTCACTCTGTAACAAACAATTAAACAAACAAAGGAGAATTTTTCAGCAAAATTCTCATGGTTGTTTACATACGATTCAGTACTTCATTCAGGCTTTCAGTTGATGTTTGAAAGGATTTTATGGAATGTTACCAACATTCACATGCCACAACTTTTATTAAAGCAGCTTGAATGTAAAATAGAAAATATGCCAAGGTACTTTTCAAAAGTGCTGAGCAAAAGTGAAAATGGAGCCAAAGAGGTGGATTTTAAGAAGAAGGCAAGGGATTTAGAAAGCCAGAGGCATGAAAGAATAGAATTCCAAACAGTGGACACCAAGATGGCTGAAGGTCACAACTGACTATGAGAGGAGGATAGCTAGGTTGCTAGTGACAGAGAAACAGCATGAGCTAGGAGTGAGTGGTATTGCGCTGGTGAAAGTTATGGAGCGTTTTTTGGTGAGGCCATGGTGTGATTTAACTTCAAAGGATAAGACCTATGAATCAAATATTGAGAGATCTAGGAGCCAAAGCAGGTAGAGAAAAAAGTAATAATACCATGACTTGTGAATGTTAGGCTAAACACAGCAAAACTTTGGAGATGCAAGAAGAAAGATTCAAAAGAATATTTTAGAAGAGGCAAATCTGGATCTAACAAAGGTATGAGGTGAATGCTTCATATGGGCTCAGGTTGTAATAGTGGGCAGAAGACATCAGAGGTGGAAGTAAACAGACCGAGACTACTGGGAATTATCAGCATGGTTTAAAATAATAAAGATCCTAAGAGTCCCTGACTCCAATTGCACTCCTTGCCATGGTTACATTTTTATCTTTCATTTATTAATCTCACTCCTATCAGAAGCTATTAATGGTATAATACATCACACGTAAAATCTGAATTTCTCACTTTGTTAAAACTTATTAGAAAATACTTGATTGACAAGTTTGCTCAAATTGCTAAATTACCAATCATGACAGAAATTCATCAAAATCTTTAATATTTCACCAAACCACTGCACATATTTACACTGTTGGTAGGGATGGGTGTGGTTTGGAATCATCAAACTGTCTTTCAGGTTAATCTCAGTTTAATAATGTTGCAATATGTTTTCTCTGTAAGTACAGGACTTGGGTCCAAATGCTCAGAGTAACATAAAATGACTATTAAGATTTTTGAAAAGAGAGTAAGACTATATATGTTCTTTGCATTTTAAGCAAAGGACAAAGAGCACGGCGGAGGTGGGCAAAGCAGGATATTAACACGAGATATTTGTGTAGCAGGCACAATGGGGGCGAACAGCTTCCTATGTCATAACTGCTGTGATTCTGTGACATCTGAGGTTTAAAAGTTAAACTAACTTTTTGAATTTTACACATTTTCCTTATTTTCACTGAGTCTACACTGCTTACTGTCTAGAATACTGAGCGCTCAGGGCCCCTGTCTGTGTGCTCCCTGGTGTGCCCCACACAATACCTTAAGCGCAAGAATAAACATTTGATTAGACTAAAGTCTATAAACCAACCATCTAGTTTATTACACAGCAAATAGACAGATGAAAAGTATTAAATAAAAATGGCATTATTTACAGTAATTACATTCCTTCCTATTCTCTCAATAACAAAATCACAAATGGTTCACTCCTTGGGCTGATATTCAATATTAAGGTGAATCTCGGGGCATGCTTACTGGTCAGCTTTACTAGACACATCGGTGTCATTCTTGCCCCATCCCAACCTGCTATTGGGAAGAAGTCAGCCTAAGTTATACTGTTCAACATTGTTTTAATGCATTATTGAAATAAAGGACATCAAATTGTTTGACTCAATTGCATTTGACATTCAGCCATTTACATCATTCCAAATGATGTTTTCACCAAAAATACAATGAGAAACAGACACTTAAAAAGTTCTCCAGGATCTATGGTCTATGAACAAAATGAATTTTTAGTCTCTTTACCTGAGACTAAAGTATTTTGTTCTACCCGCTTCATGCTATAATAAACCATTTATCAATTTATATTCAATTACCAATGATTTAGGCATGTCCAAATAATGTCCATATGGTCAGTTCATCTCTCCCCTGAGCTATTATCTATCAAATGAACTGGCATCTTGTGTAAATAATCCTGAGTATTTTTAAACCATGCATGCAATATGACAGCAAGACCAAAACCTAATTCATCATATTTTGTAGTGCTTCATTTTGTGTTGCACTAATAGATATCTCTGAGGACTTTAGTTTTCAATGCTAGCAAAATTAATATTTTGACAGAGTTATTCATGATGTATCTTATACATTGGGATGTTACACTGATGGATAAATTGGTGTCTTTTGCAGACAGTAGTGAGCATCACTAATTGCTGTGTAGTCCTGAACAATTTGAAAGCATTACTGAATGTCTATTAGTTTCACGAGGCCCCAGTCTTCTTTAAAATGCATTAATATATATTTACCTTTTGCAGATCTTAAGCAGGTTTGTTCTGTATGACCAATTGCTTCTAAAACATGCTGGTTACTCTGTATGACTGTGAGGAACTTGAATGACTTATGCATCTTCAATAGAGTAACAAAACAATCTAGTTTGTTTGCCATATGGACAGTACAGTTTGATTCTGAGGGAGCATGAGCTATAAGCCTGTTCTGCCTACTTCTAAATTATTGTTTTCTCCAACATTATCTGATGTTTTTATCCAAATTTGATGATCAAAAGAGAGATTCTGCCTCTTGAGTGAATGGGACAAGTGAGTGATAGAGGTAAGACATATGGAACATGAACCTGTAGCTATAGCTGCCAATGTTTTTGAAAATGTTTGAGTTTTACAATCAGAAACCTTAAAATAATTCACACTTAAATGTTGGGACTTTGAAAGATTCCTCTAAGTTGGTCACAAAGGATCCAAAATGAGTGGCAGTCTGTGTTAACAGGTTTGTAATGTCAAGCATCAGTTGGCTTCAAAGAATTTGTGTGAAATCAGTGTCATAACATATCCAAGCTTGCACTGCAGTCTGCTATTTAGATTTATCACTACTGTGTGTCTAGCTGATGTCTATGCGATTTATGAGATGATGGCTTTCATTTGCACTTCTTGTTACTTCACGAGGGCAGATGAGCAAAAGAGAGTCAAGGTCTCTGTTTCTTGGGAAATCTGAGAAATGTGATTGCAACTTCCTGACTGAGTAAACCTGCTTGCAACACTTCAACAAAACACACCTCAATCTCTCATGTCTGGCAGCCTTTTTTGCAAAGTTTTATAATCAATATTTAGAAAACTATCTTTGGTATCAAAATCTTAAATTTTAATCTGTACTAAATTAAGAAAATATTGAAAGTTGATAAGGTTGTAGCTTATAAATATTACAAAATGTAGCTAATAATTTCAGTGGTTCAGAAATAAGAACTTATAGCTCAGAGCTTTAAAACGATTTGCCTGCTAACCAGGACTGGTTAGTGACATACAAAGACTCTCAAAACAACTGTTTACGATGTGAAGACATCGTTGTAAAAACTGTTTCTATAATCTTGAGGTAAGCGGTAATAAATCCTGCGAGTGCTGTACGTTCGGATGTTTATCAGTCCCCGAAACCCATTAGTGTAGCTGCCTTGCTCATGTAGATGTTCCACTGTCAGAGTGTAGGTAGGGGAAGCCTGCAGCAGTCGAGTGGTGGCTTTCCATGATTCACCCAGACCGACAGCCTCAAGCTGGAAGGACACTGCTTGCCACAGTCCCCGACAAAGATTTAGCATGTCTTCTACTAATGGCTGTGTGTAACCATGAGTAAGCACTTCTTTTGGCCATCCAGGAGCTATAGTTACAAAAGGAAATATTTCGTTGATGGTTTTGATGAATTGCTTTCCCTCAATGTATCCAGGGGTGCTAAAACTACCGTAAGAGAGGTCCATGCTAACCCATACGGGCTTGAAGAGAAGGTGTGCTGTGTAAGCCTGTTCAAGCAGATATAAGGTTGGGGCCAGTGCATCCTGGGATTTTATCTTCAAGTAGATGCCCCAAGGCTTGGATGAAGTTGAGATCCAATTTAGAGCTGATTCCAAGGGAAATTCCAATCCCTTTTCCGAACTTGCTACCACTGGTGTGGCATCATTAGCTTTTCTCTTCACATTCAGAATAAGCATTCCTCCAACATTTCCTTAATAAATTGAAAATTCAATATTTACATTTTCAGTTTTACAAGACAAACAAAACCACACCATGTAAAAAAAAATCAGCCCACACAGACAATAAATTAACAAAAATTGATGAAATCATTGATCAACTAGTGATACAGTGCGTCTAATCTGGGGATTACAGAGATAAAGGTTGAATTCAATGCTAGGCATTCCAAAACAGGCATGTTACGAGGACCCTTCATTCATCCATCCAGCTGCTACCTTCTAAGACGGGTTACACCCAAAACATCGACTTCTCCACTTCCTGATGCTGCCTGGCTTGCTATATTCTTCCAGCCTCCTGCTTGTATGCCTTCTAAGACGCAGCCAACTATTTATCCACACTCCGTGTTCCATTTCAGGTACAGAAATTACACTGAATTTTTTCAAATTTTTTGTCCAAAATAAACCTCTTTATATTTGTAAGTCTGATTTTCTATTAGGGCATTAACTCCCACTATCCCATTAGTGTTTCAGCTTGCTGAAGTCTCAAGAAAATGAGCTATGAAAATAGCGCTCAGATGCAGATAGCTATGCTTTTAAAATGATGAGGGATGTGAGGCAGTTTTAATTCTATTTATGTAACAATGGTAGTACCTCTCAAGTAGAACATTTGCATCCAAGCTCCACTCCGGAGATGTATGCACAATATGGACTGATACTTTAGTTCAGAGTTGAGGCAGTGCTGCATTTTTAGAAGATCTCATCCCATTTGAAGGAACAAGAATCTTGTGTCCTCACCTAACAGAACTAAAGCAGATTAGTATGATCATTTATTTCTTTGCTGTTTGTGGGACTTTGCTGTGTGCAGACTGACTGTCACATTCACCAATAAAATAATGACAATACTTATTTCCTTTAGCAGGAAAATATTTTGGAATGTCTTGAGCAGTAAAATGAGTTGTATAAATATGAATGTTCTGTCTTTAACAAACTGGATTTTTCATGTGACAATTTCAGTAAAGACTCAAATTTTTAAAATCTGCATTGTGTTAACTTTTAGTCATAATTAGCATTCATTATCTTGAAGTGGATGCTATCTAGATTGTCACAGTAGTTGGAGAGTCTTTGGAGGATAAAAATGGCTGGGACCCAAGACTAACTCTGCAGCCTTGGTTGAGAGTCCTCTCACATCCATTAAACTGCTGAAGTAGCTGAGCCCCAGGCAGAACATTGCATTCTTGACAGATCTACTTCTCCGAACTCTTCTTTCAATTGCACAATGTTTTTCAGAAAAGGGTTCTTGAAGCATGCTTACAGTTTCTGCTATTGATATGTTAAAGGCACCAGATGATTAACACTTTTATTGGCCAATAAGAAAAGATGTTTTTTAAGGAGGTGGAAGCATTTTTAAAATATATTCTGTATATCCTGTCACTATATAGTTAATGAGTTCTATGTAGCTGGTGAGTAGGCATGGAAGTACCATAAGCTGGCAAGGGCTATAAAGGGTATGGGTGAGGGCCAAAGATTGAGATGGAGTGTATGAAAGGACATGGGGTGGATGGAGGGACACAGATTGGCATGGACATTAGGAGGAGCCATGGGAGGTGATTGGAGGAACATAGGTTAGCCTGGACCATATGAGGAAACATATTGGAGGGAGGGATTGGTGAATTGGTAGGAGTTGAAAATTGTGTGCATGTGGAAGCTGTGGGGGTGTAAGGAGTGACAGCTAGAGGGCCTTGCTGTTTTCATTATATCTGAGAAAAGTCTCAGTGCTGAGGTGGATCCGTTAAACAACTCACCTTTAGCACATGGAAGTTCGTACTGATGCCTCTGAACTCTTGGTAACTCTCAACAGCACCTTCCCCTACAATGAAAACACCATCTTTGCCGGCACATTCTCCTGAGGTAGACCAGCTAAACCAAAGATATTCCCAAATCCTACTACACTCCTCAAAGATGAAAATCCAGTCCTTTATCTCTCTGCCAAGGTCATTGTTAGATATTGAAACACCTAAACTTCAACGGTCAAAGAATAAAGACTGTAAATAGAAGATAAAAAAAACTGCACCATCATTATTTCCAGTCACATTACGCAACATTTTCTCAGAACTTAGGCTTGCAGATATTTGTGATTTCTCTGAAGTTTGCCTTTTGTACCCTGATCATATTATCAATGTTACAGGCAAGAAAGTATCATCATTTCTACTTAAAATAAATAAACTCTGAATAAGCTCAAAATAATTGCAATTCTAGTACATGCATCATAGCTTTCAATTGGGGTTGATCCACTGCACCACCTTGTCTCCCTTGGCACAATAAACATTGTCACTTCCAAAATCTGGGCTGAATCCACACTATTTGGTCATAGAGTCATACTGCACAGAAGCAGACTCTTCCGTCCAACTCATCCATGCCAACTAAGTTTCCCAAGCTAAACTTGTCCCACTTATCTGCATTTAGCCCATATCCCTCTAAACCTTTCCTCTTCATGTACAGTTAAATACTGTACCTGCATCTACTACTTTTAAAATCTTTCTCCTCACAACTTAAAAATACACCCCTTAGTTTTGAATTTCCCCATTCTAGGGAAAAGATCTTTGCTATTCACCTTATCTATGTCCTTCATGATTATATAAACGTCTATAAGGTCACCCCTCAAACTCCTCTGCTCCAGTGAAAAAAAGTCCCAGCCTATCCTTAAACTGGAGTACTACAGTCCTGGCAACATCCTGGTAAATCTTTTCTGCACCCTCTCCAATTTAATAATATCCTTCCTAAAGCAGGACTACCAGACTTGTACACAGTACTCCAAACTGATGAAATCAAAGTCTGCTTCTTCTGTTGGCTCTGAGGGTCAGAGATTGTAGCAGTTTATACTAAATGCATCGATTGAAGTTAATTAACTACAATTGGGAGGTAGTTGACTGGATTATTACTCACTGACATGTAGAGGAACACCTACTGACCCAGGATGAGAGTCAAGCTAGGAGCCATATACTTGTAATTTACTCTGAATAAATTTATGAATGTAATGATTTGTTCTTGTTTCTTCCTCCACCTGGATATCCAGGAGGACATTTGCCTGTGGTATACGCCCACTGTCCAAAAAGCTCGTTATTAAAATTTCACTCAAAAATATTGGTACATGGTAGTTTTTCTTCTAAAATGGGGTAAAACTATCTCACTGAGGCAAGATAGAGGGGGATTACTCTAAGCCAAACCTATTAAAAACTAGTGGAATACAGAGCACTTTTCTGTGTCTAAGCTCAGCAATGTTAGATTTGCACGTTCAACCAGCATAGATGTCACATTACTCTGACTGTTTCATGTCCTACCCGACCTGGGACAGGGTAGGTTTACTTTGTATGCCACTTAGAATCAGGATCTCCAAGCTGTACATCACACAATGAAACTGTGCTCCTCCTCCACCTGCATGTGTATGTGTTTCTGTTTCTGAATCAGAACCAGAAAAACATAAAAGTACAATAGTACAAAATTCATTGAACTGGGGCAAGAATTGGCAGAGAACTGCAAGATTCATTGCTGATGTTGCATTGGACAGAAGAAGAAATAAATTATTTGTATAAATCAGCTGCTATAGTCGGCAGAGATACAAGTTGGTGGAACAGAAGTGCTTCCTGACTTACAAGGGAAAAGGATCTATCATACTCTTGTTTTACTGTTTTTGTAGCCACCTATATTTTTAGGGCCACTTTGTTAATTCCAATTTTCAACAACTTTAATTTTCATTAAATTATTTTCAGGTTAAGGTTTGAGATAGCAGTGACTATAAATCCTGTGATGAAGAATGATATTAGCTATCAAGAATATTGTTACCTTGAAGTAATTCCATCAATTCAAGCTCTGTGGATCCGATATCAAACCATTTGATCTGCAGTTCGTCAAGATTTTGGTGGGGGAAATAATCCATAAGCTTCCCTCCGGGGTAAAACCTCCTGGTTCGGTTTGTCTGCACTGTGCACAGTGAAAGTAGATTGACTCAGCAGGAAACTACTTAACAAGTTTAAACTCACTCTTTATTTAAATTGCAAATTTCCACCACTTGTCCTGGTGGGGGCTCAGTCATGCAAGACTCTTAGAGAATTACACAATATTCTACCAGTGTTGGTGGTGAGGAAGGGAGAAAGAGGGTAAAACTGAGTCCACTTCTGTTCTCAACTGACAACTAAAGTTTCTGGCAGTGATCAATGAACAGTGAGCAGGAGCAGGTGACCTAGCCTACAGATAAAATGGCCCAGATTTTGCAGTAAAAAGAATGGATTAGTGGTCTGTCCCCATGACTTGTCCTACCTGCCTATATTCTTTTCCACCTATCCACTCCACCCTCCTCTCTGACCTATCACCTTCATCCCACCCCCATCCACCCATTGTACTCTTTGCCACCTTCCCCCACCCTCCTCCCTGATCTATCACCTTCATCCCCACCCCCACTCACCTATTGTACTCTATGCTACTTTCTCTCCACCCCCACCCTCCTCTCATTTATCTCTCCACCCTCAGGCACTCTGCCTGTATTCCTGATGAAGGGCTTTTGCCCAAAACGTCGATTTTACTGCTCCTCGGATGCTGCCTGAACTGCTGTGCTTTTCCAGCATCACTAATCCAGAATCTGCAGTCATTGTTTTTACCCAGTAAAAAGAATGCCAATATTATGAGCTTTCTTTTTAATTGAAGAGTAAATCACCAGCAGCTTCCATAGACTGCACATGAGTGGTTGAAATTCTGTTGCTGTTTGAGCTCTTCCTAATGTTTTGAGGAGACAGATTCAGCATTGAAATTCAGAAAAATCTTCACTGCTGCTCTGATACTCAACCATAATGCTAACAAATATGGAGTTTCATTTTTTGATATTTTAACAGCTGATTATTGTTTTCCAAAAGAAAGGTGCTCATTTTTTTAAACCTGTTCATTGTATATTTTACCTCTTTTAATCACACTTTTCTTTCCCTTTCTGTATTTTACTTCATTCTACCAGATTTCACATTGAAGTCACTATTTAACTTACAGTTGCTGGTTCAACCTCTGAATGACTCAGTAAGAATTCTACAGGTTGGCTGTTTGAAGAGTGTACAGTTGCTTGTTCTGTTCACACAGGTCCCAAATTACATGGTAGAGAACACTGCCAATTTGGCTTCCTAAGCACCACAAGGTATAGCACAATAGCTCACAGCAACAATGTGGTCAGGTGTAGTTGACATGAATGGTTGACACTGTTCATTGATCACTAACTGCAAAGTCTGAGCCAATTAAACCAATTTGCAGCAATTTCACTCAGGGAAGTCAATGTGATGATTGTAAAGGTGACAAGGGCTTTTGGGGATGTTGTTTGCAGGTTGGGATGTGATACTGGTGCTATATAGGTGAAGGTAAATTTCGGCACTAGGTTGCCTGAAAAATGTATTTAGGCGTGTTAGTTGGCATTTAAATACTACACTTGACCTGGGACTGCCCAATGTATGGTTATTACTCATTAGTTTAATATTTACACACAAGAGTACTCTGGCAGTAAACACAGTGAGAAAACAGTGAAAATGCAGTAGATTGAGTTCCAAAGCACTGTGCTACAGAAAAATACTAAACTCCTCGAATTTCTTATATTCCCCGTGGAACATGGCTGGGCCAGCGTTTATTGGCCATCCCTCATTGCCCTTGAGAAGTTGATGATGAGCTGCCTGTTTGAACCAATGGGAAATCCATGAGCAGAATCTGGGCAACCTCACCCTGGGAGCTGATTCATTGCAGCCTGCACTCACAGATACATTTAATCAATCAGATAACACAAACAATGCTAAACCCCTCATAACAAAGCTGTGTCCTACTTTCACCCCCTGGCTAAGTGTGCAGTGCAGTAAGAGAATGAAATAGGAGAACTAATGAAAAGAAACTCCAATACATACATGCAATTTGTTTGAATTCTGACAAAACCGGTTCATAAATGTCATAATAGATTTGCTCAAAGTTGGTATTGTCTCTGAAGAATAAAAGATCTTCCACAGTTATAGGATCAATTGATCCTTGCCATAGAGTAAGGCTGTACCTACAAAGACACAGAAACAACCATTACAAATGCTATAGGCAGTCTGCTCAAAAATATCATTAAACTCTTCGATCTACAATAAGAAATATTGCCAATTTTCTTCCCTCATCTCCTGGAGATACTTACTCGTACAAAGGTTACAGTTCCTAGGCCATCAGTAATTTGCTCTAACCCTGCACAAGTCCCATTTCACATGAATAGCCTGAGGACCGAGAGCTTCATGAACTGTATGCATGCCAATCACACGCATATGCAATTATCCAGTTGCATTTTCTACATTATACTTCTAGTTCTAATCTCCAATGTATATTTGGCCTTGCTGATCTGGGATAGGGGTTTATTCTCATGGGATCATATTCCTTCTTAGACGGTGGCGGGGAGGTGGGGATGAGGAAGCAACTTCAGTGCATTTATAGTCCTCTCAAGCCTGATAGTGACTCCAGAAGATTACACCACCTTCCGAGTTTGAGAATGTGCTGCACTGTCAAACCAAAGCCCATCTGCTCCCACAGGGGAACGTAAAAGATTCATTGAAAGATCACTGTACAGAAGAGTTTCTCCCAGCCAATGTCTATCCTTCAGTCAACATCACAAAAACAGACTTTCAGGTCTTTATTACATTGCTGTTTATGGGAGTCTGCTGCACGCAAATTAGTTAGTGTTTCGTACATTACATCATTGACCACTTTAGGAAAACTAAACCCTTCAATGTAAAACGCTTTGAGACATTCAGTAGTTGTGAAAGGCATTATATAGTTGCAAGTCTTTATTTTTCTTTTCAGAAACTACAGTGATATATCCTTCCCAGTTTAGAAAACACACGTGTGGATATTTACCTCTTCTTCAACAGTAGATTGACTCTGGTAGATAAATACTTCTCCTTGTCAAAGTAGGATATGAATAGTGGATACATTCCCCTTCCTTGCCGGGTGGTTTTGATAGTTTATAAGACACGTACACCACTTACCATTGAACTAAATGGTGTGGGATAAATGGGTCTTGGGATAAATGCCCTACAGCCACTAGTGACTACAATTGGTCTGGTTGCTCCACTGTGAGGGATGGCAGTGGATAAAGTCTGCCCAGGCTTCCCTTTCCTGGTCATTCTCTTGAGTATCCGATTGTAATATCTGTCCTGTTGACCAGGCAGTTGCTACAACTTGTCTGCAATACTAAGCTGGGCTAAATAACTGACAGATTAGGAACAGATGATAGGGAAAAATGCTGAAGAGTATCTGGAACCACAATGCAGCAAGAATTCAGTCAGCCAAACAGGAGGACAAAATGACATAAAAACATAGGCTAAAAAGCTCTCTACTGAATGCTGCAAGTCAATCTTGAGAGTGACAGTTATTGGACCACGCTACCTCTTTACCTCTGGAATCTAAAGTAAGTTTGGCCCAGAGTAATGGGTGATCTCTCTCTCTCACATATCTGTAAGGCTCTTCCGTAAAACAAATCTGGTCAACTTCTCACTCAGAGAGGGTAAAGATCAAACACTTCCATCACTGCAGTACGAACTACTCTTCTGATTTTTGCATGTAGCCTACACATGATCCAGAGCATCTAACATCCCTATAACAAACACATTCAAAACTCAGGTTCTGGGATCATTGTCGCCCAGTTACCCTTGGGTTCCACTGGTTTCTGAAGAAAGTTCAGTGGTCATTCTTCAATGTCCTACAGATTACCACCTTATAATCTATTTCCAATATTTTTTTTTAACTTAAAAACAAATTGTTAATAATTCCAGTTAACCAATGTAAATAGCGTAACTAGATGGGAACTTTATAAAATAAAATAACTTTGAGGTTATTTGAACAAAACAATGTTGAACTAAAGTTTGTTCAGAGAGGAAGGAAACATTTTTATCAACAACAAACTAATAGCATTCTTTGTGGCTTTTATCTTCTTCTGAATGCAATTGTATTTAAAGTTTCAAAATAAATTATGCTGTATTTTGTTTATCTAAGACAAACTAAACAATAAACAATCCATTCAGTCTTGTTTCAGAACTGTGCATTCATAAGATAGGGAGCCTGTGATTAACACTGCAGTGAGTAACAATGCTAATCATATTTAATTACAAAGTAAACATATATGCCCGGAAACTCTCACATGACTCATCATCTTGCCATTACCAGCTGCCAAGATAGCAGACAGCAGAACTAAACTCAACCTCACCCTTCATGTCTTACTTAGCTTTGTCACCCACCTCATCATTTGCTAATCTATACATCGCATCTATTGGAAATATGCCTGTAATTTAGAGAGGGCTGTGGACAAGGATGGTATGCAGCCCAGCACATCAGACGTGCCACTTGGAGGAAGAGATAATCCAGAGCACATTTCTTATACAATATCAACCAACCACATACAGTAGGAAAGGGCTGGGAGCTAGTTATTTTCCTGACCTTGCCCAACAGCAGAGATATTTGAGACCTTCTTCTGATAATGCAGATTGGGTTGACCTTGAGTTATTTTTGATCATATCTAAATCTCTTTTGATATTGGCTCCATTTTAATTTGGAAAGCATCCTCCCTTAGCTGCATCCTGATGTTTATACTGCTAAATCTGACTGTCTGACTTCAAAAACTTACCCATTCCCTCCCCACCCCAATACACTTAGAAAACTATGATTAAAACTTATTTTTCAAGGATCTTTAGGTTTTTACACTGGGATAACTGAATTTATTTTAACAGTATTAGCATAAAAAAGGTGATCTGAGACACAGACACGGGCACAAATTGAAATGAAACAGCATCAATAAATCCAGCAAAAATAAACAGAATAGCTTTATTAGTTGATATTCCTTTGCAGTTACCTTGGTGACTGACTGAGCAGCCAACTGAAATGTGGCCAAGCTCGCTTCAACAACACAGCTCGGACAGGGAATGTGACACGTTGTGGTAAACCCTTCACCAAACTGTACATTTCCTCTACCATCTTTCGAGTGTAGGGTTTAGTTGCAATCACCGGTAAGTACAGAGACATCCAGCTTGGGGAGAGGATGACATTTGGGAACTTTTTCTGAATAAGACTCAGGAACCTGCAGGAAACATTTCATGAATCAGAACATAACCAGACATCATTTAGCAAGAACTCAATATTAAATATAAGTTTAATATATAGTTGTTCTCACAGTGAGCTCCTGCTTCTCTGCAAGTCCTCCATATTAGTTATGGAGCTCCAAAATACTTGTAAACCAACAGTCAGTCTTTGGATGTTTCTTGAATTCAATCTTGAGCAACAAAAATTACTCATAAGGCTAATACCTACTGCTCATCCTGAGTATCCCTTGAAGGTGGTGAGCCTTCTGTATCAATTCTTTCAGTGCATGTGGTCCAGGTGCTCCCACACTGTGCTGTCAGGATTTTGATCCAGAAGTTATAAAGAAATGTTAATATTGATCAATTTTTTTATCCCCAAATACTGACGAGTTTGTAGAACACTGTTCTGTTTAAACCCATCCCCAGACAAGTGGAGAATATTCAATCACATGACAGGCATGTACCTTACTGACTTTGGTAGATTTGGGAGAATCAAAAGGTGAGCCACTTGCTGGAATTTGTTAGACTTCTTGTGTAGGTACAAATTGGAGGACTGAAGAGGTGAAGATCTAATTCCTTTGATTAGATTAGACTGAAGACTGTTGGAATTTTTTAAAGAGGTAACAAGTAGGTTAGACCAGGGGAACCCAGTGGATGTGGTCTATCTGGACTTTCAAAAGGCCTTTGATAAGGTGCCACACGGGAGACTGCTGAGCAAGGTGAGGGCCCATGGTGTTCGAGGTGAGCTGCTGGGATGGATTGAGGATTGGCTATCTAACAGAAGGCAGAGAGTTGGGATAAAAGGTTCTTTTTCAGAATGGCAGCCGGTGACGAGCGGTGTCCCGCAGGGTTCGGTGCTGGGGCCACAGCTGTTCGCATTATATATTAATGATTTGGATGAGGGAACCGGGGGCATTCTAGCGAAGTTTGCCGATGATACAAAGTTAGGTAGACAGGCAGGTAGTACTGAGGAAGTGGGGAGGCTACAGAAGGATCTAGACAGGTTGGGAGAGTGGTCCAGGAAATGGCTGATGGAATTTAACGTGAGCAAGTGCGAGGTCTTGCACTTTGGCAAAAAGAATATAGGAATGGACTACTTTCTAAATGGTGAGAAACTTAATAAAGCCAAAGCACAAAGGGATCTGGGAGTGCTAGTCGAGGATTCTCTAAAGGTCAACATGCAGGTTGAGTCTGTGATTAAGAAAGCGAATGCAATGTTGTCTCTTATCTCAAGAGGGTTGGAATATAAAAGCAGAGATGTACTACTAAGACTTTATAAAGCTCTGGTTAGGCCCCATTTGGAGTACTGTGTCCAGTTTTGGTCCCCACACCTCAGGAAGGACATACTGGCACTGGAACGTGTCCAGCGGAGATTCACACGGATGATCCCTGGAATGACAGGTTTAGCATATGAGGAACGGCTGAGGATACTGGGATTGTATTCGTTGGAGTTTAGAAGATTAAGGGGAGATCTAATAGAGACGTACAAAATAATACATGGCTTTGAAAAGGTGGATGCTAGAAAATTGTTTCTGTTAGGCGAGGAGACCAGGACCCGTGGACACAGCCTTAGAATTAGAGGGGGTCATTTCAGAACGGAAATGCGGAGACATTTCTTCAGCCAGAGAGTGGTGGGCCTGTGGAATTCATTGCCACGGAGTGCAGTGGAAGCCGGGACGCTAAATGTCTTCAAGGCCGAGATTGATAGGTTCTTGTTGTCTAGAGGAATTAAGGGCTACGGGGAGAACGCTGGCAAGTGGAGCTGAAATGCGCATCAGCCATGATTGAATGGCGGAGTGGACTCGATGGGCCGAATGGCCTTACTTCCACTCCTATGTCTTATGGTCTTATGGTCTAAGATCTAATTCCTTTGTCAGCAAACAGCAGGCAAAATATTACGTAGTTTCACTAATATTGCAACGTATCAATATTTCTTTTGGAGGTGTCACTAGGAGCAGGATTGGGATCATCAGAAATTATAGTTCAAAAGGAGGAGCGATATGAAACATGAAAATACTGTTTAAAACACAAGTAGCTCCTAATCAGTGATCCAAGCTATTACTCAGCCACAAGGTCGATGCAAGATGAGAGTGGTGCTGGAAAAGCACAGCAGGTCAGGCAGCAAGTGAGGAGCAGGAAAATCGGCGTTTCAGGAAAAAGCCCTGCTTCTACACCTAAAAATGTTATTTTCCCATTTTATTGTAGGTTAAATTAAGTCTGTGATTCATACTCAAAGACACCTATTATTGTTGAATTATTTAGTTCAGTAAAGTGACAAAATCCTTGGATCAAAATCCATTCATTGATTATGATCCAAACATCTTTATTAACTGTCTGATTATCCTTCATCCTAGGATTAATTATTCTATGTGGATATCTTCCAAACCCTTTCAATCATCTCCAGTCTGTAATTTCTATTCTAAGACCCAGATTGTTTTCTTTAAATCAGAAAGCTATAAATATATCGGACAGGGATTAGCATTCTGTAGAATCACTAGGACAAATGTATGGTTGTCCTACTTTGTGTATATTTGAAGTATAAAATAGAGTCACTATCAATTCTAATGGAACAGTAATGGTGGGCAGCATGGTGGCACAGTGGTTAGCACTGCTGCCTCACAGCGCCAGAGACCTGGGTTCAATTCCCACCTCAGGCGACTGACTGTGTGGAGTTTGCATGTTCTCCCTGTGTCTGCGTGGGTTTCCTCTGGGTGCTCTGGTTTCCACCCACAGTCCAAAGATGTGCAGGTCAGGTGAATTGGCCATGCTAAATTGCCTGTAGTGTTAGGTAAGGGGTAAATGTAGGAGTATGGGTGGGTTGCGGGTCAGTGTGGACTTGTTGGGCCGAAGGGCCTGTTTCCACACTGTAATGTAATGTAATCTAATCTAACCTGCCTGATTTTGTTGGGGTTGAGTTGTGCATTTTATTGTGCGATTTCAGGGTTGTAAGTTTCTGTCACAAGTCTTCATGTGACTGAGCAGGTTTAATAAGGGAGAGAATCTGGAATTCAGAATTCATTCCTTCTCTTCCACTATCCTGCCTCTTCATTCAGACATTTTGAAGTTGAAACATAATGCAATTTGCTGGACATGTTGTCACCATTTTGAGTGACTAGTAGTAAGCCCTTTACTGTCATTAAAGGTAATGCTGCCATGCTCCAAGGAAAGTTCCCAGTGTCTCTGGGTGAGATTGGCCATTTGAGAGTTGAGAAAACAGGACTCTGTGGGGAAAACACTTTACAACAATCTTGCCATGGTGTCCATCAAGGTTGATTTTACACGAGTTTTATAAAAACCTTTGACAATTAGCTTCAAGAAGGACCCTTGTATTTCTTCAATGGTCCACCGGTTGTGTATGGAGGATGTGCCAGAGGCATTGCTTCTGGAACTTCCCTAGTGTTCCTGGTGCTACTGATACGTAGCCCAGATTCTCATGGCAGTACAGGAGTGTGACAAACAACAACTACTTTATCTATCGTGACATCTGAAAGAGGTTGCTGCCAAGGTAAAACCAAAAAAAAAGAGCAGAATTAGGCCATTTAGCTGCTCTATTATACTTTACCCCCATCACCATTGGCTGTTATCTTGTTTAGCAGCCTCCTGTGCAGCGCCTTATCAAAGGCCTTCTTGAAATCCAAATAGACCAGGGTCCATTGGCTCTCCTTGTCTAATTTGCTGATTATCACTCAAAAGAATTCTAACAGATTTGTCAGGTATGACCTCCTCTTGACGAAGCCATGCTGATTCAGCCTATTTTAACCTGATGCACTTCCAAGTACTCTGAAATCTCATCCTTAATAATAGACCCTAAATTCTTATCGACAATCAAGGTCAGGCTAATTGACCTATAATTTCCTGTCTTCTGCCTCACTCTCTCTCTTCTTAAACAGGAATGTTACAGTGCCACGTACCAGCCCTCTGCAACCCCCCTTGACTCCAGTGATTCCTGAAATGTCACCACCAGTGCCTCCACTATCTCCTTTGGAATCTTGAGGTGTAGGAGAAAGTGAGGACTGCAGACGCTGGAGATCAGAGCTGAAAATGTGTTGCTGGAAAAGCGCAGCAGGTCAGGCAGCATCCAAGGAGCAGGACAATCGACATTTCGGGCATGAGCCCTTCTTCAGGAATCTTGAGGTGTAGTTAACCTTGGAGTGTAGTCCATCTGGTACAGCTGATTTATCCACCTTCAGACCTTTCAGCTGCCCCAGCACTGCCTCCTTAGTGATGGTCTGCCCCTCTCTCCTCTGCCCCATCATTCTCGAAGTTCTGGTCTGCTGCTGGTGTTTTCCACCATGATGACTGATGCAAAGTACCGATTCAGTTCAGTCCAAGGTCCACTCTTGCCCCTCTCTTACCTTTTAGATATCTAAAATAAAACTCTTGCAATCTTCTTTTGTATTACTAGCTAGCTTCCTCTCATATCTCATTTTCTTCCCACATATTTCTTTTTTAGTTGTATTTCTGCTGATTTTAAAGACTTTCCAATCCTCTAGCTTCCCACTAATCTTCATCACATTGTATGCTTTTGCTTTTATGCTGTCCCTGACTTCCCTCGTTAGCCATGTCCTTTCATAGTGAAACGCTCATCATATTCCAGCATCTTTCCTCCGCCATGTACGCAAGGTGGAATATTTAGTTGACCATTACAGTGTGGAAACAGACCCTTCAGCCCAACAAGTCCACACCGACCTGCCAAAGCGCAACCCACCCATACCCCTACATTTACCCCTTCACCTAACACTATGGGAAATTTAGCATGGCCAATTCACCTGACCCGCACATCTTTGGACTATGGGAGGAAACCGGAGCACCCAGAGGAAACCTACGCAGACACAGGGAGAATGTGCAAACTCCACACAGTCAGTTGCCTGAGGCGGGAATTGAACCCGGGTCTCTGGTGCTGTGAGGCAGCAGTGCTAACCATTGTGCCACCGTGCCGCCCACTAAGATCTGGGTTGGTGTGGGTTTTATTTTGGCAACATTCAAAGACAGGCAGAACCTCTTGTAAAATTGTATATTTGAGAGGAAAACTAATTTCTCCTCAACTTTAGGGATCTAAAAATTGTAACTACCTTCAAGAAAGGCTATCAATCATGCTGTGGAAATGATCAAGCTATTTCCTCTGTGCACAACAGGGACCATCCCCCAATTAGCTTAATGTCTGTTGTTAAGGAAATCCTTCTAGAGACACAGTGTGGCTTTAGACTTTTCAAATAAATGTCTCATATGGTCTTTCTTATCAGATAAATCCAAGAAAAACATCAAGAACCACACCACAAATATTCATTGAGATGGCCAAATCGTTTTATAGATAAAATCACAAGACTCTGGGGATTGTGCTCCAAAGATTTGGATGTCCAAGCAGCTTAATCACAACCTGCAACAGTTTCATGATTATATGAGCGCAACTGTCATGAGACAGAGATCTGAAACAGACCTTCAAAATCCAGCCCTTGTCAAGCAAAGCTCTGGGATTGCCCCAGTATTATGGACAATCTGCCTGAAAGTGGCTATTCACCTCATCAAAAATCAATGGCCCTGCAAGCTACGTCATGAGCGTCCTTTTACACATTAGTGTGTGCTGGCTCACCATGTGATAATCCAAACCTAAACTTGCCATCATGGCAAGAGCTGTGGCATCTCCTGAGCTGGTGGCTGTGGGCATCAGATCAAAAGATGGTGCCTCTATATCAGTGCAATGACTCTGTCTATGTTTCTCCTGGGGCTGCTGTGGTTAGGCAGCCAGAAGTTGTGTGTCTGAAAACAGAAGCTGGTGATGTGAGACAGGACTGCAGTTGTGCTTACATTACATAATTGTTATTCACCAACTGAAAGATCTGATGAGAAAAGATTTCAGAAATTTCAGAAAATTATTTTTCTTTCAATGTTACTTTAACAAGACAGAGAGAGTAGCCAGAAATAGTTCAATGTCTGCCAAGCGGAAAGTTAAAGCTAAAGGATTGCCCTTAAATTATTTAAGTGATGCACTGGGTCTTGGAAGAACATGTTCAGAGCAATGCAAGGAGGAACTTCATCAGGAGGGATAAAGAAAGGGAATTAAAAATAATCTTTTTTTTCCTCAAGAGATGTGATGATTCATGCTGGGCTATAGATCCATGTCACACTTTCTATGCTCCACCAGTACTGACAGTAAGTGTTTACAGGAAACGTGACCATTCAGTTTTAATGCTGAACCCATTATAGTACATACAAGATGTCAGTTCATTGTTCATTATGTGCCGTACAGGCAGGATATACCCACAAATGGAAATCCAGTCAATTCTAGCCTGGTGCTCCCTAGCACGCAGTGTCTGTTAATAGCACTCTCACAATATGAGTTCACAACACAGACATGATACTAGCAAGCAACAATCAGAAGAGTGTCAAAAGTCAAAACATGCAACTCCAATTTATCACATCTACAAGTGGAAAGATTTACGTGCAAAAAAGAAAATTCAGTTATTTCCTGTGTGGTTTCTCAGCAAGGTGCAGTATTCCAACAGGATATAACAGAGATAAGACCCATGTTGGATGTGAAATTAAAATGAAGACTGTTTATTGTGCTCGTATTTTTGATAATTTTCAGCACTGGGATTAACGTTACCTGGACGCATTGACAGGCTGCATAAATCCTGGGACATTTGGGCCAATCAGAATGTCAGCATTTAGCCAGACTGGCCGGTTGAAATGAATTTCATTATATTTCTTTACCAGGATATCCAGGGAAGGGTTCACCGCATCAATACTTTTAAAATCCAGCTTGATACCTGGGAGAAAAATACATTTGTTTTACATTTTCAGACCCTATGATAATACCATGAAACCCTTTCCTGTCCCCATGGTGTCCATCTCTAGAGCACCTCACATATTCAATATTCTGGTGGGTCTTATCTGTAATCCACCATAGAGGGTCCATGCACAGCCACCACTACAAGCCAGTGTCTGAAAATCATTGTTACAATCTTCATTTCAGAACAAAGACCTTCCCCGATGTTGTGAGAGGTTCATATAGATTAGTTGTGTGCCCTGCACTGCTGTGCTAGACTACATGGGAAGAGTAGCATTCATTCCAACTGCATCCAGAAAATATACTGTTCACACTGTGAATGGTGAATGAATGGTGATCATTAGATCTCCCACTGTTGCAATTACAATCCAGCCACAATCAGCCATTAGAACCATCAGTGGAGACACTACGAGCACAACAGGCCTTTGGAAAGAGATCTTCTGAGGATCCCCTTGCTCCCTGAGCTGCAATAGCACCTCCTCTCATTATGTAGCAGTACTGTTGAAGTCAGGGCAGCTGTCAGTATTCACCATACAATATAAAAAGAGATACACAACACGTGGTAAAGAGTCATGGAACAGATGCAAATTGTAACCAAGTATGTGGAATTGACTAATAAAGAAAGATTTAGTGATGCTTTCCTAGTATCTCAAAGACTGCAGAGTGGAAATGTCGAGTTGGGGGGCACACTTATGGAGCAGTGTGGAGTTTGCACATTCTCCCTGTGTCTGCGTGTGTTTCTTCTCGGTGCTCTAGTTTTCTCCCTCAATCCAAAGACGCACCAGTTTGGTGGATTAGCCATGCTAAATTGCCCATCGTGTTCAGGGATATGCAGATTAGGTGCATTAGTCAGGGGCAAATGGAGAGTATTAGGGTAGGGGAATGGGTCTGGATGGGTTACTCTTCAGAAGGTCAGTGTGGACTTGTTGGGCCAAATGGCCTGTTTCCATACTGTAGGGATTCTATGACTCACCAGACATGAGCAAGATGCCTTTAGAAAAGAACAGGAGAATAAACTGAGGAATTTACAAGTTTATTCAATGATATTGAATGCTGGAGTCACAATCTGTTCATTGTCCTCTCTCAGTATGTGTCCATTCTGGCCATGTCCTCTCTCTGGCTCCCTCCCAGTGACCAACACTCTCGCTGACTGCTCACCATCCCTGGCATCAAGGAACCATGGCAGTGAGAGGGACAGAAGCAGTGAAAGGTGGGGGGGGAAGAAACAGGGATTGGGCACTGACAGAAACAGCAAGCAGGAGGGTGGGCACAGAGAGAATCCCTTGAGCACCAGTGGCACACAGGATTGAGTTGGCACCAGTTTTGGGCACAAATCAATTTTACTGTGGCATTGACTCTTTATCAGTCTATTACCCTTTGGCATACCCTAACGACCACTTCACCAACATGAGTAGTATTCAGATATAACAGTATGAGATATTATAGGGGCATTTTCTTAGCAAACTTTACAAAAACAGCTGGTGTTGGCACTCATTATTAAGGTTTTGATTTTATTGTGGCAAAGATAACACACATCTCTTCTGATTATTTTTCTCCCTCCAAGTAACAGGTTTATTTTACTCATCCAGAAGAAGGTATAAAACATGTTTTTTAAAAGGTTGAACAGACCAGATGTTAATATAAAGACAAATTGCATTTGTTAATGTAATAAAGTAAACCAAGTGTTATCAAGAAAAATTTGATATCAAATCACATAAGGAGAGATTAGACCAATGAACAAGATCTTGATCATAATGATGGGTTTTCAGGAGTATCTTCAAGAAGGAAAGAGAGTTGGAGATTTGCAGCAGCGTAGGGGAGATCACTCCAGAATTTAGGGTCTAGGCAACTGAAAGGAGGCTAAGTGATTAAAATCGAGAATGCTGGAGAAGAAGAGATAGAGAAGCTGATGGCATTGATGGATTTGAAAACAAAATGAATATTTTTAAATGGAGGCACTGCTGTAGCAGGAACCAGTGCAGGTCAGCAAGTGCAGGGAAGACAGATACTTGAGATCTTATATGAGTTAGAACATGGACAGTAGAATTTTGAATGACCTGAAGAACTAGGGAGGTCAGCCAGATACGAGTGAGAACATTTAAATCCAGCGGTAATAAATTTCTAACGGCTTCAGCAGTAGTTAGGTTTGGAAAGGAGAAAGATCTATTGTTCAGAATGAATTTTTGATCAGGTAACTATTACCTTTCTTGGATCTGATGACTGCATCCAGCCATTCCTGCAAGGTATTGTCACTGTAGATACTGGGTGGGTGAGCCATGATGGGGGTACCAGTCTCGTTTTGAGTGTCGAGTCCTTCAATATTGACATCTGCTTCCAGTACCATTGCACTGCCTGGGAACACACATTCACAATAATCAGGCTGTGAAAACATGCCTCATTCTTTCTCTATGGCTTTCTCCACTCGTTGTTCAAAGTAGGCCAAAGCGGGTTGGTACAATTCACTGAAATCTTTATGGACACTGACTTGCTGCTAGATTGGTGAGGGGCGGGTCAACTGAGATATGCATGAAGGAAGCCCCTCTCTCTGAGCTTGTTTCTGGACACATTTCACAGCGCAGTTGACCAATTTAACATACTGTGCCTCAGAGTGCTGGCTTTGTTATTTTTAGTTGACAGCCTGCAGAATCTCACCTCTAATCATGTCTGTCCTGCCAGGAGTTCTTTTGTCTGAGGAGGAATTTCTACACAGAAATTCTGAGATATTATGCAGTAATCCTACTTGTTGATCCACCTATGAACAGGTACCTAACACATTCGGGTTGTTGAACTCGAGCCCAATGGTCCATACGGTTTATTTTGGTTGAAATACTTATCCATCAGGTCTGTCATCTTCAACAACGGGAATTCTTTCCTCCTTGTTCCGCAGAAGAGGTAGCTACAGTCCCAGAACATCATTGACACGAATACTGGTCATTTAGGAAGCCCTTCAGCTGAACTTATAAAAGCAAGAAAATCTCCACAGTTCTTGAGTGTATTGTTTCCAACAAATTCTCTCTCTATTTCGCAGGGTGCAGAGCATTAGGCTTACACCTGCATTCTGTAAGGCAACTCACTGCAGCAAACTAATAACAGTGAGACAGCTGAAATTGTTCCATGTGTAGACATTATGGATACAGGCTAAGGGTCATGTGGTTATAGTAATGTGTTTCTACTCTGAGCCAGGAGGCCTGGTTTAAGTCCTAAATGCTCCAGAGGTGTGTCATAATAGGTTGATTAAAAATATCAATGGATACAGCTTCTGTTTAACCTGGTGATCCTTTGATATTAAGCTTCTAATATGACTTGATCTTTCCCTTAAGTCCATGGATAGTTTTGGACAGTTTCAGTTCAGACTTTTATTCCCAATAGCCAGTTTACAAAATTGTCCATTCTCAGCCTGTGATGAATGCAGAGGTTTCACCCTGCATTAAACAGGGGAAAATGTTTGCATTACATTTTTTATGTGTGCTTTAATATACCTAGGGTAGATATATTTTAGAACCAATTGGTGTTACTGAGCTACAAGATAGAGACAAATGTTCAGATTCCAGTTACAGCAGGTGGAGCTTTCATCTATAGATAAGCAAGTGGCTTTGTCCCAGATGTTAATCTCATTATAAATGGTTTGGAAATTCGTAGACAGGAGGCCAGGAATGAAGTGTAAACAGCCATTCATCAAATAATATACAGAATGCACTCTGGGGCTTTGAACTTGATTGGTTATGAATCAGGAATAAGAGTATGCCACTCAGCCCCTTGAGCTAATTTGCGATTTGATTAGGACATGACTGATTTGGTTATAGCTTCAACTCCACATTCTTGCCTACCCTTGACAACGTTTAACATCTTAATTATCAAGAACCTACCTACCTCTGCTTTAAAAATATTCCAGGACTCTGCTTCCCCCATTTCATTTAGGGAGAGAGTTCCAAAAACTGATGACCACTCAGAATTTTTTAAACCTAATCTCTATTTTAAAACAAGCACAGGCAACCCCTGATTTTTAAGCAGTGACGCCTAGTTCTAGACTCACCCATAACAGGAAACATCCTCTCCACATATACCCTATTCAAGATCCGTCAGGACTTTATAAGATTCAACTGAGTCATTTCTTTCTCTTCTAAACTCCAGCTAATACAGACCTCTCACCTGTCTAACCTCTGCTCACAAGACAACCCACCCATTTCAGATATCAGTCTAGAAAAAATTCTCTGAACTGCTTCCAATCCAGGCTTGACTAATTGTTTGACTTGGGAGTAAATGAGTCTTTCTTCATTTTGGTTGTCTTGCTGCATTTTGCTGCTTCTGTGCAATATGCCTTAATTAAAAACAATCATTTTAGCCTAAAAAATGATTGTGTGGGATGTGATGTCCTTTGGAGCATACAGAAAAATGGTGGGCATCCCACATGGTCTCAAGTGCAATATATGGAGATTAAAGAGGTGGTGTTATTCCTGGGGCAGGCTATCCCATTCACACCAGAAATGAAGACCTCACTCATTGGAGACTCAGTGCACTTCACATTCATCAAATCTAATCGATAAGACTGTTTTAACAGCAAGTGCTCCACAGTGCTCTGATAGGTTCATATCATAAGCCTAAGTCATGGAGCATGCTCGAGTGTACAATTTTCTAACACAGAGACAGGAGTGCTATCAACTGAGCCAACCTGACAAGAGGAAAGATAAACCAGCTCAACTTCTCCCTTCTTGATTACTTACAACTTCGGAGAATCGATATAGATCCAAGTGATCAAATTGTCCAGGAATACTCTGCACAATGGAAGGGCAGAGAGAGGAATGTATTTGTGAAGAACAGCTGTTCTGTGCACTTACCTTTCAAAGCCACCTCCATTTCGCTCTTGCTATTTGCAGCATGATGCCATGTAACCAGCAGCCCATCCTTCCTGTCAATCATTCCCTGTTGAAGTAAGTACTCCAGTAGGTCCCCACCTGGACTGAATGATCCACCTCCATCAAAGTCCTTGGCTGAAGTTGCAAATAAGAATATTATTTAGATTTTACTTGTCATCACTTTAATTAAGTTGTTCTTCTCACCCTTTTGGTTCACACACTTTTAGTATTTTATTGCATTGTGACATACAAAGTGTTAATGCAAGTGACTGGGGTTTTTTTTCTATATCAATCACAGTCAAATCTGATTGAATGGTACGATGCAAGTGAAACAGATTTGGAAATCAAGCGTATGCCAAAATATTCTAAAATTGCAGTGGTATTCAGCTAACACCCTCCCCACCCAACCTGCCCTTATTATCTTATCATTCTAATTCCAATATGTCCCATAGTGTGAACTGATAATTGACAAGTCAGCCTAGCTTATTAATGAGAGCTACAGAACCATTCCACTCACTATTAATTGGTGTTTGTTCTTCGTGAATCAATCTAAACATGCAACCAAAGCCCTGCTGTTAATGTGGTCCTAGCTGCACAAGCAGCAGGAAGTTTCCCAGCATTTTGTACACACCCAATGTTCCCTTATGCTATGTTAACATGCTCCACTAAGCTCTGGATTTAAGCATGTATGTGTACCCCTACAAATTTAAAAGAGAAAAGGCGTTCTCCAGAGTTCTGTCCAATATTTATTCCTCAATTAGCATTACTAAAATAACTTAGCTGTTTATCATCATTGTCTTTCGTGAGAGCTTGCTGAGTGTGAATAGACTGCTTCGCTTCCTATATTAAATAGTGACTACACTTCACAAGGGTTTCAATGGCTCAAAAGTTTATGTGTGGCCCCCAGATCACCAATGTGCAAGTTCATACAACTCACAAAGACAGTAGAGTTTGAAAGGTTCTGTTTCAGACTTCTCGGCTTCCGGATCTGATCTAGGAGAAGCTCAAAGTAGACAAATGAATCAGAGACACTGTGACCAGAAACATAAGAAGGGTCTGGGGACTTCTGCCCACTGGCTCCTTTTGCCATGCAATTAGTTGGAAAAAATAAGTACAGTAGAAACCACATGATTCAATGTCAACTGCAAACTTAAAAGCAACAGCCTATGTTCAGCGGATAAACATATTTGTGGATTACAGAGACCAGTGAAATCTCGGGTGTGATCTTTATGGTCTGTGCTGGGTTATCTGACATTCCTAGCATTTAACTTCACTAAATCTAGCTGAAGCCATCATATTATAATCTTTGCTGGACAATATCTGTGTTCACACACTGGGTAAGCAAATCATGAGGTTCTGCCATGATGCCCTCCATTGTTGAACAACCAGCCTGCACTCAAAGCCAAAGTGAGTGGAATAACCTTCAAATAGAGGACGGGACAACCAGCAATGCTGGATTTTTCACCAATTCCCACCCCACAGTAGCTCCCCACACCAACCACCCAGACCCATTCCCATAGATCATTCACCATCGTCAGAAGCAACGAAGAATTAAAAGGGCCGGGGCGGGGTTGGGGGGGTGGGGGGGGTTGGTGGTAACTTGTCTGGGGAGACGGGTGTGTTGGGGGAAAAGCCAGATCTTGATGAAAGCAGAATAGTGTCTGCAGTGAGTAATTGAGGTGACTTTCAAACAGGGAGTGTCTCAATCAACAACACTCTGCCCAAATCTGTAAATCATCCAACATTATCATTAACGTTTCTAGTGCTTCAGAGAATTCATCAGTAAAAGGCACTGTCGGTTCTCAGAGCTCTGTGGTGTCTGTAATGAAGATAATTACAAGCAATTATGGAGCTGCGTGACTGAGTCTGAGTGCAACATAAAATAAGATGATACAGGGAGAGGTTTTGAATTGCAACGTTTGGTCACAGCTATCTAATTAAAAGGCAGGCAGCCTCCAATTCTGCAGGATCATTTCACATTGCCATCTATAAACAATATCTACACACTGATAGCATCCTTTATTGGCTCAACCTATAGACAAGGTTCGTTTTGAAATCTACATCTTATCAGTTTTTGACATGGAGTCCAGACAGTGCAAAAGCAGCAAATTGTGCAGATCTTCCGAGGAGTGGCAGGTGGAGTTTAATTTAGATAAATGTAAGGTGCTGTATTTTGGAAAGGCAAATTAGGGCAAGACTTATACACTTAATAGTAAGGACCTGTGGAGAGTTGCTCAATAAAGAGACCTTGGAATGCAGGTTCATGGTTCCTTGAAAGTGGAGACGTAGTTAGATAGCATAGTGAAGGCAGCATTTGGTATGCTTTCCTTTATTGGTCAGATCAGTAAGTATAGGAGTTGGGAGTTCATGCTGCAGACATTGGTTAGGCCACTTTTGAAATATTGTGTGCAATTCTCATCTCCTTCCTATAGGAAGGAAGTTGTGAAACATGAAAATGTTAAGAAATGATTTTCAAGGATGTTGCCAAGATTGGAAGGTTTGAGCTATAGTCAGAGGCTGAATAGGCTGGAGGTGTTTTCCCTGGAGCATCAGAGGCTGAGGGGTGATCCTACAGAGGTTTATAAAATCATGAGGGGGATGGATAGGGTAAATAGACAGGGTCTTGTCCCTGGGGTGGTGGAGTCAAAAACTAGAGGGCATAGGTTTAGGGTGAGAGAGGGAAAGATTTTAAAGGGACCAAGGGGCAACTTCTTCACACAGCGGGTAGTGTGTATGAAATGAGCTGCCAGAGGAAGTAGTGGAGGCTGGTACAATAACAACATCTAAAAGGCATCTGGATGGGTATATGAATAGGAGGAGTTTAGATGGTTATGGACCAAAGTGCTCACAAATGGGACTAGATTACTTTAGGATATCTGCTCAGCATGGACGAGTTGGAGTGAAGGCTCTGTTTCCGTGCTGTACATCTCTATGACTCTCACTCTATGAAGGAAATTATCTCAGTAAAGAGTACTGAAAGCAGGAAAGGGGCTAACAAATAACAATAACACACGACAATTTCTGGATTTCTTTCCCATGCACATTGTGTAGTCCTAATGTGTTTTTATAGATGTATTTTGTGTACCGATTGTTTGGACTCCTAATGTTGAAGGATTATCAGCAGCAGTGTAAACACCAGCCTCAGGAACTCACTGGGCAAAGAACTCTCAAACATGAACTTAGGCCTGAGTGATCCACTACTGGGCAAAACTAAAATTGATCAATTACAAACTTTTTCACCAGATTTCCTGTGGCAAAATGTTGCTCCAATTGATTTATTTTAAAGCTCATAATGTTTTAACATGGTTAGATTCAGTTTCTTATCCATTATATACAGGCAGCTTTAAGCCAGGATTATTACATTTCTAGGTAGTTTTGGACAATTGTGGGAAAATAGTGCCAAATATCAATCCTTTCAATTGCACAGCAAAGGCTGTGGCTAGGCAGACATGAGAACAACACATTCACACATCAATGGAACAAGCTTTCACCGCTGAAGGAAGTAACTTAGATTAATGTCCTGTCCAGTAATTTCTTATCTAGGCAATGAGAATTTCATGTTCCAAATCCTATAGCTGTAGTGAAAAAGGGGATTCACTCTCTCAAGCAGCTTTAATACACAGAAAAGATGGTGGTTTACTAAATTAGTCAAATGAAATGAAACAGACGGTTCTTCATCTTCAAAGTAAAATGGAAAATAGATGGAAATACTCTGCACCTGTGGAAAGGAAACTGAATCAATGCTTCAGGTCAATGATTTTTCATAGAGCTGCAACATGTTCGTGATTTTGCGCAAGGTATGGGTGGGACAAGGGCAGAGGAAAGTCTGTGATAGGAAGGAAGACAGGGCAAATAAATGGCGGAATAGTTGGTCTTTCAGGGCCAAAGGGAATGGTGATGGTGGGAGAAAAGAAACAAAGAAACCAAATATGTGCCTACTGACTGAAAGAAAAACTAAGACGAATTGGTCTGAAATGTTCGAACTCAGGGTTGAGTCTGGAAGACCATAAAGTTCTAAAGCAATGATGACGTGCTGTCTGTCAATCTTGTATTGCTCTTCATTGGATCGATGCAACAGGACTGACATACAAGGCGGGTAGCTGGAAGTTTACATACTGAAGGGACTGTTTTGTGAGGTGGTCACCCAATTGGCCCTCAGACTAACATGGTGGAGGATGGAGGTGGATAGCGGCTGGACAGCCATGCTGAAGAGGAGATGGTTAGGACCAAAATTTTGGAAAATTTCCAAAGTGACAGAGGGCATCAGTACAGTCACAGAGGTAGATGGGGAAAGACTGGACAAGGGGAGAAATAATTGAGACAAGGTAGGAAGACATCAGTTTAGTTGGGCAGGAAGAGTTTGAAACGATGGTTCCGTTAAGGCAGCTGTAATGCAGATCACGGCAAGGAGATTGTTCTTTTTTGGCCCATGTGCTTTTAAGTCTTTAAAATGTATGATTCAACAGCTCTGTCATTGATGACATTCTTCACTTGTTGTGATACCCATTCCCTGCAGAACACACTAACCTGCAATGTTTCCCACAGCAGGACATTTTCACAGTATTGCTCGTGTATTGAGATGATGTGGAGGTGCCAGTGTTGGACTGGGTGGACAAAGTCAGAAGTCACATGACACTAGGTTATAGTCCAACAGGTTTATTTGAAATCACAAGCTTTCAGAGTGCAGCCCATCTGTCAGAGGTAGTGATAGAGAAGAGCACAAAGACACAGAGTTAATAGGCAGAGAGATCAAAAGATCGTACAATTGGTGTGAGTGGAGTGTCGAATAATTAGTCTCTGTAGGTGACCGAGAGTGTCAGACGGTGTGAGTAAAGTGTCACAAGTGAAGGGGTATTCTATAGTCCAATTAAATGATTAAAAATGGAGCGAGAGACTACAGCATGTTCTTTGCAGCCTTCAACATGTCATCGATGACAATGATCATCTTGCCAAGATCATCCTTACGTGCCCACTTCTTGCCTTCAAACAACCACCAAACCTTAAACAGATCACAACCCCACACAACCCTACCGCAGCAACCTCTGCAAGGCATGTCAGATCATTGACATGGATACTGCCAACCCAGCAGATACTTGTGTGACTTGGCCAATATTGTCTACCTCATACACTGCAGGAAAGGATGCCCCAAGGCATCGTATATTGGCAAGACCGAGCATACACTATAACAATGGATGAATGGGCACTGCGCAACAATCACCACACAGGGATGTTCCCTCCTAGTCAGGGAACACTTCACCGGTCAAGGACATTCATTCTCCGATCTTCAGGTAAATGTCCTCAAAAAAGTGGCCTTTGAGATACACAACAATGCAGAATCACCAAGCAGAAACTGATAGGATGCTGCCTGACCTGCTGTGCTTTTCCAGCAACACATTTTCAGCTCAAGCAGAAACTGATAGCCAAGTTTTATGCCCATGAAGATCTTGGGTTCATGTCGTGCTATATGTGACCCCAGCAGATGCTGGAGATTAGAGTCAAGCGTGTGGTGCTGGAAAAGCACAGCAGGTCAGGCAGCATCCAAGGAGCAGGAAAATAGATGTTTTGGGAATCCTAATGAAGCGTTTTTGCCCAAAACGTCAATTTTCCTGCTCCTCGGATGCTGCCTGACCTGCTGTGCTTTTCCTGCACCACACTCTTGACTTTACTCACGCTGACTAACACTCTTGGTCATCCACAGCGATTTATTATCTGACACTCCACTCACACCAGCTGTATAATCTTTTGGATCTCACTGCCCTTGATCCCTCTGCCTATAAGTTCTGTGTCTGTGTGCTCTTCTCTCTCACTACACCTGACAAAGGGGCTGCGCTCCAAAGGCTTGTGATTTCAAATAAACCTGTTGGACTATAAACTGGTGTCGTGTGACTTCTGATTATGTATTGAACAACACATTAGAAAAGGTTGTCTTATTCTTTAGTCCTCTATCTAAAGACAGGTCTGACCCACAGTGCTGTGACCACCACCACCAACTGGACAAGGATTCCAGATCAACCCTGCCCAATCTGATCCACAATGGGTGATTAGAAAAGTTTTACGTAACCAATATGGCCTTCAATTGATTATTTGACTGAAATGGGAATTTTCCTTCATGGCATTTTAAGGTTTTTATGTCAGACTCTGGGTGCTCATTGTGCAGCACCTGTTAAATATATAAATATTGATATAGGGCTCCGTGGTACAGTGGTAGTGGTCCTACCTCTGGACCAGAGGCATGGGTTCAAGTCCCACCTGCTTCAGAGGTGTGTATTAACATTTCTTAGCAGGGTGATTAATAAATATCTATAAACACTGAGAACATCAAATGCTTGTAGCTTAAGTTTAAAGTAAAGAAATCACTGTGCACAGTCATTTGAGTACCTTAAAGTAAGTGTCACTTTAACTATGTCAAGAAGAATGAATGTTGAAGAAAACTGATGTGACAGCAGTTTGTCACTGATATATCACTCAGTAGTCCCTGAAAGTGTCACTAAGAAGAACAGCAGTGTCTGAATGTATGATCAGTTTGCTACTTAAGGACAGGACATGTGTATTTATGTTTACAATCGACAATGTCTTAAAATTACGGCTTACTAATAATACACTGAATGTAGACTTTGAACTTAAAACTCACATAATCCCTACAATAACATGAATATAAAATGACAATCTATCTTGAAGTTTACAATTAGGTTATATCTATGACAGACTAAATTCTGTAAATTATTATTAAGACTCAATTTATCTCTACTGTAATCACTAATAGTTAAGCCTTCAGTGGCGTAGACCATATCCTGCAGTTGTAGGGAAATGAAATAATGGCAGTAATACAGATTTGTGTCTGCTTCCTGTTTGAAATTCTCATCCTTGTTTTCAAATCCCTCCTCGCTTTTCCCAAACTCTGCAGCCTCCTAAAACTCTACAACCCTTTCAGATTTCTGTGCTTCTTCAATTCTGGCCATTTGTATATCCCAATTTTCTTCACTAAACAATTGACAGCTGAACTTTGCTCCTAAACTCAGGAATTCTTTCACTAATCTTTGTATATACTCTCTTTCTCTAAGCTGCTGCTTTCAACTTCTCTCTTGGACCAAGCCTATCCTAATATCATCCTATGTGGCTTGGTGTCAAATCTGACTAGATTACAGTCCTGATAATATTTATAATGATAAAGATTCTACATAAATGCATGTGTGTAATTGTTGATGTCTCACAGGTATTGCACTTCATTGAATACTGAGTTTTAATTTTTAATTCTAATTTAATGATTGAAGTTTTAATTCTGATATTGATTGGCCTGGTTGAATCTGTAATTAATACCTTTAGATTGAAGTTAAGCAATTTAAGTATACATTTGATGTAAAAAATGTTAAACAGGGAACAATTTAAAGCTTGAATGTGAACATAAAGACGGGAATGACATCAGTTACTAATATTCTATTCATGGGCCACTCACTGGACTTTATCAAAATGAATTTGAGCTATGGGAAAGAGTAGGGGAGAGAGATTAACCAGACACAATAGTCTAAATTACCTTCTTTTGTGCTGGATGTTTTGATGATAATACAATAATTGGATTTGATAGAATATTATCAATTATTTAACATTTGGCTAATTTACAGAATTGAAAATGTGTTGCTGGAAAAGCGCAGCAGGACATTTTCAGCTCTGATCTCCAGCATCTGCAGTCCTCACTTTCTCCTCCTATTTTACAGAATACCTCAACAAACAGCTACAGACTGGAATTTCCTCTAGTGTATCTACATCATATTACTATCACAGCTTTGAACTTTCTCACCATCTTTAATATACTGAAATAGTGCTGAGTCAATGTGAGGAATGACATTGCCTACTCGATGTGCATGGTGCTTAACTTGCCCACCCCCTCCCCCATCAATTCTCCTCCAAGTTCTCAGTGAATGTGCTGCTTCTCGTGGAGTTATGATTCCATAGGAATCTGCAGCCCAAAAGGCTGTGGATGGGAGGACATGTGAGTGCACTCTTTATAAGTGAATTTGAAAAGGCATTGTCAGTGCATTGCTCAAACACTGCCAGCATCACAACTAAACCTAAATTTTTAGCAATGGGATTGGATCTGGGAGGTGATTATATTAGAATTTGGCTATATGTTCATTCTATGGATCAAAAAGGTTACATTTTTGCACAAAGCCTATGTGATAGTCTCTATCTGAGACTTCCAGCAAAGTGCACAGTGATAGCAGCACATTGCTGTGAGAATCTGCTTCATAAAATGCAGCGAGAATGGAAGGGAAGGAGTAGCTATTCGGACCTGTGAGCCTATCCCACCATTCTGTTAAATCATGATCGATTTGTACCCCAACATCATTTACCTATCGTAGATCCTGGTACACTTATCCAATACAGCCCCGTCTATTTCAGCTCTGAAAGCTACAATATCCTCGCACCCACAGCTTTTTGGAGAAAATAGTTCAGTTGTCACTATGTTTTGGAACAAACTGTGGTTTCTGATTTCATTCCTGATGGTTGCCTCCTTCTTTTTGATCCCCTGCCAAAGGGTGTGGAAGATGTAAACATTTTATCCTATATTGCATAAAATGCAGGGGGGGTATCTCTGGTGTCCTGGCTAAAAGTTGTCCAATATTGATTGGCATCACAAATTAACACATTGCTATTTGTAGGAGCTTGTTGTGCACAAATTAGCTGTTACGTTTCCTACATTATAAGAATAATTACACTTCAAAAGTACTTCAGTGGCTATAAAATACTTTGCAAGATCTTGTGGTCATGAAAAGTGCTACATTCATGCAAATCTTCAATTTAACCTCATCAAGTCACTTTATGATTTGAACATGCAAACTAAATTGTTCTGTAACATTCTAAATTTCAAGGAATACATACCCAATTCATACAATCTGCATAATTTAATCTTCCAGACCCTCAGATTATTTTGGTGAATCTCCCTCCAAATTCGATATATCCTTCCTGAGGCATAGTTCCTAAACTGAGAGAAATGCTCCAAATGGGGCCTGACCAAAACTCTATACAACTGAAGAATAATTTCTAGTCTTATATTCCCAGACTTAGTGTTGTTCATTTTGAATATGCACTGTTGTCCATTTTGTTTTAATTGATTCTAGGATATCTGAGCAATCACATTTTTCTATTGTGGTTTGAATGATTATGGGACATGTTATCACTGGGATAAAAAAGCAGAAGTATAGGTCAGAGAGATCACAGTGTTGAAAAAAATTGAGCAAGGCGAACAAAACAACTGTGGAGAAAAGAGGAAGCAAAATGATTCAGAAATAAATCCTGCACCAATGCCGTTAATGAAGGGTTCACTTCATAGATGTTGTGGCTGAATCGCTGATTGATTCCAGCTATTCCTATTTTTGTTACTGAAACCACAGTGTTACACTCATCTGATATTTTCCACTTCAACTGAATATCTCCACTATTTTAGTACACATATGTTTACACCTGAGATGCTGTTGGAATCAGAGTGCCATCTTGAGTTGTCACACAGGCTCTTTATCTCACAGATACAATTCCAGTGGGTCCCAGGACTCTTGGGCTACATAAGCCAGATTCAATGCGTACTGCTGGAGTTTGCCATGCACTGGATTCAGAGACTTGATACTAACTTGTGGACAATGCTGCAGTATGTTACAAAGGCAGTGAAGAGGTACCAAAGAGACAATGGGTAATGGACAAGTTGGAAGTTAATTAGAAATCCTTCAAGAGAGTGTAATAATGAGTAAAAGAATCAAAAGATGCCCATCTGTTAGAGTTAGCTTTATTAATCACAGTGTAAAGATTCTATATTTGTTATTGGGCCAGAAACTCAGTAAAAATGGACAAATCTCTCACTCCCAGTTACAATCCAGCAAGTCTCTGTTAGAATGTGTTCATAACAGGGTCAGACCAGGTTCAAATACAATGTGACAGCTTTCACAGTTGAATAACTATCAACACTTACAATTCAAGCATGAAAACAGAAAACCACCACATGGGTGAATATTACTGAATGCCTTCTGCGTGTAGAACTAAAGCTCAACACAAGAGATAGGAGAGAGCTGACGGCTTCAGTTTGTTAATTATTTTGTAATCGTTCCAGCCCATCTCTGGAATGAATATTAATGTCTGTAAATTGTAATTAGCTACAAATCCACAGAACCACCTCAGCAGCCTCTTCTAGCAAACATTTGTATAAAGAAAAGCTTTCATTTGCAATAATTATTGTAATACAGTCAATGAAACAGATCATGTATGTACAGCAAGTTCCTACATGCAGCAACATGTTAAATCCAGAATAATTTGTTTTTAAGATACTGGTTGAGGAAACTTCTCAATGGAGTGTCAATGTTGATCCCTGTGCTAAGGTCCTGAAATGGGACTCATCCTATAACCTTCTGACTCAGAGACAGGACAGCAACAGAGCCGCAGCTAAACTGAAAAACACCCTCTATATTATCTTTGAGAAAATAAAGCATGTTGTAAATGTTTAATTTATAAAACATGTTTAACAAGGACACCCAGCAATCATAATAAATGCAATTTGAGTACTCCTGGATCATTTACCAGTGTATGTATACAGTAGATATATATATATATAGAAGATGCCTATGTCTATATGTCCTGACAGCTCTATGCATGATCCAAACCTGTAAGTGCTTGAGAGTGATAGGTTGCTGGCGGTGAGAGACAGCGTGTGACAGTGTATGTATGAGGCAGACTGGATGGATACCTCGTTGTTTTTATGATCCGGTCTGTTTCTGTGTGTGTGACGGTCTGTGTGTGGCACAGCAAGTTTGTGGATGTGTCAGCGCAGATGCGAGACAGTGAAGGTTTCTGTGAAAGGGGCACTCAGCCTGTGTGTTTATCTTGTGTGGAGAGCTGACAGCTCGGACACGCTGGGTTAGAGTGCCAGATGTGGCAGCATTGATCCCTGTGCCGTGAGCCATAAGACTCCCTCTCAGAGCTCTGGGGGAAGGGGTTACACCGTCCCTCCCTCTCGGGCGGAGGTGGGTACTGCAGATGCTGGAAAAGCACAGCAGGTCAGGCTCTTACCTGGGAAGAAGTTCCTATAAACGGCGAAGTATCCCACCAGGGCGAGGTAAGCAGCGACCAGCAAGGCGAAGAAAAGGCCGGCCAGCAGCTTCCAGCGCCGGCGGATGGAGAATCCGTCCCTCCCATCCTTGTAGAGAAACTCTCGGTCCGGTACCAGCTCCAGCATCGCGGCTCCGGCCTCTCTGCTCCCCCTCCGCTTCCCCCTCAGGGTTTTCCCAAAGGCCTGGGAGGAGCTCAACCTGCTCCCTCCCCTCAGAGCCGCCCAGTTCCTGCTTCCCAGGCAAAGAGCACCCTGATCATGACAGAATCAACCGCCTCACACACATCACAACTCTAAAATTAGAGGAACCACACAGTGTCTCAAAAGTGTAGACGCTAAGGGAACTAAGTTTAGAAACTATTTGATATGGGATGAAATACAGCCAATTCCACGGCGCCCCAGACAAAAGCAGAGAGCGGTATTGACACTGGTTGGACTTTTCCACTCGGTTTCAAACCGGACAAGTTGCTGCTGAGTGGAGCAGACAGTGTCAAACTCTGTACTGTCTGATGAAGAAACCCGCTTTTCTGGAAAAAGGTCATTTGGCCCTTCACGCCTGTGCTAACTCTTCAAAGTGCATCTCCAATGCATCCCAATGCCCCAGTTCCTTCCCACAGTCCCGTGCATTTCCGAATATACAACCACGTCTCTCTTGAAGGTTAATATAGAACCTGCTATATCATGAAGCAACCTAACAACACTGTCTCCCCTCATTTCTCCCGTGGTTCCATATTGCCAGGGAGCACAAGAATCAGTGCACCATAACTCCTGAGTAAGATCGCAGGATAGAGTCTACCTCCAGTCTGCTTTCCGGTTCTATCCCTTTATTTTCTTAAAATGTCCAAAAATCTAACAATCTAACTCTTGAAAGTGGTCAACAGCTGAACAGAAACCTACATCTGTGTCCTTTGGTTCTGAACCATCTCACCAGTAGAAACAATCTGTCCTCATTTATCAAAACCTTTAATCGTTTCAAACACCTTTTTAAAAATTATCTTTTAGTTTTCTTTCCTTGAAACAAAAAAAATCTCAAATCCTTTCCTCTTGCCCACCAGCTCTGTGACCATTCTAATAAATCTCTGCAACCTAGCCTTGTCATTGTTGCTAAGAAAGATGTTGTGAAACTTTCAAGGGTTCAGAAAAGGTTAGATTCCCTACAGCGTGGAAACAGACCCTTCAGCCCAACAAGTCCACACCGACCCTCCGAAGAGTAATCAGTAGAAGAGTAACCCATTTCCCTCTGACTAATGCACCTAACATTATGGGCAATTTACAATGGCCAAATCACCCTCCCACACCTTTGGACTGTGGGAGGAAACCAGAGCACCTGGAGGAAACCCACGCAGACACGGGGAGAATGTGCGAACTCCACACAGAGAGTCGCCTGAGGTGGGAATTGAACCCGGGTCTCTGGCGCTGTGAGGCAGCAGTGCTAACCACTGTGCCACCGTGCTGCCCACAATATGAGGTGTGGGAAGTGAGACGTACAGAAATCGTTGAAAGTGATGGGACAGGTTAATGAGGTTGTTAAAAAAGTATCTGGGAACCTGGTTTTTATGGGAGCACAGGTCACAAGAGCGAGGGTGAAGATTAGATTCCATACAGTGTGGAAACAGGCCCTTTGGCCCAACAAGTCCACACCGACCCTCCAAAGAGTAACCCAGCCAGACCCATCTCTCTCTGACTAATGCACCTAACACTACAGGCAATTTAGCGTGGCCAATCAATCTGATCTGCACATCTTTGGACTGTGGGAGGAAACCCGAGTACCCGGAGGAGACCCACACAGACATGGGGAGAATGTGCAAACTTCACATAGACTGAGGCTGGAATCGAACTTGGGTCCACGGTGCTGTGAGGCAGCAGTGCTAACCACTGAGCCAGGTTTTTATGTTGCTGCACAGAACTGAAGATGATAGCCCAGCTGGAGCCTACCTGAACATTTATATGCAGATTCAGTATCATATCCTCGCTCTTATGACCTGTGCTCCCAGGTTCCCAGATACTTTTTTAACAACCTCATTAACCTGTCCCATCACTTTCAACGATTTCTGTATGTCTCACTTCCCACACCTCATATTGTAAAATTTATTCAGGGGATGTGTATGTTGCTGGCTGAGCTGGCATTTATAACCATCACAAATTTTCGTGAGGAAGGTAGTGGTGAGCTGCCTTCTTGGACTGCTGCAGTCTATGTGGTGAAGGTGAAGGTGAGAAATGTATATAGGGTATAAGCAGGTAGGGAAAGAGTTCAGCTCAGAGTTTTATGAAACAGAGGTCAAACTGAGCATGATTCAGATCAGATAAGAACTTACGGTTAACAATGGGGTGCTGGAGGCAAGGGTAATGGGTTAACAAGGTGGAAAAGCATTTATTATATCGAGCCATTTAACAAGATCAGATAGCATTCAGTGTGTAATATCAGTTAACAAGGGGGAAAGTATTCATTATGTGAATCCAGTTAACAAGGTTAAGAATATTCATTGTATGACAGTAAAGGGCTTGGTCTCTGCTATTGATACTCATTGATTGTAATGGTCACCCAATTAATATGCATGTTGCCTTATCTAGATGCTCCTCCCTGTAAAACGACTATATAGTTCATTGAGAAACTGCTATTCCAGAGAAGACCAAGAACTCATGTGTCTGTGCAAATGCGCAAATGTTCTCTCTTCCTCCAGGGTCTGGAATAACAATGAGGGAGGTAAAACTACACTGTGTCTCTGAGCATTTTGTTTCGACTGATGGGGGAACGGAACGACAATATTGGCGTAGTCGGCAAGATCCAAGCAAATAGTTACAATCGGACGGTGTCAGTGGCCACCCGGAACATCAGTGTCTCGAGACAGATGGACCCACAAGGTAAAATTTTAAACCTTGGTCCCTCTCAATATTCCTGTCTGCCGGAGATGGTCCCCTTAGTCAATTGCTCTCTATTCTACAGATTCCTCGATCAGTAATTTGTTCTGTCGAGAGACACAGTTTCTCCAGCCCACTGGCAGGCAGAGATTTGAGTCCTTTGAGCTGCTTTGGGGGATGGGGGTGTGATTGTCGTTCGAGTCCTCTGCATGGTTTAGAGTCCCCTGGGGTGGGGGTGGGTTGTGATTGAGGTTCGAGCTTTCTGTGTTTAAGTGGGATTCGAGTTATCTGTCTTTAAGTGGAATTTGTGTCCTCTGAGTTTTAAGTGTGGCCTACAGAGAATCTGCAGTAGTGAGTAGAGTGGGTTCTTTCTTGATTAAATGTTTTTGGCGATATGTCTCTTGATTAAATTTAAAATATAAGCCATAACTATTAATTTAACCTGGGGCACTGTTTGTAGAGGAATAAGATGGTGTTAATTTCTGGGTCTGTAGATTGTGAAGGAACAAAAATGGCCTTTAATAGAGTGGTATGTACTTCTTGTCAATGTGGGAGTTTAAAGATAATTTAAGGGTTACTGCAGATTATATCTGCCATAAATACTGTTGGCTGCGATCTTATCAGATCGAATGGATCAGTTGGAGAGACAGTTAGAAGCAATGAGGAATTTGCAACAGCAACAGTATGTGATGGATGGCAGTTATAGGAAGGGGGGAAAGTCGCAGATACACTCACATAGATGGATTAACTCCAGGAAAGGTAAGAGAGGTAGGCAGCTAGTGCAGGAGTCTTTTGTGGATATACCCATTTCAAACAGGTATGCTGTTTTGGAATATATAGGGGGTGATGGATTCTCAGGGCAAAGTAGCACAAACAATTGGATTCTGGTATTGAGACTGGCTCTAATGCAACAAGGTGTACGTTGGGTTCCAAGAGATCAACTGTGTTAGGGGATTCTGTAGTCCGAGGTACAGACAGACTTTTCTGTGACCAGCAGTGAAAAAGCAGAATGGTGTGTTGTTTCCCTGGTGCCAGGATCAAGGATGGCTCAGAGAGTGTGCAGAATGTTCTCACGGGGGTGAGGGGCCAGCAAGAGGTCATTGTCCACATTGGAACCAACAATATAGGAAGGGAGAAGTTTGAGATTCTGAAGGGAGATTACAGAGAGTTTGGCAGAAATTTAAAAAGGAGGTCCTCTAGAATAGTAATATCTGGATTACTCCCAATTCTACGAGCTAGTGAGGGCAGGAATAGGAGGATAGAGCAGATGAATGCATGGCTGAGGAGCTGGTGTATGGGAGAAGGATTTACATTTTTGAATCATTGGAATCTCTTTTGGGGTAGAAGTGACCTATACAAGAAGGATAGATTGCACCTAAATTGGAAGGGGACTAATATACTGGCGAGGAAATTTGCTGGAGCTGCTTGGGAGGATTTAAACTAGTAAGGTGGGGGGGTGGGACCCAGGGAGATAGTGAGGAAAGAGATCAATCTGAGACAGGTACAGTTGAGAACAGAAGCGACTCAAACAGTCAGGGCAGGTAGGGACAAGGTAGGACTAATAAATTAAACTGCATTTATTTCAATGCAAGGGGCCTAACACGGCATGGTTAGGAACATGGGACTGGGATATCATAGCAATTACAGAAACATGGCTCAGGAATGGGCAGGACTGGCAGCTTAAAGTTCCAGGATACAAATGCTACAGAAAGGATAGAAAGGGAGGCAAGAGAGGAGGTGGGGTGGTGGCATTTTGATGAGAGATAGCATTACAGCTGTGCTGAGGGAGGATATTCCTGGAAATACATCCAGGGAAGTAATTTGGGTGGAACTGAGAAATAAGAGAGGGATGATAACCTTATTGAGATTGTATTGTAGACCCCCTAATAGTCAGAGGGAAATTGAGAAACAAACTTATAAGGAGATCTCAGCTATCTGTAAGAA